>NC_137980.1:27950166-28595166 GCF_963924665.1 Micromys minutus
ACACAGAGACACACAAACATACGTATACACACCCACACACATACAAACACACACAGAGGCTGTAATGTGATATTTAAAATAACTTCTTCAAACGTGATCTTTCAGAGACTTTTAGGTAAACTATGTAGTTTCTCCTGGCAGACAAGGCGGTGCTGACCTGCGTTGTGGCAGCACACACGTGGAAAGTGTCTTCACACTCATTTTAGTCTGTAGTCTGCTTAATGTAAGGAAAGCACCTGAGGGTCACATGAGGGCTGGTGAAAACACAAAGCAAGTCAGACAGGAGAATCACCCACACCGTGTACAAACCCAGAACAGCCACGGAAAGGGGCGTGGTTCTCATCTGTGCACTGACACCCCACAGTTGAAATGTCACCTGTGAGGTTTCAATCATTTGCACAGAAGCACAGATTTATTATTTGATGAAGGAGACAAAACAACAGAAGCAAGGCGTGGCTGTCGTGCACAAGTGCATCTGGCTTTAGTGAGGCATTCACTGCAGTCTACGGTCAGCAACTTTCTTTCAGTAAAGAAAGCAGAAGAGAGAACCAAGCTAAGGAGAATTTCTTACTATCATTTTCTTGCTTCTAAACCAATGCTGACCCCTTTCTGTGAGTTTTTGTATGAATTTATTATCAGCAGGCACATCAGTTCTGAGGCAAGCATTAACGTCAAAACTATTCGAGAATGGAGATGGAGAGATGGCTGAGTGGTTAGGAGTACTTAAGTTTATCTCTCTCTGCCCATGGCAGGACAGCTCACAACCACCTCTAAGTCCAGCATGAGGCTACCTGACAGCCTCTTCTGGCTTCTATGGGAACCTGAGTGAATTGTATGCATATGAGAACACACACACACATGCACACTCGTGCTTGTGCACACACACACTCTTACACTCTTAAATCAAACATGTTCAAGAAGTAACAGCCCCCTGCATACCTGGTGGGACTAAGTTGGGACCAGGCAAGATCGCCAGCCTGGAAAAGAATCTCTGAATGACTCGCCATTGCTTCCTCCTTCCACCCAGCACTGGTGTCCTCCAGCTAGTGCTGATGAGGACTAACCTGTGAGGCTCATGCAGGGGGACAATGGAGATACCAACCCGGTGTGATTTATAAAAGATTTGCATAATTAAGGCAGGGGTGGGGCTCCATGGGTAAAGGTGCTTGCTGCACAAGGCTGATAGCCTGTGTCCCATCCCTGGACCCCATAGAGGGGAAGGGAAAGAACAAACTCCAAGATATTTTCCTCTGGCTCACACACAGTTAGTGGCATGGCCCTGCCTCCACATATCACGCACTAGGAGGATGATGACAATGATGATGATCATGACCATGATGACACAAGTAAGAAAGATCGCATAATTAAATTTTTCTACATTTTCTGAGTTAGTGTTTTATAGGCGGCATCATATTTTAAAAGCAAAAAACACTAGAATTACATTTTGTTTTTACCTAATTATATTATAGCTGATGTATTTTCCTGTGCACTATATTCATCACATCACCAGCTGTATAATGTCATAAGAAGAGTGCAGAGTACGTCAGAAAATAATCTCCACTGGCGTGCCCCCTGTCTTTTTACCCCACTGCCTTGTAGTTTCTGTCAATCAGCTACCCACACATAGATGTGAACTGGATTATAAAAGATCTGCCTCACCATCTCACGAAATGCTTTACACAACAGGAAAGTAAAGCAGAAAGTGTGCGCTTCTGCTGAAAGCAGACGCAACAGATTTCTTCCTTCAAGCTGCAGAAGGGGTGGTTTTATGCCCCCTCCCTCCTGTCATTCTTAGATGATCTGATTCAGCTACTGGGCATGTGCTCTCCCTGGAGTGTGAAGAAATCCATCTCCTGATAAAAATGGCAAGACATATATAGTAATGTATACAGTGACTTCCTCATATTTCCAAATAAGTCATGCTAGTTTCTTCTAGATGAAAGCCCCAATAATTTGCCTCTGAAACCATCTTATCTCTTTTGGATGTTTACACAACACACCCTGATTTTTTTTTTGTAAGAATAAATAGCCCTAATGAAATGGGCTCACAGATATTATTTGAGAAAACGGGGATGCATGAACTAGGGGTCATCATTTAACTGCTTCAAAGACTTGTTTAAAAATAAAATGTGACCCCAGAGTTTTTCGGGTGCCATTAATAGAACTAACCAAGGAGACGTGACCCTGCCCTTTGACTATTCTGCAGGAGAGAAAATTAAACTTTGCACTGACTCCATTTTTATTCTCCTCACTGGGTTCTGAGAGCTTAGTAATCCCATCAGAATATTTTAAAGCCGTGCACAGAAATCAAAGCAGATATCTCTAAAAAAAATGTATCTTTGAAAATTTCAAGACACAAGATAAACTCAACTGTGTTTTCCTAAGGATTCCACATCATGGTTCATCACAACTACACAAGTCAAACTATTGCTGGCATTTGTTGTAAAGCGCATTTTAAAGAGACATTCCAGACTTGAAGATGGGAATCTGAATTAATATTTAGGCAAATACATCCTAGGAAACCGCGTACTACTTCCTGTTCCCACAAGAAGAAGGCACTGGGTGGTAGATACGGTGGCTTGTCTGACCACATGCTAACAATAGCAATTCATTCTTCAAAGAAAAAAAAAAGGCTGGATTTGTACAACTGACACCCGTCTTTGCTCCTTTTATGTCGGTCAACCCTGTTTATGTCACTGTCTTTAGTTGATGATCCCTAGGGAAAATGGGCCTCTACTCTATCTTCAGTTTTTAGAATTAAAGATATAAGAATACCTTCAATACCAAAACAACAGGTTCCTTGCATACAGTGATGTTTCTGAGCCTAATGATATTTAAAAAAAAAAAAAAAAAAAGCCGCTTCGATAGTTGATGCATTCGATCTGCTGATGCACGACCATGGAGACAGAGAGCACATCAATTGTACTGCAATAAATAAGCCAGATCTCAGGATTTACAGACAGTTCAAGGAGCTCTTTGGGATAAGGCATTTCTCATGAAAACAAAGCCAAACCTCGACAGTTCTCTGGGAGGAAAGGAGAAAGCGCCCCTGAGTGACTGCACTGGAGGACAATACCGAAAAATAGCCTCAGACTCTCTCTAAAAAGGTTGTGCAGCTCAGAGGGGCTACACAGACTAGATGCCCAATGCTTTAGCTTGTTCTAGACACATTCATGGGGGGAATCATTATACCGTGTTTTGTAAAGGGGTTGTTGCTGCATGTCAGGGTGATTGTAGTCAACAACCTTTGCTTTCTAAAGCATCTCAAGAGAATAATCCCAATATTCTTATCACACTCATTAAATACTTGAAGTTACTTTTGTGGTCAGTTCCCCGATTAGCTCATCGCCCGATGTACAGGTGTATTAAAAGGCAACACCGCATTCCTACTGTGCTACAGTTGTTATGTTCCAGCAAACAGCTACATGTTTAAAGGCAGTTTATTGTACAGAAGTTGTGATAAGGTATTAGAAGAGAAGCCATGGGGAGATGGCCTGACTCAAGAAATCACAGAAAGCATCCATGGATATATAGTCTGTCTCTTTGGCCACCTTTAGGACATTATGTCTTTGACACTTAGCTCCTTTTATTTTAAAGATTTTCAGACTTGGCCCACCCCCTTTGCTGGCTTTGATTTATGGAACATATTAGTGAGCAGAGAAAGCTGAGGGATCAGAATATGATGCTAACTCTTCCCATATTTGTGCTTTTATTTTAAAGTGATTTGAAGACGAGTGAAAACGATGTTCGAGTTACTATTGGGTGAAGCAGAAGCCCAGTCTCACCTGCCCCCACTTCATTTCCAATGTCATTACTGGGGGTCTGTGTTACGTTTCTGTTCTTTTACATTTTAACTGCATATTTATTTATTTATTTATTTATTTATTTATTTATTTATTTAGATTTTATGTATATGGATGTTTTGTTTTAATGTATGTCCCTGTACCCCAATGGCTGTAGGTTACCATGTAGATACTGGGAATTGAACCTGGGTCCTCTGGAAGAGCAGACCCCAATATGTGTCTCTACTGCAAAGAGCACAGGGACAGATACACACTAGCCTGACTAGGGATGCCCATGCTCCTGCTTACAGTTGGATGTAATGCTTCCATTCTCGAAAACAAGTTACTTCAAACAAGAGGGAAGTTAGGGGCCTTCTGTGCCAGGAGAGGCGAAAACTGAAATATGCACCGAAATAACTCACAATTACCACACTAATTAATGCACATACCTTCTTATCTGAGCTCATGCCCCAAATCCCAATTATTTATTAGATGCCAACATTTTATTTTCCTTTTTGAAAGGCTTTTATTTGTAAGTATGTGAGCACATGTGTGCTGCGTAAGCTCTGTGCTGGTTCCTTACAGTCTTTACTGACAAGGGATGCTTCCCGGTGCCTGGGCAAATCCTTACTTTAGTTACTTGGTGTTTCCATCTCTTCCATCCTGGTTGAGAAAGAGCAAAATCATATGTGAACCGGTCACACTGGACTTGGCTGCAAATGAAAGGCCATGACGGGAACGCCTGGAAGAGTACTTATTCCCTATTCCTCAGACTGACACAGTTCTCAGTAGAGACAAGAGCATACACCGTGGCCATGGAAACTCTGAGAAACTGTAGAGCCTGAAAATACCATCCACACTACATCCAACTGGAGCCCACTCCAACAACGTAAATCTTTCCCATATGTGACCGCAGCTTGCTGCCTGGCTTCCCATCCTAAAAGACACTGCAAGCAACCAACACTCCTTTTAACTTCTAGCTGCAGCCCGCAGCTGTCTTTAGGCTGGCTGTTGGAGGAACAGTTCTCTCAGACATTGGAGAGATAATTTCGCCTTGGGAAGAACAACACGATAAAATTTTGTGTCACGGGTACACATTGAAACCATTTTCATATCTCTGGCCGGGTCTCACACACAATGAAAATGAATTACCTTTAAAACTGTAGCTACACTAAAACCAGAGAGGACCAGAACATAAATGATCTGGAGTTCTGTCTCATGGGAACATTCTACAATTCTCAAAGCTTGGGCCAGAATATACTTACAGAAGCCATTTTAATCCTCCCTTCACAGGTCAGGATATATGACCTGACTGTGATTTGTCTCATAAGGGACAAGAGTCTCCAAAGAGGGATAAGACGGCCATTGAGTTATCACTCTTCCCATGTCATTTGGTTGACTTGCAACAGGGTTTCTCTAGTGCTGTCTTTCTGCCACCTGCATCACTCCAGGCCTTTGCTAAAAGTGCACGGCCCAGAGCCCAGCCCCCCACACCCTCCCCCCACCCCGCCAGATTAGCTGGACCAGACACTAAGTTAGAGGCAGGGGAGTCTCTATTTTAAGTTGTCTGAGTTACTTTCATTATCTGCTTAAAAATAGAACCTAATACACAGAGAATTATTGAGGACAGTAGAAAAGAACATGCAAACTCAGGACTTCAGAAAACAAGCCAGAAATACAGTATCTGAGCAAACATTCTTACTTGGGTATTCAGGTGGGGCATACATCAATATGGTGGCTTGGGGGACAAATATACTCACTGTAAGTAGAAGTGGCATTCTCAAGGGAATTCTGATGTACCTTAGCACAGTTTGTCAGAGATGGCGCTAGCTCACACGAGAATGTACCAGAATAGGTCACACTCACTGCCCATCCTAAGGACTCCAGAGACTGCTACAGGCAGCACAAGAACAAAAGGTGGTTCATGGGCAACACACTTGGCTTTCCCATTTGGCTTCACAACTAATTCAGCTTTAACCCAGGTGCTGTAGGATTATCATTTTTTACCATGTTGAATTTTTGTAAATTTGATTCTGTCTAGTTTCTATTGCCCAGTTGTTGATGAGCCCTGAATTTAACCCTTAAGTGGACTAAAATAAGTAAACTGATAAACGACCCCCATAACAACAACAGTCCTACTCCCAACTCCACTGTCTGCTGACTGGTTTCCCGCGGTTGCTTAACTTAGAACATCGCTCTTTTTGACTGCTGTTGAGCTCCAGGGTAGACGCCTGTTATAACGTGCTTTTACCCAAGCAACAATCTTTTAGAGCAACCTGTTGAAATCTCAGTTTTCATGTGGGTGTTCCTTAAGAGAATGCTAGTAAGGCATTGACACCCTGGGAAATCAGACTTTCTAGGACATATAAACCAAACCCCGAATCTCTTGCTGGTTGTCTAAAATGAAGATTCTCCTGGGGGATTGATCTTTTTATCCCTGCATCTCACTTCCGTGCCTAGGACTTTATCATACAGAATTTTACATTAGGTCTTGTAAGCCTTGAAATCCCTATAGTCGGGAAGAGAATGTACACTGTGCTCTTCAGAGAAAACTGTAAGCTATTATTTTGACACTCCAATTTTCTAGAGTAATACAGGCAGGCAAAAGTAATGTGTTTAAGTTAAAATATTGACATGCTGAAGAATAAATGTTGGTTCTATGAGACCAAGTGTATGGAATTCTTATTCTTTTCTTTACCATAAGTGGAAAATCTCAATTTACTCAATCTAGGAATTTCCTTTAGCTGTGCATCATCTGGTATCAGGAAGATATAGTGTTCCTTCTATATTCTGGGAAGGGGAGGATGCTATGATCTTCATCCTTGGAATACATGAGCATCTCTGGAATTCATCCCACAGATCCCAGATGTGGTATTTTCAGTCCTGACGACTCGATTCTTGCTAATTTACTTCTGGCTTCTGTTCTCCTCAGGGCTGCACAGAGGAGTGGGGAGTGCACAAGGGAGAGCACTCTGGACATGTCTACTGAAGTGTTCATTTCTGATAATTGCACCGTGAACGCATTAAAACATGATTTGAGGTTTGCATCCTCCATGAACCCTATACAGAAAGTGGTTCACAGGTTCCTCTGGTCATAGAGACAATCACTTTGGTCTGGGTTTCCAGTTTTGCGTCACATTAATTCAACAGGCAGGAGAAAGAAGAGCACGGGCTTTATTTAGTGCCTGCTCTCTCATGGCAGTGGGTGACTCTTGATCTCACCTGCGATTATTTCCCTGTCTCCCAAATCAGACAACTCATGTGCTCTTGGGTTATAGTAAAAAAAAACAAAACAAAAAAAACTTGCTTTTTGTTGTTGTAATAAGTTAAATGTCAAATACTAAAGCCTTAGTAGGTCGACCTTTGGAAAGGCAAAGGATATTACAAACAAAAATATCCCAAAATCTAAGTTGTTGCTTACAAAAATATCCAAAATTCTTTTCTTAATTATCCTTTTTTCTTTTTTTACTGGAACATAGTTAGAAAAAGAATGAGATGTAAGCAAAGGCAATGAAAGAGATAGACTGTAAATCACCATTCCACATAACTTTAAGTTTGGGCAACAAATCAATTATTATGTAATAGGACAACAGAAACAGTGACAGCTAGTAAGGTAGCAAATGACATTTAATGGGACACTTAAATCATTGCTACTTTAGTAAGAAACATGAATCTGTAAGAAACATGTATGTCAAATCAAGACACTGAGTCACACTATTTATTCTGTATAAATGCTTGTCAGACAGGATACACACCCATCTCTAACAGCTCTGGAGCAGTGTTGGATGTCAATTTTTGAGATTTGCTTTTTAGGTACCATCCTAACTAGGCCATCAAAGGCATAAGGCAGAGCTGCTGTTCTCTGATAATTTACAGTGTTGAGCAAGGACAATGGACCAGCCAATACACCATAAAGCAAATGAAGGTCTCAGCCGAGCACCAGGGGAAAGGGCAGGCAGGGTTGGGGAGAGTGTGTCAGAAGATGTGACAGTTGCTAGGAAGACAAGCTTTAGGAAAGGTCCACTCTGAAAAAACAAAACTAAACATAAGCAAAACAAACAAAATGAAAGAGACAACGCCACCTGCACATGGCAATTCACATGGGAAGACTAGGAAATGGAGACCCACACCTTCACATGAGAAAGAAGGCAGAGGCAGGGGCAAACCTCTGCAGAGAAGAGAGGCACACTAGCCATGGCTCACATCAAGTGCTTTACCCTTAGCTCTCCCCACCCCATGTCTTTCGTGCATGTTTGTGTTTATAAAACTACAGAAACAGAGTTTCATAGCATGGTACTCCTATAACATAATGCTGGTATTACTAACTGGCATTATTAAATGTAAATAAAACAAATCTCCAGAATTATTTACATTACTTTGGAGAAGTCTATGGTACATTAGGAGGTGCACTTTGTGATGAATCATAAATACTTCATGATTTTGTTACACACACCACTAATTTCTGTTTCACACCCCACTTAGGCTTAAAACTCAAGCATACACATGTTTAAAAGTCTTTCTGTACTGACACCAGCTCCGTACGCTCAATTCTACGTCCTCTTCCTGGCACTGGAAGATGGATGGGAAAGGAAAGAAAGTCCTTTTTTTTCTGTTGTAAGTTTAGGACTATTAATGAATATTCCAAAAACCTTCTGGTATGAAGGCAAAGCTCTTACAGCAGAAAACCACTCCAATTTTGTTATGTTCACCATTGAGAGCTCAGATATACTTGTGTGGATAGGTTGAAATAAAGAAAGACTTAATTACTATGCCTTTAAGACTCCTACCCAACTTCCTACCAAAGTATGCAGCTTGATATGTCAATTTACAAATTGGTTTGTGAACTTAAATGAGAAGCAAAATTCTGATGCTCTGGAAGAGCCCAATTCCTCTGACAGAAACAACTGTGGTGATCTCTAGGAGGAAGCACCAGAAAAGACATTCATAGCAGCCTCAGGAAACCCAGATTGAATGCAAGCACAAATGGCCATTCTATCTACCTAATGTGAAAGGCACTATCACCTCAGAAAAACGTAATTACCCTAAAACTCTAGGACAAAAGTCTAATGAACATCTTAAGCTCTTAGAGTGACCTACACTCTCTATTTAAATCTGGTTGTGGCACTCTTCAGAGTCCTTTTTACACTGTGGTTTTCTTGCTTGTTTTATTGGTTGGTTAGTTGTATAATGGTGGGTGGCTGTGTGTGCGTGCATGCGTGCTTAAGTTCATGCATGTGTGTGTGTGTGTGTGTGTGTGTGTGTGTGTGAGTGTATGTATGTGAGTATGTGTGGTATGAGTGTGTATATATCTATGTCTATATGTATGTGTGTGTATGTAGTGTATGTGTATGTATGTGTGTGTATGTAGTATGTAGTGTATGTATATGTATCTGTGTGTATGTGAGAGTGTGTCTGTATGTATGTGTGTATGTAGTATGTATGTGTGTATGTGAGAGTATGTGTATGTGAGAGTGTGTGTATGTGTGAATGTGTGTGTATGTGAGAGTGAATGCGTGTGTATGTGAGAGTGTGTGTGTTTGCATGAGTGTTAGTGTACCCTATGTGTACCTTGTGCCCATGGAAGCCAAAAGAGACTGTCAAATCTTTCAGTAGAGTAATGGATGGTTGTGAGCCACCTTGTAGAGTCTGGGAACTAAACTCTCTGGAAGAGCAGCAACTGCTCTTAACTAAGAAGCCTTCTCTCCAGCCGATGCTCTTTGTCTTGGAAACAGCAGCATGAGATCCCTTTTCTCAGAATGAATCCTTCTAATTGTGAATGCCTCAGTGAATGGGAGATGCACAGAGCACTGGAACAGGCACAGAGAGGGGCTGGAAACCCAGGGGCCTTCCATCTACTGATACTCCTACTCTTAGATGAGGATGCTGAGGCTCAGAATGCCTGGGGATCTCACAATGCTGGCCTGTGTAAATGCTCTAACAAGAACTCAAACCCTGAAATACAACTCAGCAGTCATTGATCTTTCTCGTCTATTGAAAAGTTATTGAAGCCTTTGGTTATCTATCATCTATCTATCTATCTATCTATCTATCTATCTATCTATCTGCCTACCTATCCATCCATCCATCCATCCATCCATCCATCCATCCATCCATCCATCCATCTATCTATCTATCTATCTATCTATCTATCTATCTATCTATCTGCCTACCTATCCATCCATCCATCCATCCATCCATCCATCCATCTATCATCTATCTATCTATCTATCTATCTATCTATCTATCTATCTGCCTACCTATCCATCCATCCATCCATCCATTCATCCATCCATCCATCCATTCATCATCTATCTATCTATCTATCTATCTATCTATCTATCTATCTATCTATCTGCCTACCTATCCATCCATCCATCCATCCATTCATCCATCCATCCATCCATCCATCCATCTATCATCTATCTATCTATCTATCTATCTATCTATCTATCTATCTATCTATCTATCCATCAATCCATCTATCTAGCATCTCTTATCTATCTTTGTTTTTAAGTTGCCACACAGATACATAGATAGTGAGTGGTGTAGAAAACCCGAGAGAAACAACAGCAGTGAGGCAATAACCTATCAGGGGATAAGATAGTTCAATGTTCCACGAGGTGGTGACCATGAGTATAAAGGGAAATGTGTCAAGAACATAGTCTTTAACCGGTGACAACCTGCACATGGCAGCCCACTCCCTTAATCCCAGCACTTGGAAGTCAGAGGCAGGCAGATCTCTGAGTTTGAAGTCCTTGTCCTACAGAGTGAGCTAGTTATAGGTGACAAGTGAGTCGTGGGAGAATAAAACAAAAGCTGAGGGCGATTGGTGTGTGCTCGCTAGTGAGCAAGGGGACACACAGTGAGGTCAGTTTTAGTGAGGGAAGCTATGGAGAGAGAGGGAGCAGAATCCGGGCATTTCAGAGCCCGTGTTAGCGAGGAAACTACCCAAGGCTTTGTAGTATGGCTGACATCTAGTTTCCTGCAGAGCTGGACATCCAGATGCCAGGAAGACACATGCAAGACATGATACCCTTCATGACAGCTCACATAAAGCTTAGGACAGATGTGCTGACCAGAAACCTAAACTGGCTTAGGACTGAAGCCCCGGGGACTAGATGGAATTTTCAGAGGCAGAACAGGAACAGAGGAAGTAAACCACTGATCCCTGCAGAGGAAGCAGGGAAGGACTCCCTAGGTACAGTCAGAACCAGGGACAAAAATCCCTCACGTCAACGGGCAGAATTATGGCAAAGAGCCTGACCCAGGGGAATAGCATGAATGAAGAAAAACAGGCAGTAAGGACAAAGACAACCTGGTTGAGCCTGGTCACAAGCCAGCTATCCTCCGCAGCTTTCTAAGGTAATTTTGGCCTTATGGCAGAATTAAACACTGGACTTCAAAGCATGACAGCCTAGGAGGGAAATGAGGAAGCACAGGCAGAGCCCAGACATTTTTTCTGGCACAGAGGAACGAGTGCGTGGCTGAATTGAGTGTTCGGTGTTTTAGTGCAACATCAATTAGGCCACAACATCAACTGCACACTGAGGAAAAACATCATTGCGAGTCCAGGGGTTTAATTTGTGAATCGAGTCTTAGTTCTGTCTTCAAAAACATTTTGTTTAAAAGTTCCATAAACACCAGTGGCTCAGGAAATGCCTTAGCAAATACTCATGAACAAAATGACAGCTTTTTTTTTCTTTACAAAGTTCCCATAGCTTTAAATGTTTATCGCTTCTTGTGTAAGAGTGACTTCTGGCATAGACTCTTGACCCCTTCCTTGGAGGAGAGAGAGAAAACCCTTCCTTCCCCTGGGGATTTTCAGGGAACAGAGGACATGGGTGACTTCTTACTCAGAGTGGCGGACGTTGTGTTGTCTCTTCCTGTCCTGTGAATGTGTCCCTCAGATAGTTGATCTCTGTGCTGGCTGGAGATGGTAAGAGAGATAAAATACAGGATCCAAGTGTGTCACATGGTTACTTCGTTCCTGGACGCTGTTTTAATTTTCCTTGACTTGTTCATTTCAACTATTCCTTCAACATAACCAAATCAACAAAAATACTGTAATCCTGTGTGAAACAACACACGTATCTAAATTGTATTCCTAATAGAGCAGGAAGCAATATAGATTGTGGGAAGCGGAAATGTGTTCTGCTGCCTATAGACAGGCAGACTGGCAGAGAACAGAACAATGCACTTTCTGTCCTGCTTTGTTGTTCTCCAAAGTGATACAATGTCTTGCTTTATAAAGTACAATGATACAAAAGAAAACGACACAAAGTTTCCCACAATGTACACCACAAAGTAAACAAAACAAAGCAAAAATCCCCAAAGGCCAGGCAGCATATAGGTCCCCAGGCTACAATTCTGCTTTTAAAAACCTTAATTACAGATTTCATGGTGCCTTTTCTTCAAAGAAAGTTTAAAATTCCAAATTATTGTTGGCTAATAGCAGTTTTATGGGTTTCTAGCAAAAAGTAGTGGAGTGTTGGCATTTTAGTGTGAATCACTTGTGAATCCCACATAACGAAACACACAGTGTCTGGGCTGTCTTATTTGTTGATACCTTTGAAGGCTTGGATTGCATATTTTTCAACAGATGTTTCTTGCATAACCACAAGATGAACCATGATCTTTGACCACATCACCTCTTAAATTATCCCAAAGCCCTTATTTATATTACAGCAAGGTTAGTTCACAAGGATGCACTTAGGTTAGTTAACTCAAGCATTCTTCCTGAGGGGTTGTAACTCCATGCAGATTTTTATGAGAGGGTAACCGTGATTTCTTCCCTGCTTAACACCTTCAGAAACCCACAGCATTAGTATGACTGCTCTTTATGAAATATAATTCTTGTTCCCTAAATTCTCCTTTTGGGGGAGATGGATCCTACAATTCCTGTAGACCTCTCCTAGGTTTATGCTACAAAAGATGGTCTAAGATGTTATCCATGGGTACAAAGATGTTTTAGTTTATTTAAAGTGGCTTGTCTCCTTTCTACTTTAAAAACTAGTCAGTCTAAATCCAATCCCTTCGGGTACATATTTATTCGCCATTTCTTTTGGGATTTTAGGATTCTTGCCTTGTGGCACTGAAGTCGGTGTTACCAAATGAATGTCATTTTGTATGGCAAGTTTTCCATGAAAGTATAATTGTGAAAAATTAAATTTCAATGAAAATGAGCCCATGATAAGAAGTCCAGCTTTGGGTCATATTTCCAATCTTGAAAGCCTATGTTTCAACTGGAATAGCATTTTCTTACAAAAGAAGTCTTTCTATTGTCAAACACCATTAGGGAGCAAAAACATACAAAGACAGATTCTGGACAGTTTCAAACACACGCAGATCCAAAGTTACAACTAAGGAGCTTTTCCTAGTAATGGAATGGAGTGGGGGATGGAAGAATTTGCCATCGACATGATTCTGAAGGAAGTGATCGAGTAACTGGCCAAGGATTAAGTTTACATTGAGTTAATAACTATTAAACGTTCATAAACCTTTTTTTGTCTGCCAGCTATTTGGCTTATTTATCTGTGGGTGTGTCTGTACGTGTGTGTGTCATTTGTGCATGTGTGCATGTATGTATGTATATGTATGTGTGTTTATGTGTGTATGTGTGCATGTGTATATGTGTGTGTGTGCACATGTGTATATGTTGTGTGTAAAACTAGATTAATGAAAGTGGCTACTATCATTCTTAATATTACTGAGAAACCAGTGACTCAGTTTTGTTCTGGAATTTAACATGAAAATTTTGGAAGATAAGAAACACATACTGACAGATGCTCAGCATGTATGGCTTGTAAAATTATTTTATGCCATTTTATAATTTAATAAAAATTACAAGTAAGTTAGAATTCACTCAAGAAATCCGAAGCATAATTCACACAATTAGCCCATATTAGCTATTTTCCCCATAAACTACTTTCTCCACACAGAGTAGCACATACAAGGGGTACTTTCTTGTCCTTACGGTTCTCCATGAAGTACATTCTGCTCTTCTCAGTTAACATGCACGCGCACAGCAGGCCTATGAATGAGTCTGAGTAACACACTAGAGTGTGATTAATATTAGATCCATCCCTGGGGATTAATTACTCACGGATTTCTTGACACATACCTCCAGGAACTTTATAGGAAGGAAAGCAAACGGTACTTTTTGTATCAGATCCAGGGATGTGTTATGTGTTCCAGACCAGCCTCCATGGAAACCTCTACTACAAACCACAACTAAGAACTTGGGTGTGAGCCAAACATCTCCCAAGCACCCAAAATAGATGTCACTGTGCCCGTGCCCTTTTCTCGGAACAGAAACACACCACCTCTTACTCCAGCCATACTTTTATAAGTTTGCTTGTTCTGTTTCTGTTCTCTTGTCTTGCATTAAACAATAACTAACAATTTTGAAAGAATGGTTGAGGTTGAAAGGAACTGATAGAAATATGCAAGCTGGGTAAAGAATAGATATAGAAAAAAACTAATAAAAATAAAAGAGAGATTTAAAAGATGTAGTGATTACGTGAGCTTTCAAGAAATATAAAATCCTCACACAAAGCGTAAGCATCATATTGCATAGAGCATCACACTGCACACATCATCACACCTCATACATCATCATACCATACACACCATCACACTGTACATATCATCATACTGCACACATCATCATACTGCACACATCATCACACCTCACACATCATCATACCACACACACCATCACACTGCACACATCATCACACTGCACACATCATCATACGGCACACATCATCACACTGCACACATCATCACACTGCACACAGCATCACACTGCACACATCATCACACTGCACATGGCATCACACTGCACACAGCATCACACTGCACACATCATCACACTGTACATATCATCATACTGCACACATCATCATACTGCACACATCATCACACTGCACACATCATCACACTGCACACAGCATCACACTGCACACAGCATCACACTGCACACAGCATCATGCCACACACACCATCACACTGTACATGGCATCACACTGCACACAGCAACACACTGCACACAGCATCACACTGCAGACATCATCACACTGCACACAGCATCACTCTGCACACATCATCACATGGCATCACACTGCACATGGCATCACACTGCACATGGCATCACACTGCACACATCATCACACTGCACATATCATCACACTGCACATGGCATCACACTGCACACATCATCACACTGCACACAGCATCACACTGCACACAGCATCACACTGCACACATCATCACACTGCACACATCATCACACTGCACACAGCAGCACACTACACACATCATCATACCACACACACCATCACACTGTACATGGCATCACACTGCACATGGCATCACACTGCACACAGCAACACACTGCACACAGCAGCACACTGCACACATCATCACACTGCACACAACAGCACACTGCAGACATCATCACACTGCACACATCATCATACCACACACACCATCACACTGTACATGGCATCACACTGCACATGGCATCACACTACACACATTATTACACTGCACACATCATCACACTGCACACAGCATCACTCTGCACACATCATCACACGGCATCACACTGCACACAGCAACACACTGCACACATCATCACTTGCACACATCATCACACTGCACACATCATCACACTGCATACATCATCACACTGCACACATCATCACAGTGCACACAACATCACACTGCACACAGCATCACACTGCACACAGCATCACTCTGCACACAGCATCACACTGCACACAGCATCACTCTGCACACACAGCATCACACTGCACACACAGCATCACACTGCACATGGCATCACACTGCACACAGCATCACACTGCACACACAGCATCACACTGCACACACAGCATCACACTGCACACATCATCACACTGCACACATCATCACACTGCACACATCATCACACTGTACACAGCATCACACTGCACACAGCATCACACTGCACACAGCATCACTCTGCACACACAGCATCACACTGCACACACAGCATCACACTGCACACAGCATCACACTGCACACATCATCACACTGCACACATCATCACACTGCACACATCATCACAGTGCACACAACATCACACTGCACACAGCATCACACTGCACACATCATCACACTGCACACATCATCATACGGCACACATCATCACACTGTACATATCATCATACTGCACACATCATCACACTGCATACATCATCACACTGTACATATCATCACACTGCACACATCATCACACTGCATACATCATCTCACTGCACACATCATCACAGTGCACACAACATCACTCTGCACACACAGCATCACACTGCACACAGCATCACACTGCACACAGCATCACACTGCACACAGCATCACACTGCACACAGCATCACTCTGCACACACATCATCACACTGCACACAGCATCACTCTGCACACACAGCATCACACTGCACAGCATCACTGCATTACTGAAAAGTGTGGTACATGCTGATGCTTAGGGATCTGGGAAACATAAGATTTTCATTTTTAGTTCCCTCCAGGGGGACATACAGAAGATTTCAGACAGGGAAATCTCTACCAATGGCTGGTCCTTTCAAAAGCATATGGGATTTTTGAAATTTTAATTCTCAGAAGCCCACGTCTCCATTTCCTGTTTCTAGACTCCAGCAGGTATTTCTGCTGGGCGGGCCAGGCCTCCCAGCCTCAGGGATAACAGTAGCACTTGGAGTGGCAGAAGCTCTCACGCTCCTTTCTGTGGACCTCCTTCTAGGTTGGAATTGTTCCCTTCATTTGCTCTAGAAGAACCTGCATGGGCCAGTAACTAGAAACTCAGTGCTGTGTGACAGGTCTAGTAAGAATGTTCCTCTTTAAGGTGGATAAGATTAAACTTGTATAAACGTTATTTAATTTTGTTATAGAGATCCACTGACTTCATCCTTCCTAAGTATGTGTACGTATGAACTTCTGGTCCCTCTGATACCCCTGACAGAGAGCCAAGAATGCAGCCTTCCACCCCAACACCCAACTTTTGCAGCTCATGCAGGGGCCCTGCATGCCGGGCAAGCACTCTAGGAACTGAGCGGAATTACTTTCCGGGAACCAACACTTGCTGGGATTTGTACAAAGGAGTGGCGGCAGGGAGAAGGAAGAGTTAAAATGACCAGTTAAGGAAAGATCCAAACCAGTGGTAAACCCCTAATTTAGAAGTCTGGTTTTTTAGATGAACTCTCCTAAGCTCTGAGTCTGAGTGAAGGTCCAGACATACCTCCTCCTCCTCCTCTTCTTCCGGGAGGGGCTATGGATTGATTCTACAGTTGAAGTTGAAGATGTGTTAGCCCCTCCCCCTCAGTTAAAGAAGTCACAGTATGTGCCACCTATCCAGCACATACAATAAAAGTCACAGATCACACATGATTAGACTGGACAAGGACAAGGTGAAGAACGCTTTTGGATAAATTGACAAAGATCATTTGGCTCCAGAAAACAAAACAACCCGGCAGTTTCAACAATCAACGGCCACGAAACAGTACGGCTAAAACCCAGACTATTTTCAAAATTGCCATTTTCTCACAGAAAGGAGATAAAGGAAAAGGAATAAAATGAAGATCCAAGGCCCACAGAACACTTGTACCCGAAACAAACGGACCCTCAAGATTTCAATGAGAAAAAACAGTACCTTATAAGTAATTGGTCTTGTCTACACACAGCTGGTCCCAGAGTCGACTCGTTTAACTGTCTACTGCCTTCCCTTTAAAGTTAATTCTGTTGGCAAGAAAGTACAGAACTCGTCTGGAAAATATTGTTTGGACATAAACCGTTCCTTTCAAAGCACTGGTAGCTATATTTAAGTTTTCTTATAGCCAGTGCTATAAACACTTCCTGTAGCTAATTTTCTTCCTCCTCCTTCCCCTTAGACTTAGTCAGTATCCTCCCATCCCATATATTGAAGAAAGAGACAGAGGAACGAAGGGGGGGGGGGGGAAGACTTCTGAAAGGAAATATACCTTAAATAATGTAGTATTTGAGCATTTGGAAAATCCATGGAGCACGCACAAAGAAAATGAACGGACTGTAGCTCACCAGAAGCCTGAAGCTCAGTACTTTCTCGTTCTGCTAATAAGGAAAGTGAAGTCCAGAGAAAGCAGAAAGTTTGGATTGAATGCCACAGTCAGACAGCTTGGTTGTCCATGCGTCACTAGCAGGTAAGGTTTCAAAACTACCAGTTCGGTGACTGCACATCTCTGGGCACCTGTGAAGAAATGATCTCGTTTTCCTCTGCATCATCATAAACCATGCCTTTAAAGGCATTGGCGTGAGCAGGAAGACAATTAGGGCGTGAGAGCCATCTGTCTCAGAAACGGCATCTCCCTTAGCTTCCCTTAATCCTGAAAGTCCCCCTCCAAATTTCTGCTCCCTTTTATACCTAGGGAATTGTGTTTTGTCAAGAAAGTTTTATGATCCATATGTCTTTCTTTTTGATGGCTGTTATTAACTTTAGCCCCTACAGAGCCCACTCCAGGAAGGGACCCTTAGAGGACATCATCTGTGATCCCTCTCCTCTGCAGTGGCTGGGAGGAAGGGAGGGAGGAAGGGAGGGAGAGAGTTAATTAGTTAGTTAGTAAGTTCGATTGTTCTTACGGCTCCAGAACTGCAAGCATCTTGATTCCTGTGTAGGTTCCATGTATGTTCCTGTCTATATGTGCTCACATGTTGTCTTGTGGAGGGCAGGGGGCAAAGTGATGGCGTTTCTCAGCTCTCTCTTGACACAGCATCTGGCTTTCTGACATGAACCAGTGAATTTCAGAGATAACGTTGTCTCTGCCTCTCCATTGCTGGGTTTACAGGCTCAAGGTACCATGCCATGCCTTTAAAAGCATGATTTCTGGAAATGGGGAACAGACCCTCCTGCTTATAAAGCAAGGTCCTTAGTAATGGAGATATGTATGGTCTTACCCCAACAAGATGACTCTCCAACTTGAATTTGTCCAGGCATTTTTGACCACACATTCACATTTGTTTAATCATTTGTGATTTATGTGTGCAGTACACATGCGTACACTTGTGTGAACAAAAACTCAGAAGCCAGACATTGAAGTCTGGTGTTTTTTTTTTTTTTTTTTTTTTTTCTTTATTGATTAAACACATCTTTACTTGTTATTTTAAGTCCTTGTATCTTGCTGAACTGGAAGCTCACTGATTGGCTAGGCTGGCCACTGGAAGCTCACTTATTGGCTAGGCTAGCCACTGGAAGCTCACTGATTGGCTAGGCTGCCTGGCCAATGAGTTCTGTGGATTGATATTTCCTTGCTCCCTGAAGTTCTGGGATTTCAGATATGCATGTATTCAAGGTTCCATTTATAGAAGGGCTCTAGGTGCTCGGACCTGAGTCTCCATGCTGATGTGATAACAGGCACATTGCCAACTGCGCCCACCTCTCCAGACTCACACTTATTCATGATAATCATTACTATGACTTTGCATGTGTGATGCTGGGGATCCATCCCACGACATCACACATGCTGAACAAGTATTCCATGACCAAGCTATACCCCAGACCCATTCTTTTGTTTTTTTCAACACAGGGTTTTTGCCATGTAGACTAAAGTCACGACGATCCTCTTATCTCGGCCCTGACTGCTGTATGGGAAGTGAGTAACATCTTGCCCAGATCCATGAGTTTAGTTTTGTTAAATAACACACAGATAATTAACATAATAATTGTATTAGCAGTCTTTTCAGGTAACATTTTCTAGTAATATATAATGAAGCTCTTTTCCTCAAATTGAAAGTATAATATTCTTATAATAGTTTTAAAACTACTCTTGGTACTATATCCATTAGAATTTATTTGACAAGTATTTAATGGATATTCATGAAGCCACTACACCTTTTCCATGTAGAATGGAACAGCACCAACAATGTCTTCTCTTAAAAGTGAGTAGTTTTCAATTAGGATAAAAGGGTTTGTATGAAACATGAGGTCAGTTTTCTATAATAATTTTTAAATTCACATTTATACTTCAAATGTGTTCCCTTTACACATGAATGCTCAGTTACCCAGAACCTGACAACCCCCCACCTTCTTGAGAGAAGCCGACATACAAAAGAGGCCTCACTGAAATAATCCTAGTAACCATCATTTTTCCATCTGATTTGGTTCTGAAACACAACAGTAACAACCATCTGGCATCTTGAAATTTAAACATGGCAGGAGCTGGCTATGGGGGTCCTTGTCTATACCCCCGGCACTGGGGAAGCAGAAGCTGGAAGATCATGAGTTGGAAGATGATGAAACCATCTGAAGAAACTATCAAGCAAAAGAGTGACAATCACATGCTCAGGAGCCATTTTAAATTGGTATCTTTTCTTTCTCTTCCTCTTTTTGGGGCCTGGGACTTGTTACACAGGTCACATTGGCCTCCTACTTAGAGCAGCCCCCTGCCTCTGCTTCCCAAGCATGAGGGTGACAGAGCTATGCTAACAGCGTGTCAAACATTATTCATTCCTGATCTCTGACCGTCACTCATTGGTTTTTATGATTCTCATTTACTTTCAAGTCATCTGCTGTTGTTTAGATTTGAACAGCAAATAATGCCCTATGAATAATAACTATAACAGTATAGTGCTTCAGTGATGATTCGAATTTTTGGAACATATTTTTTTTTTCAAGGAGGGAAATGAATAGCTACGCTAATAATTCTCCATCCTTGAAAAATAATAAATTAAGATTTAAGCCATGAGTCTTGAGAAAGAAATCTTGGAAAAATACACTGCATGATTTCTTTGACACGGTGGGGAGAATTCCATTCTCTTTTAGTAATTCCCAATTATGTCTAATTAAGTGCTATGCATAGGTAAATTCCAAAAACATTACCACCTGATTTACAGGCCAAGAAAGGAACATCCACTACACATGCTATAGCTTACTTGTTTTTTTTTTTTTTTTTTCCTATGGCATTGCCACTCTCAGAAATGATCGTCTGTGCTTTTTGATCACACTCATTCCCTTGAGGACTATTGCTTTTCAGATATGAATTCAGAACTGTATCGAATAGGTTTGTAAATGCAGATCTGTTTTAAAAGTCACATTGCCAGTGCTGAGAACAGTATAGTATAAAACAGACATTGGGAAAGTGTTTAATTCATTGGTAACATTACTTGCCTGGGATCCTGGGATCCTACTCTTCCAATAGCAGACACCCAAGTACACATAGCATGGAATAATCAACTTCTACAAACAACTCACTGCACAACCTTACAACCTTCTGTGGCAGAGGAATCATGGGAGCTAAAGGTAGAGTCAAAGTCGCCCTCTCTAAACTCTACAAGATATCCCTAACCTCTTGAACTTGAGCCAAGCTAGATAACATTGAAGCCTTGCCAGCATATTCTCTATCAACACACACAGTGCACCTAACTAGATAATTGACTGTATTTTCCAGAATATCTTCAGCTCCAGGACAACCCCCTCCACCCTCCCCTCTGCCTCTGAATCGCCTGAACTTTACAGCAGAAGGCAGACTTGGGACAGTTCTATCCTGTCCGGTGCTTTCAACATGCCACTGTTACCTGGCAACGCTTGAGGAGCTAAAACGAAGTCCATGCTTTTGAGCCACGTGTGTTCTAAGCGAAGAGGGAGGAGACGGAGCAGTGAGCTCACAGGTCATTTAATCTCCCATCTCAACTTGGATCCACACGGATTCCAAGCTTTCTGGTGAGCTGTAAATTACATTTCCTTTCTAGCCTCCTGTCCCACAGCTCCCTAATTACCTCTTGTAGTGAGTCAGCTCCTCTGGGTCCTGGGTCTCGGATCATTGCAGGATGATGTCACTGGTTCGGAGCACCTGGTTCTAGTCCAGCAAGGCAGGTGGTGGTGGCTTGGCTGTGTGGGGTGAGGATGACCCTTTGCTGTGGGGAAATTGCTTTCCCCATGCACTGAGCCTCCTCCCAGAGGCCTCAGGGAGAGGCAATGGCTTCCTTCCATCTAATGCCACTCAGGAAAAGAACTTCACTTACTGTATAAAAGCATCGCGTGTCGTTTTAGTGTGATATTTACTGTGTATTACTATACGTTATAAATGGCATTTATTTATTCAGTGACTCAAAATGCATTTATTGGTTATGTCCTTGAACTAAGACTTGAACGGATTTTGAAGTTAACAATTTTTCTTTCATATTTCATAACTAATCATATTTTTCTCTGTTCAGATGATTGTGCAAGTTCCTCCTTTCTTCCCTGGAATGCACTGATCTCAAATTTATGGAGCCTGTAGAAAATCCTCTCCCTGTACATGCCTCTCTGTGTGTGAGTGTGTACACGTGTGTTAACATGTGTGTGTTGTGCAGGTATGTATGTGTGTGAGCACGTGGGTGTAGGTGTGCATGTATGCACATGTGTGAATGTGTGTGCAAGTGTGTGTGCAAGTATATGTGTGTGAGTGTGTATATGTGTTCAAGTGTGTATGTGTGTGCATGTGTGTGTAAGTATATGTAAATGTGTGCACACATATACATGTGTGAATGTGTGAAGTATGTGTGTGCATATGTGTGACTGTGACTGTGTGCGTGTGTACATAAATGTGTACGTGAGTGTGTGTGTATGCATGTGTGAGTGTGTGTGCATTCAGAGTTCCTAATAAAATTTTAGAGATGGGAACAGTTTGCAGACTGAAAGGGACAGAACCAATGTTGAAGGGTCATCAATGTAGCATGAAACAAGGTCGGAAGTAGCCAGAGAAGGCTTCTGTGAGAGATGTTCTGAGTGGAGATTAATATTCCAGGCAGGGTGTGGGGCACATTCAGGTCACTTTAAGTAGTTCCATAAAACTGAAATATGGGATAAATAATGCAATAAAGCATACAAGAGAAAATGGGCAAAAGCTACTTAAAAAAACTTTATTGTATATTTATTTTACTATTTATTTATCTGACAGAGTCTCATGTAGTCCAGGATAGCCTCAAAATAGCTTAAAGACACTTATGACTCTACCTGCCAAGGGCAGAGGTTACAGATGTGCTGTGCTGGGGTTAAATCAGGGTATCCTGAATGCTAGGCAAGCCCTCCAGCATCCCCCTGCCTCCACCTCTCCCCAAAGTTGTGGTAGTCTTTAAGACATTGAAGGATTTTCATCGGAGGATATTTTATTTTTAAACGCTAAATGTCAAATCATTCAGGAGGTGGAAATTTCAGAGGCAAACTAGGACATTATCTCTGCTCCAAGTTGGAGACTTTGATAACCTGAAGTTGGGCAGGAGAGTTGGAGTAACAGATGAATGTCTCGAAGGACATTTTGAATTTTCTTCAGGTAGAAAGATGCTAGGAAAACAAACATATCCCAAAGCCCTGTGGTTTGTTACTGGATAATAAACCTAGTACTGAATGAGATGAAGGTAGTATTTAATAAATCCTTATGACACAGGACACATTTTCCACATGTTGTCTTTATGCACAGAAGACAGGCAAACAGCTTGAAAGGTTAAAGCAGACCCTGAACTTACACTCATCTGACTATAAAGACTATAAATACACACTCAACCCATACATATACATCATATAAATACAGATATGGATACACATATACACATACACACAACAACAACTAAGAAAAAAGAGGCTGTGAATTTGAAAAAGAACAGGAGGGGTCTAGGTGATGGGGAAATGAAGTAATTATAGCTCAAAAGGTGAAATAACTTTTAAAATGTCTTATTCTTTACATTAAACTGCCTGTCTCTCTGACATCGATTTGGAACATCTTCCCAAACTTGGACCGGTCGTTATAGTTCTGAGTGTAATTGCTGAGACCATACAGTCCCTAAGCAGAGCAATCAGGGTTCTACAGCATGACCCTGTTCAGGTGTGGCTCAGCACACAAACAACTGCTGTTGCAGCTTCTCCGCTGCAACCCCATGTTTATCTGCCCTGCAAAGCACACATCCTTCTCCACGTCCTCCTTGGCAATCTCATTATGTTTTGAGCCCGGAGGCCTTCACCACTCACTCTAGCAGGACAGCGGTGGAAGCCGACCGTGGTCTCCGCAGGTAGCCTAGTTCGGTCAAGTCAGATTCTGTTTTGAGTCGCATGAGGTTTGAAGGGTAATTCCGTTTCAGTGAACCAAGGAAGACAAAGGTAAACATCTCAGACCTTGAAAATAGAAGGAGGCAGCTATGGGCGCACAGGAGAAAACACTGAACTTTTTTCTTAAAGGTGAACGGCCATATTCCCGTCCGACTTGTTTTAAGCCCATTATGGGCGTGACAGGAGACACCGTCCAAGCCTACACTCAGGGAAAGTAAAAAGAACGTCCTCTGTTGACTACAGTGGGACCCAAGCAGGAGCCACGGCTGTAATGGGCA
The DNA here is from genome assembly GCF_963924665.1 of Micromys minutus. Taxonomy (NCBI): domain Eukaryota; kingdom Metazoa; phylum Chordata; class Mammalia; order Rodentia; family Muridae; genus Micromys; species Micromys minutus. Next base: position 27,974,330 of record NC_137980.1, read on the forward strand.
AGTCTCTATTTAGGAGTTAGACATGAAAGCTGACCTTCAGATGTCAGTTTCAAAATGAGGTTGTAGACTTAGGGTGTGGCTCAGAGTTCAAAATGAGGCCCGGAATTCAATTCCTACCACTGTGTCCTAATCATCATCATCATCAGCACCACCTCCATCATCATCATCATCAGGTCACAGGATTTAGAGTAACTAAGAAAGCAGGAAAGTCAACGTGGACATTTGGGAATTCTCACACTAGTTTCTCACCTTGGTGTCTAGTGTCATCACGGACTTCATTTAAAGATGGTGGTGCTTCTTCATTACAGGAGAGTCCCAGATAACAGGTTGGGATTCATAGCTTTATCTGTCAACGTGACCAGATCAAGCAAGACCCAGATGGCTGCTACGGGTTATTTCTGGGAGTGCCTGTGACAAAATTTCAGCAAGCAATGGTTGTGTGCCAATGGTGAGACATTCGCCCAGAGGGTACCGACCATGCTACTGGGAACAGGAAGCTATAAGCCGAATGCTACACCTGCCCTCTCTGTTTGTAGACGACGCCCATCTTCTCTCGCTCTCACACACTACTGCTTCAATCTCTCAGGCTCTGGCCTCTCACACCAGGACATGTGCCAGCTTCCTGTTTCTTAGGCTCGAGGTCTGGGCTCTCACTTTGCAACCGTCTTCCCTGAGCTTCCAGTGTGGAGGCAGCGAGTCATGGGGATTCTTAGCTTCCAAACTTGGGTGGGCCATTCTTTAAAACAAATGTCTTTAAATAGGTCTGTGTGTCTACGCATCTCATCCGGATTGCTCCAAGGAACCCTCACACAAAGATCCACATAGTGTCTACTGGCTCATAAAATAATATATTTGAATAAACACTTGGGCTATAAGATATGAATACCATGATAGCAGATGAGGTCTCTGGAAATACTCGATCATAAACAAGGCCCACCTTTTCCAACGTGTTAGCCGCCAATGAGTCAAAATTAGCAGTGCACATTGATTAGAACACCAGCAGTCTCTCTGCTACCTGCCCCCCGGATCCATCCCTAAGATGACAGCAAGCTCCCTTTGCCAGGCTAGACAAGGGGAGGGTGGGTAAGCATGAAGTGTTTGCTAGCACTCCCAGGTACAGAAAGCAGACCGGCCAAATTTAATTAGGTTTCTAGCCTTAGTTAAGTCGGCATGACCTTGAGTAAAACACTTCAAGGGGCTCAGCTTTGCCTGCAGAAAATGGAGGGACTTAATGAGATTACTCTGAACGTTCTCTCAGATGTGAAATTCGACGATTCTCTGAAATAATTATCTCCCATATGTTTTAAATTTGCTTAAGGTTCACTCGTACTTGAAGACTGAGAGCGTATTTGTTGTATCAAAAAGAAATTAGAGTAGCCATTTATCGACAGAACTGCTCTGACGGTAACAGGAAGAATGATTTTTGAGGCTCCCAGGATCCTAAGCATCGGTGGATAGGGAGGCGTTTCATCTTTTTAGTGTAAAATATGTCTATTAGAAGTTCTTAGGGGACAAAAAACATCAGACATAAAATGCCAAACTTTATTGAGCTAAATAATTCTTAAGTATTAAGTTTATGGTAAAATCCCCAACCACGCCGAGGATGCTTTGCTGAGTTCCCGAGGGAGAAACTGTTTTCTCCGGCATGATAAAGTTTCCTCCTCTCACATTTTTACCTTTCCACAGTGAAAGACTGACTGACTCCACATTTCCAAGGTATAATGTTAGAGAAGAACAAAGGAGGCTTCTGTGGGGTTTTCCATCTTGGATAAGTTCTCTGACAAGTTTGTTAGTAAACTAGCGTGGCTCAGAGCAGTCAAAATGAAGCTGCCCAACACTGGGCAGTTCTTCAGCACACGGCTGCCAGGAAGCTGCACTGTTCCCCAATATTAATTTGGTTCCTTTTCACCAGAGAAGTGATATATAAAAATATATCACTATATAACGTAAAAACTATTTCCTTTCTTGCCCTCACCAATGTTATTCTCAAAGATGAGCCTCTGCCAACAAAGTATGCCCATGTGTCTATCAGCTGTCTTCTTATTCTCCACCTATCTCTGTTCACGTTTGAACATACTTAACACACAAGTGCATACCCAGAAAGGTAGTTTTGGGGAAAAATTCTCTTCTTTAGTACCCAGATTTTGGAAAATGGTTCAACTTATGACCGTTGAAAATCAACAAAAATCCAAACAAGTTTTCTTTCCACAAAATCACTCTGTCTACTATTTTAACCCATAGAACTTGTTCATATAAATTATCAGGTGGCCAAGAAAAATCAGTACAAAGCTAGAGAAGGGCAAACCCGTAGGAAGAGCAGCAGTCTCAACAGCCTGGACCCCTGAGATATCACAGACTTCGAGTCACCAACCAGGGGAACATACACTAGCTGGTCTGAGGCCCCTGATGAATATACAGCAGAGCATTGGAAGTCTGGCCTCAGTGGGAGAAGAAAACCCTGGGGAGATTTGAGGCCCCAGAGAGTGGGGAGGTTTGGAGGAGATGGGGGAACATCCTCTTGGAGACAGGGGGGGGAGAACTGGGATGAAGAACTGTGGGAGGGTAGACCTGATTGGGGGGTAACAACTGGACTATAAAAATAAAAGTAATAAAATAATTAAATAAAATAAAAATCTTAAACATGAAAAAATTATATACTGATTTGGACGACTAAGAGGATCACATTATGAGATCATGTTACAAATATGGGAGAAGCTACCAGCCACCACATGTGAGTTACCTCCTCTTATATCCATTTTTAGAAATCAAGTGTTCAAAAAGGACTTATTTGGACATCTTAACTATTAAGTTTTATGTACACTTATGTCTGCTGAATAGGTAAGGAGTGTATTTTTCCCATAGACGAGTAGTAAAAGTCTGATTTGAAGATACCCCCTCCTTTTTCATACACTAGACTCTACCAATCTATTGTTTGTTCCAGTTAACAATGGTCACTTGTTATACATGTAACATGCATGCATATATATGTAACAATTACATAGCAATTAGTACCGAAACATGCATGCATATATATGTAACAATTACATAGCAATTAGTACCAAGACCTTTGTTGAATTAGCAGCACGGAGGATTAATAGATAGCTTGTTTTTATTTTGGCTTGATTCGTGGACTCTGCAACTGATGGGAAAGACAAACTTTTCTCTCCACGTTGACCAGTGATTTTTCACTTCAGTTGACTCATCTTCCTGACTCACATTTTCCTTTGGGCTTTTATAAAGGTCTGGAGTCTGCGTTTGCCTTCCTCAGCTATGGTGCATGCATTCCTGAAGTTGCACCATCCTGACTTGGAGCTCAAGGGTTTGAACTCACATTCCTTTAGTTCCTACATAATGAGGATCACTGGATGCCTGTTGGGTAATCCGATTTCTATCTTGTTTCCCCCCCATCTTAGATGCTTATCAGTGGGCCTTCTCTGTACCATGCCGTGTTCTCTATCCTTGTGTCCCATCGTCTTTCTTCCTTTGCTTTAGCTGTTTTGAGGTTTTTTGTTTTGAGGGTGCATCTCTGGCTGTAGGAGGTTTGCGAACTGCCAAGCTGATTCACCTCCTCTTTACGCACAGTGAACTTTGCTAACTGACAGGGCCACTTACACTGTCTGCTTCTCCTGGGCTGCTGAGGCTAAATGTTGATGACAACTACTCACCTTAGAAGAACCCTGTTTAGGTTTTATTCAGAGGGAGGACAACTCTTTCGGAGTTGGCACATTTCTTTGGCTATACACTCTCAATAGTTTCAAGTTTAGGGCAAGTTCCCCCTAATCACCTCAAAGAGCAAAGTTAAAAAACAAACTTTAATACTATGAGTCTCTTTTATACAAATGTATGATGGAGTTCCAAGATCTCTTACCAGAGAGTCCTTTACTCAACAAAGATAGAAGACAATTTGATCCCAAAACGCCACAATTTCATAATAGCTACTCTATGTCTGGCATCACATTGAACATGTTAACATCTGCTAGGATAGATTTACTGTTATAAAATGTGTTTCTGAAATATTATATGGCTTCTAGGGCTGGAGAGATTGTGCAGCAGTGAGAGCACTGGCTGCTCTTCCAGGGGACCTAGGTTCAATACCCAGCACCTACATGCAGTTCCCAACTGTCTGTAACGTCAGGTCCAGGTAATAGACATGCATACAGGAAAAACACTGGTGCACATAAAATTAAAAAAGAAATTTAAAAAGAAAGAGAGGCTGGAAGGAAGGATGGAGGGGAAGGAAGGAAGGAGGGAGGGGGAGAAGGAAGGAAGGATGGAAGGAAGGAAAGGACCACTCCCTTCATTTTCTTCACATTCTAGCTCTTTGCTAAAATATACAGGAATGTTTTTTGCCTAGAGAGAAATGTTTCCTTCCCCAAGAAACTTCAGTTACACTCTAAGTTTTACAGAATAGACAAAAGGAAGCAAAAACACACAGAGGCTGTTGCAGCATGGATGGGGAAAGAGCAGAGAGGGTCTAGATAATAAGAGATCTTTGAGGATTCTAAGTGAGGGCTTGGATTTTTCTCAGGGGTAAATGGCTTGTCCAGCCAGCACAAGGCCTGGCTTCTGTTCCCACAATGAGGGATAAAACTGCACTTCCAAAACGACAATTACAGCAGGAATAAATCCACCCTGGCAAATGAGAATGGGTTGTGTCAAATGCCTGCTCCCTGTGAGCACTCATGCTCATCTATGGGTGCTCCCTGTGAGCACTCATCTAAGGGTGCTCCCTGTGAGCACTCATGCTCATCTATGGGTGCTCCCTGTGAGCACTCATCTAAGGGTGCTCCCTGTGAGCACTCATCTAAGGGTGCTCCCTGTGAGCACTCATTTAAGGGTGCTCCTTGTGAGCACTCATGCTCATCTATGGGTGCTCCCTGTGAGCACTAATCTATGGGTGCTCCCTGTGAGCACTCATCTAAGGGTGCTCCCTGTGAGCACTCATCTAAGGGTGCTCCCTGTGAGCACTCATCTATGGGTGCTCCCTGTGAGCACTCATCTAAGAGTGCTCCCTGTGAGCACTCATCTATGGGTGCTCCCTGTGAGCACTCATCTATGGGTGCTTCACAAACTCATTCAAACGTGCTTTTCTTCCTGGAGAGCTACTCTTCAGAGATAAAGAACAAAGGAAAGAATGCATCTTTGGTTTCTTCTTAGTGCTCACTGATTTCTATACATTCCACAAAGGCTGGGGGATGGGAGGACCCTCTCCTCATTTCTGTAGACAGCTCTGCCCTAAAAAAGAAACCCTCAGATTTTGCTTCTTAATCAATGATTGGCTCCATGGCTAAAAGAGCTGCACCAAGCCAGTGTTTCATCTGCTTAATGGTCTCAATAGGGCTTTTCCCTACAAAGACTGAAGAGGACACTTACCACACTGTGGCCACACCATCACTCCATTATAGCTTGGGAATGCGTGCCACTGTTTGTCACTGTCCTTTCTTCAATGCCCCAACTGCCAGAGAAAAACTAAAGTGTGCATCCCCGGCTCTGAATCACAGGACACAGAATGGTGGATTCCTTCAGAGTCTCCTTTTGAAGCGAATTCAAAACACAGTGAGAGGGAAAATGTGGAGAACTGAGCATCTGACCTAGAGATTTCTTCATGCCGAGAAAAGAAACTGTTGGCACTGGTGGTAGTAAACTTCGTGGCATGTGGGGAGATGGAAAAATGCTGAATCCCGTCATTTCTGTTTAATTTGTGAGTGGGTTTTGTCACAATTCTTCAAACTTACTAGGAGTAAGAACTCACGTTGCCAGATACAGTGTGATGTGTGTGCTGATGTGGACAACTCAGACGGCTGCCCTCAGTCATTAGTGAAATGTTATTATAAACGCCAGGCCTGCATACTGCTGTTCACCTCTCGTAAACGTGTTAGACATGGAAAACTGTCCTCTGTCTCCAAAACGGTCTAAACTGATAATTTCTTAGATAGCACTTTAATAAACCACAGAGTGTGTTTTATTAAAGTTTTATTAAAAACAGCAGCACCAACAATATTTTCACAAGGGTAAGAAAGAAGTATTTTAAAAAGTACTCAACCTTCCAAACAAAGAAATAAACTAATCCACAGGACTTGAGGCAAGTGAGTAGATAATCTGGATGCTTCTTCTGCCCTTGAGAGCTCCAGATACTCTATGTTTCTCCCACTGTGGCTCATTCAGGGACTCAGGGTCTGTCCCTTAGACTCCCCTGCCTAAGATGCCGTGGCTCTGCTAATGGCCAGCAAGTGGATCTAATGTCTTCTGTCTAAGATGCCAAACCAACAAGTTTTACCAGCTGGAAAATACAAGCAACAGCAGTTTACGCAGGTGCCCCAGTACCCTAGATAATCATTCTTACAAACACTGTCAAGTAGGATACAGTCTGGTTTTGCTGTATTAGGCTTTTGCATAATGTAAGAGAACAATGGCTTGTAGCAGAATGCTCACAGTATATCGGAAGCGATCTCTGCATTGCATGTTTTTCTACAGCAACACCAAATAATTCTACTAGGTAAACTGTAGGTTGCTATAAAAGGTAACAGTGTGAGTGCATATGCATTTAAAATATTGATATACTATCTGGAAGATGCCAAAACTAAGCATTAAGATGCTTTTGTTTTAAATATTAACATGGAAATCAGTGGTCTTAGTGAAGACCTAAGTTATTCTGCCATTAAATTTTAAGTATGGTTCCAAACAAGCAAAACAAAAATGTGCTATGCTTTGGACCTTGACATATAGGATTTCTGGAATTTTTATTCTTAAAGATATCTGAACCTTTTGGTTGTCACAGTTCCACCGTGACAGAAAAAAAATCTGTCACTTGCAGGCACATATGGGTTCTTTGCATTGTTCATAAGAAACAGACCTGGTGTGTGAAACTCAGGCTTTGGAACAGGACTAACACAAGGAATCCAGCTCTTTACCCATGGAACTCTATGACTTGGGCACATTTGTTTTAATCTTTGGATTTCACCATTTCGTTCATTTTACAACCAGTGGTAACATCTATCTCATAGAGATCTGCCTCAAGGAATAAGTTGAATAAAATACACAAAGTTCTGATCACAGTCACCTTTAAGAAGCAACAGTATATCTGCAGACAACACTGTTCGTCATTAATAAGAGCAGATAGCATCATGGTAATTAGGTCTGATAGAGTCAAATACAAATGTGGGAAGCTGGCAGCAGGCCATGTCTGTCTTCCTTGTCCTTGTCATCTTGTCCTTCTTTTGACCTTATTCTTTCCTTATCATTCTCAAACATGAAATTTGAGATCTGATATCCCGTGGACTTGAGGCAAATGCTCAAATCATGTCAAATGCATTTAAACAATATAGCATACTACGTATTCTTCCATGGAAGTGCGCTGAAATGTCTTCATGAAACCAAAGATTTTATTGCACAAGGTTCAGTGTTTGGACATGATTTGGAGCAATCAACTTTTCTTAAAGAAGCTTCTCTTCCAAACCCCCAAATGGAGTGCTGAACCCAGGCAGGATCTTGAAAAATGTGTCTATGAATAGGATGTATTTATTTGTCTTAGCTGCAAATCGTTGCCATGACCAACAGCCAACTGGCTCAAGGCTTAAAACAGGCTAAGAGACATAAACAGGAACTTTGGAGACAAAAGAATAGCACTTGTTGATCATAATAGAAAGGTTACTATAAACTATGTGTTTCTTCCTTCTTCAAACACCTCAAAGCAAGTGCTGGTTTAACGGAAGACTAGCCAGCTGCCGAAGAGTTAAACTCTGGAATGCCAAGTGAGGTAAAATGAGGTGACCTGTTTGTTACACACAGGGTTGTTATAACTAACCACATTCCATCCCATATTTTAACATAACTAGGAGAGTCTCTTGCTTTTTTACACCGCAGAGAACTAGTGAAGGTTCTCAATAATGAAGATTCCCCTTACCTTGACTTGACTGCCCCAGGGTCTATATGCATTGAAGCATCATATTGCACACCTTTATGTGTCGTCAGGAATAATAGACAGGCAGGGCAACCTCCACTCCTCTATTGAGATTTCTGCTCCGGACTCCACTGACCATTGAGACTTCTGCTTCTTTGCTATTGGTTCATTTTTCATTTCTTCCTCTCACCATTAGGTTCTCTCGATCCCAACTTTCAGCTTAGCAAACCAACAGAAGACTTCATTCTGATAGATGAAGGGCCAATCTGATATAGAACCACATGCTGCAGGGTGGCCTGGCCCCCTTTATGTGGATACAAGTGATCGATTGAGGAGAAACAAGGCTGGGAGAGTAGAGTGTTTCCAGCTACTTAAGGTGTCAGCCCAGCAGAGGATAAGGAGAAATCGTTTCAAGGACTGGAGACTCTCTTTCTAGGGGTGTCTTCACTGGACTGATAAGAGCTAAGTGTATGTCTCTTTACCTTTGGTGGAACATGGGGCATCTAGTGAATCAAATGCAGATACTCCAAATCTTTCAGTGTTTGTGATCTGCAGCCGACTAAGGAAGGCTTCTATAACACCCATAAGCACAAGGACTTGCCTCAGCTGAGGAACCAGGCTGCCTTCCTCCCTCCTTCCTTCCTCTCCCTGACAGTGCAGAGCTCCTCTCCTTTGTTTTCATGTCTTTTTACATTACTGATAAGCCGCATAGCATAACATTAACCTTCAACAGGAAATGGACAGCCAAGAGGTAAGTCAGAGAATACCGGGACACAGCAGATACGCAGGTCTTTAAGTTGGAAGACAAGACATGTATATGATGCAGTTGGGCTGTTCAGTCTGAGCTGCTCAGAGGAGTGTAAAAATAGCTAAAGTTCTCTTTGCATTCTTCGTAATGTAACAAAGATGCTAAATATTTAATATATATCATATTAAATAATACATATATAATATATAATACTAAGTACATACTATATATAATATTAAATATTTATATTTGCTCTGGCTTTTAGGTAAAATCCATACATTGTTTTGAACACTGCAAATACTTTTTATATGAATAAAAGCAACCATTCCTAACCTAAATAAATTTAAAACAAATCCAGAGATGATTCAATATGAGTAAAGTACTCATTAGTTTTAAATATAATGTGTTTGTTGAAAAAAATAAGAGAAATAAATTTTTAAAAAATATAGCAATTGTCATCCAAATGGCAACCATGGTGATGATTTAACAACCCCAAGTCCTGTTCTAGAGGTGAGTCTCACAGAGATTTTGGTCCCTTACCCGTTTGGAAGTAGTTTACTCCAATAACATGAAATGGCATCTCTGTCACCATATGAGGTGTCTAATGTCACAATTAAAAAAAAAAAAAAAAACAAAGCATGTAAAATACTGTTTTTTTTTTTTTTTTTTTTTTTTGTTTTTTGTTTTGAAATCTGGATTTTTGTTTCCATTACAGTGGAACAGAATGGTATTTTTTACAAATGAGACATTTACCAACAAGAAATATAAAATTAAATTTATAGTTTAATCATACAGAGTATTTCCCAAACTTTGTATGTAGATCTTAGGTTGCTTTGTAGGAGGTGAGCTTTAATTGCAGACTGTAGAAAGAATACAATCCCAAACCAGAGAAATCTGACTCCATCTCAGTTCAGCCAAGGTTTAAGTTTTGTTATTTGTTTTTTTTGGATTAAAGTCAGATGCCTTTTTCATCAGCAAAACACTGTGACATTCCATTTAAAAATTCAATTCAATTAAATGTGTCTTCATGTAAGTCAGCAAATCTAACTTTTTCAGAAGAAATAAGAAGTTTGTCTTAGCTTGAGCAAATGAAGCCTGAACTTTCCCCATCAGTGTGTAAGCAAGCCCCCGGGGTTCTGAACTAACATGAAGACATGGTCCCATCTTCTTTAGTTTCTCAAGACTATGGGCCTTTCTATAAAGTTGGACTGTCTGTGGCACCCTGAGTAGACCACTGTTATAAGACGTCAGGATTCTGAAAATATTTTATTCCTCACCTCGAGGACCCAGAAAACTTGCTATAAAAGTTTCATGCTAACAGTTGACCTCTCGCCTATTCGTCATCTGTCCTGCCCCATCTATTTCCACAGCCCACAGTCCTGCCTCTCCGATTCTCCCCTTCCTTCCTGGGCAGTGCTAACTGCTCCCTAACCTGCCTTTACCCATCAGCCTCAGCCCTGCTGACAGAGAAATTGTGCTTAAGTGAAGTTCTGGCCATGAGCTCTAAGCAGACATCTGTCAGAGTAACCAGAGCATGGATTTCAAACTCCTTTGTACTCTGCATGAAGTCTTTCCCAGCCTGCCTCTCACCTGTACAATCCTCCTTTCTATTGCTGTAACTAAGTGCCTGAAAATGTGAGCTTAACCAGAGGAAAGGGCTCGTTGACTAATTGTGAGTCCAGGGCAGTAGGCTCTGTGACATCTGGCTAGGTCCATAGTGGAGGAAGTTGCTCAATTCCTAGGAAACAGAAAAGAATGGGAAGCAGACAGAGCATAGGGACCAATCATTTACCATGCAGGCCTTGGAGAAACATTGTATCCAAACCATAGCTACCTCTTTGACTTTGTGTCAGACAGCAAGCTTTCAGACTGAAGAGTTACCAGTTGATCCGGTGTTTCCTTTTGCTGTAATGTTATTCCCAAAGTTTCTTGTAAAACCCTGATTTTGTTTGAGAACCAGGTCAAATGTCATTTTCTCCATTTGCTCTTCCCTGGCTCTTATGGGAGAAAATTATTTTCCCTGGCTCTCCTCCTAACATCTGATTATTCCTTTCCCCAATCATCCTCATTAACTTCTTGGAGTTACTTGTGAATGACCTCTCTGTGTGATTCTTACGAAAGAGCTCACATGATATGCAAACTCTGAGACTAAGATGAACATTTTTTTCAGCACAAAGTCAAAGCCAGATTCCCACGGTGGTGTTTTCTGTTTACCTTCTCTGAACTCCAATTGTTAAATCACAGGGACATAATGTAATCTTCTCTGTTAGCTGTTAGTTAAGTTGTACAGTTTCTATGATCCTAGAGTATATACAGTAAAAAATATGCTACCTAATAAATAGATAAATAAATAAGTAAATAAATAGATAAATAAGCAAATAAATAAATAAAATATATGTTTCATTCTCAAGTTCCAGCAAAGCTACAGTAGTTCATATAATCGAATGCTTTTCCTTCAGAGGGTTCTGGAGGGGGTTACATAACTTTTTAAAAAATATCACTTTATGATTATGCATATAATATCACTTTATGATATCACTTTATGAGTATTTTGCATGCATGTGAATCTGTGTGCCACATGAATGCATGGTGACCACAGAGTCCAGAAGAGGATATTAGACCCTCAAAAACTCATAGATGGTTATGTGCCGCTGAGTAGATACTGAGAATCAAACCTGGGTCCTCTGGAAGAGCAGTTAGCACTTTGTATCTGCGGGCATCCATTACTTTTGTCAGCCCTTCCTTAATCCCTTCTCTTCCTCTAACTCTGGTCTCAGAGCGCTGGGATGCTCACAGTCTGGACACATTGATGAAACAAGCCTTTCTCCCTCTTAGCTCCACTCTACCTTCGAGCTTTCTGGAGAGGTGTTGCACCTTAAGAAGTCTCAGAAAGTAAGCAACGCCTCCAATCTGATTACTTCCCTTCTCCCAGGAAGTCTCTGGAATGAAGCGAAGCTCTCTCACTCATAGGCTAAACCTGCAACCCAGGAGGCTCACACTCTCGTATAGACAACTTCAGGGAAGCACGACCTCATCCTGCAGGCACACAACCCACACACACTCCAGGTACTACAGCTCTGCCCCTGCTGCTGCCGAACTCCTTCATGCCAGTCCAGCTTAGAGGACACACCTCGGTTCTGTTCCTCATCTCGCCTCCAGCACCAGGCTTCCCTCTTCAGCATCTATTCAGAGGCAGCTAGGTTCCTGGCAGAGAAACAGTGGAAAAGGGATCCCTTCTGGAGAATCCCACTGTCTTCAGTAAGGCTGACTCGCTTCATCTTTTCATGTTGACAGACTTCCTTAGTAGAGCTCTGATTTATTCTTGGCATTTTATGTAAATGTATGTGACCTGCACATACTCATGTGCATAGGTTACAGGCACTGTGATGTTAACAGATGCAGGACTATGTAATGTAAAAAAAAAAAAAAAAGTTAGGCATATTTTCTCAGATTCTATAAAGGCCAGTGAGGGCCTCGAGAATTGGTTTCATTGACCCCTTGCTGCCCTCTAGTGGGCAGCTGCTCTATCCCCTAGTAGAAGGGAAGAAGTGGAGACTGCTAGGTAGAAGCTCTAATCAGTTGGGTTCCAAAGATACCTGTGCCACAGGACTCAGCAAAATCAGAAGCAATTTCAAAGGCCAGTTCCTACAAGTTCTCCCTCACATTCTGGAGCTGAAAAGATGGATCACGAAGCAGCAGAGAGGAGAATGGTGGTGATTAGACGAATCAGGAGAGGGAGGCTTTACAATGGTACTCCAGTACAGAGTTGTTCACCATTGTCTGCAGCAAGGGGGCTTGATGGAGGTTACGGAAGCTTACAGATTCACAGCAGTTTACTATACAAAATAGTAAAAGAAATTCATAGGAGAGGAGCTTCAAGGTTATCTACAGAAAGAAATGATGTGCATAGGATGCAAATGACAGCTCCCTCTCCAGAATCCTCTCACGCTGTGCCTTCCAAGGCTGACCTGTGAAACACCATAGGTGTTGTCCTGGTAAGGATGATGCATGGGCTGTGTCTGTGCACAGTCTCAAAAGGATGTTACCTTTTGAAGGTTAAAACTAAGTGAAAGGCACTAATGAGAAAGCTTGCTTAATAAGCCCATCTCTAGAGAACTCATCACTACCCAGGATGGATGATGCTCTAAAAATAAGCCAGGAGGCAGGACATTGCTCTTTTCAAAGGCAATTTAGCTGACAAGTACTTGAACACTCATCGGCCAGCACATAAAGATTATGTGTAAGGGTCACAGGTTGCTCTGTTGAAGTGCTGGCTTCCAAACAGGACTCAGAAACAGGCACCAGTTCAAAGGCTAGGATGATGTTCTGGCATTAGGAGAAAGAAGAGCAGGAAGGCTTAGAATACTTTGGTGTGCCTTGTTATCTGAGGACCTTAAGTGCATTGAAATGAACCCCTCCTTAATAAAAGCAGTCACATTTTAGAAATTATTTTATTTTATGTGTGTGGGTGTTTGGCCTGTGTTTATGTCTGTGTACAATGGATGTGTCTAGTGGCTGTAGAAGTCAGAAGAGGGTGTCAGGTCCACTGGGACAGGAGTTAGAAATGGTTGTGAGTAGCCACGTGGGTGCTGGAAACTGAGCCCAGGTACTCTAGAAGAACAGCCAGTGCTTTTAACAGCCATGGAACCTTCTCTCCAGTCCTAGTAGCCACATTTCTAAGGGTGCCAAGTCTACAATGCTCAGAACTGAAAATTATACAGAGACTGGAAAGACAAAACAAAACAAAGCCCAAGCCAACAAAACCCTTAGTTACTGAAAGGAGGACCTACCATAAGGAAGTCTCTGGGGAATGTTTCATTCTGTGCTGAGATTTTCGATGTTATAATTATGGTGTTAGAAAGACACGTCTGTCCTTTTCACCAGTGACAAGGAGGTGTTGGGAGATGTCTTATCATTGGGCATTTCATCCTCTTACATCTATCTAAAACAGTTCCTAAATTAAACAGCAACCAGATGATAAAAGGAAGCTCAGTTCCAGAAAAGGCTGTTTTGATCAGAGCTATGAAAATGGAAGCTACCTTCTTCCTGGCTGTAAATCATCCTGCCATCCACCACAGCCCCCCCCCCCAAATTCTCCCATGTTCAGTAGCCAATCCCTGCAGCCATAAGCCCAAACGATCGTGGATGGAGGAAGTTGGCATCTATTTAGTACGTCTTTTCTGCCAGGGAAAGTATTAGCCAAATTGCATTGATTTTTCTCTTGCAGTGTACAGGAAACAAACCCCAATGGTTTTAATAAGCATTATGAACCGTGTTTTGTAGAAAAGAAAACAGATGATCAGAAAACAGATACAATGTGGTCACAAAACCGGACCTTCCCAACTTCTACAGGGTCCCCTACAGTGTACACCATTCCACATCGTACGGAACACCATGCCTCTCGCTCTTCTTGTCGGTAACAACATGGTATGGTAAAAGTATCTTACACCATTTGATACATGCTAAGGGAGAGAAAGCAGGGCATCTGGGCTTTTTATTTAAAAATAAAAAATAAGAACTATTGCACAAAGGTGGCTGGAAATATGTTCAGTGGGGATTCTGAACAGAGAGTGACACTTGCCAGGGCACAGGACGAATGCTGTTCAGGTAGTGAGAAGTGACATCACAGGGAAGACTTGTCCACTGCTGTAAGCGTTCATTACTGGAGCTGAATCCAGGCCAGCGATCACCAAGGACTTGCCCTATACCCTTGGTTGATAGAGTAGAAAAGACTGGTTGTTGAGTAACAGAAATGGCATAGAGCCTGTCTCTGGGCAGAAATGATGTCCAGATTTCAGTTTATGGGTTTGTGGCTATGTGGCCAGAGAGGCGGTTCCTCAGCATATCCTATAGCAGGTGGAGGAGGAAACAGGGGAGCGGCTGACTTACAATATGAGAAGCCGATGGCAACTAAAGAGCACGCCAGGCAGTGCCATAGGCAAGCCGATGACAACTAAAGAGCATGCGAGGCAGTGCCATAGGCATTGGCTCATTTATTGCTCAAGGTAAAGATCATCAGCAGTCATTACCTGATTCACACTAGAGAGGCCAAATAAAGTTCCCATTGTACCAAAAGCTACCCTCCAGTCTCTGCTCACATTCTCTCTTCCAGTTCAACCACTGGGTTCCTGCAGTGGAGAGTTGTCAAGAGGGTAAGGGGTAGGGGTGTTTCCTGGGGACATTCCTGAGCACGTAGCAGACTCTACTTCGGAAAACATAAATTTGTGGTGATGACAATCCACATATTTTTTTATTTTAGCCAGCCCAGCTGAGCATCTGCATTTCCTGTCTGTGTCAACAGTTGTTGGATATTGAAAGCAGAGATTTTTGAGAGGAATTTGGCATTATCTATTAGGCTGGGGAAAAAAATGACTAACCCATTTGGACACCTTGAAACCCTAATCCCCAGAATTATTTTTGGTCATAAAAAATGAAAACTTAACACACACACACACCACATTCATTCACACAATTTATGCACAAACACACATGTATACATAAACACATATGCCCATGCATACACACTTACACACTTGCACACCCAGGCATATATAAACATGAACATATACACACACATGCACACAACTGCTCATGCACACACACAGACTTATACACACATAGGCACACATACATGCATTGGTACATAGCCATAGGTATACATACACACATGCATGCACATAATATTTGAGGCAATTACTGTGTTGAGGCATATTTGTAGGAAATTGTATTTTATTTGTGATAGTCACTACTAAAAGAATACAAATATCTACCATCAGCTGTGGGAAAAATATGATATACTGTCTGCTATTCCTGAGAACAGAGATTCTGTCCCCAGAACTCCCATGCTGCCTCACAGCTGTCAGAAACTCCAGTCCCAATGGATCTGATGCCCTCCTTTAAGCCTCTACAGGCTGCTTCTGTAGCCCCATGTCTGCCTGTGTGCTGCCATGCTGTGTCACGATGGTAACAGACTAGTGTCTGAATTGTCATAGTCATGGCATCTCTTAGTTCTTAGCACTGGAACAGTGTCTGCGAGAGGAAAGGTGTGTACACATGTCCCTGTGGTACAGAACATCAGGTAATTCTGGAGCTGGAATTATAGCAAGCTTCTGACTTGGGTGCTGCAAACCACATTTGGGTCCTCCACAAAAACATCATGCACATTTAACTTCTGAGTGGTCACACACACACACACACACACACACACACACACACACACACGATTTATATTACAGCACATAAGTTTGCTCACAACAGCATCACAATGCATGAACAAATGCTTTGACATTTTGGTAGTTGTGATGTCACTAGGTGACAGGAGTTTGTTGTTCCCGTTGGCCATCTTGGGACTATAATCATGTGATTGTCACAGACAGAAATGTCATTTGTGGTACATGATTGTTTTCAATTATACTTTTTGTTTTTAATTATAGTTTTGTTTTTTTTTTTTTTTCTGAAAGAGTTTTTTAGAAGATTCAGTATTTCATCTTTGCTTAGTCCTGTCCTCCAGAATCTGGAATAATGCCTGGCCGCATCCGATAGAGATGGAGAGACGGCTACATGTATGCACATCTATACAGGGCTGTGAGCTGAGGCATGAGAAGAGTGGGCACTGCTGCTGCTGCTGCTGCTGTTCTTGCTGCTGCTGTTGTTGTTGCTGCTGCTGCTGCTGCTGTTCTTGCTGTTGCTGTTACTGCTGCTGTTCTTGATGTTGCTGCTGCTGTTCTTGCTGCTGCTGCTGTTCTTGCTGCTGCTGCTGTTCTTGCTGTTGCTGCTGCTGCTGCTGCTGCTGCTGCTGTTCTTGCTGTTGCTGCTGCTGCTGCTGTTCTTGCTGTTGCTGTTACTGCTGTTGCCGTTGCTGCTGCTGTTGCTGTTGCTGCTGCTGTTGTTGCTGTTGCTGTTTTTGCTGCTGCTGCTGGGACCTCAGGTGGTCTGCTCTGAGTGCACTTCTCCTCACTGCTAGCACTCACTCCAACTCAGCGCTGAACTTATATTTGTGGAAAATGGTTTATCAAACAACAATTCAGAGGAGTGAAATCGTTTCACAATCTGATGAAAGTATCTCAAAGTTCAGCAGACCCAAACACTTTTTCTTGTGATAGTTTCAATGAAAGATGTTCTTCACAGACTCAAGTGTTTGAATACTTGCTCTCAGTGTTAATTTGGGAGTTTCTGGGGATTTTATGAGGTAGGTCTTTGCTGGGAGAAGTATGTCAAAGACTTTGAATCTTGTTTTGGGCTTAGATCCCCATAACTTTTCCTTCCTTCCTTTTCTCCTCCTTCCTTCCTTCAATCCATCCACCTGCCCCCTCTGACTTTTCTCACCCTTGCTCCTTTCTATGTGTGGATGAACCGTAACCAGCCAGCTCTCTGGACCTGTCACACTGCCTTCCTTGAGTGCTGCTGTGTCCTCCACACCATGATGAGCTCCATACATTTGGAGCTGTAAGCTAAAATAGAGCCTTTCTCCCCAAAGGTGCTTTTTGTCACCGTATTTGATAAGATTAACAGAAAAGCATCTAGAACATTTAGTATCTGGAGTCTATGACTTACACCACCATTTGTAGTAATTTTCCTTTCTAATCATTTTATCACTTTATTACTCTTAAATATGCACATGGGATGTGCATATAGAATGGATATGTTCATGTGAGGGGGGGTGTATGAACATTCCATGACACACATGTAGAGGTCAGAGCCTTTGGTATAAAACCTTACCTTCCTCTCTATTCATGGTCTTGTTTACTGAGGCATACAGGTGGCTTGAGAGCTTCCAGGGATAGGTCTGGGTTGATATTAAGATGATACATGATTGGACAGTGGAGAGGTAGTTGGGGCAAAGGCTAGGAAAATGGAAGAGGAGAAGAGAGAAGGGAGAGATTGACAGAAGAATGAAGATGGAGGCAGAAGTATATGTTTCTCTTGACTCATGTCTTCATAAATAAGGTTGTTATTATTTTTTTACAAGCGACAAAATTGTACATGGCCATTTGACTTATTTAGGCTCACAAATGATACCTATTGGAAAAGAGTAGTTTGGTGTGTTCTTTGACGTGACTACTTAATTGAGTTTAAAGGGTGTAGTGGTGGAATGCATAAAGCCCACCACAAAGTTGTGATGTATGTGTCTAAGGCTTGGCAATAATACACCAAGGGGAAATAAATGAAAACAACACACTGGGGTGGTCATGTCCACTGGGACAGAAGCAGCAGGGGTGGTGGAGTGAACCGAGACTGAGTTCATAGAGTCGGCCTGCAGCGCCAAGTGGTGTGGGGACCCCATGAAGTGTGCTCGGTTCAGCACTAGAGCGCCGTCTGTGGAGTGAGACCACAGGGGCCGACAAAAGGTTAAGCCATCCTTGACCTCACTGTAGAGGCAATGGGATTAGAGATAGGTATGATGACACTCTGCTTTCTTAGGTTCTGGGAATCTGAACTCCTGTCTTCACATTTGTGCAGCAAGCAGTTTATCCGCCCACAGATCCATCTCTTCAGCCCTTAGTAACAGCTTGCAGATGTGCACTGAACACGTTTTCCAGCTTGCAAACCCTTGGTTTGCTGCCTGGAAGTAGGAGGGAGTGCGGCTCTCATAAGGACCCAACTTTATGGCACATAGGGTACTGGGCATACCCAAAGTTTGTTGAACTCCAAATAATGTCTAACATTTTGGATACCAACTCTAACTGAATTTATCTAGAGAACAAGAGTTAAAGGAACCTCAAATTTCACATTTAGGACTCAATCAATGCAACACATTAAATCTTTTTTTTTTTTTTTTTTTTTGGTTTGGTTTTTTGCAATTTGATTCTTACTTGATGCCACAGCTGTTTGGCTACTACTAAGAAAAAGACCTTCAGTATCTGTATTGCCCAGAGGGCAGAGATGTCTGTAGTGCGGTGGATCGCCGTGCCCCACGATGTTGACTAAGACAGTCAGGGTGACCAGATAGAGGGAGAAACACCGAGACAGACGCTACCACCAGGGAAATGCCAAATGGCTGAGGCTCGGTGGTAATTGCTCTAAGCACTTCAGAAGGACATCCCCCTTCTGGAACTGTGTCGCAGATTGAGTCTCCTACTCGGCGTGCATTGCATGTGTTGTATGTAAGTGTATGTAAGTGCCCCTGTGGGTGGGTGGCACACGTACAAGTTCAGACATAGAGATCAGAGATCAACAGTAGGTCTTCCTCAACCGTTCTCTAGGTTAACGTTTGAGACAGAGTGTCTCACCGAACCTGGAGCTCACTGATTGGCTAGACTGGGTAGCCAATGAGCGCCTGACTCCCATAACCCTCTTATCCCTGTTTATCTCGTCTAGCCCCACAGCCCTACCTCCACACTGGAGTTCATCCCTCTGCACCCACACCTGAGATCAAAGCTCAGGTCCACATGCATGTGTGACAATCACATCAGGGACTGAGCCATCTCCCCAGCGCCACTCTCTACCACTTATAGCCAGTGTCCTAATGAAGGCAATGTTCACATCTCCATTTTCCCCCATGTTCATACAAATAATGTACGAAAAGGCCCTGCTTCTAAAATAACAGCCAAATACCAGCAAACAGTAACGCAGCATTTACCCAGCTGCCACTTTCTCTTCACAATTAAGTGAGTCTGCGTACCAACGAGGTCTACATCAGTCAGCCGTCTGGACTTGACCCTCTTAGGCTTTGCTGTGTGCACTGAGGGGCCTGGGCCTTCTCTCTCATACTTGCGAGGTGAGACAAGTTTCTTTCTCCAGAAACTTTTCTTCTCGAGTCAGTCACTTCTGAAGTTTTTCTATATTAATTAATATCGTCCATCATTTCTCATTGTCACATTTCATTTCTCATTGTTTGTTACAAACATCCAAAATTTGTAAAAACACCCATCTTCCATCTGGAAAACCCCTGCATGGCTAGTCTTCTAGGCTGGATCGCATATCCTTCCTATCTCTAGATTTTATGATGGGGCAACCAAGCTTACCGTATTTTCCCTGTAACAGGAAAACATATGGTGTCAAAGCCACACTGCCGCTCTCCATGTTGGACATTCTGCAGACCTCACATTTCCTGTAGCTTCTCTGTTATTCGGCTTTAACTCCAGCAGAGCATGTCTGCATGCCTATCGGACCACAGGATAACATTCTTTTAAGAACTCTCAACATCCCATGTTCCTAGAAACAGCGAGAACCTGTGTAACTGCAGTCTGATTGCAGAGATGCAGCGATAAGCCTCTGGGGTGCCTAACATATCAGTTTCTGTCTTTCATCCAGCCTTAGTCTAAGGCAAGTAACTGCTTCAGAGGGACCTGTAGAGGGCAGTGTTGATGTGCATTCTGTACTGAGTTCCACCTTCTCACAACCCAAGCATCCTAAGAAACAGGGCAGTTCGGTGAGGGTTTAATTATTCCAACTTGTAAGTATCTTACAATATATTACAGTACCATTCCTTTAGCAGACATCCTCTCCACTTCCCGCAGCACCGTTTGTATAGACCGCTCTATTCTGATGATTGTTTAAAACACTAAAAATGGTTCTGTTTTAAACTAAACTCCAGCTTTGAATGGAGCTCAATCCCCGTCTACTATAAGGTCACAACATAGCTGGTTCTGTTTTTCTCTTTCAGTTTGCTGTATTCTTGATGTTTCACTTTTCTCAAAATCCCAGCACAAAATGTAGATTGCCTCAAAAACATTTAAAATTAAAGTTTAGGTGATGTGTATTAGATCCATTGTCCTTGGAAAATTTTTTAATAGTGTCATGATTTGAAACTGAAGTGAAACTCAGACCTGTGGTAAGACCTAGCAAAATTGAAATGCTCATATCAGAGGCAGATTTGCTTGTTGCTTTACGCATTTCACTGAAAGCAGAACAGTTTCTAATGCTGAACCGGACAGATCTAAATGAGGAGAAGCCACAGCTATGCCATGGTCATTTGTACCCACTGGCAAAGAGGCACAGTCTTGATCTGATCAGACAGAAACGAGGGTTATGAGGACTTTCATTTCTGTATTCTCAGTGAAACAGCTCAACAGGAGGAGTGCTGTCACAATCCAGGTCACTTTCTAACAGAGAGTAGCTTCCCTGCTCTACAGTTTAGAGAAAACTTAGGGCACACGATGAATGGCTTTTAAAAATAAAGTTTTAAAAGTGATGAAAAAGAACAGTCAAAACAAGTATCACAAGGAAAAATGATGCTCTTGAAATTGGATGGCTCAGGAATTGATTAGTGGGTCTATAGGATAGATGGGTGGCTTGGAAATTGATTATCAAGTCTACAGGATGTCGGGATGGCTTAGGAACTGATTAGTGGGTCTACAGGATGTCAGGATGGCTGAATCTAAAGAACAGAAGATGAGGAATGTAGGGCTGCATGTCAGAGTGTGGATGCTTCAATCTCACTTAGAAGGGAAAACAAAATAATCAGAGGTTGAGGGAGGGAGGGACATAGGGAGAGAAAAGGGGGCAAAATCAGGTGTAGAAAGAGAGAGGAGAGAAGGACAGAGGGTCAAGAAATTGAACAGAAATATGTAGCTGTGAAGGGTAGAGAACTGGGGATAGCCACTATAAAGTCCCAGATACCAGGGAAGCAAGACTTTCCCAAGACCCAACAGGGATGACATTAGCTGAAATACCCAATGAAGGGGAGAGAGAACCTGTAGAGACCACCTGCAGTAGATAGGCATAGCCCCAGTTGAGGGGTGGGGCCAGCTCCATCTCAGAAATTTTAATCCAGAATTGTTTCTGTCTAAAGAAAATACAGGGACAAAACATTGGAGCA
Source organism: Micromys minutus (assembly GCF_963924665.1). NCBI lineage: Eukaryota > Metazoa > Chordata > Mammalia > Rodentia > Muridae > Micromys > Micromys minutus. Next base: position 27,995,738 of record NC_137980.1, read on the forward strand.
AAGACAGAGGAAAGGCCATCTAGAGACTTCCCCACCTGGGATTCATACCATCAGCAAACCCCAACACTATTGCTGATGCCAAGAAGTGCTTGCTGACAAGAGCCTAGCATAGCTGACCCCTGAGAGGCTCTGCCAGATTCTGACCAATACAGATGCAGATACAGCCAACTGTCAGACTGAGCCTGGGGACCCCAATAGAAGAGTGAGGGGTAAAACTGAAGGAGCTAAAGGAGATCGAAACCTCAAAGGAAGAACAACAATACCAATTAACTGGATCACCCAGAGCTCCCAGGGACTAAACCACCAACTAAAGAGTGCATGTGGAGGGATCCATGGCTCCAGCTGCATGTGTGGCAAAGATGGCCTTATCTGGCAACAATGGGAGGAGAGGCCCTTGGTCCTGTGAAGGCCTGATACCCCAGTGTGGGGAAATGCCAGGGCAGGGAGTAGGGGGTGAGTGGGTGGGTGGCTGGGGAAGCAGCCTCATAGAGGCAAAGGGTAGGGAAGATGGCATAGGGGGTTTGCAGAGGGGAAACCGGAAAAGGGGATGACATTTGAAATGTAAATAAAATAAAATAACCAACATAAAAGAATTATCTAAATTAAAAGCTTGTAGAGGTATGCATGCAAAATATATTCTGATAAAGGAAGTAATTATCAAATGACAGAAGAGTTTTAAATGATAGCAAGAACCCCGGGGTTCAACAAGTGCACGCCTCGTGTCTTACAAGTTATTCTGACATTCCATTTGTCAAGTGTGCCAATGACACAAAAACTATGGGGCTGGATTCTAACAACATGGGACAAGGATTTGAGAGAACTGTCCCTCGGTCATCTTTTCAGCATCTAATTGCTCACTCTCTCGAAATATTAGAATGTCATTCAACAAGCTAACTATGCATTCTGGTGGATTTGGGTTCTGGGAGCATTATTATTTATGTGACTCGTCTCTTGTAATTTCATGCACAGATAAGGTAAGGATGTCACTGAGATAAAAATTGGAATTCTAAAAATTCATATATTGAGTGGTCATGAGAAGCCAAACAAATAGCTTTTCTAAGTCACATAAGCTAGCACCATGACTCTCTGGGATGGAAGTATGATATCAAATATGTTTAGATATTTATTAGCAGAGATTCATTCTGGTACTATGTAGTATTTGCCTGCCTGAATGGCTGTATATTGCAATTTACAATGTAGTCTGTCTTTTTTCCCCCCAATTGTTCTCTGATTACCCTAAATTTCAAAACCATTTATAATTGCTTAGGGACCTCTCATTTTAATTGTTGTGCAGAATTCCTGAACATGCACTGAATCTTTACATAAGCAGCAGTTTCTGATGACAATGGTCTCAGGCTTTATCTAAGCTATGGAGTTTACAACATTTAATCAATTTAGGTGTCCCATGAAGAATTTCAATTTTTTTTTTTGCCATAAATATTTATATTTTAACAAGTTTAAGCATTATGCTAAAAGCCACAAATGTAGCTGTTTGTTCATGTGTGATGTGCAAAATATCAAAGACACACAACAGAATTATAACATTATTTCTGACTCCAAACACTGTATGATATGGTTTACAGTAATACCAGCCTAGAGGCACTGGTCTCCTTTGAGCTCAAAGCAAAGCAGGCTTGTACCTGTTTAGTGTTGGGTCAAGAAATATATATCCAGCAAGCAGCGTGGGAAGGGCTTGAAACAACTCATATAAAGGTGACTTGACCAGACAGTAGTGCATCCTCCAGGAGCATCACATAGAGCAGGGTTGGACCTGGTCCAAGAGATGTAGCTCATTCATTCCTATTCCACTGCTACAAACTGAAACTAACCAGAGAATCTACCCAACACCATTATTGTGAAAACTCACCTAATGCCTCATTGCCTCTTGTAGAATTCAAGAAATTAATTCAGTTTGCATGTGCGTCTGTCTTATGTCACAATATACCCAAGTGCCCACCATATGCAGAGATGTATATTTTTATTCTCTTTGCTCACATGTCCAATGATTGATCAGTTATTTGGCTAACTCAGGTTCCCTGTTCCCTTCTGCCACTGACCTGAATCAATCTTGCACTTGGGTGGATGGCCAGGCCAAAAGAATCAGCATTCCTTGTCCTGATTTCCACACTTCTACTCTCTCATTCTCCCCCATTTCCAAGGTGCGTGATAACACAGAGACATCACCAATACCTCAGCTCAATAAATGTTTATCTCCTCCAGTAGAAAGCATATGCTTGGACAGCTCCCAGGATCTGAAAGTTGAGGACAGCGGCTCACTCTACAGCCTGATAACCAAGTCCTGCCAAATAGCAGCAGATGGTGTCTTCCCTCACAGATGCCTAGAGTCACACTGTAATCAGGCTAATGCTCTGGCTCTTTTAGGGCAGATCTATTCCAGCCATTGACTTCTTCACTTCCTCCTCAACCTTGGCAAACAGAAACACAGACTTTTGGTCACTGTCATGTTTTCCCATAACCCTTCACTGGCCATAGGTTTTAACAGAACAGGTTTTTTGGTTTTGGTCTTTATTTTCATCATTAGATGACAGAAGGGAACTATAGTTCTGTAAAGTGATTCATCAAAATATCACTAGAGAGAGAAGTGAATTCTGTTTCTCTCTCAACTGCTGGCCAGATCCCCATAATTCCTCTCTAAGGAAAAACAATGGCCATATCCAAGTGGGAAGAAATCCCCTCTTCTCTCTACCAGGCACACAGCAGTTGATTTACTATCTGCTGTTCTTGCTCATTTTCAAACCACACACATTCATATGCATGGAACCAGCCTGAACCTATAACATCAAAAAGGCATTGTCCTAAAACAGCATATTCGGTCTTACTGATAATGACTCTAACCACGTGCTTTCAGATGCCTTTTCACATGAAATAAAGGCCTGGCCTGGGATGTGGGTCAACGGGGAACATCCAGAACATGCAAGGCCGTTATTTTTGTTTCTTGAGACAGGGTCCTGTGTATTCTGAGCTGGTCTTAAATACACTAGTCGGAAAAGACAGCCCTTGAGCGACTTGTTATCTTACTTCCTGCCAAGGTTTGGGGTTCTATGCATGTGCCATCACATTTACTGGCTGGAAAAAGGTGATTTTCTGACTTATATTCTCTATCATTACTTACAAGTCACTAAGACACCAACAAAGATTTTTCTCTAAGCCCCGTCCCCAGCTTTCCCTAACAAAAGTAATACCAGTGACTACAAATGCCAACTGTCACAGGTGGGTGTGAACCCAACAGTTTTCTGTTTTCTTTGTCTCCTTTTCTTATCTTTTCTTTTCTTTCTTCCTCTTGTGTTAAGTGGGAGACATGCACCCCTCTAGTGCTGAAGACAGAAAGTCTTCTGGTGCTTCTCTGGTTCCTGACTTTGCCACCCTACCTTGGCCACTGGCTTCTGCCACCCTGACTTTGCAACTTTATGTCTGGCAACCTAGAACATGCTGATGACGTATCCTAAATATTTTTTCAAATAAAAATAATACAAGGGTCTATCTAGAGTTATAAAGTGAAAAAATTTGAATATGATCAACAGAGGAAAGTCTCAGAAAGGTGGCTCTATCTACCACTGTCTTACTGTCTCACTCTCAGAGCATCTGTATTCCTGAGATAGTGTGGGAGTGTCAACAACCATCCATAACACAGAGTTGTGCAAGAATGAAGGCATGTGCTCATATTAGAAAGTGACATCTTTATAAAGATGTATCTAGTACATGTCCTTCACCTACATGATGAGAAGAGGGAAGAAAGCAAAGACTATTGGTTTCCTTCTCTTGTGAGAGAGGGTCTCATATGTATATATGTCTCTGGATGGCTGGTCTAGACCTTGCTATGTAGACTAGGCTGGTTTCCAACTCATAGAGATCTCTCTGTCTCTTCATGTGTCACTATGCCCAAAAATATTTAGCTTTTTATGTAGTATCATATATAAGCCAGTACACAGAACATATTTGAACAAGTTCAGTAAAAGCAATTAAGCAAGTTAGCAATTTTTACTATTCAAAATTTTGTGCTAGAATTTTGACAAACAAACCGTCTAATGATGATTGGAAGTTGCTACTGTTCAGAGAAGGTATTCTTAAAACACATGTAATTATGTTGGAGCTTGAGTAGTGTGGGGGTTTGAATAGGCTTAGCCTGGGGAGTGGCACTATTAGTAGGTGTGGCCTTGTTGGAACAAGTATGTCACTATCGAGATGGGCATCCTCCCTAATCATTCTCTTGTTTGCCTTCAGAACAAGATCTACAACCTTCAGCTCCTCCTGCACCATGCCTGCCTGCATGCTGCCATGCCTTCCTTCATTATGATAATGGACTGAACCTTTGAACCTTTAAGCCAGAACCAGTTGAGTGTTGTCCTTTATAAGACTTGCCTCGGTCATAGTGTCTGCTCACAGCAGTAAAACCCTAACTAAGACAGGTAGTAAAAAAAAAAAAAAATCCAGGAAACAAATTAAAATACAAAATAAACGCAACAACAAACATGTACCAGGGCATTATAATTACTGATGTGTCATGAAATTTTTCTCTCTGAAAAGTCTTGGAGCACTGGGAGTCAAAACAAGCTAGTATGGCTGGGAGACCTCAATTCGGTCAGCAGGAGGAGGAGGGGCGGGCTCTGTGGGACGCTGGGGTTTGACATGGAGGTAGGTGTGCAAGCTAAATGTAAAGGGAGCTATGCAGCTGGAGACTTAGTTCATATTAATTCAAGATGATCTTCCTGGAATGTCTGTGGAAAGTGCATTCCAAGAGAGTAAGTAAAATGTCCAGGAGAGATAGCCGTGGCTTCTGTGAGAATGAGGAGGCAGGGGTGGGCAGAGGGCAGAGTGGAGACATCAGACATCGGGCAGGGATGGGGTAGTGGAAGCAGCACCTAATGACACGCTTGGGATCTGAATTCTTATGTCCCGAGTTCCATTATTCAATTAAAAGCACACTGATCACTCAGCAAAGAAACCTCATAGAAAAAAATATAAGGAGACTCAAGCTGTTCAAAGCCAAGGCCAGCAAGGCAGCAGGAGGATGAGGCAGGCTAGCGGAGAGGCAGGGAAGAAGTCCAACAGTCTTAGACCCAAGCTAGACATAAGGAGAAGGCCGGTTAAGAAAATCAGTCACAATATCCAGGTGTGCCGTGGTCTCCACATTGAACTCTTGCCTTGGAGCGCTTAATAGCATCAAAAGTCAAACCCTGGTGTTGCAAGCTTAGAGACCGGGCATTCACCCTGAGGCTAAAGTATCTTTGCAATTGTACCTACTGCTCTTGAAAAACGCCCAGATTAGACTCCCACATTATGTCTCACTACCGTCTGTAACCCCAGCTCCAGGGGATCTGACTCTCTCTTCTGGCCTCTGTGAGCACCAGCACATGTGTGTTTCACAGACATACATGTGGGCAGACCGCTCGTATAAATCTAACCTTTTAGAAGGCAGATTAGGATGCCCCTATATAAGCTATCTCTGGTGGTTTTCCCGCTTCTCCCTAGCTCTCGCATCTAGGGCCACAGCTCTCAGTGTCTAAGGCAGCCATGCTCTCCTCCTGTCTGGAGCCACCTTTGTGTCCCTCTCCTTGATTTAGACTGGCTTCTTCTCAGCCTACAAGGGCAAGAAGAGAGAACCAAGCTGATGGTCAAGAGACAGCTTCTCGGTGTTAATCAGATGTATCGCCGAATGCTCATTGCTTTAAAGTTTTAAGATGCATACGATTAATTTGCTTTCCTTTTTTATTTATTAATCTTTTTATTCATTTACATTTCAAATGTCATCATACTTTCCAGAGTCTCCTTAGAAAACCTCATCCTTTCTCTCCTTTTCCTCGATGAGGGTGCTAACCCTACTCCCCCCCTCCACTCCCACCTCACTGTTCTAGAATCCCCTCTACACTGGGGCATCAAACCTCCACAGGACCAAGGCCTCTCCCTGACTGATGCCAGATAAGGCCATCCTCTGCTACATATGTAGCTGGAACCATGGCTCCCTCCATGTGTACTCTGGTTGGTGGTTCAGTCCCTGGGAGCTCTGGGTAGTCCTGTTAGTTGATACTGTTCTTCCTATGGGGTTGTAATTAATTTTCTTTTCAATAAAATTGCTTATAATGAAGCATGGCAGAGAGAGCCACATAAAAAGAAACAAGACATCAGTAGAGCACAGTTTCTGAGGAGAGGAATACGTGGATGTCAGATAGTAAGAGGGGTGGACAAGGCAGGGACAGAGCAGCTTTTCAGCTGGAATAGAGGAGAAGGAGATTTATGGGAAGTAGCTTTGCCTAGACAGTTCTGAAGTTGAGGAATATGCATGAAATTAAGTAGGCTTAAGCAATTAGGTGGGAGCCAAAAACAAAAACCCAATAAATAAACTATCAAAATAATAATTGATTTGCTTCCATGAAATGAGGCATTTATCTTTCAATCAAAGAGCCCATTATGATAAATCACAACCAATAGAGCAGCACCAAAAACCTCTAAGCACGACTTAGTCATCACCTCTCTGTGATTCCCATAAGTGAGTGACACATCAGGAGTAATGACTCACGAGGAAGACGATGGGACTGATGTGGAAGAAACGGCCCCACACCAGGACAGGGCCCCCACTCATTGTTTCCCAGAAGCCTTAACTGCCTGTGTTGATCCTTCTTGCTCTCCAGCATCTCAGTGACATGTTGGCAAGTCACACCCGAAAGCCTGGACCACTGGGGTAAGACGAAGGGAAAACTCCCCATCATCTGCTTGTTGATGACTAAACACACACAGAAGTGTTTAGTGCACTGTGCGCCACTTGCAAGAGGGATTTGTTCCCAAACAAAATCAGTCTTGTCTGAACAGAAGAGACCAAAACAGAAAGAAAACTAATGGCTAGTTGCCAGGTCTATGTCTTGTAGGCAGAATGTCGAAAATAAAATAAAAAAAAAAATCTATGACTAAAACTTGAAAAATTAAAAAGTATGTATCTAAGACAGACCAGTAGTCCTTCCCCCCATGGCACATCCTTAGTGCTCCTGGCATGGTCTTTATGGGAGGGAGTAGGTGGGTTCTGAGCTACATCTCAAAGAAAGTAGGTCTGGGTTCAATAGGTGGAGAACCTCTAGACTTGGGCCTCATTGCCCCTCTTGGTAAGAAATCAGAACACTAAAAGACACAAACACAAGATCCTGTGAAGACACAGTGCTACAGAGATGCAGGCTGCTCAATCCAAGGACAGATACTGAGGAAGGAGCCAACCCAAGGACAGATGCCATAGAAGGGACCAACCCAAGGACACATGACATAGAAAAGATCAATCCAAGGACAGATACCAAGAAGGGACCAATCCAAGGATAGATACTGAGAAAGGACCAATCCAAGGACAGATACTGAGAAAGGACCAATCCGAGGACAGATACTGAGAAGCGACAGCCCTGGCAACATCTTGATTTTGGGCCTCCTGACTTCTGAGGAAACACAGTACTCTCATTTAGAATTTAACATTGCTTGTTCTGCACACTCTTCATCCTGCCCCCTCACACACACCTCTTCCTTGTCTCTTCCTAGATAACACACAAGGCTGTCCTACAACCTGTGCTGATCAAGGAGCAGATCCCAAGAAAAGTTTCTTGTGGTTTTTGGTGCTTGTGTCATTTCTAGACCTTCTTATGTTTGCCAGTATTTTCTCTACCCGAAATTTTTGGCATCGTAGCTATCAAATCGAAATCCAGTGCTACATTTAAATCCCAGCTGCACACTTGCAGCCCTGTGAAGGCTTCACTTCGCTTCAATATTCCAAGTCCCTGCCAGATTTAAGATCCACTGAAACACTATTCAGTCCCCACACCAGGACTTACTGTGTATAGTGCACACAACCTTTGTCCTACGAGCTTGGTGCTCCAGTTTCTATCCCCTCCGGTCTTTGAGGTATGGATTCAACACTGGTCCTCCTGATGAGGAATATCGACTCTTCACCCCCTTTTCTACACTGGCATCTAGGGAGCCTGGGAAGCCTTCCTTAGACAACCAAACCCCCATATTTTTCCTTTGATAACTCTCTGGTTGGTCAAGCACAATCTACTTTCTCTACCCACATTCACCTAAAGCAAACTTTGGGATGAAGCAAAGTTAAAAAATACAATCAGGTGGCTTGACAAGTCCTTGGTGGCTTTAACTTCAGCTTCCAGTCGTCTGTCTGTGTTGAGGGATTCAGACCAACCATCATCTCATTCGAACATTATTTTGTTCCAGCTAAGCCCCTTCACGATGCCCATGCACAGGAGAGAACCGCCCCGGGAACTCCTTTCAACATCTCTGGTGTTTGTTTGGGTCTTTTACTGTCTGTTTTCTCAGCCTCACTTGATTGGAAAGTCTTTTTTCAATTACTGGATGAAAGAGGCAGGTGAGCACAAACAGCCTGAGCATACATAATTAAAACCATGCCATAAAGAACAATGAGCAAGGAAAATACAATTATTCTGGCAAATAACTCATTAACAAATAGCTTCTGTCACCAAGGCAATAAAAGGCATGGTTGGTTTTTTATTTTTATATTAGCGATGGGCTGAGTGATGTGGCCAGGGGGGACTAGATTTTAAAGAGAAAAGAGTACACAGTATAGAAAATTAATGAGTTTCTTGAGTCGCCGGTGTCCAGCGGCAGTGGGGAAAGCAGCTATGATCCAGTTTAATAACTCAGACTTGAAAGGTCCTAATTTTGATTAGACCAGTACAGTCAGTTCATCAAGGAAAAGAAGAAAACAAACAAACAAACAAGGTCACATTTGTTCATCAGAGCAGCAGACATACATTGACTGTGCCCTATATGATGGCGTTCTACTAAGTGTTGGGGATGGCAGACATCACCTCTTGTCTTCATAACATCCACGAAGAGAAGAGAGAATAAAATGTCAGCAAATGCCATTACGGGAATGGAAGAAGTTATGGTTCATATTGATGCTGGCTTCTGACATTTAACTCAACTCTTTTATATCGCCCCGCCCCCCATTTTCCCCAGCTCACAGCTATTTGGCTTCTGTCAGATCTAGAGAACACAGCACTCTGTATTCTTACTGGTGGAAGAAGTCAGCAGCACACACTGGATCGTGGGCTCAGGTAAAGCCTGGTGTTAGCTTTACTAAATGATACTGACCACATCACATTAAATAAACCACTGTCTTTGACACCTGACATATATCAGCACAAGGCCCAATTGGTACATATATGTGCATGCCATTTCAGTAAGTATTCAATATGAATATGATACAAGTGTCTCCTATGGTGGTGTTAGAGGAATCTTGTGGGGGTGAAGGGTGGGCAGGGAAAGCTTTGCAAGAAGGAACACCCTAGAAGAGGAGCTTGTTGATTGTATTTGATTTGTCCATAAAAGGCTGCATTATTATTTTATGAGAGATATCGAACACTGTAAGATACTAATGCCTATGTAAAAATGACAGGTTAGCAGATGTTTCGAACTTACTTCACCTTGTGAATGCTTCCAGCTCAGAACGTGCATGAATGACTGTTAGTGGACCGAACATGGTGTGGAAAACAGCATCTCATCATCCATTTCACTCTCAATGACCCTCATCACGCTAAACCACACAGAATTTCATGCTGGTCGGGAGGTACAGTTAGTTCTAGAAGAGTTGGATCAACACTCAGACAGACTCATTTTGGTCACTGGTATTTTCAGGTTCACTGTGGCAGCTTAATGCTATCCAGACATGTCTGCTCTAAATAAAAGTGGTGACAGTCACTCTCCCAACCATGGCTGTGGCAGGGGCAATGCTGTGCCGAGACAGACTGTCTCTGAAGTCTAATCCTAGCTCTGGTGTCACCAGCGAAGACCATTAATTTCTATTAGTGTCTCCCATGTCCTTTTTATAGCTCTGTTTTATTCTCCTTCCTTTTCTATTTTTTAATCTGGCTCAGGGAATCAGAAAGCTGTAGCCCATGGGCCAAATTGGGTCTTCCTTCCATATTTTACATTTTTAAGTGGTTAGAAAAGAAATCAAAAAAGAAATAATAGTCCTTTTAAATTAAATTACTTATTCATTTTAACTTTGTTGAAGACAATGTTTCACAATGTAGACAAGGCAGGCCTAGAGTAGAACATAGAATAATTAGGCTAGCCTCAAACTAATAGCAATCCTTTTGACTCTATACTCTCTCTCCCTCTCCATCCCTCCCTTCTCCCCTCCCCTTTGATCTCATCTCTCTTTTTCTCTTCTCTATGTGACTGTGTATCTGTCTATGTGTGTGTATATATATATATATATGTATATATATATGTGCATACATACACATATACATAGGTATATGCTCATGTGGGAAGGGATTGCATAAGAGCATGTCTACACAGTCATATGGAGGGCAAAGGCCCACTTTAGATATGATTTCTCAGGAGACTTGTCTCTTTGCTTTTTTGAGACAGCATTTCTTACAGGAATGAACTTGCTAAAAAGTCCAGGCTAGCCAGCCAGTGTGCCCCCAGGGATCTCTGTCTTTTCAGAACTAGGGTCCTGACACAGCACCGTGCTCTGCTCCATATGTAAATGCTGGGGAACAGACTCAGGTCTTAGAGCTCACCAGAAAGCACTTTACCAACTGAGGTATCTTCTCCACTTTCTCATTTTGTTTTCAAGACAAGGTCTTGACAAGTCTGTAGTCTGGATTTCACATGCATCACAACGTAGTCTCAAACTTAAGGAAATCCTCCTACCTTAGCTTTCCAAGTATGGGATGGTATAGCAGCTACTGGCATAGTCATTGTCTGGGGCTACATTTAAGAGTGGATGAACAAAGGTGTTTAGAAACCTGGCTGGCCATACTCATTAGCTTGTGACACTGTAGTAGAGCAGTGGGGGCACAGACCTAATGGTCTGAAAAACCTGTAGTATTAACTCTCTGGTTCTTCCTAGAAAATGTTGACTGATCCTTGATCTAGCACACAGTGATGGGGATTGGAGCACCATGCCCACAATGCAGAAACATAATCCCTATAGACAAGCCTCTTGAGAGGCCATGTACACACATGGTTCATAAAGGCCATAATCACTGGCTCATTCAAATGATGAAAGCAAGAATATCAAAGAATATAAAAGCATCTAAAGCATTCTCTTTGTGCCGTGCAAATAGCCCCCTTCGAAGTCACACTGCAAGGTATTTTATGTAGGAAGAAAACTAGGAAGCAAAACAAAACCCTGCAAACTTGTTCTAAAGAAAATAATGTAGGATTGCCTGCATTCAGATGGAGACAATGCATTGACTTCATGTTCTGAGCATTTGTGAACATACAGCTTTTACAGTGTAAGAAACTCCTACTCCCACTCTCTATGGTTTGCACATCCCCAGAAGACTGCCGAGCTGCCTACAGAACTTGGTGAAGAAAGATGGTCACTGCCACTGTTTAGTCAGTGACAAATACAACTGTGTGGATTTTAACATAGTTCTGAGATGAAAGAGGAGGGGGGAGTTTAAGACACAGCCACTATTATCCAAGTAGATGCCTTAGCAGAATATTGAACTAATGATCTCAGAAGGGCATGCACCTTTGTGAAGGCAACTGGAGGGGGAGAGGGGACAGGATCAGGGCTTGGTAAAGGGATAACATCTCAAATGTATATACAGAGTATCTAATAGAAAAAGAGAAAAAAAACAAAAAATGAAAGAAATAGTGATCAAGACTATGACCATATCTTATATTAAACAACTTGCTGAAAGTTTTTCTGTAGTGCTGGGGAGGTTGCTCAGTGGTTAAGAACATAACCTGCTCTTGCTGAAGACCCGGGTTCAGTTCCCAGCATTGTCTAGAAGCTCACAATTGCTTAGAAATACAGTTCCAGAGGATCCAGTGTCCTGTCTTCTGCAGACACTGAACTCATGTACACACACACACATATAAATGCACATAACTAAAAATAAACCAAAAGTATCTCAATATTTACATGTAATATACATGCTTTTTAGGTTTTATCTTTCATTATGCATAAGTGTGTAAACTTGTGCATATACATGTATGAGGACCCACAGAAGCCAGAGGCATTGCATTCCTCTGGTGCTTGAGTTACTGGCAGTTGTGAGCCACCCAAAAAATGAGCATTGGCAATCAAACTTGGTCTCTGGAAGAACAGCCAAGTCTCTTAATCACCAAGCCATCATCCTCCCAGCCTGTGACTTTCTATTTGAAATGATAGTAAGTTAATATATCAAATGATATCATGTGTGCAACCCAGGAGTCACAAACACAGACATAACTGGTAAACTTCCATTGGCGATATTACATAATTACCTTCCTAAACCAGAAAACTAGCCAAGTATTTTCTTTCCCAGAGACACCCAGGAACATCTGTCAGAACTATTTATTTCTCTGTTGGCTTGTAACATAACACAGCTGTACTGACTGTCAGAGTAGATACAAACTCTGGTAAATAAAAAAAAATGTTTACAGACTCCAGACCTATGAAATGTTCTACCCAGAAAACATCCTGCACGTGTGTGCCACAGAGCCAAGAAGTTTCACATTGTGGGACGAGGTGGAGAACAATCAATCCAGCGAACTAAGGTCTGATTGACAACACTCCCAATGCTAGCTGGGAATGAGAAACAGGGGAAGGCTGATCATGTTTGTGTGAGCATGTTACAGGATTGGGCAGGAAGTAGAAAGAAGTAAACATCTAAACACAGAAACAACAATTGAAAGGCAGAAATTATAGTGATTAACAAAATCTTTGGTCCTGAATTTAAACCACGTCCAGGATTGGAGGGCACATTTACAGAGTCAAAAGTTTGCATGATTAGACACATTTGGCTAAAAAAGAAAGGAAAAGAAAGAGAAAAGAATCTGTAATGCACTCTATTTTATGAATATCTATATTTACTAGCTTTTCTCTCAGCTCTATGAAATCTGGGAGAGTTGTTAGGATTAATACATATTGTTATGATAAATTGAAAGGAACCACATGATTGTGAGAGGGTATTAAAAATGAGCATGGCCATGCTTAGAGATGAAGTAAATGGTAATTTGTCCTCTTCCCGAAGGACTTTAACTGAACCTCACCTCAGATGGATCCCATTGGCCTTTCTGGTTTTGAAACGATTTCTTTATTCCTCCACCCATTTTCTCCTGTATCCACCTCTTCTTTTCTCACTTTGGACAAGGACCAGGTAAGGCAGCCTCTTAGAACTGGCCCTAGATGGGGAGGTGAAAGTCTGGAAAACTGGCTATTGCCTTTGAGGTCCATAACAGGTATGTGCTTGATTGGAATACTGATTTCCACTGTGGTCTCATATCACAATGCTTGTTGGTGGCTAGACAACATACACAATGCTAGACAGTGTATACAGGGTGTGTGGAAACAGCCTAAGAGCAGTTTCTGCAGTGTGTACTGTTTAAGGAAGCGAACTGGGCTTTGGGGTCTCATGGGACATTAACCTGGTGACATTCCTAACAGGTAAGACCACTTCTGGCAAGTGTAATTTACTTCTACATCATCAGGACACTGCTGTGACCTTAGAGATGCTTGCAGTAGGTTTGCAACTGGAAAGCTTTACTTAGTGTTCATTTTGATAATGCATTTAAATGTGTGAATAGTTCCAAATAGATTAAAATGTCTATTCTCACCTCAAGGGTCCAAACTCCCATTCTTAATGGATGAGCTGAGGAAAGATTCTTACTTATCTATTTCAGTTCAAAACAAGTAACTTCACATGCCTATGTTATGGAAAATATGGTCCGGATTCTAATATGCCGGCTTATAGTATAAAATACTGGATCCTTTTAAGTTCTCATAATTACCTTTATACATGTTTATTTTGGTCTCTTGAAACGTTGCCTGCAAACTGGTGACATACTATTTCATACGCATATGCAGACAGAGTCGCACACAGACAAACAGGAGAATGTATGGGCATATTTATAAACTCTGGTTGATGTAGTTAGTGTCAATTGTCACCCTTGAAAGAGTTCTTTTTGGGTACTGATTTTTCGTGAATGTAACAGAGGAAATTAGACTGCTTCCATCAAGGACTTGTAGGGATTAAATGAAATGATCCCTGTGAAAGAACCTGGAATGTTCTCTAGCACATCAGGAAATTACCTTGCCTGGATGCATCTTTTTCTACAGGCAAGGGATAGCTTTTAGAAAATAAAAGCCAGATCCTCTGTCCAAACAACCCCAAAGGGCAGTCCACCTTCAGAGCTCCACAAGCTGAGATAAGACCTCAGTTCCAGTGGTGGGTAGACAGCTCTGCCTGGCCCAGTCTGCAACCCCATTCTTTCACAGACCAGCCATCTCCAGAGAGCAACCCCCAGCAAGAATCCTAAGATGACTCCCCATCACGACATTTCCCAGAAACTTGCTTTAAAATTATAGGTTGCCATATATTTAAAATATCTATTTTCCATAGTATCCTGGAGTTGCCTTGAAGGCTTGAGGCTTGAAGAAAACGGGGCTGCTAAACCTCCAGGTCCTAAGTTGACAAGGCCAGTGGTCCTGTATGGAGCCACATCCTTTCCAAGCTTATGAACAGAATCAAGGTAGTGATGAAGCCCCGACACTGGCTGACCACTGGTACCATATGGAGGCACATACCTTCCAAACTCACCAACAGAAAGCAAATTCGAGTTGGAGCCCTGAGATGGTTGTTATAAGGCAAGACTCGGAAACTAGGCGTGCTTCCTGCAGAATGGCTTATTGATTGGCACAAACCATTGAGGGATTTGCAAAACTGTTCGCTATGTATAGAAAACCAGGGAGGCTGGGATGGAGAGATGGCTCAGTGTTTAGGAGCACTTGCTACTCTTGCAACAGACCCAGCTTTGGTTCCCAGAACTCATGTCCCAGCTTCCAACAATTCTTAATTCTCGTTCTAGGAGATCTAGCATCTTCTGGCCTCCAAGAGCACCAGGCATACACATGTCATGTGCACATACATGCAGACAAAGCACCCATCACATAAAATAAAGATAATAATTTGTTTAGGAAGTTAGGAAGTCACAAGGTCTTCCTACTCTTCCCGACTTGAGGCATCCCGGTGAAATCCGAAGCTGGCACTGGCTTTGCTGGGTACTGCAGCTGGTGACCCACCAAGAAAGGCAGGGGATGAGAAGAGGAGAACAGCCTGTGTTCCCCTCCCTTTGCAGACTGGGAACACTAAATACTCGGAAAGAAAACAGCTGGACCATAAGTCCCCTTGTTTTCCATCCAAAAGGACCATGTCCACAATGGGTGTAGCCTGCCATGTGAGTTCATTGGCAATCCCGGAGACATGGAGATCCCATGCATCCACCCCATGGTAGAATCAGCATGCAGAGAGGAGTCCAAAAGCCAGGCTGTGAGGGGTGCTGCATTCAGACAACAGCACCCATGGTCCAGGACCCTACATACAGAGACCAAGGCAGAGGAGAAGGAAGTATGCCAGCATTTCCTTCCGCCTTAGCCACCAGAGTCAGGGAACCAGGACAGAGACCTCCCGGAGCAGCAACAGTGCAACGTTGTTGCATTAGAGGGGAAGACTGCAATATGTCAGACCACACAGCTGGATGAGGCTGGGGCAAGAGCGGGAGGTAGGCTTTCTGACTAGACTGAGTGCAGAGGCTTCCTTTCCTGGCCATCAGTAGCTCCAAGTCTCTTTTCTCTCTAGTCTTCTGAGAGGTTACTCTGAGAAAAATCAGTGCATCATTGCCCCATTCACCATTCTGTTCATTTTGTAAACAAAGCAGAGAAAACTCAGTCCAAACACATTTTAAGAAACAGAGACCAGTTACACTGTCTTTCTTCAAGGACTGTACAGTAAAAAGCTGCCAACATTTCCTTCTCAATCACATCTCCCAAAAGCATAGTACTTGGACATAAACGTTCACTCCCACCTAAAGTTTGGCACCTCTGACCGTATAATCTTCAAATCTGCCAATTTGGCTGACTTTTTTTTTTTTTTTTTTTTTTTTTTTTGAGAAAGCAAGTGAAGAAATTGGAAAAATTGAAGTGAGATGTTGTAACTCGTGGCACTGTTCAAAAAAGATAATTCATTTCATGCATAATAAATCTATTAAAAATCCATGCTAATTTATGGTCGATTGTTTTCCAGCTAGGATTTTACAAGTTTGAAATCTGTGTAGAAATATAATATGCAAATGAATATAAATTAGTAATGCACAAAGATGCCAGTTGCCAAATTCTGACAAAAATTGTTGATTTCTCTTACTGTTTCTTAGTTTTAGACATTTCAAACTGATGCAAGAACAAACTAAACCAAAATTCCCTATAGAGGGATACGTTATAAAGACATATATGGCAATGAAGGTAAACTGCTCCCATACAATGCACATATGTGCTTGTAGTGTTAGGATAAATAGGGAGGAACTTGCTGGAGGGAGGAGCCTGCTGGAGGGAGGAGCTTGTTGGAGGCTCTCACGAGCTTGCTGGAGGGAGGAGCTTGCTGGAGGGAGGAGCTTGCTGGGGGAGGAGCTTGCTGGAGGGAGGAGCTTGCTGGAGGCTCTCACAAGCTTGCTGGTAATCATCATGAGTCAATGAGATTAGACAACTACGTAAGTGTCTCATTTTCTGTCATGCACCTTGGATGGCTGGACTTTGGCGTTTTGTCCATAAAGGCAGGTATGTTGGGTCTATATTCATTATGTGTAATGTGTGGGTTTCTTAAAGCAACAACTCAGAATATTACAGAAAGAACCAATGTGGAATACAGACTTGTCATATATATTTTTCATGTATTTATATAAATGGTATATACACCTATATATGAATATTCATATATGTAAATGATATACATTATATATAATATAAAGTGCCAGCCATATTTCTACAATTTCTTTTTCCTTCAATTTCTGATTAATGAAAACATTCCATCATAACCCCTCCATTTTCATGTTAAAATGTTACACAATGGAAAATTTGAAAAATACTATATTCTCATTCCCATTTAAAAAGATAAACAAAGTATCTTGTTGCTTGTAATAATCCCAATTTTGCAAAAATCTTATGATAACTATGTGCAATAGATCTCCATATTTTTATACTGGGTAACAAGGTACTTGACTGGAAATGCCACTCTGTCCCAAGCCTTCAGAGATAAAGTCCAGTTACAGGGGTGTGTGACAGAGACACTTGGTTCTCTGTTGCATGGGCCCTTCTAGCTTCCTTCACAAAGCACAGCTATCCCAATTCCGTCCTCACCCAAGACCCATTCAGAATTATAAACCTCAGCTCAAGGGCTTCTATGGATTGCCCTGAGGACTTAGACAGCACCCTGTCTCGATGAAGCTGTGAGCTCACTGTACGGAGGACTCTGAACCTATCCATGAGGCTGAATTTCCTAACACCTTTTGCAAAGGACAGCTTCAGACTTCTCATCACACAATCTTCAATGTGGCATATGGCACAGGCCCTGTAACATGTGCACTGTCTGTAAAACATGTGCTCAGTCACAGCACATTGGAAAGATCCGAAGGCATGAATCCTCTAACATAGGCTCATGTATACCCATCTTACATCAGAGGCTTCCCGACAAGCTGAGATCTATGGGCAGCCAGTAAACTGGCTGGGTAGTAGACCCCTGCATTATTACTGGAGATAAAAAGCCAGAGCCATCCAGTTAATACCATGGTGGTTCAAAAACCAGCAGGCCCGGGCATAAGAGAATAAATAGGGAAAGAAATTTCCTCTACGGATACTTCAAAGCCTCTGCAACATCTGGAATCTGGCTCCATAAGGGATATTCCTCTAAAAAGTAAGAACAAAAGGACTTTAATAGGGCAAAGGAGAGTCAGGTTTCCTACAATGTGTTCTCCCTAGGGGAAAACAAATACAACACATCTGACTAACCTTTCTGCACTTGAGCTGCATTAATTAACATTTAGTCATGGATTCCGTCTCAAGCCTGATGAACTCAGTGCTACAGCTGTTTTCACTGAAGGGGGAAATAGGCTCTCACACTTTGGATTCCCAGACCTTAAATCTGGGAAAAGATGTTTGATTGGCTGCTTTTATGCCAGCATTATGGATACAAATTACATATTACACAGGCAAATCAATACCAACCCACCCGACACTGCACTGAAATCAGCAATATCATCACATCAAACCGATTGTCCAACTCTATCAAAATAACACATTCTTCACTCTTTTCTACTTTTATCAAGGTATAAGGAGATGCTGAAGAAATAATCAGAGATGTGGACTGTGGCATTGGAAGAGCACTTCTGGGGCCATTCTAAGAATTAAATATGGCTCGAATACACTAAAATGGATGGGAGCTAAGAAACATGAACAGATGTTGCAGATATTGGTCATAGATAACGTGATAGACACATCCTCAGTTCTGCAGGCCAAACACATGCAAGCCGTCGTTTGGGAGCAACGTGAAGACACAGAGCAGTAATAGTGCTTGCTTGGCCATTGAAGAAAAATCCTCTATTTTTTTTTTAAATAGAAATGCTTGTTCAAAAGGATAATTTTGCAAGGGAATTTATCAGCTAATGCCCTGGTAATGCATTTGACCAGTAACATTGTGTCAAGATTTCATCGTAGCATCCCTGTAAAGTAAGACTTCTCTTACACAGCCCGTTACAATGCAGTTTGATCAATTCTGCTCAGATCAAGAGTCTCATGGGTAACTGAACTATTCTTCAGCCATGAGCCCGTGGGTGTGTACACATATCCTCTTGTAAAAGTGTGGCATCATTGTCTGTGTAGATGATAGCCCAAAGCTAATGACTGTAATCGCAAAGTAATAATTTCAACAGAATTGATGATCAAAACCAGTCTGACACCTCTTCCCTTTCCTCAACACAGAACAGCAATAATTGAATCAAAACGAAAGATTTCTCTTACCTGGAACTACTTCAAAAAGGAACTTTCCTGGGTTTTCTTCATTGCATGGATGCTCAGTGACTTTATTCCCAGGCAGAAAAATTGTCCCCTGCAAACACAGATGCCCCAAACATCAACATAGCAGCAAACACCATATAGCAGCAGCCCTAAGCATCTAAGTTGTCAGGTGTCTGCAAGCCAATAAGCAGTCATATGCACCAAACACCCTCATGGTTACCGTAATCAAATTCCATAAGCCAGAGTTATACTCATTTACCTCTAGTTCATATTTTTTGTGTAGCTCATGCACATTAGACAACATTAACTCTGAGATCATTTTATGTATCAATTAATGGCATGGATTGTGTGCCATCAAATTTATTGAGCATTCTAGCAACACTGTAATATCTAGTGGTTGGGCTAAACTAAAGCAGTCAGTATTATCTCCTTCCATGTCATGGCTGTAAATATCAAAGTGACAGCATTAAAGAAACTTTGTGAAATTTCACATTGTCCTCCTCTTCTGCAATAATTGATTATGTGATCCCTAGATCGGAAATTTAGTTCTAATGCAGTGTTTTGGGGAGTTTCACCTGGAGGCAGAGAAGTCATGAGAATTCTTCAGAATCAAATGCGTTAATGGCCATTATGGAGCTAGTGAGGTTGGAATTTTCTCTTCTTTGCCTTCCACCATGGGGAGACACACTGAAAAGATGCTGGTTGGTTCCCTAAAGGTAGCTTCTACAGTATCCAGAACTGTGAACCAACAGATTTCTGTTCATTATACATTTCCCAGTCTCAGGCATTCTGTTATAGTAGTGCAAAACAGAGTAAGGTGTTTTGATTATCCCTCTTGTTAGATTTTTCTCTGTTCAGTGGATCATTCCCACTAGTTTAAGACACACATAAATGTCTATTCCATTTTTTAAAAAATTGTCCTGAGTAACTCTTTCCATATTTCCATCCTATCTTCTCTTTATCTAGCAAAATTGCCAGTACTGAATCATTGTCTCCTTGTCTTTACACCTGTGGTTCAAGGTATGTGACACAAAGCTACATTCTAGACATTATTCAGTCCTCAATAAAATTTCAACATATTGGCTACTGCTTCTTCTATTTTTCTTCTTTTCCTTTGTTTTGTTTTGCTTTGTTTTGTTGAGACAGGGTCTCACCATGTAGCTCTGGCTGTCCTAGAACTCACTAGGCACACCATGCTGGACTTGAACTCAGAGATCCCCCTGCCTCTGCCTCCCAAGAACTGGGATTAAAGGCATGTACCACAACATTGCGCTCTTACTACTGGTTCTTGAAGCTCCCTGTAATTTCTGTTTGGATTTTTCTTCGGGTTTTTCTTCTGCATCTATGTTATTAGAGCCTCATTTGCTGTCTTTAGTTTCCTTTTCAGCATTAGAATTTTCCAGGTATTTGTCTAATGAGTCCTTCTCTTCTGAGAATTATTTATCTAATAGTTTACATTCCTCCACACCTATGACTTCAGTAACCAACTATGAGTCACTTAAGATCAGTTTATCTATAATAACTTCTCCTTCTTAGACTACAAATCTGAGAGCTGATTTGACATTTCTAATCGGGTATTTCCAAAAGGTATTTTAAATGCAATTAAATTAAGTTAAAATTAAAATGCAATTTATTTTAGTCCTTAGCACAAGTTCCCTACCTGAATGTCATGCAGGATCCCTCACTACCTTCTACACTATGGTTGTCTCTTCTGCCCAGCTTCGCTGATGGCCTGCCCTGCCTGCTTTGTGTGGTAAATATGACCTTTAATGTTAATATGTCCCACTCCTTCACTGAGGTCTGTACAATGCTTTCAGTACCTTTCAATCTAGTATCAGTGCAATCCCAACAACATGAGAAACACATGTTTAGCCCCTCCTTTCCTACATAAAATAGCTGTGGCTTTTATTTGTCCCAGAATGAAGACCTCCATGACCCTGTCTCCTCATTTCTGTAAGCTACATTTCTATGGGTTTCCTATGATCTAGGTTGTTGCTACCATCTCCGACCAGCAGAAAAGGAGCGATGACACAGCGTTCTTCTCAAAGCGGTTTATTCAGGAACTTTACAGCATGCAAGTTAAAATCTTTTGTCTCCCCTTTTCTCTCTCCCCTCTTCTCTCTCTCTCTCTCTCTCTCTCTCTCTCTCTCTCTCTCTCTCTCTCTCTCTCTCTCTCTCTCTCTCTCTCTCTCTCTCTCTCTCTCTCCTCTCTCTCCCAAGCACAGTCCCTTTTATCCTCTCTCAACTCCACCTCCTCAGTCTATGTTGCATGGCTGCAGTTCATAGGTCCGCCTGATCTTGCGTCATGGGTGCACCTGCGTAGCTCGCATGGTGGGAGTGGCTAATCTGGGGGGGCAGGAGGAAGTCAGGTGCTAGTCACAAGACTAGGCCGGAGTCCCAAGCGCCATCTTGGGACTGTCGCCACACCCGCTTTCCACACTAGGTAAAGGCCTTTCTAGAAATCCTATTATGCTTCCACCACACTAAGAGATCATCTCTCAGGTTATTTAATAGACATAACATACATTTACATTGATCGATTCTTAATTTACCCCTAGTACTTACCATGGCACCAGCATATATATAAAACCAACTAACCATACTGCTGAATAAAATGTACACCTTTAGTATAGTAAAGCCCTGTTTTGGTTGGAGAGATGGCTTGTTGATTAGTGGTTTGTACTGTTCTTCCAGAGGATAAAAATTTGTTTGCCAGCATGCCTTGTAAAGCATCTTACAACTTCATATACTTCCAAATCCAAGGGATCCCACCCAGAGAGCCTCTGCAGACTCCAGCACATGCACACAGGCTACTACACTCAGGCCTACATAATTAAAATAAAATAAATTATAACAATAATTTAAAAGCCATATTCAAAAATACGTTGCACTCAAAAGTCCAGGACCCTACCCTCTGTGATATATCATCTACTTTTCTCAGTTTGAGGTGATACTTAGTCCAAGTGGTCTTTTACTCAGCTCTAGCCTTATCCAGTTTGGCACAGAAAATTACAGTCCTCACTGAGTTCCCTCCTGGGCTTATTTTGAGTGATAAGGGTTAGTCCGGTCTTTAAGGTTTTACACCTCCCAGAGGGTAATATTCCTCTCCGATTTCAGCCCCGTTAGTTTCATTGACCTTCATGATATTTCCTGGTGCCTTATGTGCCTCATAGACTTCATTTGTGAGTTCTGTCACTGATTTCTTGCTAGGATCTTGAATTGCAAACCACCCAGAGTACAAGGGTCCATAGTTTCTGTCAGGGCTCTCTCTCTAGCTTAGCATGGCAAACATTCAACCTGCTGAATTACAAAATCCAGGAAGGGGGTGAAAAAGTTCAGAAGGTTCAGAATATTTGGCAATAATCACATGCTAATAACCAACATATTCAGACTGCAATTATGTTTATGTTTATCTCCAATGAGTAAGTTCTTTTCATATAGTGTCATCGCAACTTGGTAAGCACCATCTTTCATAGTTTGGCAGCTTAGAGTTGGCAAACGAAAACAGAACCGAGAAGTACAATGGCACTTTGATTTCAGCTTAACTTGTTATTAAAATGAAATCTCATCTCTAGTTAATATCAGACCAGGGAGCCAAAGCCACAAGAGATTAGAGTAAGGTTAGATGTTATTGAAAATAGACATAGGGATTTTTCCTTTGGAATTTACTCTGGAAAAAAAGCCTGTCTGTGTGAGGGATAGTGTCCCAGGCCAGGAATCTGGTAGGCAGTGGGGAGCAGGGAGCTACCTTCCATCTCTGGTGCCTGGGTGCTGGTGAGTCTGAACCTGTCTAACCTTACTATTTATAGTAAAGGTTCATGCTTGCTTGAACTATTCTTTAATTGACTTTAAAGAAAACTATGCAAAGCCTAGCCTCACAGAGACCTGGACTGCCAGGGTTTGGGGGTACCCAGGGGGCCCCACATGCTTGAAGGAGAAGGGGAGGGGAGGAGCTGTGGGAGAGGTTGACTCGGAAGGGGCAGTTAGCAAAATGTGAAGTGGAAAAATAAACAAGTAACACTTTTAAAGAAGACTATGCAGAAAATGTGGTATCTGTTTTTGCTTCTTTTGTAAGGGGACTTGAATAATTGCCTCCCAAGGATAGCAGCACCTGATGCCTGGGCCTTGGAAGGATTAACTCATCAGAAGAGATCCTTGGCAGAGGGAGTCAAATCAAGCATTCTGATAAGAGATTACCATAGACTGTCTGAGTGAGCCCAGATCCTATTCACGAAGATCTTTGGAACAGAAGGACAGGAACATGGAGATTTGATTGATACACAGAGGCCAGGGACCTACCTCATGAAATCTGATCCAGACAGAACTAATAGCCACAAGCCAGGGACACTGAGAGTTCCCAAAAACTTAAAGCAAGGGTCCACCCTCCACTTAGCATCTTTCAGAGCTTCTCACTGCTATCCCTTGTTTTCAAGCTTCTCAAAACTAGGAGAGAGTTCACAGTTTTGTTAAGCCTTGGGTAGTTATTAGATACAACACATAAGAGAAGCCACAATGTCCGGGAAAGACTGAGAAATATTTATCCAATGACCCCTAGAAGAAAATCAAAAACCTCCAAGGTTTCATAGAAATCCAGTTTTCAAGTTAGCAAAGAATACCTAATTTCTCATTACCCCCTTGTTTTGGAGGGAAAAAAGAAAAAAAAAAAAAAAAACCAGAGTGGGAAAGGCACCCAGAGAGTTGGCAGCCTGGGAAATCCCTCTTCACCCAGACCTCCCATTTCACCAGGATGGTGCTGTCCAACCAGTATCATTTCAGGCCCTGGTAGACACACAGGGCGGAAAGTCCTTGGCATGTTTACCAGGCCTTATTTGGAGGAGAGCGAGGTCCACTTCTGCCCCCTTTCAGTCCATTGCCAGGCATTGTCTTGCACACAGTCATTTTATAGTATTTGTTATTTCTCACAGACACATGCCAGCTGTTCAGAAGGCAGGAGGAATCAAATGGTGGATTAGTAGTCTCTCTCTCTCTCTCTCTCTCTCTCTCTCTCTCTCTCTCTCTCTCTCTCTCTGTGTGTGTGTGTGTGTGTGTCTGTGTGTGTGTCTGTGTGTGTGTGTATCTGTGTGTCTGTGTGTCTGTGTCTGTGTGTCTGTGTGCGTGTATTACCTGTAACAATAATAATCAAAGAAACAGTGGTGAATTTGAGAGGACGTGGAGGTGGAATAGAGGAAGAGCTTGGAATGGGGCAGGACTGGGAGTGATGTAGATACAGGGTAGACAGGGTCTCAATATTTTATTTGGAAAGTCAAAATTTGAAATCTGATATATCCTAGAAGAAAAAGAAGAGGAGGAGGAAGGGGAAGGAAGTGGGAGAAAGAAGAGGAGTGGGAAGAAAGTGGTGGGGAAGAGGAAGAGGCTATGGTTGCCTTGGAAACTTGTTGTCTAGGTATGAAACAAAACAAAGAGGGAAAGTGCCTGTGTTATAGAACATTTATTAGGGGAAAGTCTAAGAGCCTAGAGTAAAAAAAATCCAATAAGCCATCATCAATGGACCAGAAAATTGATGACAAAATGCCCCCCACTTAAGCCTTATTTTAATTAAAACCTCGCACATTTAAATTTTTAGTGGAAAAGACATAGAGCTAACCTTGAGAGAAACTGTCTCACAGGTAAATTTAGCACCAAAATAACTGGCAGCGCAGACTGTGGTGATCCTAAAGGTTTGTTTAACAACCAAGCACATGCAATTTTAGATTTCTTCAGTGCCATTCCATATGTTTTCATATTAACACTGGAAGCTGGAAGTGGGAAGGAACAAAGCCACTGCCAGAAGGAATCCTCTCAGGGCTGGAGAAGTTGTTTTTACATCGAGTGTCTTTCTAAGACAATCATTCAATGTCAACTGAGAAACAACTGTCACCCTGAAACTATTTTAACATTTTTATCTGTTTAGCAATGAAACCCCAAACTTGTGGAAAAGCCCACAGAAATAGTAGTACTCTTTGTCTATACTGCTGCCTTATTAATCTTTAGGGGTTTTTATTACTCCAGAATTCCTAGTTAGCAAGAATACTACTTTTAAAAGTATAAAATAATATAAAAATATCAACGTTGAAACAACATCCAAAACTGTTCCAGTTAGTCGCAGAGTTAAGGATATATATAGCATGAAGATTTTGTTACTCTCGTCAAGCAGAGCCCTGTACTGGGAACAGAGAACCTAGTGGACACACCAGTAAAACACACACGAAAATATTGTATCTAATTATTAGTGCAGAATGGAATTGGGTAGAGATTCAGACTTCCTTTTGTTCAACCCTGGCCTTCTTGGCAGAACAAGCACAAGGACCAGAGCCACCCCCAACTCTTCTCATTCATCAGGATGTCCTTCGAGAGAATACAAGAGACTGAAGATTGAGGATTGGTATCCAAGCATTTTACATCTCAGAAATTGTATTGAACTCATAGATGCTCTCACAGAACATCATAGGATTTGACATGCGAGTTTCTCATGTCTGCCCTGAGCTATTCAAATGTTATTGTTTTCTTTCTCTAATTTGACCATATGTTAAAGTATGTATATGTATATGGTGTATATGTATGTAATGTATATGATTGATATATATGATGTACATATATATGTACATGATACATATGTATATAATGTGTGTGCATATGATGTATAAGTATGTGTATATGTAGAAAGATATAGCATAAGCCTTTTGTTATTCTAGATAGGCAGCTCCTGGACTTAGGAACTGAGAACCTATTGGATATTGCAGCTTAAACACATGTAGAAATATAATATCTAAGTATTTGTACAAGATGGAATTGAGAAGAGACGCTGACTTCTTTTTACTTAAAGTAATAAAAGCACTTCACTTCCAAATACTCATTCTCCCCAGGCCCCAGGCATGTAACCAGAGGCTATGTGGCCATCTTATTAAAATCTACTTTCATTTAGCTATCGTTAATATTAATATTCCTATTTTCCCACTTCTCAGCACACTGGGTAGAGAACCTTTCTTGTCACTCCTCTAATGGCTCCTGCTTTTGTTTGCAGTACTGTGTATGAAACCTGGGGCCCTGCACATTCCAGGCAAGCCCACTGAGCTACATTCCCAGCCCCTTGGCTGCTGCCTAAGCATCCATTAAGTTCCTATTTGGGTGTTGTATGTAACATGACAGAGCCAGAATATCCATCCATCCATTCTTGACGTCAGACAATGCTTTAAAAGCTGAAGATATAACCTTAATGAAAGTCTATCTGGGTTGGCATTCATGCCGCTAACATTCTGATCAGAAAAACATACATAGGCACCTTTATATATAAATAGGTTTAAAAGCACAAATGAATCATTAATCAAGAAAGTTCTCTATCTATTCACAGCTGTAAACTGACTGCCCAAATGAGATGCAAGGGAGAATGGCAGTATTAGGGGGCCTGGGGCTGGGCGATGGAGCCCCCTTCACCTGGATTTTATTCTGAGTGAAGTAGAAGCTTTAGAAGGGTTTTGAGCACTGGACCACAAGATTCGTGCTTTTCAGAGAGCACTGCATTGAACTGAAAACAGTTAACATGTATAACAGGGATGAGGTGGAAACAGAAGCTCCCATGAGTCTGGTGTACAGATCAGTCACCGCTAAGCTGAGGAAAGAGGAATTCGCTGTGGCATGTTTAGGAGGAAGAGGGGAGATCGCAGCGTTAACTCTGAGCCTTGGAAAGAGAGGAAGAAAGGCCAACACACAGAACTGTGTGAGGCACAGAACTTTGGTGATCTCACACACTGTGAGAAGGAACGGGGGGGGGGGATTGAGGGGAAAGGAAGAGGTTGGCTAAGGACACACTTGAAACTCGTTCTCTACATGCAGGGAAATAATAAATGGAGTTGGATGTATGAGCGCCAACCTTCAGACAGAGATGAAGGCTGGAGACTTAGTTTGGAAACTCATCAAACCATGAGTTATACTTAAAGCAATGAGCATAATTGAGGCAAATTAAGGAAGGATGGGGGAGATAAACAAACAAGACGGCCAGTGGATACATTCAGTTAAAGTATCTACAGCAGAGGTGGGACCCTAAGGGAGGCTGGTGGGAGGGACAAGAGCAGACAGAGGGAAGCCACAAAATCATGAGACCCAAGGCAGGAAAGCACTATAAAACGGTCACCCAATCCGATAATGTTGCGTGGCCAAGTGGGCAAACCATCAGAGAACTAGCAAAGGGATTTGGCCAGAAGGGAGCCAGGGGCCAACTTTGCAGGAATGGTCTCACTGCAGTGGTGGAGAAGTAATGTAATTCCAGGAGCTGCAGCAGCTTCCATGGAAACGAGTAGAGACAGTCACTCCAGAGGACTCAAAAAGTTCTGATGTGGGCTGGAGAGATAAGAGCACTGGCTGCTCTTCCAGAAGGTCCAGATTCAAATCCCAGCACCCAGCGCTCACAACTGTCTGTAATTCCAATTCCAGGAAATACAACTCCCTCACACAGACACACATGGAGGCAGAACACCAATGTAAATAATATTAAATTAAAAAATATAAGAGAAAACAGGATGTAGGGACCGAGGCATTTGTGTACTTCTGGTTTAGAAAGGCATAAGGTCCGGTACATTTATATGCTGTTAGAACTTTGCAAAACAAACAAACAATAAATAAATAAACCCCCAAATAATTTTTGAGAAGTCTGTTCCTTTCAACATTTTTTCTTCAGGCAGGTTTGCTATTTTGTCACTTTTCAGTGTGTGAGGATCTGGCTCTAGGCTTGTTCGTCTGTTCCATCTTTCTGTCCATCCCTGAACCTCTCTCTCTCTCTCTCTCTCTCTCTCTCTGTATATCTCTGTCTATCCTTGAAACCCTCTCTCTGTTTATTCCTGAACCCTCTCTCTGTGTGTCTATCCCTGAACCTCTCTCTCTCTCTCTCTCTCTCTCTCTCTCTCTCTCTCTCTCTCTCTCTCTCTCTCTCTCTCTCTGTGTGTGTGTGTGTCTATTCCTGAACCTCTCTCTCTCTCTTTGTATATCCCCCAATCTCTCTCTCTTTCAATACCCCCTCTCTGTTCTACTGTATCTTATCCTTCCTGAAACAAAGAAACGCAAATGCTTTGTTCCCAGCAACTTTAGTCAGTCATTGATCTGACTCCTGTTACATCAGAACCTTTAAAGTTATCTATTCTATATAAAGACATGCTATACTATATCGATTATTGTACTTTCATATGCAATCATACAGATTTCCTTGTCATGGTCACCATTATAAATAGCTAATCTGCTTAACCCTTTGCAGTTCCTGACAGAGTTAGAAACTGCTTGTTAATATACATCTCCAAATTACCCTCTTTAGATATTTATTGGCCCCGTCTTAAGTCCACAAGAAATTCCTTCTCACACTACTCAGTGTGCAGCTGTGCGTGGTGGCATACTTTCCACCACTCCAGCAACCAAGAGGACAAGGCAGGAGGACTAAATTCAGGGCAAGCCTGAGCTACATGGCTAGCCGCTGCTTCAAAAATATTTACTAAATTTTATATAGTGTCAATAAAATCTTTGTTAGATTGGCTTCCAAAACATAAACATAATACATTCCTCCATTAAGTTAGGATTCATAATATCCTTTAACAAATAGTTAAAATTAGTGTATTTTGTACACATACATGCACATTTATAAATTTATATATATATTATATATACATACTTTGTATATTTTGATGCTTTGATGAAACATTCGAAATGTGGGTTTGGGCTGCTTACTGTTAGTATGTGTGAATGTGTATTTATTTGATATATAACGTTTTTTCAAGCTTAATACTTTGTAAGTTATTTTAAGAATACATATTAAACCTAATGACAGCTATGAGTATTTCTTCGATATCTTAATAGTTCTCTCATTTACCTGATGTGTACTGACAAGGGTTCGTTGATAAAACAGTGAACTGAAGCAATGGTCACAAGTGCTCCTAACTTTTTACAGAGAATTGTTTTAAGGGACCTTAGCTAAAATGCTAGCAAGAGGGTTAATATTTTATTATTATCTTCAGGGTCCCTTTACTTATATGAGGTTGGTTAGGATTATTTTGTTTGTATCTTAGCATCATGAAGGCATGTTATGTTTTATCAGAGAATTCACCATGTTATCACTTGCAACACAGTTAATTTCTAAATCTAAACTATTTCATTCTGGCCTATGTGTACTGAAAGACTTCATTTCCCAGGTAGCATTGCATCTAGGAGAGGTCATGAGCCTGAGGTCTGGCCATATAATGTTGCAGAGTTCTGTGTCTCCACACTCAGCCCTAGGTCAGCAGAGTGCTGTGTCCCCATGCTCAGTCCTAGGTCAGCAGAGTGCTGTGTCCCCATGCTCAGTCCTAGGTCAGCAGAGTGCTGTGTCCCCATGCTCAGTCCTAGGTCAGCAGAGTGCTGTGTCCCCATGCTCAGTCCTAGGTCAGCAGAGTGCTGTGTCCCCACGCTCAGCCCTAGGTCAGCTTTGCCATTAGCTGTATTTGTTGGCAAAAGGTGTTCATGTCATAAATCCATAAATACCTTATATCAGATGTAAGTTTCTGTGTGTGCACTCACACACACACATGCATGCATGCATTTCAATCTCTAGAAAGATTTCTATCCACAGATTTACAGATGAATGGAGCACATGATAATTTACAATGTTATATGTAAATAGCATATATGTAAAGAGCATATATGTGTCTGTGAAATGTCCAGCCATATATAACACCACAAGGAACCCTACTTGAATTCTTTAACAGTGACAATTCACCATTACTGCTGAAAGAATCTGAGCCCTAGAATGTTGTGCTGTGTAAAGACATCACGGACAGATGTCTCGCTGCTGTATGCCCGGAGGTTAAGAAAGTACCGGAAAGTAGAAAGCAGGCATTGAAGGTTAGTGCAGGGGATGAACAGAGTCGTTTAATCTTTCAGTGGGGGCTTCGTTATCTGTGAAGTAAGGATAATTAGAAGACAGTGGGTACTTAACTAGCACAGGAAGATTTGGAGATTAAACCAAGTAAGGCATTTGGAAATCATAAAATGTAAGGCGCTGTGGGAAAGATTAGTGTGTTCCCTCAGTCGCCCATTAAAACTCATTTTGACCAGTTATTCATAGATAGTGGAACTTAAATTGGTTTTCTTAAGTGAACCAAGCTCTCTTTTGTTAGAGACCAGTATTCACAAGACCTGAAAAGCTACTGGCAGTGTTAGGAGGAAAACTCTCACTGTGGGTCCTTCCCAGCTTCTAGAATCCAAACTGGATACCAGAATGATGCAAGCAAGTGGAAAAGTAAGTGAACCCATGCGCATTAGAGTGCGTTCAGTAGACTGACAGGTGGGTGAGGGGGTGGGCCTGAGACTGTGATGAGCTTTATTTACATCCCCGCTTCTCTGTGCATATGTGACTTCTCCAAAGTTATAAATGTTTTCACTTCTCATGTGTCATTAGTAAAGCCATCTGAAAGGAAGAATGAATGGAAGGAAGGGCAGAAGGAGAGAAGGAAGGAAAGAAGGAAGGGAGGAAGGGGGAAGGAAGGAAGGGGGAAGGAAGGGAAGGAAAAAGGAAGGGAAGGGGGAAGGAAAGAGGGGGAGGGAGGAAGAGAAGAAGGAAGGGAGGAAGGGAGGGATGATGAGAAGGGAAAGGAGAGACAGAGAAGGAAGGAGGGAGAGAGGGAGGAAGGAAGGCAGGGAAGGGGAAAGAGAAAGGGGGAGGAAGAGAAGAAGGGAGGGAGGAAATAGAGAAGGATGGAGGGTGCAGAAGAAAAGAAGAAAGGAAGGAAGGGAAGGGAGAAAGGGAAGGAGGGAGGATGGAGGAGGATGGATGGAAAGAAAAACACCTGAGGTTTAAATAATAGTGTAAACATTTAGCATGGAGCTTAATACATAGTTAGGGATTTGTAAACTGCAGACCTCATAACCTTTTCTTCTACCAATAGATGGCATTTATCAGGTACAGATCTAGCTTGAGCATCTAGCATCCCGTAACCATTACGCATTACTATGATGTGTATTTCTAGTCTAATATTACTGTCCGCTTTAGGTAGTGACTACCAGAGACACGCACCGTTCCTCAGGAAGTGACCTGAAGAGTAAGAGAAACCCAAGCATGGAGCTGTCTGATGTCTGCATGTATCCAGGGCCATCATACAGGAAAGTGTCTTTAGCAAGTCAGTAAATGAAAGCCAGCAAACATGTGACAGTCTCCTCAGCAGCCCCAGACTGTCATACACCTACCAAACACTGGGAGTTAGAACAGAAAAGAGAGGTCAGCTATAAACATATTTACATATTTCTCATAGTAATAATTCCCAGTGCTTGAGATAATATTTTTCCCATCTAAGTTATAGGCTCAATGATGAGGACTATGCAATTATGTGCTTTTGTAAACATTTCTGTAATACTTATCAAACTCATATAGAAAACATATCTGTGTCTTTCACATGTCAGGAACCCAAGAGTATGCATGAAATGAGTAGTTGAATAAATCAATTAAAACTGTTAATAGATTTTTATGGGACTGTGGCATTTCTGACCAGACAACTTCTCTTGAATTACTTTTCTTACACTGCTTAGGTTGAGTTTATCTCTAAGTCAGTGAAAGATCGAGCCCCTCTCTTGTCAACAATGGCCCAAAGTTCTCAGTCCTAATCTTGGTAGTGTCTTGTTTCCTAGGCTTTTCTCCCCAACCTTCCTCATGCCACCTTCCTGTCAAGATTATTCTCATAAATACGACCACACAGGCATGTCTCCGACCACATCCCTGTCCGTGCTGAAACATGCTTTCACTGATCCACTCCCTCTATACTACACCAATGCTTTACCGCTCCCACTTATCTGCCCCACCCCATCTGCCTCATGCTAAGACTTCCTGATCACCTTATCTACCCTATGCCAAGGCTTTACCGCCCCCCCATCCTCCACACCGAGGTTTCACTGATTCACACCCCCTATCTAACCCTTACCAAGAACAGTCTTCTCCATAACTTTTATATCATATCATGTGACTTTGGGGCTTAAAAGAGGCCTTGAAAAATCATCTACAACAAGCTAAAATTTCAGGTTATCTTCTCATACATTGGAAATGAAGCTGACTGGGAAGGAGACAGAAGAAACCAGAAAAACAACATATGATATGAAACCCAAGTCACATCAAAGTCAGCAACTATCAACATTTTTCTCATTAAGGAAAGTAGAGGAGAAATGTTCTAAGCTGAGTGCAACTGAGGTCATAAATTAAAAATGCATTTAGTGTTCATGGTCCAGTCCTACCTTGTACAAACAACCTGAGTCACAGTAGCATCAAAATTCCTAAGACCTTAAAGCAAAGGAACAAAAACATTTTCAGGAAAGTTTGACAATCTGTGGCTGTGGTTAAAAAACAATACTGAGTTAGAACAAGACTAATTATTTTATTGGATAATTTTTTCTCATAATCATTTAAAAGCTGGACAATAACAATTCAAACTAACTGATATAGAGAGAATTCTGCTATTATACTTTTTAAAATATCTTCCATCCACAGGGTTTTAATATGTTGTGAGACATGAGTTACAGGGCCATGTGTTCCCTGTGGTAATGACTTTGAAACGACCATTGAAGGCTGAGATCCTCTGACTTTGTGACACTACATCAGTGTGTATCTGTTTTCATCGAAGTAAGAAGAGTTAAGATTTCAGAAAAACTTGTCTACCTTCCTCATTTTCTTCTGCCTCTTTTACAAAATCAAAGTATACTTACTTCCCTGTTTTGGTTTCCCCACCTTATTTTCTTGTGTACTCCCAACAAGTTTTATCACAAAGAGATGCATTGTTTACTGCACATTTGTGATGAAATCAAAGGGGCAAGACAAAGCCAAGAACATGCTCCAAGTTGAGTGGAGTTGAGATAAATATCTCATCAGGGGTGAATAGAATATGTTCCCAGGACAGATGGACTGCTTAGACAGTTTGATTTAGGCTAAAACAGTAGGTCAAAACTTTAGCTTTTTGTCCTTGCAGATGTGACCGCACTGTGGATGATTTGGCTACTCAGCATTCAAAGAATTTTATTAAATCTATTTGCCATGTGTTGTCATTCAGGCACTGAAAGTGCACACATGTATGTCTACTGACCTTGATTTCACGTAGCTTTTATTTTGTACTAATTGAGAGTTCACTGGTTTCCTGAGCCTCTGTCAGGACCGCTCACGAAATTCCCAGTCCTAATAAGCAGATTGTAATCAGTGTCGGACCAGAGAAGCTCTGAACTAAGACTGAAGATTTTCTTTTCCTGTCAGCTTGTTTCAAATTTCTGCTTTGTCAATAATATTTAGTTTACAGTAAGGTGCAGTCACACAAAAAAGATGAAGCTTTTTGAAAAGAATAATAAGGGTCTCCAATCAAGAGAGGTTGTCACTAACCATTAGACAGAGACTATAATGGGTGGTTCGTGCAGTCATGAAAACAGGAAGTGTTTAGCTCTGCTGTGGCCATAAGAAGGAACAAAGGACCTCACAAAGGTTGAGGTTACAGGATGTGGCTATTATTTCCCTATGAAACTTACATTCATGAATCCTCTAACTATACTGACAGGCTAATTAGAAAGCCCCCGAGTGACCAACTTTTTAATTATTACAATGGAATACTTCTTCCTATTCAAAATACACTTAATACATTCTGGGGGGAATCTTCAAGGAATAAGCATTGTAAGTTATACCGTCACAAGTCCTTAAAACCTTAGAGAAATTTCAAAAAGTCTTTTATTTGTATTTTGCTCATTGGAGGAAATTTTATAGAACAGAAAATATTCATGGGGGTCCCCAAAAGCAATGAGAATTAACTTTGATCTTTTCAGCAATGGTAGTATATTAGAAATTAGCACATATGCCAGCTCTACTTCACATCAAACACGGATGCTTATGGAGACTATAAAAATTACCACTGCCAGCTTGGACTTCCATCCTTAGGCTGTGGGTGCCTCAGCCTGCATGTCTGCTGACAGGCATATTTGCTGGAAATGCCTGGTGTTGAGCTGCTTTTATTTTTCCAGTGTCTCACCTCTGATTCCTATCTCCCTGTGGTTATGTCTGCCTCTGGGTGGCAACTTCACCCTTCAGGGAGCACAGCCAAAATTCTTGACTTCCTTCCTTTCTTTATTTTTTTTTTTAATTCCTTTTAAATTTTTTGTCATTTTTCTAAACAAAAAGTATAATTACATAATTTCCTCTTCCCTCCAACCTCAAACATGTTCCTTCACTCTTGGTACCTCTCAAATACTTGGCCTCTTTTTATTTAAGTGTTGTATAAGCATCCATACACACATATGCTTAAGTATATGCAAACTGCTGAGTGCACCTCCTGTCATCTGTATGTGAACGATTTCACGGATAACACTTGGATTGGATGACTACCTTGTGAGCTCATCCTCAGAGAGAACTAATTTTTCCTCTTTTCGATGGTCTTTTTTTTTTTTTTTTTTCCGGCAGTTTTTTTTGTCAAGTGGTAGGGCCTTGGGAGATTTTTTTTCTTCCAAGTTAGCATGCCTACTGGTATTGTCATTGTCTGGATCTTATTTAGGCAGCCATATTGATGAGGAATCATAGGTGAAGTGTCCTTGTCCTTTCTAGGAGACACAACCTTCTAGTCCTTTGGCTCTTATCCCGTGATACTCACTGACCCTTAGGTGTCTTGTGGCTGTACTAGCTGAAGTTGGACACCAGGGTTATCTGTTCTCTGAGTTTTGAATAGCCATTACTTTCTGTCTATACCTGCTACAAGAAGCTGTTTTGTTGATGGGTGAGAGTTATTTTACCCATACACTCAGTGCATGACCATTTCTCTCATTCCTGTCTTCAAAATAGACTCACAGTGGCTTCTCAGTACTTCTATTGTATTAACTCTCTGAAAGCCAGTAAATGATGTTAGTAGGTCTGAGTTCATCAAAGCATTTCCTTAATGGTGTCAGTTGTCAACAGACAGTTATGTTCACCTCGTCGGCTCTGATTCTGACTTCTTGTCATTCAGCAATATAGTAAATGGTGAATAGGAGTCACGTGCTAATCCAGATCATCATGTGCTATTCTAGAGCATTTGGATATATCTGTGAACAGTGTAAAGCTCACTATCAGTGCTGGTGGTAGGCAGGCAGTAAAACAAGTAACAAGAGGATGTTAAGTACCATCATAGACCATGGTTATGGTTCTTAAGATGGAAAAACAGAGTAGAGCAACTGAGACCAAGCCTTATCAAAGGATTCAAATGTCAGGCCACAGTTCTAAATAGGGGCATCAGGGTGTGATAACTTTTTTTGGAAAGCAGAATTTTCAACAGGTATTTGTCTATTTCCTTTCATATCTAGCAAAAGGGTTAATAAGCAAGTTCTCTGGATACAGTAATGTATCTCGACCCTGTCTTTGATTTAAATATGTTCTCGGTCAAAGTATTATGTTAGGAAAGGAGGAAGGAAAGAAATGGGCAAAAGAGTCAGCTAGGAACTTGCTGTGGAATGTTTGTGTCCCACTAAATTCAAATGCTTGCATTCGAAGCCACTGGGACACTGTTCAGAGATGCGACCTTTAGAAGGTAGTTATAGATGAGGTCATAAGGTAAGGTCTTAGTGATGTTCAAGACTCTTCCAAGATGACATACAAGAAGCTTCCTTCCTATATTTTTCTCTGCTATGTGGTGATGCAGCACAGAAGTTCTCTGTGAGCCAGGATACATATCCTCATCATTTCTACAATCCTGGATCTCTAGCCTCCATCTTCCCAGCCCCCAGAACTGTGAGAAATAAATCTATGCTGTTAAGCTAGTCTGCTGTATTTTGTTAAGGGTAAAGGCATAGTCTTAGACCCACTGCACTGTGGAGTGTTAAAACACTATCTACTTCTGGACAACCTATACATACACTCTTGTAATTCCTCATTCCATCACCCAACTGTTTCTCTTGCATCCTTAAAAAGCTCGTGTGGGAAATTCAACTAACCATCCGTGGTCAAAAACACTCAGCGCCTTGCAAATGTCTCTCATATTTAGTTAATCCCACAACATCTTCTAAATTCTCCCAGTTAAAGAGATCTACAATAGTTAGAGCTCCTGCCCAGACAGCCTTCTCGTTTGTCCTCCAGTCACCTCATTAGTTTTCACAAGCAGCTAGTCACAGCCACCCAAGTACAGTCATCTATGACCCCCGGGCTCATCCAGTGACTGAAACTCCCTAGTGAGAATGAAAGTTCAAAGCAGGTAACAAGATGGAAAGAGTTGTGGGCGTGAGCTAGCTAATCTTCACTGTCAATTATCCCAATGGAGAAACCTGTAAGGAAGATTCAGCAGGTGACTCACTGTAGGTACCACTGGCAAGTCCCTCATCCCATTTTCCATAGGAGGCCACTCTCCTCTCAGATGCATACTTCTTGATGAAACCGAGGGATACTTTGGTTTTATGTATGCATACTTTCTGCATCCTGGATAGCCAAGCTTCTTGAGTATAAAATCAGGATTGTATTTTTCTCTATGACATCATGAGAATGCAATCCGGTGCTAAGGACCGCTGGTTCTTACCACATAATGATTTAAATAAATGTTTGCTGATAGAAGAAGAACACGCCGATAGATAAAATGAGCTGGGGAATGGTATCCTGACTCTCTGAACACACTCCACCAGGAAAGCACTCGAATTACCAACAGAACTCAGTATCTTTCTCTGTTAGTCGCAAACGTCTTCCCCACCTCTCCCCACCGTTTCTTCTCCTGCCAGGTAAGCCAGCAAAGTGCTCTGGCAGCTCATGCCTCTCAACTGCAAGAGCTGCTCCAACTTAAGCCACAGGATTACCTGCTAGACATTTTTAATTCACAATGGATAAAATTCAGTTGTGAGTTAAGATGAAAAAATATTTGCTTGGGAAATAAAAGAGTTGCATGTGTGATACCAGTGATCCGTTTCGAGGAAAGCAGGCTGCCATTTGGTACGAGGCATACAGAAGTATGAAAGAACCCCGAACTAAGACCACAGAAATCAGTAAACAAAAGTGCAAAGGATGGAAACAAACCACGAGTCTGTGATAATTCAGCAGCATTATTCCGTTTGCTACCTCCTATATAGGACTGCATGTTTCTAGAATATGTGTCCCTAGTTTTCTTTTCTTTTCTTTTTTTTTTTTTTTTTTTTTCCTGATAGAAGAAGCTTGTTTCCTTCCTTTTGTTTACTAGCCTAGATCTGATCACTTGGACAGAATCTAGGAAAGGTCATCTTGGAGCAGGAAAAAAAAAGTGACTACAATCAATGCATATTTAAGAAATTAAGGAATTAAAAAACAAAGCATTTTGGATGTTATTTCCCACGATAGTCCAAAGATTATCACAAAATGAGACTGGGACCTACTAATCACTTTCTATAGCCAAAAATGTAAACAAACAAACAAACAAAAAACCAAAACATTCTAGTACATTCAAAATGCAGCAGTTCCTGTGTTTTGTAGATAAAAATGAGCAGGAACTGACCCAGAACCCACCGCTTTAGTTATTGTAGCTTTGTTGATATACTTTCTTCAGGAAAATGAATTCTGGCTGTACCCAATCAACATGCTTCCTCTTTGAAATTCTTGGTTTTTTGAGACTCAGAAATGTGAAATAGAGCCCAACAAACATTGCCCAATACTGCACAACTTATGTTCCAACTAGTTTGCTTTCCTTCAAGTTCAGCTGATTCATAGGAAATTACATGGCCTTATTCTAATGAATACTAAGGAATAGTAGTTCATTTGGAAACATCCATCTCTAATTTACATGATTTCCTGCTGATAGAGTTCATTAAAAATACTTAAATTTGATTTATTTTAACTTCAGAGCTTTACATAGCAATTTCAATATGTCATGGTCAGTAACAATCAAAACACAAAGCCTTCACTAATAGTCACAGTTGCTATGGCAATGTCATTTTTGTGTCAACATAAAAAATTTCAAGTTTTTAAGGCCATGTCTCACATAAAACTTACTTTCTTGTTGCCTGATTAGCCATGCTTTGGAATTCTCTATAGACTGTGCTAAATTTCAGTTTTAACTTCTTTCAGAGAGACAAGTGTGGAAAGATAAGGTGAAACTACATGCATTTCTTATTATAGACAAGCATCTTAGATTATGAAAAATCATTTTCTATATACATCCCCACATTATAGGTAAATTGCTTAGGGGATAAAAAATTGTCTTCATACAGACATTTCCACCTTATGGATAAACACTTTAGGTGATGAGAAGCTGTCTTCATATAGACATGCTATATTACAGCTAAACACCATAGGAAACAAGAAACCATATTTCTATAGACATCTCTACCTTATGGATAAACAACATAGGGGATAAGGAACTGCCTTCTATAGGCATGCCCACATTATGGGTAAGTATGTTATATGATAAGGAACTGCCTTCTATAGGCATGCCCACATTATGGGTAAGTATGTTATATGATAAGGAACTGTCTTCTATAGGCATGCCCACATTATGGGTAAGTATTGTATATGATAAGGAACTGCCTTCTATAGGCATGCCCACATTATGCGTAAGTATTGTATATGATAAGGAACTGTCTTCTATAGGCATGCCCACATTATGGGTAGGTATGTTATATGATAAGGAACTGTCTTCTATAGGCATGCCCACATTATGAATAAACATATAAATGATAACTTTCCTAGTGAGCACACTTCCTGACTGACAAGGACACAGGTGACAGAAAACTAACAGTCATGAACTATCATCAGTGACTTTCTGTGCGGAGGTGAATAAATTCAGGAATTAAAACTTCTGTCTCTTTCTTTCTCACAGGGAATAGCTGGAAATAGATCAGTTGAAACATCGAGTTCTTCCCGCAAAGCTGAGCCCAGGGCTGGAATTCCACGAACATCCCAGACAAAGACCGGAACGTCTGTCCTTCAGTCCCCAGGTTGTATGTGCACCTCACTGTACTAGACAATTGAGACCAGGTATAAAATCACCAAGACCAGTGAAATGGTTGTGAGTTTACTACGGATGAGTAGTAAACTGGCCCAGATTGATCAAAAGATACATCTTTATATCAAGAAAGAAATATCTGACATTTGCAGCTATTTTTCTAATACTCTCTAAATAAATAAAAGACAACCTAAAATGCCTAATAGGTCTATATAAATGGATCTGTACATGTATATATGCATGTGTGCTTTCACTGTGCAAAACACACACAGAGAGGAGAGAGGAAGAAAAAGAAAGTTTGACACAATAGCTAGTTTTTATGGGTAAGGTGACATTGACAACATATGCCAAAAGCGATGGCTTTTCTGGTATTGAAAATGAATGCTGCTAACGCTCCCAATAGCCTTCATGAACACTACTCAGACTTCCATTGGCACCCTGTAAAAGCAGCGCTTCTCTGCCAGGGCCATCTCCTCAGCCATCTCTGGCAGAACCTTTTATTTCAGATGCTAATAAAAGTCTGTATTTGGAGTTTACATATTGTACATCACTTGAAGTTTTGGGATAGTCTATGAAGAAATCAGTCTCGGTAGCATTTATAGTGTGTGTGTGTGTGTGTGTGTGTGTGTGTGTGTGTGTGATACTATAGATCATTGAAGTTTTGCTTGCTTTCCATTCACAGTGGAGCTTAGGGACTCGTTTAATCAATGCAGAGCCCTCCCCACAGACAGAAGTAAGGAAAATGCTGACACGGTGCGCCCAAGAAAAACAGCACAGGGTATTCTGAATGCCTATCTAACACCACGCCTCTCTCCATGAAGGCTTGGAAGCTTACCTTAAAACTCGCTTCATTCTCAAGCAATTAATAAAAATCCATTTTAGAAGGAACATCAAAATGAGCGGACATCTGATCTTCTTGATAAAAACCTCAATTTTTTCCCTGTGTTATTATGAACTCATCTCACCAGTGTTGTGTGGTTTGTTAAATATCAGTCATAACGTTTTCCACAAAGAGTATGTGCAAACGAATTATCCACAATATAAATAATAACAGTGAATCGATCAGGTAGCTGTATTACATTATGGTCTTCCTCAATATCTGAAAAAGTGAGATTTATTTAAAACTGGCCAAGCATTTATTGATCTGCCTTCACCTCATACGCTACTCTCTTCCCAGCCCCATCCCATAATTCTTGCACGTTATTTTTGACCTGGCTCTTTGGCCCTTCTTCATGGCTCCAATTCCCCCATCCTGCCTGCTGATCTAAATCTTTCTCTCTTTCCTGTGGCTAGCAGATGTCTCACCCGATTCTCTACTCAGCCCAGCTACTGGGTGATCAGCATTTATTGATAAGGCAGAGTCAATGGTAAGAACTGTTTGCACCAGCTTGAGACAGGAGACTTTTGGTAGAAGCATTGCAATCCGAATGTTTCATATTTTGAAACAAGATATGCGGGCAAAGAAATCAGCATTTGAATAACCCAAAAGGTAAATTTTATACAATGTGCAACACATTATGCCTGCAAGCCTGGACGGGTTTCATGACTACTCATATCTGCACCAATTTTTATTCACTG
Source organism: Micromys minutus (assembly GCF_963924665.1). Lineage (NCBI taxonomy): Eukaryota > Metazoa > Chordata > Mammalia > Rodentia > Muridae > Micromys > Micromys minutus. The sequence continues at coordinate 28,036,010 of NC_137980.1, forward strand.
ACCTGTTTCAAGGATCATTTTCTCTCAGACCCTGAACCTCCAAAAAAAACTATCAACTTGCTTTAGGCAGAGATGCTACATAGGCCACGTATAGGTGTTCTGGTTACTATAGGAACCTTCTGTAAAGTCCCAGGTATGTGTGTGACACCGTCTTCATCTCTCCAAACCATCCATCTAAGAAGGACCCCGAACCAAGTGGCCTCAGTTGCCAACAAATTAATCGAAAGATAGGGCAAAACTCTGCCCAATTTTCTGATGCCAGTGAGAGGAAGGACATGGATGTGCTAACCTTGAGTGTTTGCAGGGTTTGACATAACACAGATTCTGCAACAGGCAAGAGACAGAGTCTCGTGTCCTGGACAAGCATAGGGAAGGCAGAGCAGGAGAAAAGGTAACTCCTGACACATGGTGATTGGATGTCAAATAGGACTGGGTATCACCGAGTGGCAACGCCATAGGATGAACTGGTGGCTTGGGTTTCTAGGAGTCGCTTTTAAGTGGTAAATGGTTTCTTCTAAGTGTGATAACATCTGAGTAGAAAAAGTGATAAAGTAAAAAGAACTTCTAAAAGGCTTTAGAGATGCAGGGAAGACTTTCTGTGGCTAGTTATGAAACTTTACTTACAACAAATACACCGCTTTGGGATAAGTGGCAGATTCTGTGCAAATGCTCCCATACATGTGGCTGTGAAGCATTCTGCTAAGATCTCAGAGCACTTTGACTGTACACCCAGGATATCTAATGTCTAAGAATCCTACACACACACCCCTTACAATCCTACACCTATTCCCCTCACAATCCTATGCTCACTCTCCTCACAGTCCCACACACACCCTACTCACAGTCTCCCACACACCCTACTCACAATCCCACATACACACCCCTCACAATCCTACACTCATGCCCCTCACAATCATATACACACTCTCCTCACAATCCTACACACACCCCACTCACAGTCTCCCACACACCCTACTCACTATCTCACATACACACCCTTCACAATCCTACACTCATGCCCCTCACAATCATATACACACTCTCCTCACAATTTTACACACACACTACTCACAATCTCACACACACACCTCTCACAGTTCTACACTCATGCCCCTCACAATCTTATGCACACTCTCCTCACAATTGTACACATGACCCTTACAATCCTACACACACCCCACTCACAATCCTACACACACCTTTCACCTGTGCTGTCCTAGTCATGAAGGACTCCAAAAGATTCACCGAGTTGCCTTTAGAGCCAGCCAACTATAGAGTGAGGCTCTTCTGTGCAGTGTTATTTACAAAGGAGGGCATTGAAAAGTATTCCTCTGCTGTCAATCACTGTGCCCACCTTCATGGAAAGGGGAGAAGGCTACTCACTCTACTTCATTCCATTACACCGTGGGACCAGTGACACATTGTGACATATGTGCAGACAGATGAGGAGGCCTCTGAGCAATTTGTTTCTAAAAGTCTGTCAAAGGGGGGCAGATGTTCTTTATAAGTAAGGTTAAAGCCAAGACAGGATGAGTGTTTCTCTTTACTTCCTTCTTTCCTTCCATACCTATCTGTGTGCATTACTTGGAGGCTCTGCTGACTACAGAGCACAGGAGCATCTGTCTGTCTTCTTGCTGTCTCCATACATATGGCCATGTATGAGGATCCTGGCACTGGTCTAGTCTGCATGACAGTAATAGCTACCATTAGGCCATGTCTTGTGGCTCCTTGATGAAGTTCCCTATCAATGCTTTGTAAAAGTAAGTCTGAGTTAGTGCAAACCCTTGGCTTTTCTATTCAGGTAAGAGACTGGTAGTATGCCTGGCAATTCAGTAAACCATCACACTGTTTCCAGACCAGGGTCCTTAGCTGGGAGAGATGAAAGGCCATGTGGAATTAACAATGATAATAATTGTTATGCTCTGCCTCTGCCTTTTGTTCCTCTGACTGGAATTCAGTAGATGACTAGGTGGTACCAGGCTGGCACTGAGTAGGTACAGGCTAAGTGGGTGTGGCTAATACTTCCTAAATTAATGTTTAAAGAGTCAAATTTGACTCAGATAGATTGCTGTTGATTAGCCTCCATCATGTATTGGACCCTGAGAACACATCTAACCTTGCACATGTCTTTTTCGTCTCTAAAAACAAAGGGGATTGTTGAGAGCACTTTCCGTGGGCATCTTAAGGATTGAAAAGGCTGGTGAAACAGGCTACTGGGAGACTGAAGCAGGAAGATTGTGAGTTCAAGGCCTCTCTGAGAAAATTGGCGAAACTCTATCTCAAAAAAAAAAAAAAATGTTGAGGATAGGTGTTAGTGGGAAAGTTGTTTCCTAGCCGTAAGACAAACTAAGAAACCCTTTCTAAGTCTTTCTGAACAGTAAGCACATAATCAGTATTGAGCTGTGTTTTTATTTTTTTCATCTCTTTCTGTTACTTCTCACAGGAAATGGATTTCTTTTATCAAAAAGGGTATAAAGAAGGAACTACAAAGCATGAACAACAGACACAGAACAGCTGAGCTGGCTGCTCAGTCCTCCAAAGCCAGGGTAGATCACGTTCCTCCAGGAATAGCCTGTGTGACCATTGCTGGTGTCGATTTGCATAATGCACCTGAATAATCAGACTTTTTCAGAATCATTACATTCAGAATGCATATGAAGCCCTTGGCCTCTTTCCTAGAAAAACCACGCACTCTGCTCGGATGAGTGCGTACCTTCCAGATGCGTCTGGACAGCTCAGAGCAGCTGTTGTCTCCTACTGACCGGCAGGCCTGGCTCCAACTTCTCCAACAGGAAGCAACCCTTGGAGGGGAGCAGAGTTGGATGTCACATGAGTTAGCAAAGGCGTTCATGAAGTTACATCATACTTAATTGTATCAAATGCTGCTCATTATGTGGTTTAGGTCTGCGGTGCTCCTGGAAGGGAAGAAGGAGAAATGTCTCTGGCATTTGGACAAAACCAGAAATCTCTGTTCATTTGAGAGCTCAGATCAGACTTGAGTCATAGGATTGCCATGTTGCTCATGCTGGAGGGGGCTGGGCTGGCCAGCCCCTTAAAACACAATGTACTTGATCTTATTTAATCTCACTCTCTCACTCTAAGAAAGTGGGGTGTAAGGGTGGGGAGATGTTCTCTAAAAGCAGGATTTGGTAAGAATTACAATTCAGTTTCAAAGTCAAGCCCTCAAACTCCACAACAAGTCTCTCTAAGTATTTGAAGGTTGACAGTCAAAACTCTACAGTGTCTTCGATATTACAGAAGCTCTGGTGAATTCATGCATAACACACCTGTGGGATACCAAACGCCTTCTACTTTGAAGTGTGAGCCCAGACTCCTTCCTGCCATGTTTGTCACTTTATGTTCAGGAAACTATGAGTGTGACAGAAAGGAAGACTCATCGCAGAAAGGCTTCATTCTTGTTGGAGATGTCTACTTAGCTTTGAAAACACATAAAGCTGAAAACTGCGGCCTTCGTTTGTGGAGCACATAGTCCTCAGTCTATTATGGTAAGAAGGACAGAGAGTGCCCTGTCTGTGGCTGGGTTTCAGAACATTTCGGTAACTCCTTTCTTTCTGTCTCTGGCTTGCTGTGATAACCTGGCTCTGTTACTCCACCCCCCCCCCCCCGCCTGACTGGTCATGTTTGCTCTGAAACACAGAACCAAGATACATCTCACAAATGTCAGGGGTAGGGCACTGCATATTTGGATGGAGAAGTGGAAGCCTCCCTGCCTATGAGCTCAGTCTGGTGTCATCAGCATGTGAATGATCTTTCTCTGCACACAGTTTGGCTCTTGTTCTAATCTGTCTCCATTTAGTAGCATGTTTCCAGGACTGTGGCTCACTTCTGTGGCGCTCTGAGAAAGAGAACGGAAGGGGAGCTTTAGGGAATCATTCCCACTGCTTTCTAGTTTCAGACATGTTGGATGAATTTCCATCTTCAACGAGAATAGCCAAGAATAAAAGAAACGGCTCGGGATGTCAGGGCTTCCTCAGTGTTTAAACACAGGCTAGGCTGCCACCCAGAATGGATCAGCCCTGTCAGGGTCACAGTGTTAAGAGAACACTGTCCAGATCACTGAGATTCCTTGTTTCAGTACCACCACACCACATGCTAGCCCAGAAAGGAGACTTCCTCGACTATAGAATGCCTGCTGAACTACTATGGGATTTCAAGCCACGCTTAAGACTTTAAAATAGTAAAACAAACCCCACAATACTAAAAAAATTAATACAAAATACCACATTAATCATTCCTGTTTTTTTTTTTTTTTTTTACATTGGATATTAAGTGCATGGTGGCTGACTTTAAAAAATACAGGTGTTTCTTTCATAGGTCACTACTGAAAGAAGCAAAAGCATCAAAGAGATATATATTTTTTAATGACTGAGATGCTATCAGAAGGTCTCTAACAGTTTGAGATTTAAAATCCACTTCCCCAGCAACCAAAGCAGCAGCAGGAAGGAATGCATCCTGAGCGGCCTGGTAGGTCCAAGGCTCTCTGAAAATGTATTCTGAATATGAAATAGGCTCATTATGCCTATTGTTCCCTGGATGTCACTCTAAGAGACAGCCTGAGGTTCAGGCTATGTGCCTGAACTACTATGTTGAATAGCAAGCCCTCTGAATGTGCAATTAAAATAATCCACATTCTGGTAGTCCACTGAGGTCAAGACTATCAGATACATCTCTGTATATAAACATGCTAACAGATAAACAGAGGGGTAAAAAGTCATGAGGTATCACAGAAAGGGTAAATACAGGCCAAAGCAGAAGAAAATCACAAACATGTGTGCCTGTCACTGATGACTTTTGCTTAATCAAAGCACCTTCATTCTTTGGATGGGACAACTGTCAGAAGCAGGTTGTCATTGTAAGAACTCTAGCAAGAGGCGACTCCCACTGCTTTTCCAAAGGGGAGTGCCAGGCAAGAACAACTGAAGCTTGCCTTCCAGCCTCAGCAGCTCCACACTCCCCCACGCTGACATCCTACCTGCCCATTGCTACCTGTGCTACTGCTCTTTACTTTTACATATTCTTATTAATCCTATGAGAATGCCATACAAAATTCCATATTTCGATCATATTCACTTCCCTTTTGCTAACTCCTCCTAGATCCACCTCCATTTTCCTGTCTATCCAACTCCATGTCCTCTTAAAAAAAATTAAAGCCAACAAGTTCAATTTCATGCATCATGAAGCTAGCCAATGGGAGAATGAAGATTCAAAGTCAGTTCCATCTTGACTTCTCCTTGTTCTATGATTGAAGTATGTGGTATTTACAACAGAAGGGTCTTACCCTCAAGTTCTAGAAGTCAGCCATGAGAAACAGCAATGGTGGGGTTCTGTAATATTTGGGGTCTCTAGAACACCACTGGCCAATCATGGCAAAAGAGGTGGCTCCATTTCTGATACTGGGCATTTTATTGCTAACCAGTGGTGTCTGGGAGGGGCATTGTCCTTCATTCTGATCTACATTCCATCAGTGGCTCTCCAAAAGTCAAAGGAGGAACCTGACACCACTATAACCATTATGGGAACATCGATATGCTGTTACCCCAAGTCCAATGCTGTGTTTGTTTTGTTCTTTGTTATTTCCTCACTTTGCTTTCTTGATGAACTCTCCTGAGCCCAGATTCAAATCCCACATCCCATGACCTCGTTGAGCTGAGATATAATCATAATTCTGGGGAGCTTACTGAACAGTTGGAGTCGAATTCTAGTGAAAATATCAGAGCTGCCCCATTTAGAGAATTTTTGCAAAATTATCTCACAGAGTTCTTGGAACAGGAACAGCAGCAGCAAGGCAAAATGTCAGCATTAATTTGATGTGGCTTTTTGTTAAATGCAGAATGGTTCATTAAAACCTTAAGCAGGTGGTAGGTTTGGCAGCCCAGTGTGTGTGCACTATGGGCAGATTTATTATGCTTCTCGTTTTAAAATATTTATGCAGAAACAGACTCAGTGAGATAAATTATCTTGTTCATAGGAGCATTCCATTGAAGGTTGCTATGATAACTGCCATATCAATCAAATTATGCAATGAAACCTCACCATCAATTTTACAATCATCATCTATTATTCATAGTTCAGGAAAACTCTTTCCACTACTTCTCCATTTTAGCTTTAGGGTCTTGTGGGTATCTTTTACCCATGTATGGAAAAGCAGTGCCATAAAATAGAGACTGTACACAGGAGGTTCAGGGGAGAAATTGGATATGATCTCAAAGCAAGCCACATGGATAGTATTGGCTCTAAACATTCTGCATGGTTACTTTCAGGGGGTAGGAGTGTGTAAATATCCAAGGGTATTCAAATATGGAAAGAGCTTTTCTCTGTCAAATGAGGTGCACTGTAATCCAACAAGAGCTCAACAACAATCACACGTGGGACCAAGTGCATTCTTTACTCACCATTCATGCTCTTCCTGTACCCATAGGATAAAGTCATGGTCATTCCCATACCTGGAACTTTCACCAGTGGAAGCCTGTCTTAGGAACTTGAAATGGTCCTGGAAATCTTCCCATAAAGGTATAAACATGGTTACCTACAATCCATGTTAACACAGAGCTTGGGACCTGGGTTATTGCATATGAAATAATCTACAAGCCACATTGAAGGTATCCTGACACCATTTCTCCCACATGTGGAGTGTGTGCTGTACCTTGTACATGCAGAGAACTCTAGCAAGAGCCAGCAAAATGCCTCTCACTTTTTGACTCCTGCCTGACTTTCATTAGGGAAATGCTGGTTATTTTCACTGTTGTATCAGCTAAGTATACCAGGGATGGGCATGTGGCTTCTACCACAGCTTTCTGGCATACTCAGCATTTGGACTTTACTCCCAAAGAAGAAGAAAGCTTTGTTTTACCCCACTGACCACGGCCCCTCTTTCCTTGTTACTGATCATATCATTTGCTTTTCTCCAAAATTCTGCTCAGAAATAAAGTCTGTGAAGATTGATCAGGCTAATTCTGATTATAAACTGTTACAAGTACCCCCTTAACACCCATGAATAGATGGACAACAGACACCCCTTTTGTGGCTACTTGTGTTCTCCTGTCCACGAGGAACACTCAGACAAGAAGGAACAAAAATTCTGTCTTGGGAAGATCCTACAACTAAGCTCAAGCTGATTGATTCTAAGAGTCACTGATTGTGCATGATCAGTTGGTACCAGTCCCGGTCAGTTGGTACCAGTCCTGGGCACACAATGCATGGCATGGCAGCACTATCCACACTGTCCTGTCCTGAGATGACAGTGAGGTGTTACTGACATTTATGGATAGCCGTCTGTCAGAGGAGTTATTTAGACCTGGAGTCAGGAAGACTGAGTTAGTTCTGAGGGAGATTGTTTCCCCAATTGTGAACTCTGTAATTATGAGCCAGTCATGGTCTTAGAAATGTTTCGGCTTTATCAATAAAATAACCGCCGAGGTAGCAATGCAGAGAAATTGATTCTGGGATGATATATGTCTTATGCCATTTTCTGTCACCATAATAGACTAGATAATTTATAGGAAAAGAGGCTTCATTTAGCTAATACTTTGAGAGGTCCAAGAGCACAGCACCAGCATGTATACAACTGTAGACAGGGATTCCAGATAATGACCTCACATGGACAGAACACATAGAATGGAGAGTAAAGGGACATGTCAGCCTGTGTTAGAGCATGATGTCTTAAAGAATGTCAACAACAGTCTGCAACTGGGAACAAAACCTAGATATGAATTTCTAATCCTATTCCAACCACAGTGATGTATATTCATGTGGAGGGGGGCAGTGGGGAGGATCCTTGCTGAATGGTATGGAGAGGTGGTCCAGTGAATGAATGAGTCTGCCATGTTGAGATGATAACTTGAGTTTCAGTGGAGTACACATGTTCACTCTGACATGCTACACCACCAGACAGGCATCATACACACACACACACACACACACACACACACACACACAATATCCTTACACAATACATGTACACAATAATAATAGTAACTTTAAAATATGAACGTTGTTGTTGCTACCATAGTCAAAGTGTTGTTTTGGAACATGTGATAACATGGAACAATCCTTATGGTCTCTTCAAAAAGATCTGTGTGTTTTGAGAGTGAAAAACGAATGGCCTAGGTTTTCCAGCAAAGGACAGGTCAGCAAGGCTGGCTGAATTATAAGGTTTATTTCTTTAATTTAGTAGACAGTAAGGGAAATAAATAAGAGAATAAATGTACACTCAGATGTGGCAACGGGTCCCCAAATACGTTCACTGGTCCCTAGCAAAGTGAAATCCAGAACATACAAATTATTGATCCCCATCTGTATCTACTGAATGAGCCCCCCAGTATGTCTGAGGAATTCTAAAGTTTGTGCCCCATCAATCAACTGAATATAGCAGCAGATGCTGTTAACTTGGTGAATAACTCCTGGGCCAGAAGGATCAGCAGGAGGCGCCTTGAGCGTCTTAGCATTCCCAGTAACAACAAATGACTTCAGCTTCCCAGCCATGTAGACTCCTCCGATTTCTATGAAATCTGAGAGGCTACATGAAACCTGTCAGCCTCTTCAGGTCTTCTTTGCATAAGAAGTAAATCCATAAGTTTCAGAGAAGGGGCTTTGCCTCTCTGGGGAGTTACACTGTGTACTTTAAAGGTACAGTATCTCTTAGGTGGAAGAGGAAAGGTGACTTTAAAAGATTAGATGCATCAAGCTATATAGTGATGAGCCCTCAACAAGTCTATAGGCTCACCTGTGGGGCAGGTAGGCTGTGTTAGGAACCCTAATTCTCGACTGAGGTTGGTCGAAGCTCTGGGAATGGTAAACAAGATGGCAGGAAGCTTCCCCAACTCTCAAAAATCAGAAATCTTCATGCTGTCATAGGCAGTACACCAGTGTACAGCCCCTCAAGGTGTTGGCCATGACTAAAGTCCAGCATCCACAGGAGAATGTGACAAGGACCCCAGACAGATCAGCCTTGCACCAAATCCCTCCCCTGCACATAGATGTGACTCCACATAAGCTCCAGGCAGAAGAAGCAGGACTGCCCCCAAATATGTAGACAGAATCTTCCCAAGCTCTCAGGCCAAGCCAATAGGAAGTGCTGGTTGTCAGACTCCAAACCATTTCAAAAATGTATTTATATGTGTGCTGGGTGTAAAAATAAAGTGAGACACATGTAGAAATAATTCCTCTGCCTGAGTTCCTTTGTTCTAAAGAGCTGATAACACCTCTGATTGGGAAGAGATTTTTCTCTCCCGAAGATTTTTGTATCCTGCACTGGAACCTGTCGCCAGCCCTGTTCAGCTTGGACTGGCATCCAATGGCAGTGGTGTTCTGCCATGTTCTGCTAAAACTAGCAGCAAATCCTGGGTTTCTGAGCACCACTGAGTGTTGGTCTCATAGGCTCAAGCCTGAGTTCACATGCCCCGCTGAGTTCTGATCTCACACGCCGAAGCCTGAGTTCATGCAGGCTGGCCAGACCCAGCAGCAGAGTGGCAGAGGCTGCCTGTTCCCCAGCCAAAGAGTTGTGTGGGACTGCTGGCACACAGTCATCCCCTTTCTCAGTGTGTGGATGTTCTGCCATAGGGTCACTACCTGAGGATGGCGCCCAGCTTTCCCCCGCTCTCTGGTGTGGATCTTTGCCTTCCTTCTCTGCCTTTGTCTTCTATTCACATCTTGAAAGTTTCCATCAAAGGCAAAGGCAGTAAGAGAAAGAATAGAAAGAAAGCTGGCTACAGAACAGAGGGCAAGAAGACAGCACACAGAGAAGTGTATCTTCCACACCAGAAACCATCTGTCTTCTACTCTTAGAGCCTGCAGGTCCTTTTGAAGAGAGCATTAGGAATGTGCCATGACATCATGTACCCCAAAACATGATCTCTTTGAATATGACAGCAACAAGAAATGTCATATGTTAAAGGCATGTTATTGTCTATACATACATGTGGGAAAGAAAACTGGAAAAGGTCACTAACATTTAGCTGCAAAGAGTGAATGAAGGCACTCTGTTTGAAGAGTTGTACAACTGATGAATTGGACAGTAACTTGTATTAATTTTTTAAAGAAATCTCCACAATAGGTTAGCTTGGGAGCTTGGGTAGGCTGTCCACATGGCCCTGAAGAGCTGACCAGTAAGAGCAGCACAAGGGCAGAGCTGCAGTATGGGAGATCTTGGAATCAAGGTCACAAAGGGGAGGCATGGTCTTAACATAGGAAAGGAAGAAGGGTTACCATACCCGCTGCCCGCAGGACACTCATCCTTATTCGGCAAAGGCATAGCCTTCTCTCCAGCATCATCTACTCAAGTTGTCATCTGACTGCCAGCCTTGGAAAACTGCAACTCATACTTCCCTCTATACAGAAAACGACTGAGCTCAATGTCTGAGCCTCCATTCCTCTGAGAAAAGATGACAGAAAAAATAGCGGATTTGTGTGCCTTGTGGATACAGAACATGAAGCTAACACACCTGAAGAAAGGAGAGTGGTTAGAGGAAGAAAGGTCTAAGCCCAAGAATGGAAGCCATCCTTTGAGAATGTTAGACTTCAGTATTTTTTTAGATTCCAAATGCTTTCAAATAAGGTTTTCTCCCAATTCTCATCTTGATTGACATGTAGTATCAAATGATACCTCCTAATGGAGAAACACACACAGTCAGCTTTTTCATGGAGCCCAATTGGAATCCAGACTTAGCATGTCTATTTGGTTAGCGTTAGAATATGCTCTCCTAATAGGTGGGTAACTAAGGCATGCCTGCTGATACAGAGAAATAATAGGCCTGATAACAGAAAAGAGTCTGCCTCAACTTACCTACATAAGTCAGCTAAGACCAACCTGTACAACTCCAGTCAGCGATAGAATGGGTGTGAGATGGCAGGATCCTCAAATATAGTCATTCAGGCCAGTGTCCCTATTGAGACACCTGTATCTCTCCAATGCCTTGACTACAAGTGGCCAGAAGTGTCACAGAGCAGAGAAATCATCACACACAACTAAAGGAAGCCTGAATTAAAATTTCTATAGGTAGAAAAAAAACCCAAAAAAACAAACAAACAAACAAAAAACCAACAACAACAACAACAACAAAACTCACAAACAAGGGATGTTTTAGTCAGGAACTAAATAGGCATCACCTGGTCTTGATATGGATTAATTCATCTTTTTCCAGTTTATTCTAACATCATTTAAACTTTATCTCAATATATAAAGCTAAATATTTTAAGGGGCAAAATAGCCACCTGGCCCTGGATCATTTGGACAAATAAAACCAATCAAAATCATAATAGAATCAGTGTTTGGAGACAGAAAGTTTTCTGAGCTGATGTCCTTCAGAACAGAAACTCATGCTTCTGAAATCAGGCTCCTTTCCACAGGACGTGTTCAAAGGGCAGGACTCCTAAAAGAACACATCGGAGCTTCATTAATTCACTGAATGAATGAAGCACCAACTTGTGGCAGACCCTGAGCCTTTTTGCCTCCCCTGTACTGTTCTTGGAGACTCTGGTGTTTACTTGTGGCCTGTTCATTCTTAGCACACCATTCCTTCTACAGAAGGCATTGTGTCCATTTCTACAAATAAGCTCAGTTCTCAGTTGTAATTCCCCACCCCAGAATCTGGCCCAAGTAAAGTTCTGTAGAAAACACTGCTCTTAATCACATAAGCACATGAGGCATGTAAATGGGTTTGGGGAGCTTCCCAGGGGCGGGGGAGAACAAACCAATAATCCTCAGCAGAAAGAGAAATTCTGCATTCACAGGTCCAATGCAGGAGACATGCCCCTCCTGATGACTTCCTCACCCACACACATTTCACATTTACTTTCTCTTCTATTCACTTACAGTATCTTTCCCAATACATACATCATGTTACTGGAACAGGAACATTCAAAAATAAAAGTGTGAATTCTGAGACGAGAAGAAGCTTTGTACACAAATAATATATGATGTTATTACTGTAAGTGTCATAATAGACACAGATAAAAATAGGGGAAATTCAAAATAAACCATTCAAATCTTTTGGGAAGGCTTAGCAAAAGCAAATCAAAGGTAGTCAGCTTTTTCCAAGTAAAAAACTCAAGGTAAATGTAGGCTCCTCAGAGGCTGTATCTGTGCAAAAGCGTAAGGTATATAAAAGATTATATTTTACACATTAGGCACTTTGGATCAAAATTATAAGACACTTTAAAGGAATATCTGAGGCAGAATCTCAATAATGAAGGGTTCTGTATGTTAAAATAATTAAATCTTGTTGTTGTTGGACATCTGTTTCTGACCAGGCATGCCCATTGAAATGTCTTAGACATCTCTTTACCATCTTATACAGGTGCACTAACCTAGGGGATTCCAGGTACATGGATCTGGGGTTCACATCTTCATTGACACTTTGTTGAACATCCACAATGAATATTTTGAGTAAATGCTGCTTTCAGCTCAGAGAGAACACTATGTTTCTGAGGTTCTGAGCATGAAAAGCCACCCCCAGCCTTATGGTGGGGAGGTCCCTTCATGGGAAAGTGGAGGAACTCCAGCAAGAGATAAAACACAAGAGGAATGGCTCATGGAGACTGAGGCCATGAGGCCAAGCCAGCAAGCTTGTGGAAAGGAATTACTTCACAAAGAAAGGTAACCTCAAATCACACTCCTTTCCTGTCTGGTTCGGTGATACCATCATTTCCAGGTATGCGATGCAGGGAGAAAGGAGAAGAAAGTGAGCTCCTGTCCTCATCTTTGTACATACATAATTCAGAACATGAATTATGTAGGAGACTGAGACGGTATTAATTTAATATGCCCCATAGCTTTCTCCTCTGCAGTGTTGGTAATTTGGGAGTGGTTTTATTTAATTTGGCTAGCATAACACTCTCCCAGTTCCAAACCCCATAGGCAAGTTGCAAACGGTAACAATGTATGCCAAACGGTAACAATGTATGCCAAGCCAATGGCAAATGGAACTACTCTCTCCTCCCCTGGAGGTGGGAAGAAGGCAGCACAGGCAACCTGAGAATCTTTCTCCCACTCCAGTCTTACTCCCTATCTTTTCTATCATCGCTGGGCCCTGGGATGCATGCTCGTATTTCTCACGAAACCCCACAAGCTTGCCTTATCATTTGATGGGAGAATGGCAGTGCACAAGATGCCATGCTCTTCCAGGAAGAAGAGTTCTTGGGGCAGATTTGAAGGATTAGCCCTCATGACAGCCCTTAGATATATTCATTTTTACAACTTTTCCTTCCCCTCTCCCCATTCCTTGGCTTCTTTCTGTGGCTCAGAGTTCCGATGACTTGTACTGAAGCCATGATAAAACAGTTGTTGACCAGTTTTCTTACACAAGTGGAGAATCCAGCTCACCAGCAATGTACTGTTTGATCTTCCTGGGTTTCTTTTAAGGCTACATCCTTTTCTTTGTGACAGTTCTATGTATAGGAATAAATATATTATTTGTCTATAAGTATCTTTGGAAGATGGTTCATGCCACTAAATATAAAAATAAAAAGAACCTTCTCATGTTTCACTTAGAAACATATCTCAGAGATATCTGACCTTATGGACCAAGGCAAAGCATCTATATTTTGTATCTAAGCATTTTACATACGTGTAGATATTAGTAAATGTATCTTTTTTTCTCACAGCACTTCCTACTATTAAACCCTTTCAACCTGTTCTCACCATGTTGAGAGCAAATCTACTTACCCACTGTAATATCCCATTCCTTAAAGAAAAAAAATGTGTGCTATGAATTTCTAACTATATGTGTTCTCACAAATAGGTGGTTAGTGTAAGTGTAGATCTGAACTTACCAAAAAGAACAAAGACATACTGGTATCTGAATTTAATTAAATAATGTCAGGTTCTTTGGAAAATTTTACACAAATGGGGAAGACTGAGTTTTGAGGCAATCTCTCCCTCACAACCTGCTGAAGTAAATATTAAAATGTGGCTTAACCTTTTATTCTGCGCTTTGCTGGCTCCCATGGGGCCATCTGGCACTACAGGGATCTTTAACTTGGAGCTCCATGCTGCCTCTAAAAACTCAGATGTGGTTCACTCCACCACCCCTGTTGCTTCTGACCCAGGTAGATATGACAACCTCCATGTGTTCCTTTCTTCCACCACCTGGTACAAACATGACTTACAACCATTCACTTATCAAACAGGTTTATATGTTAAATTCTCAATCCACAGACCCTCTACATAATAAGGTTTCAACCAATGGGCAAAGATAAAAACTGTACATCTATATGATATGAATAGACCCATAGAAACCCTTAATAATAATAATAACAACCTTATCAAGCTAGAGATGCACCAAGAGAAACATACACATCTGCCTCTATCTCCTTCATCAGTCTCTGCCTACTGCCTTCTCTTCCCCTCCTCCAGCCTCTTTTTTCACCTACCTTTCCACTGTCCAATCATGTATTGCCTTAACATCAACCCACAAGTACCAATATACCAGGTGAATTTTGAAGGTTCATCATTCCTGAAGTCTATTCACCTAACCATGAAGAGGGTGCATGGTCACTGAGCCAGACAGTGTAACCCTCAACATCTTAGGGGTATTTTTGTCATTTAGCAACAAAATTACAAGAAAATGGTGGACAGGAATTCCAGAGATTACACAACTTAGTCTAGATACGAAGAAGACTCACTCTTAACATCTACTGAGCTTCAAGTAAGTGGTTTTTGCTTTTCTTTAATACTCTCTCTTCCTTCTTTCTACAAGACTGAAGCCTAGGTAATCTCTGAACAGCACACCTCTTTCAATTTCTACTTTAAACCCCTCTGTATCCCCATGGCCCCCTGGAGCCAGATACAGAGGTGGACTGAATCACAGGGCAAGTCTTGAAGAACCTGCTTGCCTGTAGTGTTAACCTCATGATTTTCTCCCACAACCAGACCCCGACCTAGCAAGATGTGAAACATACCACACTCTTTTCCAGGAGCTGTCAGTATTTCTTTTTCTAGCTCATCCCTTCTGATTTTTTAATCTCAAATTCGAGGCTATTTCTTTAATGATGATAATGATGATATCCCTGGGAGCTTCTACAGGTATTTTAATAACCTATACTTGTCTCTGTTAATTTTTAGTCATGGAAATGCATCAAAATTGTTGTCTGCTTCCTCTTTCTTTAATGTTCCCTACTCTCCCCTTTTGGGAGAAGTAGGCCTTATTTTTTAAGAAGCTCCAGTTTCTATAACTAAACATCACAAAAGTTTTACTGTTTTGAGTGTTGAGTTGAATAGAATAAAATTATTTGCTATTTCCTGCTTAATTTTAATTATCTTTAATACCAGAAAACTAAAGTGAACCCCAAGATGTAATGCTGGACTTCCTTGAAATGTGTATCTTTTTCACATGTAAGAAAAATATTGTTTGTCTACTAGCTTGATAATGATAATTATTTTTATTTTGGTGCTACTAAAATCTTTCATTTTAGTTAGAATATACTTATTCTATGCACACTGACAGTGAAACAATTAAAAACTTCAAGAAGATTATATGACAACTAGTATTTAATAGGCACTTCTTGGGCTGGCAAGATGTCTCAATGGGTAAAGATGCCAGGCCTAATATCCCAAGCTTGAGTCCCAAAAACAGAGCTGACCTCTGAAAGTTAATCTTTGACTTCCAGAAGCACATCCTGACAAGGCTTTGTGTCTGTCTGAACATGTACACACATGTACATACATATACACATGTATATACCTGCACAAAAACATACATTTTAAAAAATTAAAATAAAAATAAGAACTTTTTGTTTAGATAATGGGTTTTAAATTTTTTTTCTGTTGGTTTTGGTTCATGACACTGAATATATAAATAAAGTTATTTGTTTTTCTGGTAAAGAATAAAATAGTTTGTAAATGTCAGAGAAAATACAGAAGAAATTGTACAGTTGAACTTCATATGCTTGGTACATTAAGCCAAACTATCCTGAGCCTTGTTGTTTTTCAATATCTCCTGAGATGAGAATAACTATGGCAGAAAGGAAAATTCATAGGCTATAACGGATTTGTGTCTAAGGCCCACCTCATTCATAGGCTGTAATGGACTTGTGTCTAAGGTCCACCTCCAGACTTGTGTCTAAGGTCTACCTCCAGACTTGTGTCTAAGGTCCACCTCATTCATAGGCTGTAACAGATGTGTGTCTAAGGACCACCTCATTCATAGGCTATAACAGATTTGTGTCTAAGGCCCACCTCATTCATAGGCTGTGACAGATTTGTGTCTAAGGCCCACCTCATTCATAGGCTGTGACAGATTTGTGTCTAAGGTCCACCTCATTCATAGGCTGTGACAGATTTGTGTCTAAGGTCCACTTCATTCTCATTACCCAGTGTAAGACACAGTCAGGAATATTAGAAACTGGGTTGATCTGAAGCTTCCATGGTACTTTATTTTTTAAAAAAAATCACCCTCCCATTTATCCAACTGATGAGCTTTCTCTTCATGTGGACAACTAACTAGAGGAAAGCCTGGGTGTGTATCTGGAACAAAATATATTCACTGTATTCAATTGCAGAAAGCACTTTCTGATTTATCAACAACAATGAAGCCCTACAACAAAACTCACGTGTGTTGCTGACGACTTGTCCATGATCGAAACACATGTCAACCACCCTGTAGTGGTTACAATCCAGTGGCTGGTCTCAGCTCTGTCGGTCTTCAAGGAGAACTAAAGGTCGTATGTGCCAGAGCGGTTGAGTCCGGCCCCTTGTGAAACTTTAAAGTAATGAATATAAAAGAAGATGAACTGAAACTCGTAAAACACCAAATGAACAAGGGATGAAAATTCTAAAAATAGCAGATGCTGCCAGGTGCCAGCAGCTGGCTGAAGAACTCCCCTCCTCAGATTCTCTTAAATCAACTCGGCAGGGGCTCCGCCCTCTCCGGCTATCATCCTGTGTGGCATCCCTAAGCATCTGGCTTATCAGAACCAGTATCTGTGAATTAATCATGATGTCTTGTTATATTTACATGAAAGGTTGATTCTGAGTTTATGCTCAAAACAGTAGCTCCAGAAAAGGGGGGGTGGGGAGATCTGGTGGGAATAGAAGCAGTCGGGACTGAGCAGTGTTGAGCGAAGTGTAGAAAGGTGTTCAACCCTTGAATGTGTGCTCTTCTTGCTTCATGGTGGGCAAGACTAAGAAACTTCCTGGGTTGTTTCTTCCCCTAGAGGAGAGAATGCATTCAGGGCAGGAAACTTAACTTAAGAAATTCGATGTAAGGGGCTGGAGCAATGGCTCCCCAGGAATGTGCTTGGTGCACAAGGCTTTTTGAAAATCAAAATGGCCTCTGCGAAAATAGCCTTTGGTTGGGTGAACAGTAAGAGCTCTTGAGAGTGTTCTGGTGTTCCCCTGAGTTAGCTTATGAGGGGGCATATTTTAATTAATTAAACTTTTCATTTCCTCTTGTGAGTGTTGAGTATGGAGAGGCACCACAGGCTGAAATGTTTGTGCTTAGCTCATTGGTAGGGTGAGGCCATCTTTCCCATGCAAGTTGCCAACACTGCGCCCACAGAGCCTGTTAAAGAGTGGATACTTGGCCAGCCACAGAGTTAAGGAGGCTTTGGTGGCTCCCTGGGGTCTGTCATTATGAGTGCAGTGTGTGAGAACATAACATGCTAAGAGTACTGCAAGAATGGCCCTGAAAGCATCCCTGTAAATGTTAGAGCTATGGCTGGAGTCCACAGTCCCCAGAGTGAGGCACTTCTGCATGGTCATACTCAATGCAAAGTGAATATTTACTGTGTTCATTGTATATTTGGTGCTGTACATAGATCAGAATGCCATCGTAAGAGCTCAGAGTTCAGATAAGATTGGTGAAAATGGTTCTGTGGACTTTGAGCCACACAATAGGTTCCTAGCCCTCACGGGATGATGCTGAAGCCAAGCATGAGAAATTCTTTCTGGAGGAAGCTCTCTCACTTGGTTGTTCTGGCAGAAACACATTGTATAAAACGTAGTCTGGGGTAGAAAAGGTCGAAGAAGAACTGTGTGTATGCTTCTTTAAGCTTGATGAGCTTGAGGTGCTCACTGAGAAAACCATAATGCCACCAACAACTACGACAGCAGATGGAGGAGGAAGACCCCGTGAGTGATGGGTTTGCCTGTCCTATTACTGAAAACATTATTTTATAATTTATATCAAAACAATTGAGAGAAGAGTTTTCTTTTGGTAGACAAGGTAAAAAAAAATACCAATAAAATTCAAATGCTGTGGAGATGGTCAGACCATGAAGAGTTTGCTGAACAAGCATAAGGAGCTGAGTTCAATCCCCAGGACCCACAGAAGATGCCCAGCATGGGTGGCCTGTGCTTGCAATGCCATCCTCGGGGAAGCAGAGACTGAAACTTTCTGGTTAGCTGGTTGTCAAGTGAGCTCCAGGCCAAAAAGAAACCCTGTCCCCAAAATACATACAATACCTGAAGAATGACCTCAGGCTATGGTCTGGCCTGGAAATGTATACACAAACACATGCATGGGTACCTATGTATACATGAACATATGCATACAAGAATGTAATCACCAACGCATGATAATTGCAGCTATGGTGTTTCTCAGAACCTCATTTTGTAGTTATTACCTTCCCTGCCTCCGCAGCCAAGAGAAAATAGTCCCTTTTAAAAGTGCCCTGGGTAAAAGCTCCTTTTTCATTAGCTTGCCTGAGCCCTGTCCCAGGGCAAGGAGTTTCCTGATTAGAATGATTCAGCAGGTAAAGGGGTTTGCCACCAAGCCTGCTAACTGATTTCAGTCCCCGAGGCTCATGAAGGAGAAAAATGATTCCTGCAAGCAGGCCTCTGACCATGACACATGAATGCATGTGTACACATATCTACATATCTATCACCTCTAGCCACTCCCACCCTCACACACCAACACACAAATTAGAAAAAGCAATGTCGAAAACAAAAGCTGTTTTGACCTCTCTCACTTCATTTTCCTTTAAAGACAATAAATACTTGCTTGCTGGCTAGATGCGAAGTATTTTTTGTTACTCATAGAGCATACATTCTCTGGAGGCTCAAAACAGTAAAAAGGGTTGTGTCTCCTTTTTTCTGAGAACAATCCTTCTTAAATCTTATTAAACCAAAGAGAGCAAAGTAGTCAACTCATGCCCTTTGGCCTGAAGGCTCCAGTGTGCCCTAAGTAACAGATTGCAACACGGGTGGCACTGGATGCCAAGAAATTCTTTCCCTGAAAGGAGAGGCTGGAAGAGATGGAAAATTTTAGCCACGGCCCAGGGGAGAAAGAAGATAAAAGAGCCAAGAGGAAAAGAACATCTAGTGATTTTCATGTGAGAAAGAACCTTACAAAACCTCAGTTTTAAACCTAGTGTGAACAAGCCATCCGTGTGGGAGAAATTATTTCATTCCAAAATAGGAGAGAGAGAATAAAATAAGAACAAATTAACATATATTACTTTGTCTTAGTCAACAGAAAATCGCATAAAACAGATTACAATATTACATGAATGCTATATACACACTTCTGATTTGCCTGGACATGCACCGTTCTTTGACATAAATCACAGTACAGTTGTGTTTGTGTGTTTGTTGAAAGCATTTTGCTCCTCAGTTAAGAATATGTGTCTGTCATAAGGCACATGTTCCTTAATTGCTTGTCTTGGTGCCATTAGAAAAGCCACTACTGTGTGTAGCCCACACAGTAGCTGCAGTCAAAGTGATCGCAGCCACTGCCGTTGTCACCTTGCAAAACCTCAGTTTTGAAACTGCCGTGAATGAGTCATTCACATGAGAGAGACAGAAATATTATACTTTATCTGTTCCTTTCACAGTGAAGTACTTTTATGCTGAAATATTTCAGGTTAAAAAAAATTAGGAAACTCTCATGTCCTTAAAATGTCCTTTGTGTCTGGTTGAAAATTTTAATTTCAAATTAGATGATTACATACTTTTTTTTCTTGCTCCTGATTTTCATTTTTGGAATGTTTTTTTCCGAATTTCCTAGAAAGATTAGAAAATATTTCCATGCTTATAGACATTTTAAGCGATCAGCTCATGAAATAACGCTTTGGCTCAGGATAAAGGACAATCAGGAATGATGCAGGTGTCATAGATAAAGAGGTTAAAACCTGACTCTATCTGGCAGTAAAAGAAACAGAATTCTATTCTGTGAAGCTATTCAATGGAGACTTTTCCAGTGATTGACAAACTTACTAATCTTGGACTGATTGAAACTTCAATTATTTCTGTTTTTGTTGTTCTGAATGGAAGCTTCAATTCATTTTCTTCATGTACACAGTGCATTTACCTTCTTAAGGCATGACAGTGCCAAACTTACACTTTAATGTTTGATGTATACGACTGAGAATTATACTTGAGATTTCTTTTAGGTGGACATTAAAGTGAGCAACCTTCTTAAATAGTCAACCGTTAAAATTTCCAAGTCAGCTCTTTTATGTAAAAATGATTATTCTGCACCATCAAGATCATGGTGGATAAACACAGCTCAACAGTCCTATTAAAATAGTATAATTTCATAAGTTAAGCGTGCACCTAACACATGGGACACTGAACTGTGCAGGTGTCTGTAAGTTAGGCTCCCACAGACCATTCTGCAACGGACGGACACATGACAGAGGCTACAGAGACTGTCTGCTGCTCACACAGGCCCACAAGACATACATTTCCTTAGTGAAAGTACCCCAAGTACAGGAAGCATTCCTGCTGAGAATTTTTATAATGAAGTCCATTGCACTAATGAGAGAAAATAAAACAGAGTATCTTATCAAAGTATATCTGCATTGTATATATTTAATTCAAAATGCAGACTGAATTTACATACCCTATATGTAAATTTGTCCAATATTCAAAACCTGTACCCTCTCTCTACTCCTCTCTTCATGGTTCTCAGATGCATACAAAGTGCTCACGGAAACTTACATTGTATGTGGTGAGCCAGGATACAGAGTAATATGCTTTCTTCAAGTTTCAAAGGATGGAATAAAAATCCACAGAGGAGCACTTCCCAGTGTCCCCACACCCATTCTGTCGGATATGGGTTTTATCAGTAACACAGATTGGCTGTGAGTTTCTCTTTTCAACCTTCAAATTAACTGATTTACTTTATCCCATGACCTCATAATAACAAAAGAATATGAAGATGAAAGGTTGGGGTACACAGCGTGAGAGGCTTGGATCTGAGGGAGGGCATTCAATAACTATCAGTGACTGTCCAAGTCACATAAAAACATGTAACACGGTTTGTCTTAACGTCTGCATAAACCAGTCTGTTACGCACTTACCTTTCCCTGTAGTGCCAAACTTTGGAATCATAATCCCAGTGGAACTGTGTTCAGAGAGAACCTGACAGCAGTGAAGGCTCAATGAAGCTAAGAAGATAAGTCCCAAACCAATGTGGCCGTGTCCTTACAAGGAGTTAACTATTCAGGGAGACAATCAGAGGAACCAATGTGGGGAGACACTGAGAAGACTTCATACATCTCCATTATAAATATGTACTAGCAAGATTCCACTTCGTGGGGTTTTATTTATTTATTTATTTATTTATTTATTTATTTATTTATTTATTTATTCACTGGAAGTGAGGTTGACAAACCTCATGACAGCTCAGTTTCTGTCAGCATTTTAGAAATCTCAAAATCTCATTTGGGTGAAGAAATAATTTTTTTTAGAAAAAGGACCTAACATTTTCATCATCAGAGTGTTTTAGTTGTTTAGTTTAGTTATGGATATTAAATAATTTTGAAATATCACAAAAAGTTTTTAGAAATTAGATGAACATTAGAAATTAATAATTTTAATACATTCTCTAATAATAAATTTCCATTATTTTAATTAATATATGAACCTAAAGAAAAAAATACACATTTAATCAACAAATTATAAATTCATGAAAGGGTAAAATAATATAAGGCAATTACTAAGTGAAAATAGAAAAATTTTAACTACATGTTACTGTGTTCACTATTTGCATAAAAACTAAAAATGAATATTTTCAAATGTAACATTGATAATCATGAGTAACTGCTGAGTTCCTGGCCATTAAGAGACCTTGTCTCAGCATAAGGAGAATGGCTTTTCTAAGGAACCACACACGCATACACATGTGCATGTGTGCATGTATGTGCACCTCTACATATGAACATATACACACACAAACATATGCACAGAAGGTTTTTTCTCATCTGTGAAAAGTACAAAGCATGCTGACTCGTACATATCTAGACGTTTCCACTTCATGGATTCATGGATACAGACAAAGGAAACACTTGGTGGTCAGGGCATCCTAACTATACCGCATCTCTGTCATGGACTGTATCCCTTAGGCTGGTCCCTAATCTCCCTTCATTTTCATTTACAGCTGTGAGAATTTAGTCTGAAGACCAAACACTCTGATGTTTTTTCCCTAGTAATAAAATCAATACGTAGATCCGTGCAGGATAATACGTATTGACTACTGTAGGATTCTAAAAGCTCAATGCCTAGTTGGTGAGTAACACAGAAATGAGACAGGCAAGGTTAAGGGTCTGGATGCCAAACTAAAGCTATCTTTCAACTAGAGAAGGGGTCAGTGACTCTAATAGCATACAGTGAGCACTCACGGGGCAAACATTCAGTAAATACTATAGGATTATAGGCCATCACACAGAAGTGCTTTTCCATGATGCCAGGCAATTAGCTAACGCATCTGTAGCTGCTCTATGGGAACTTTTACTTTCCACAACAGAACTCACATCACTCCACCCAGAATCCCAAAGATACATGTGCGACATACTTGCAGACCTCTAGGAAGAAAGTTCATTTCTAATTGTCAATTTTTAAAACAGACAAAACAACAGCACATTCTATTTTAGGACATGTACCAGAGAGCTTTAGGCTTCGCTTGGGCTAACTGAAAAGTAGACACCTTGGAGCCTCACAAGGAAACAATAATTAAATTGCAGGAGCTGCATTTCCAGAACCAAAGTAAAGCTATTTTTGAACAATTAAAATGCAACAGGCAGCAGAAAATTCTCAAGCTAAGACATATTTTTCTTTCATTTCTTTACATAAATCAGTCTCTTGACAGAGAGCCTCCCTATGTTAAAAGCTCATAGAAAATAATAGTTCTCTGCGTGGTACTTTTGATCTCATGGCTGATGATAAATGGTAATTTTGAGTCTTTGGCCCTGATTGCTTCAGATCTTCCTTCTCTGCTTGTCTGTGTTTAAAAGGGATGAATTTCTCCATAAAACTCAAGGTATAATACAGACTCAAATACCCCTGTCACCTGCATTCTCAAAGAACATGCGCCTTAATTAACTTTATCTGTGAAAATCACTTTGTTTCTCCCTAAGCTGGTCATTGATGTGTTCTTGTATTCCATATTCTGTGTGACATACAAAACTCATTTTATAATTATAATCAAGTGCCTAAAAGTGACACATGCTGTTCAGTAAAAACCCAGGAGACACAAGAATGAAACATCCCAGGCATACTTGGCTGAATGTTTTAAAGATGAGATAGATCACGAGTACCTATGGCCCCTCTCTACATCCATGGCCTTATGCAGTTTTCCCTGTAGATACATATTCAGCTCCTACCCATACTAACAGGCACTTCTATACCTGTTCAGTCACAAACACCCAGGCGAGAGACACCCAGGATTGACAATATGACAATAAAGAAAAAATGATCTCTTCCTTCACAAAGATGACATCCTATTGGCAAAAGAGACATCACTAAGTGAGCAATGTGTGCAGGATACTAGTCAGTAAGGATCCCAGGAAAATAAAACACACGTGCATCCAGAGTGTGCTCACATGAAGAGATCTATGCTTTCTGAAATGTGGGTCTGCCGAGTTTTATTATTTAGAATGTGGCACCCAAGCACAGACTGCTGACTCTGACCAAGAGACAGCATCTGCAGCTGACCTTTCACATGGTCATTGTGCTTAAAATTCAGTTTTACATCCATCTATATTTTCTGGGGTGAGTATGCTTCCCATATATAAAAATATGGTTCTATATATAAAATGAGGAAGCCACAAGAGTTTAAGCGATTCATTTGTCCAGTGCCAGTCACTTCTGAAGGCCAGAGCTAGGACTCTATCCCAGGTCACTGAGGCCACACAAGTTATATCCTTACTATAGAATGAGTGCCATTAGCATGTCACTCAGCACATGACATGCAGGTGCCAGACTAAGCTGAAAGACACCAACAGAGGAGGAGACAGAGGAGGAGACAGAGGGGGAGACAGAGGAATGAGGCTGTTTTGTCCAGTTTGCTCTGTGCTGAGATTGAATCCCATCTACGTCCTCAGTGCTGCATGGTAATTAAGTAGAGTGTAAACACACTTCTTAAGACATCAATTGTAATAATTAAATCCAATTATTTTCTGCAACACACATCAATATTAGGCCTTTCAGATATGATTGGATTACACTTCATCTCCAAGAAAATACGGTTCAAATTCCAATATTTAGCTCTAATGGGAGCAAAGGATGTCTTCCCAATTCTTCAGTTCCAGCTACAGTTAACCACTGTCATCCTTACATTCTTAATCCAGTTGTCTAACTTGCCAGGGTTTGAGGTAAATTTACCTCTCCTAGTAATGAATATTTACAAGGTAAAGACATTGCTTTTTTTGCTTGCATAACATAAAAAACTGGCCACAAGTCTTTATAAGTGAGACATTCCTAAATGAATATTGGTGAGCTGAAAGCAAATTGCATGCTAAAGAAAACTTGTTGGAAAATATAGGAAACACTATTTTATGCAACCAAACCCTAAGGTGTACCTTGAATAGAGGTTCATTTGGCATGAAATTCACTTACATCTCCATGAAAACCAACCTGATGCATGATGCCCAGACAATGGTTGAGGTGGCAAGCCTTCACGATACTGTGTGACCATGTAAAATCAAGGAATTTGCAAATATATACACAGAATGTTTATGTGAGTGTGTAGTTCTTTAATCCTAGAATGAATGGACTCTAATTGGAAAATTACATGAGCTGAAGGAATTGTATTGAATTTGATTGTAGATCAAATTTGACAGTACAGCTAAGAAATAATGGTATGGACGTTTTCCAAAGACATGACTTCATAAAGAAAGTGAAGTCAAACCAAGGGAGGTGCTTGTATTGTGTCATTTTCTGACACTTGAATTACTTTTCACAGACAAATAGAAACCTTTGCAAACACTGTATAGTGATAAAGAAATAATATGTGGTTAAAAGTATATGGTATCAATTACCAAACATTGACATTTTGAAATCTCCATTAAATTAACTAAAAAAAAATCAAAGACATTTTATTATATTTTTTTCTAAAATTAAATTCTCTTTGTCTCTCTTTTTCTGTCTCTCTGTCTCTTTGTCTCCCTCTCTCGTTTGTGTGTGTGTGTGTGTGTGTGTGTGTGTGTGTGTGTGTGTGTGTGTGTGGTGTTTCTATGAGACACATGATAAAATATTAGGTTTGATGTCCTTTGCTAAGTGTCTCCCAGGGCATGGACCTACTTTTCAAAGGTCATATTTACCAAAACTTGCATTTATCCTCATAGCGGACTAGCCTTGCTGGAGAATACAGTGTATTCACAGAATTCCGCCACTGTAACATGTGACAGTGATAGAGCAAGAATGGCTGCTATTAGGTCAGTCGCTCTAATTGACCTGGAGAAAATAATGAAGCAAACCTCCTGCCTACAGAAACTGGTTATGTGTTTAATAAATGGCCACTAAGTAGAGATCCCATCCCTTATTACGGGGCATTGTAGACTTTTACAGCAAAAGAGCCTCTGCATTCATTCTGGTGCTACTCCTGTTTCTTAACATAAGCAGTCAAGACTGGGTAGCAAGTAGTGAAGCTCTATTTTGATCTCAATTTTCAACCCAATATGGTCCCCAGTTTCATTAACTGATACAGACCCAGTCATCCAATTTAGGAAATGACCAGTTATATCAAATTTTCATAGTGCTACTAATGTGGGGCATGAAAATGGACTGTTAGCCAATACAAACCGATCTTGTCCATCAAGGGAATGGTAATAGGTTACAGAGAGAAAGAGGATTCTAGTATGATATCCAAAATTCTAACTTGTCCTGTTACTAATTTAGTTTATACTTCTATTCACCCATTTTAATCTTACAGAGGGGAAGCCATTCCATTTTATCCTGATAATTTTCCGACCTAGTAGATAAGTCTGCGTCACAGAAAATGTTTGACGTTATTCCTTTTGTTGAGCAGACGAATGAGAATAACTGTTTGAAAGGCAGGTTTTCTCTTCGGTGAAACTTAAGTATATATTTGTCAAGCAATAGTTTATTTTTTTAAGCCCACACTATTACAGCTATTCAAGTAAAGAAGAAAAAAATCATTAGGGTTATATGGCCAAGTAAAGTGTCAGGGTTTGAGCTGAACCTGAGAGAGTCGTTCGCTGTGCACAGACATTCTATTGCTTTCACAGAATAGTTGCCTGTCACTCCAATAATGTTCTTAAAGCAAAAGAAGTTACGCCAGATTATTTTGCCAATTATTTGATTTTTCAAACATAATGGTAATATGATCTGGAATGTAGCAGAAATCAAAGGGGCAGGATTGACGTCCATGATTGTCTTACTGGATGAAAGGCAGCTTTCTTCATCCATTTAGCACTGACTTATAGGAGCAACACATGCTGATACGATTTAATCAATGGAAAAACTTAGAATTATCTCTCAATCGATGTAAAACATTGTTGCCCTTTGCTTTTGTCAAACAATTAAATTCTGAATTGATTTATGAAAATTAAAAGGGCAGCAAATACATTAAAGGAAACAGCAGATACAAGAGGAGGTGACAGACACATATTAGATAATTATTACTATTATCTCAGTGAAGAAATCATTAGTCATAATTTGATTTTGAATTCTAAGGGTAAATATTATGATATATTGATCTTTAAAAATATGTGACACTAGAGAAATGACTCAATAGTTAGGAGTACTGGCTACTCTTTTAGATGACCTGGATTCAATTACCAGCACCCACATGATAGTTCACAACTGTCTGTAACTCCAGTTCTAGTGTGTTCTCACACAGAATATAGGCAAAGCATCAATGAACAGGAAATAAAAGTAAATAAATCATTAAAAATAAAAAATAAATAAAGTTTCACAAATAATATGGAATCTAGGAGAGTTAATACCTTGTAGGAACAGTGTACAGATGCATAAATATTTATATATTTATACACTAATACTAATGCCTTAACATTGTTTTCAAATGTAGTTAGGCTTGTTATGGATCAAGAGATGAGTGTCACTGAAAGAGAGATAGTCATTACTCTCACATATCCCAATAGGAAAGATACAGATGATGTACCATGAGCATGCACTGGGGCTCAACAAGGCTGTCCAAAGGTAAAGGGCACTGGACTGAGACAGAGACAGAATGGGTGTGGCCTAGGGCCATTGTGAAGATTTGCTGATAAATAAAGAGCAGGAGAGGATATGTGAGTTTATAATTGCTTGCTTATATGTATAGTTCTGGGTTCTGAGGCTTTGTACCTATTAAAGGGTTTGTGATACCTAAATGGGAGTTCTAAGGTGATGCAGGGTAGTCTGCAGTGTAAAGTCCTGGTGGGAAAGGATTTTCCTCTGGGTTGGTTTGTCCATATCTAAAATGTTCTATTTAGGGCAAATCTCCCTTTTAATCTTGGAGACCAGAAGACAAAGCATCAGAGCACAGGAAAGCAATAGCAAACAAACCCTGACTAATTGATTGGTAATGGGGACTCATTTACTCTTCAATAATTTGCCAGTTTTCCTCCCAATAATTCACTGAACAGTGCCCCCAGCTTGCCTGGTTGTCACCATACTGTCTTTGTCTGATCAACTCTTATCACTAGTCTTAATACTCACAACTGTCACAATCAGCAAGTACCTTGTCAACTATGTCACATTCTTACAGCTCTTTAATGAAAACAAAACACACCCTTGGGGAAAATTATGTACCTGAACAGATAAACACATATTAATATTGCTTCTACAAGATTCCATACGAAAATCTAAAATAATAAAATACATAATGAAAATTTTCCTTAAGGGCATCAATTCTTCATTGACTCAAGGGGTTTAGTAGTAATTATTTTGTTGAATGTAAATATCTTAGAGCCAATGTTAGAATTTATTATCTGTTTAAATTTACGGAGCACTAGACATGGTCTAAATAGCTCTAAGTAATATCCATCTTCTTGTCTTTTCCTGAGATCTATGATATGAACCACTGTTTCTGTAACTCTGAATGAATTTTATAAATACACACTCATGCCTGTTATATGACCATTGAGTGAAACGGGGAGAGATGGCTCCGTGTGCACAACACTTGCTATACACATATGATGATCTGAGTTTGGATCCTTAATATCTATATGAAAATTGAGGTAGCAACATGCTGCAATCCCAATACCACACTTTAGAGACAAGAATAACCCTGGGCCTTCATGATCAGCTAATCTAGACTATTGGTAGCTTCAGGGTCATGGAAGGATCAAACATTAAGACAGAGGGCCAGATATTAGTAGAGAGAGACACTGCACATGGCCCTCTGGCTTCCATGTGCTCTCCAAAAGCATGTACACTTGCATATGCAAAGGCCACACTTAAACCTACACATACACAGGCAGGGTGTGAGGGGAGTTGAGATCAAAAACAGAAAGCGATGAGTATGAACATAACCATACCATTCACATGCAACTGTCAAGTTTATTTCAAGGTTAGAGCAAGCTTTCATCACTTGCAGACGTTCCCTTCCAAGAGGATTTTGAGCAATCACAAGCTGGCTACAGAACACATTCCTTTGGCTGCTCAAGTGATGCCAAAGGTGTTAAGAAAGGAACTTAGGAACCACAGTGGCCTCTTCTCAGAATTCATCAGGGTAGCTGACTAAAAGCACAAGTCAGCCAGCGCCTTGCTCAGCTGAAGTTGTATCATGTGACATGAATGAGCATAAGTAAGAACCATCATTAAAGGCAATCTGTGGCTCAAAACCAAAATTCCAACAGACCAGTACAAAAGCGTTTCCTTAGCAAAGCCAACCCAGCAGTTCTTAAACTGGGGCTAATCCACAGTCACGAGTGTACAAGATCATGATTGGTGAGATGGGAAGGGATAAGAGACATACTCCAAAGAGAGAGAGGATGCATTCCTGAGGCTGATCTCACACCCTGAGGATGCCAATCACTATGGCTATAGACAGGATAAAAGTTCTGGATGCTGAAACGCTGAACTGTGCCTCAGAAGCTCTCCGTGGGACATGTGTAAAGGGCCAGTAGACTTCAGGTGAGCCAGGGATAGAATCAAAGCCACAGCTGAGTCTTGGCCATTGTCTCCTGTTATTATTTGTTCCCACTTAAAGGCAAAATTCCAAGTATTTGTTTGATCTGGATTAGCTCTAAACAGTAGAGAAGCAGACAGAAGCCAACTGTTTGAAGTTATCAAGCACCCTTTATCAAGGGCAGTAGAACCTCAGGCACTGAGGTCAAGGCCAACACCAAGGAGCATCACAAGTGTGGTTTGTGTTGAATTGAGTTGGAGTCATGACACTCCCGTGCACACTTAATAAGTGAAATGATGAAGCTAAAGAAAAATGAAACTATAACTTTATGGTTTGAATCTGTACATCGAAAGGATAAAAAAAAAAGACATGTTGGAAATGCTCAGGTTCCTAAAATTGAAAAAATGCTGAGCCAAAGAAATAGTGTGGGATTCAATAATGTCATTTTAACTTGGCTACAAGATGTTAAAATGGAAAAAGTAAGATATCTTAGTGATAAAATTAAAGTTAAGATGATTTATTGAACTAACTATATGGAATGTACAGATTTAACATTCATAAAATCTCGAAGCAAACCATTACCACTAAGACAAGGTATTATTTAAAATTTCCTCTGCATGCCATATTAGGTCTGAGTTACTATACTATCCCTGAAAAGAGACATTATGACCAAGGAAACTTATACAAGACATCATTTATTTAGGGGGTTGCTTATAGTTTCAGAGGGTAAGTTCATGACAACTATGCAGCAATCATGATAGCAGGCAGGCATGGTGTTGAGGCAAGAGTTAGACAACGTCTGTTATGGGTCTTCAAAACCGCAAAGCCACTTGATACACCTTCTGCAGTAAAGTCATACCTCCTAATCCTTCCCAAACAGTGCCAGTACGAGGATTTGAAACATTCTAACAATATGAGCCTATGAGGGGGACATTCTTATTCCTACCATGACAAGCATTATATAATACAAAACTAAAGGGACATGCTTCTTTGTAAGATAGCTTTTTATCCTTTAAAGTTAAATGAGATGGCTAATTAGTACAGGCAAAACAAATTTGCATAATTACACTCCTGTGCAAAGTCAAATGGTTAAGAAGAAATCAGAGAAACAGAAATCAGGAGCTTTAGAAGTAAGACATTTCTGCTGAATATGGACACAAAAACAATTAAAGATCCATAATGAAAGTCAAAGAAACATTTACATGAAAAAAGAAAAGAGTGTACATTTGCAGGTGTCCACAACCACACCCATTCTGACTGTTAGCTTTAAAAATAGCTTACAGACTTAATGAAAATTATATTTCAATTTTCTGCAAGTTACTGGAGGAGGAGAAGGGTGAGTTAAAAAGGGTACAATGCCAAATGATATTTAGTTCCATTCTGCTAGAAGAACTTCCTGATGGGAACCTATGTTTTATACTGGGAAAAATAAACTGAGAGGTCAGAATAAGGAGTCATTGTCATTAAAACTGAAGCATCTTTCAGGTGCCCGGAGCTATAGGCGACTGCCGGATTGAAGCACATTATGTCACAGTTCCACACGGAAAGGAAACACCAAAATAAATACTTGAGGAGAAAATTAAAATTACATGCTAATTTGCCAAAAATTATTTGTTCTTGGCAACTCTTTCAATACTCCGACACAATCTGTGAGTGCCCCAAGGCAAATCCCTTCCCCATGAAGAATTTATAATTAAGTCTACAATCAAAAATAGGTACTAGGAGGAAGGAAGTTAGGAAACCGGATAGATGCCATGGGGAAAGCAGAGGGAAACACGGCCACCCTGCAGACAGACTGGGGCCCAGACAAGTACCTAAATTTGCTCAGAGGCTGCCTGGAAATGTTTAGAGTTTACACACTAAACATTTGAAAAACCAGTCTTCTGTCCCTCGGGCTTGAAAACAGTAGGCACAACAACGTGTTCTTATGATTTTCCCCTTGCATACATGAAATTCAAAATACTATCTGTTGTAACAAATCCAAAAGGATTATTTTTCCAATGAACCTAACATATTCAAGCTAAGATGATACTGTTCCTAGAGTAGTTAGCAACTTACAACATCTGTTATGTAATTGGGTGAAACTGGATCTAGTTTTAACTCTCAATAGTTTTACACATTTACAAACTCATGCCTGGTGCCCTCCTGCTGTGAAGAATCTGACACAGAAGGTAGCTGCAATTGCAAAACCAAATAGAGCTTGAAACAACCAGTGCTTTATGGGACACTGCTATTAGGCATTAATTTGCTATTAATTAATTCAGTCCTGGATGCTAAACTGTCTACCTGTTAGCAGAACAATCCTCGACCCTGTGCCCCCCCCCCCCGTGTGTGTGTATGTGTGTATGTGTGTACCTAGAGTAAAAGGATTACAGTAGACTCAGGTCATGAGGATATTATCAGTGTATACTTTATATTTCCTCTAAAAATATGAGCACCCTGCCTTAGGTTTGATTCTAATGCAGAATCTACTTGCCTATGCTGGGGCCTGCTGACACATGTTTACAAACAGGCACTACAACAGTCCACTTAGGAACAGGGCAAGAAGTCTTCAGGGTGAGGTCTCTCTCTCCCTTCCCTCCCTCCCTCCCTCCCTCCCTCCCTCCCTCCCTCCCTCCCTCCCTCTCTCTATCTCTCTCTCTCTCTCTCTCTCTCTCTCTCTCTCTCTCTCCACCCCCCCCCCACACACAGAAAGGACTGGAGCTCAGAATGTCCCTATTCAGACAGTTTGATGTTACTGAAGTCAATGGTCTCTAGGCTACAATTAGAGCGGAATGGATAGGGGTTAGAAATATTTATCTCTAAGAATCAAATAGCAAATAGTTTGAGTTTATGGATCACATACAGTCTGTGTTAGACATTCTTCTGTGTTTAAGTCTACAACTCTCCAAAAATATTTCAACCATTATTAGCTTCTAGGTTTTAGCAATGCAGGCACCACGTTGGACTATGGGGGATGTACATTTGCTTCAGGATGCAAACACACACGTTCTTCACAACACAATACATTCTTTCATCATCATAGAACTAACCATAAATTCATCTGCTTTTTGTCAATTACAACCACTGGGAACAAAAACACCAAGCCTATGCCCAGTATCATGAGTTTTGTTCCACACTTCCTGAGTGATGACGAGAGCCCAAAACTTATGCAACAGAATTTAAATTATTCTTCAAAAAGTTGTCAAGCACAAGTATAGAAGACACTAGATAGAAGACTAGGCTTTTTGAGGAGGCTGATGTAAATTTAAAGTATCAAGTAACTGAGTTCCACAAATAAAATCTCGAGGGTAGTGGAGTGCTGATCTGGAGTCTATGAAGCAGGAACATACAGTTGGGTCTCTTCTTTCCCTTAAAGGTGCCAGTCATAAGGAGAAGCAATGAAAGTTCTCAAGCCTTGCAGGAAGAACTGAAAAGTTATATTTATGGGCAAATTTAGCCTGTCACCTGTTGCTATAAATTATGTTTTACTGCAGACTGTCATGACTTTTTCTCAACATTTATGACTGCTTTTGAGTTACTAGTAGGTGATAGTAAAGACAAAGCTTACAATTGACCTACTAGAGGTCTCTCTGACCAAATTGCTGCTTGAGTCCAGGCACCCAACTCTTTCATTCCAAGCTGGGCTATGAACAAAACTGAATTTACAAATCACTGAAATTTGGTGTTGACTGATGTAGTTTATCATCATAAATTAATTAAGAAATAAAATTATGAGCAAATATAATTAACTGCTGTTTCCAAGAGAACATGTTAAAAACGGGAATAGAGTATTTGTGTATTTTGAGTTAGTGTACCATGTAGCCCAACCTCACGTAAGAGTCACTGTGTTGCTAAGGACAACCTGAACTTTCCCCCCTGTCCTCATTTCTCTAGTGCTGAGATGACGGGTATGTGCTACTGTGTTTTAAGTATGTGTTTTAAGTGAGGCCTTGTTAAGTCACCAAAGGATCATCATTAAACATAATCAAGTTGTCACCTCCTCAGTAACTGGTATTTGGAGACTGAGACTACAGGCAGAGAGCCTCATGAGACCACTTTGTACACCTAGGCTCTTTTAAAGCCCAAGCAGAACTACAGAATCTCTTCATTTGCTGCAGGGTGAGTGACTCTCCCAGCCATAACAAGTGTCACTCATGAAAAGTCACAGCACATTAAAGCAAAGGAAATATGGAACCATTAAGGGCATAAAATAGAACAACAGAATCCAGCCATAAATAGAGAACTACCGACTATGTGACCAATAATTCAAAATATTAGTATCGAAGATCGCCAGTGGACTCCGAGACACATAAAAAATAATACCAGGAGAACAATAAGCACATGAGTAAAATGAAAACCTCAGTATGGAACAGACACCACACAAAAGGACCAAATAAACCGTGCAGTTGAAGGATACAGCGGTTGTGTTGAAAACTACAGGCCCAAGAACCACTTAGTCAAGCCATTGAAAACAAAGCAAAACTGAAATGTATCGGGAGAAACAGCAGAGTGGGTGGAGAGAAGAGGAGGGAGAAGATGAGGAAAAGGAGGGGAGGAGGAGAAGGAGGAGGGGAGGGGAGGAGAAGGAGGGAAGAAGAAGGTGGGGAGGAGGAGGAGGACAAGAAGGAGAAGGAGAAGGGGGAGGGAAGGAGGAGGAGGAGGAGGAGGAAGAGGAGGAGAAGGAAGAGGGAAGAAGGAGGAGGGGAGGAGGATGGCAACGACTTGAAGGAGGAGGAGGAAGAGGAGCGAAAGAAGAAGAGAGAAGGTTGGAACAGGAGGAGGAGGAGGAGGGAAGGAGGAAGAGGAGCGAAAGAAGAAGAGAGAAGGTTGGTACAAGAGGAGGAGGAGGGAAGGAGGAAGAGGAGAAGGAAGAGGAGGGAAAAGAAGAAGAGGAGAGAAGGTTGGAACAGGAGGAGAAGGAGGAGGAAATGGTGGTGGTTGATTCAGGAGAAGACAGAAGGTGAGGGCAGAGTTTACTGAAGGAAAGAGGAAGCTTTAAGTCTGTCAAGGAAAAACAATGAATGTCTGATGTACAAAGACTGAAGGACTCGAATGTGTAAAACATACAGAGCTCTATTTGACCATACCACATAAGCAAGGGAAAACTGGAGGAAAATAAGCCCCTCAGGAGATTCACGAGGACCTGTGGAAAGTGGTCAGGCGTTTTCTAGAAAGATTGCTGTGGGCTAAGAAAGATGGTGTCGAGCTTTCAATGTGTTAGGGGAAGAGCAGCAAATGAAGGACAGTGTAACTGCCAAGGTTGAGGTCCTCTGTCTATTCTTCTAACATCTTAGGCTGTACTCAACAATTTCTAGATGTAGTTATATATTCATGTGTAAGCATGTGTGAACTACAGGTGCTTGAAATGTTTCTTTCATCCATGCATCTAGGTTTCTATCTATACTCACATATAAATATTGAAAAATATCTGTAAATCTATAAGTATTTACATAGATATCTAGATATATTTAATATTTAAATAAATCTAACACATAGTTAGACAGTCACAGATAATCAACTTGTAGATATATTTAATAAAAATGTGTAAATGTATGAAATTTTTTTCTTTCTATCCATTGGAGAGAAAGATGTGTGTGTTTATTTCTTATAAGGTTTTGCAAATATTTCTTTCATTAAGGTATATCAAAAGCCTTTGTTAACAAAACCTGGGGCTTGATAAAAATGAACACATAGAAATTAAAAAAAAAAAAAATCCTATCTTCTGCAATGTCCATTTTCCAGGCTTCATAACTGACACAAAGTCCTGACTAATGACAAAATTATAGGAAATGATGTTGAGAGCTCTCAATATCAGAAATGTCAACTGCTAATGCCTCCTCTCAAATGTCAGATACAAAAAAAAAAATGTGGAATGAAACATTTTCTTTAGCTCTATTTGAGCAGCTTCAGTAAGAGCCGGGCAGCCACACAGCGCTGGTGACTCTGAATTTCGCAGCCCTGATGCAAAGCCACTGCCCGATCCTTTTTTATGAATATGCTCTCGGCAGCCACATTAAGACGCTGTACGGCTTTGTTTTTTGGGCTGGAAATAAGATGAAGAACCCACGGAAGCCGACAAGACAGGAAGATTTCTCCGGTTATAAAAGGACCAGCTCACGCTTATGAAAAACTGCACCTTTCCAATGACCGTGTTCAGACGTCCGCTAAAGAGTGCACCCTCAGAATGGGACAGCACAGGCACAGAGAGAGCTCGTCTGCGCAGAAGCAGCCGAGCATCCTGCTTTACGGTACACGTGACGACGGTCGTGCTTTCTAACAACCTCAGCGGTGGTAAACGCCAGTGGAACGGCCCTCCCAGTGTTCACAAAGCATTGAAAATAAATGAACATTATGCTTTATGCCTGTCATCTCTGTACTGGAGCAGCAGAGGCAGGGGGATTCCTACAAGATACTAGCTTGTGCTACAAAGTGAGCCACAGAGAAGTAAGAGTCCATAGTCTGCCTGATAGAAGTGGGTTTTCCATGTCAAACTTTCTTCTAGCTCCTTTGTGGGGATGTTTAATAATCCATGCGACAGGGGCTTTGCTATAACTGACCTCCTCTCTAACACCTTCTATTTGCTCATTTTATAATTATGTAGTAGATTCTACATCATGCTTTATATATTTCCAATCCATATTTTTATCACAAAAAAAATAACATCTCATGAAGGAGGAGCCATGTAAAGCTCCGAGTCCAATACCCAGCACTGAAAACAAATCCAGCAACTTTAAAGAAGCTGATAACTACATCACATTTCCCAATTCGGCTGAGAACTTGGGGAGGGTCTGACACGTGTAACACACAGGCCAGGCAACCCTGCAACTGGACCGGAGACGCCCATCTCTTGCTCAGGAAGCTGCATGCCCCCTTTCCTCTCCACAGCCACATACCAGGGAAATCCTGAGGTAACTGTTATTTCTCCCAATAATCAATCACCCACAACATTAATGACTGTACTCCCTTGTTTTAAGAAGGGCTCAGAGTAAGATATACTTTACAGATAAAGGATTTAGGAAAGCAAAGTAAAGAAAAGTGATAGACCCGAGGTACCCTGGCTGCTAGTAGGAAAACACAATTGTATCAAAGGGGACTCCCACATAAGCTGTGTTTCCTAAAAACCTTGTGCATGCCACCCAAACAAAGTGATACAGGCTTAGAAAAATACATTTTCGAGGCAAAAGAATACCTGATATCAAAGGAACATCTTCTATCCTGAAGTAACAAAACCAAAGAAACATTTCAATTGATTATCAAAGAATTATCTCTGGAAAATGGTCGAGATGATAGTCATAGCCTAAATGTAATGGCAGGGTAAATTTCCCAGGGACTTTTCTCAGATTGTATCTAATAAAGCACATGGGAGCCAGTCAACATACGCTCCAATGAACGCGATGCTGGGATGGGAGACAGCTGGTGATGAATTACTCAACGGTATGACTCTGATGACCTAGTTTAATTGCAGGATCTATACAAGCTATTTTTAATAATGGCGGAATTATACAGGATGACTGATTTTCTAATATAGGATGTTATCAAACGGAGTTAATGTGATATATAAGTGGAGTATCAGGCACTGGGAACTCACAGCAGGACAGTTTATCGTAGAGAGCAGTGGATACAAGATGGAGAGCTCACTCTGCTGAGGGATCACTTCCCATCCTCCAGCTGACTTGGATGCAGAAACCAAGAGCTATTCAAGTGACATTTGGAAGCAAACGGATGAGGTTTCCTAGCGATCACATCAAATGTGTCAGGGTTTTCAGGGAATGTGGATACATAGGCTTTGACTTTGACATTTCACTCACTCTTAAAAGCCTTCCATCTCTGCCACTGAAGAGATGTCTTAGTGATGAAAATTACTGATATTTTTGCAGTGGATCCCAGTTCAGTTTCCAGCACTACATGGGAACTCCAACCATCTTTAATTCAGTTTCCAGGGATCTGATGCTCTCTTCTGGACTTCACGGGCACTAGCTACACATGCAGTGTGTATACATACACACAGGTAAACACTCATACACACAAAATAAAATCAAGTAAATATTTAAGAATCAAATATTCCTCCATGTTGCCTTCTCACGTGTCCATCACATTATTTTTCTATTGGGTTGTTTATCTTGATCTTTTTTAAAAAAAAATTTACAACTGTATTACACTGTTTTACGTCTATCTCTGTTCTCGGTGTTTCTGTTTATCAAGACAGTATAAAGAAATATCTCTCAACTTTGTAGAATTTGTTGTAACTCCACAATTTTCCAGAGTACTCTTAAGCAGCTTCATATAAAAGGATAGACTGAATGTGTTATGTCTGGATTTCAAAATGCAGGAGAGAAAGAAAACCTTTGCTAATTTCCCTTCATTTGCACAATTCATCCTTCCACTTCTTAAGATACATTTTTTTCTGTAGTATTTCCTTCTCACAGCTTTATTAGGGATCTAAATTTCCACAAGTAAATGACTGAAACATGTCAGTCCCCACGGGGTTAAATCTGAAATTAGTCACTTTAAGGAAACCCTGTTGCTTTATGTATGAGAGATACATGTCTAAAGCCGTTCCTCTAAGCCAACCCATGCCTTGCATCTTGAATT
Source organism: Micromys minutus (assembly GCF_963924665.1). Classification (NCBI taxonomy): domain Eukaryota; kingdom Metazoa; phylum Chordata; class Mammalia; order Rodentia; family Muridae; genus Micromys; species Micromys minutus. The sequence continues at coordinate 28,073,860 of NC_137980.1, forward strand.
TATAATATTCCAGGTCTCCTAGCCAGGGAGAATTCTATTCTTTTCTCCACCCACTCTCCAGAAAGGAAACTGAGCTCAGAGAAGTTTCACAGACATTCCAAAGTCAGACAGCCTTGAGCAGATGGGGTGAAAGGGTGGATCCTTAGCTCTCACTGTAGAAGAGTGTTCTTGTGCCAAGAAAAAACATGAAAATGAATTTAAACCTCCTCCCCTTTAGAGATTGATTTTGGGATGGTGATTACAGGCTTCAGTCTACCTGTTTCATAAATGTACTCTGATTACGGTTTTTACTGCTTCAGCTTTCCAAAGAAAAGCACTGAAAACCGGGAATGTCGCTAAAACGAGATGGAACATGCAGACATCCGCTCACGGCAGCTTCATCTGTTTGCCTTCTCACTCTGCTTCCTCTGCTTCCAAACGGATGCTGATGCTCGTCTGCTCCGTCTCAATGAAACACTGAAGATAACCCTATACTGACAGACGTAGAGAAGCCTGCAGTGGGGCACCGGCATATACTTAAAATCGGTGCCAAGTTTTATTTAAAAATCCGAAGAAAATATATTTGAAGTAATGATTTTTAGAAAACAGAATATACATATAAAACAATGTGTTTTTAATCCTTGATGCTGCCACTAACTAAGCTAATGAGTTGAATCTTCAGACTCAGCTTCTCATTTGTAAAACGGGAATAAAACTGTTTCTTGGCTGAGATGTATGAATTTCGATAGCCAGGACATAGAGGACAACCAGTAACTATTACACACCATACAATTACTTGTGGGCTATTGGGTGGCTCTTCTTGATTATTTAGTTTTTTCTTCATTCATCCTTTGCTAGAAGAGCATTACTATATAGTTCTGACTTTCAATATCAGGGCTGACATAATGCGATGTGAAAAGACATAAGTCAGAGGTCTGAAGGGTGACTAACTTTTCTCTCTTACACTTTAGAGTAAAAGTATTTTCATTTTGTGTTTTGAATCTTGATACAGGACCTTACATAGTCCAGTCTGGCCTTGAACTTGCCATGTGGCATGGGATGCCCTTGAATACATCATTCTACTTCCAACTGCTAGAATTATTGGTATGTGCCACTAAGATGGCTTCAGTAAACACATACATAAATAAATATAAATAAACAAATACAACAACAGTGGAAGAAGAAAGCCATTGAGGAGGGTCACAAGGGTGCAAGGAGGGGCTGGGGAGAGGACAGGGAATGAAGAAAATGATATATTAGATGTTAAATTTCATGTTTTTGTAAAACAAATTAAAAATATTAAGTAGCCCACAATCTAAGAGAGAACAAAGGGACGAGGAAGTGATCTGGATTTTGCCTCCATGCTGCCATTAAGCCCAGCAGGTCGACCCCAGTCCAACTAAGCTCAGCCAGTCAGCACTGTGAAAGTCCAACACACGAGAAACCAAGTGAGAACCCGTGTGAGACGCTGGAGACGGAGGTGTTTGCATCATTGCATTAGTAGTGAAGTTATTTTAAAACTGCCACTGAGAATGGAGGTGTTGGCAAAATACTTCAACTGCACAGCACCGGCTTTGGAGTCAGATGTCCTGTGACAATGTACCTACCGCTGGAGGCTGAGAAACTGGGGCTCCAGTTCCAAAGTGGACAAAGATCTGCTAAGAAGCACTGATTGTCTGTTGTACCTAGAGGAAGCTGTATCCAGTAAACTTGTGGACTTGGTAAGTGTGCTTAGGGCGTGCGCATTAAGAAATGCTGGAGAAAGTGCGGGTGCTAACGAGTGGTGAAGATCAGTCAGAAAGTGTTTGGTTTGTGCACAGAATTAAAAATAAACTTTCATGAACCCAGAAATCCTATGCTTGGAGAACAGCAGAGTAAAGGCACTTCTCACGAAGACATCTCCCCCACGAAACTATAAGATGGGCGGGAAATATCAAGCCACTCATACATGAAATGCCTGAGGAGAAAGTATTTAATAAATTTAAGATGTGTCTGGTATCACACAGTGGAACACTATGTAACAGCTAAAACTGATCAACCATATCACGAACATATCAACATGTAGAATTTAAAATACATTGCTGAGTGATGAACCAAAGGAGCTTTAAAAAGTGGTGACACATTAAACTCTTAAAACGTAAAATCAGCACGTGTTGTTCACAGGGAAATAAATCTGCAAAAATGCAGAAGCATGTGTGAGCATAACTAGAAAATCAGTTCCAGGATGGTAGTCAGTGCTAACATGAAAATATAAAAGATGGATGGGACCCCTCTAACTGTATCTTAGCATATTATTTCTCCATGTGGATGATATCTGAAAAAGTACAGTGAAACATTCATAGACGGTGGGTCACATGGCTATCCTTAAAGTCATCTCACTTTCTTCAATTTTTTTTTTGAGTATGTAGTAATTAAAATAAGAATAAAACAGAAAGCATATGTCTCAGGACACAGCACCAGACTGGTTCACTCATAGGTTAAAAATAATAAGATCGTATCTACATAGACATCTACACACTGGGAGAGAGAGAGCCCAGCTCACCGTACACTTACCTGTCTACTAACGAAGTACAATCCTAATTATTTGCACCAGTAATTTTTCAAAGGTCCTTTGCCAGTGCATGTCCTGAATTGCAACATACTCATTGGTACCTGAAGCAAACTTAGGGAAAAGCCCAGGTCAAACAAGGGATTGTTATTAGATATTTAAATGAAGAGAGAAATGTGCATACCACCCAGAAGCCTGCAAGGACTGGGAGACAAGCATGGTCCTCTCGCATTCTTCTGGTTTAGTCTGTCATGTTGCAGCAAGTACGTGGTACAAATATTCATCTGGTGTTTGCCCTGGACTGAAAAGATCATCCAACTCTCCCATAATAACCTGTGTTTTCTCAGGTTCCTGAATCATCTGGGGTGGAGGCATTGCCACCAGGGGAGGTCTGGATGCAGATGTAAGGTGAAGGGGGTGGAAGTGGGCGTCCCAGTGAGACACTCGGGAAATCGGGCATTGATCCTGTAATATTCAGTTTTTAAAAAAGACAAAAACCAAAAAACCAAAAACAAAACAAGATTTTTTTTAAAGAATGTTTCAGTCCATTTTTTTAAGAGTGGGTAAAACAAAATTTCTAAAGCCCCCCAAATGCAGATACATTTTAGAACTACTCTTTTTCATTCTATAGATAATTACTTGGGAGGAGTAAGTGGTACAAAGGTCCTTCACTACTGTTCAGTCACCCATTTCCCCAGGACTAGGCAAACGTGTATTGTGTATTGATTCATGCGCACCGCTTCCAACTGGTGTCTTTACAGTATTTTGGATCATATTCCTACTTTTTAGAAGCTGCACTGAGAGGTGATATTTAAAACACACACACCAATGGCAAGCCACCCCCAAATAGTTACCAACTCAATACCAGCAGTACCTAAAAAGATAATTATAACCTGATTTACGTTAGATTAAATAAACTACTTTAAAGATAGAGTCCCACCAAACTCAAGTTTTGCTTATTACCAAAGTCCTAATGAAAACCTATATTTTGCTCATTACTATGAAATTAGGTCTAAAACCTAAAATAGATTCTTTTTTATTCCACATGTAACATCCCATAGTATTGAACTTAGCCTTTGCCATGACTATGACTATTAGGTGAATAACCTGGTACCTCCTTTCCTATTTATCTGACACCCATATTAGCTACACTGGTTGCACAGACCAATGCAGTCGGAGTTCAAGCTTTTAACCACTGCGTAGCCAAACTCTGCAAGAAAAACCAGCATTGCTAAAACTGAAGCATCATTATACAGCCTCCCCAAAAAACAGGAACACAGCCCCCAACACAGACAGGGTCCCCAAACAGAGAGAAGGGGTCCCAAACAGGAACATGGGCTCCAACATGGACAGGGCTTCCCCAAGCAGGGTTGGGGTGCCCTCAACAGGGACAGGTTCCCCCAAATAGGGACAGGGGGTCCAAACAGGAACAGAATAAAGACAGACTCTTGGCTTGTGTAGATGGAAAGCTGGGAATTCGCAGTAATCAAAATCCCTTTAAAACTAGAAACCCCTGTTCACTATAGACAGAATGAAAAATGAATGGGCCAATGAATATAAAGAACGTGAGATTTGCTCACGTTCTTTAAGCTCGTTGGTGATAGACACCAGACTGAGTCAAGCTTGGAAAATTTCATTTTACTCTCCTTCTCGTAGACATCCTAACAGAGGTGGCCAGAGACATCCTAACAGCCCCTGTGAGGCCATATGGCCGGAGAGGAGGAAGTGTTTCCCAAGATGGCTGCCACACAGCTGAAAACTGACTCTTGCACCTGACTCTTGGTGACGGAGATCGCACCCGACCTCCTGGGCCTTCCATTTCCAGTGTGTCTGAAAGAACTGCAGCAGGGCAAGGGAGTTTCCAGAGAGAACTAGAAAAGGCCAGCTGTTGTGAATAATAAGGACGAATGCTTGAAGGATTCCATGGAGATCCATAAACACTCTGATTACTTCCCCCTTCGCCAGCTCTCTCTACCCCCGCTGACCTTTGAGGAATCATGTGTATTCTTTTGTTGGGCTGAACTTGGTTGGTGAGTGACTTTTGTAGAAATTTAGCAAAACACAGAAAATCCCAGAGAAGGAAACTTAAATGCCCTGTGTGATATCTCAGAATTACTCAGAATAAACACAGCTGTTAGCTCAGCTGTATGTACTGTTCTGCACCACACACATATATGTGTTAAATGGGATTGTATTGTGTGTTCTCAAGCACTGTCCTGGTGGTGTTGTATGTGATGGAGATAGGAAGTTTGTGAACATAGCACTAGTAAAGTGGGAATGGGCTGTGGACTGCAAGGACAGAGCCAGAGGCCACCTGGACCATTCTTACTTGAACACTCTTAGATAAGGCTCTCACAATGCACCACCCTAGTTAGGCCAAGTGGTAGGATTAAAGAATACATTTTCATTGGAATCATTTATCATGTTGATCATTTTATTTTGACAAAATAATGTATGTCCATTACAGAACGTGCGCGCGCACACACACAAAATAAAAATTAAAAAAAATTAATCAAAATAAACTCTAGTCTGATGAAATAACCTCTCAACCCTTTGAGGTGAATATTTTCAGCCTCATTTCTTCATACAGAGACATATATCCATAGCCATAGATCTAAATATAATTGGAATTTGAATGTCAGAGAATATTCACAGCCTTTTTATCTAAGAATACATGTCTTATTCATGTACAAGACCATTTTAGTGGTTTCTTGGTGTTCCAGTACACAAATAGAACTTGACTCATAAGTTCTGTATTTCTGGCTATGATGGCTAATTTCAGCAATGTCAAATTTATTTAAACTTCATTTTAAAAATCTTGCACATACTTACTGACCATGGGTAATTCTTTAATGAGTTGTCTCATTTACATACCTTTCCAAACATCATTAACATGGGTTTTCCCCCTAAGTTCCTGTCAGCTAAGGATGGGTATGATGGAGAAGATATAAAGCAGACCAGGGAGCTGCCCCCTGCCCCACTTCAGTCAGCAGTAAGGAGTCATTGTTTGCACCCCATTCCTAAGCATCTCATTCAGGCCTAATGAGTCATCTGTGTTGGTTACTGGAAAACAGGAAATCCCAAGTTCCAATCCAGTTGTGACATCATCAGCTGTTATAGTCTAGAACAGCATCTTGTTCTACAGATCACAATAGACATGGTAGATACTGAACTTGCAGTGGCCCACATGAGCAAGCATCCTTTTGTGCCCAGCGTACTATGCTGTTGACCTCATGCAAACTCAACACGAATGGTGGAAACCTTGTCTGAAGACTTCATAGATTCAGGGAGCCTACTCCATCTATCTCCAGTGATCTACTCATCTCTCTTTAAAAAGTAAAATAACTGGTTTTCCTACAATATTCAATTCCCAAGAATACAGGATGCTGAGTCATTTGGTCCTTAAGCATCCCTCTTTTGGTCCTAACAGAACCCACCCCTATGTAGTGTGACCTCTGTTCTTTCCTTGGACGCAGATACAAGCCTCTGCATTGCATCTAAGCTAACACCTATGTGGTCTAGCCTAGCACCACTATTTGATACCTGTACAACCTTCCCAGATCATTTCTCAGCTAAATTGGAGGCCTTCTTTCTAAGATAGTGAGAATTTTCAAGATGGTGAAGTCATCTCTATGCCACGACAGCTTCCTATCGATTGCAAAATCAAGAAGAGCTTTATTTTCCATGGAGCATCTGTATAAGCTTCTTCAGAACCATCTCACACTGCTTTGTCCCTGCCCCTGTGACTCCTGTCTGCTTTTATTAATGCCTCACATCTGAGATTTTCTGACCTTCATCTCCTCTTTGTGAACAGTTCAATGCCATCAGCTTCCTGCCCTTGCCATGTCTTCTAAAATTTACAGTTTGTTTGCTAACATCTGCACACAAATACCATTTTCTCGGTGAACAAATCCTATTTTCCAATTTAAGTCACATCTGTGTCTCTGGAGTTCTCCCTTTGAACGAGGCCCTCTGAGTCAACTGAGCAAGTCTTATGTGAATTCACAGAGACGAAATCAGCAAGTACAGGGTCTCTGCAGCTCTGCACAAGGTCCTCTGTGTACACGTTAAATCTTCCAGCTTAGTATTTTATGAGACTCCTGCATGTGTGAATGAGTGGGTCTCTGATTCCTGTGCCCTCTCTTGGGGCTCTTTTCCTTCTGTTGGGTTATCTTCTCCAGCCTCAATGTGATGACTTTAAAAAAAAAATCCTATTGTATTTTATACTGTCCTGTTGGGCTGTTATCTCTTAGAAGGTGGTTTGTTGTTGTTGTTGTTTGTTTGTTTGTTTAGTTGTTTTTTTTCTAATGAGAAAAAGAAAGGGAGTGGCTGCAGAGGGAGAGGATGTGGGAAGGAACTGGGAGGAGCTGAGGGAGGTCAAACTGTAATCAGGATTATTGTATGAGAACAGAATTAATTTTCAATAAAAGGGAGGAACAAAAAGGAGCTACTCGGCCTCAGAACACACTCTCCCTAGTGATACTTGGCATTCTGTGTGTCTGTCTCGGGCGCTTCTGGCTTTCTCAGACTCTGAATTCTGAGGCCCATTAGCACCTGCACAGCAATGAGCTGCTAATCTCACAAATGTCAGCACCACGTGACGAGTACAGAGATTCAAGAGTGACTGAAAGAGACCATCTCAACCCTTTGTCTGCCAAAGTTTCCAGCCTTTATCACCACTCCGGCTTTGCCATTATCTGAGAAATGAGATCAGCAACGCTCTAAAATGTTTCACTTGTTTCTTTTCTTTTTTTTTTTTTTTAGAAACATAATAATAATACCTGTATCAAGAGATATTTAGTCCTCAAATGATCTTTATTAGTGTGCCCGGAAGAAACAGAATAAAAGGTGTGTCTAAACTGTTATTAAAGGAGGTTAATATATAGGAGAGCTATCAACGATGTAAGTGAATCCCATCCAAGCTGCAGCTATCAGCAGCAGCTAGGTACCCTAAGGGGAATGGTCACCATATAGAGAGAGTCCCTGGGATCCCAACCACCTCTGTACATTCTTAAGTATTTAGCATTGCAAATAAGCAACCTGTAGCAAAGCTAATTCACTACGTGGACTTTTAGCTCCTTGGTTAATATGGGGAAAGACTCTGTTAATGAACTTTTAAAATTTAGTTTCTGCTGAGAATAAAAAATATTCATTTGCTTCAAAAGACTAAGCAGTTTATTTTTATTTCCTTACAGTTCCCAACCCTGGAACAAAGAAAATGAGCCTGTATATCTAAGAAGACAGTATGTCTGCTCTGGAACGTCACTGAAGGTGGGTCTCAAATAATGTTCGAAACAATCGGGCATTGACATGGGCAGATGCTGGCAGGGAGGTGGACGTGCGAAGTCAAAGGTGGCTTTCTCAACATCACCTCGGGACACACATTTCAAGATTTTTCTGTATAATCCATAGCTTGGAACCAAGGGTAAAAAGTTCTTTTGTCGAAGACAGGAGAATTTAGACTAAAAGCAGAAAAGCAAACCTAGACTTGTCATGGCAGAAGAGAATTCCATGTTTGAGCCCTCGGCTCTACAGCCTCTCAGCACTGAGAAGGAAGCACACAACAGCACAGGCTGAACGTCACATCGCCACTGAGTCACTCTTCTGTGTGCTTTCACTGTATAACGCTTTACGTGAAATCAAACTTAAAGCACATTGTGATATATACTATTACATTTTTTGTCTCAGTTAACAAGATAGCCCTCTGATGCGTAGGGTTGGGATAAATCCCATTTTTATGTGAAAATGAATCCTTTGATAACCAGTGATACAGTCCAACTTGAAGCTATGCTTTGGTGACTCGCCAAATTAGCGAACTCTGATTAAAACAAACCCCTTGGTAGAGAGCGATCAGGCACACTGAGCTTTGAAGTCACCCGCTGCCCACATCCTCCCTCAAAGCTGAGACTCATTACCAGGCACATGCTGGACCTCTGCTCCTATCATGTCTTCCTTGGGAAATGAAGTGAGATTTCCCCCTTCAAGAGCCATTTCCTTTAGTATGTTTCATGTAAAGTTTTTTGTCATTGATGTGGTTTACTTTGATCAATAAAAAGACAGGGGTTCTGTCAATTTCGGCACAAATATCCTCTGAAAAGCTCCATCACATAAAAAGATTCTAGCTGGCTTCCAAACATAGAACTCCATTGGTCTTTTGAATTCTTAAGTCAACGTGGCCCACCTCTACCTTTCTTATGCAAGGACTAGCTCTCCATAGTTCCTACCCTGGAAGCAATTTCTTCTGTCCTTCTCTTGGGATGCTGTGTTCTTACACTAACCTGTCTGTCCTGCATTGGCTCCCAGGGTCCTTCTAAACAGCTCACAGCTTCTAGAAATTCTTGGAGTAGCTTGTCCAAGTGGACCCACAGCTGCAAAGAAAGGGTTTTTCTGTGTGCTCCTTTTGATTAGATACTATAAGGTATTGTGTTAATTAATATATTAATTAGTAAGTAATAACCATAGAAGATTATCACAATTTTGTATTGGGTAATACAAAGCCTGGGTACTTTTAGCATTGCTAGTTGCATCTGAGAAATATGAGGAAACAAAGACAGTGCTTTTTAGTTAGAGGGATTGTCACTATTGGGGTTACATTTGCATGTCACGATGGCATTCTGCTAGGATGCTTGGTGCACAATATCTGCCAATGCCCTGCAATGTCCAGGACACACACACAGTGAACCGTCTAATCTCCGAATGGGTGAATTAAAGGGGATTCTAAGAAGAAGAGGTTGCTGCAGCAATGAAGCAAACGGCTTTCTCATAGTGTACTAAGAACATGGGGGCTGGGGAGATGACTCAGTCAGTAAAGTACTTGTCTCACAAGCATTGAGGACCCGAGTTCAGATTCCCAAAATCCATCCCAAAATCCATCGTGTTTAAGCTGGGCACAACATGGGCATCTATAATCCCATGCTGAAAGGTAAGAGACAAACAGATCCCTGAGGCTCACTGGAAAAATAATGAACTTGGGGTTCTGTGAGAGATTCTACCTCAAAATATAAAGGTGGGAGTCCAAGGAAGACCAGGCTGCCATTGACCTGTGGCTTCCATGTGCTTTTGTACTGACACAAACATGCACACACAGTCATGGGAACACATGTATGTATCACACACACACACACACACACACACACACACACACACACAGTTCATTTTCACATGCCCATGTGTTTATTCTATAAACATTCATTGAGCATCTATTAGCAAATAAAAGCTCCAGCTTCCTAGAAGAGTTGTAGCCTTCAATGGAACTGGTGTAATTTCCTTCCCACAGTGGTGACATCTCAGCTGTAAAGCAGAAGCTAATACAAAAGAAGAAGAAGAAGAAGAAGAAGAAGAAGAAGAAGAAGAAGAAGAAGAAGAAGAAGAAGAAGAAGAAGAAGAAGAAGAAGAAGAAGAAGAAGAAGAAGAAGGGAAAGGCCTTCAGTTGAGAAGGAGAATAAATTAACAACAATAAAATAAATGTGAATGACATGTCATAATACTTCTATAAGATCTAGACAAAATCAATACACATATTTATGCTATTAATGCTAGTCTAAACACAGGTTTATATTTTATTTAACTTACCAATGGTCTTGTTGAAGAAGAAAATCTCATTTGAAAATCCACATGAAAACATGAAAAGTTGCATGTTTTTATAAAAGAAGACCAGAGTGTAAACTAAAACAGTTTTCTAAGGCTTGCATTAGTTTGAACCCAGTGCCTGGGGATTTCTTAATTTAAGTTTATTTTTTTTCTAGGTGTCTGTGGGTGTCAGCAAAGAGAGACTAAGCCCAGCATACCACAGGAGCCTTGAATACCAGAGATCACAGTGTTAGGAAAAGACAGTATACGCCCTCCCCGTGAACACCTTCCACAGAAACACATAGGCTCTGCATCTCTAATCTGACATCACCTGTGAGCTCATAGCCCTGAAGAAAGATGGGTATACTCTAACGAACTGAGTGTCAAACCTATTCTGTTGCAAGCAGGAATACACGGCAGCTCTAGGTCCTTTCTCCCCACCCGGAGAACAAGGTGGGTTTCCTCATGAGTATTCCTTCTTACGACATAGTCTCTTGAAATCCAGTCTCTGCACAGAGGTCTGGGGCATTATTTGGACCTAAGTTAACAAATCACGTAAAACTCTTCCACATATTGTTCTATAACCTGCTTGGGAATCCAAATCCTTACTCCATGCTGGATAATCGGTCTCCTGGGGAGACTGTGAACTCCTCTGTGAGGGCTGTGGGCATGCCTCAGCACACTGCAACTCTGACACTCACTGCATCTACTACCCAGTGCTATTATAGCTGATATCCCCTTCTACTACACCAGCCCCCTCTCCCTGGTGGATATATTACCTAACTCCCTATTGAAGAACACTTTCATTTTTCTCTTTACAACAGTTGGCATGACTAATAACTATGTATTTACAACTTACTTATTGCAGTGTGGCTAAACAAACTCTCCTGAGGCTGAAATCATCTAATCTTATCTTTAATTTTAGCCCCAGGGAATAGCAGATGATTGGGCACACCATAAGGGTTAAATAGAGGTTAAGTGGGGCTAGAGATTTGTCTCACTGCTACAGAACTTCCATAGTATGTGTAAGACTCTGGCTTCTATCCCCATTAACATAAAAATGTCTATTGAATGAACAAATGACAAAAAATGTTAAGAGCTTAAAGGCCATGTTAACCTTTGTAGCCCATAATATGCAAAGCATGTATAATTGTTACAAGAGCAGATTTTTATTAAGGCATACTACAAAATACTAAATATTAATGGCAAAGTCACTGTAGTGCTGTAAATAAGAAATATTCCTCATAGGCTCATGTATATGAACACTTGGTCACCAGTTTGTGGTGCTGTCTGGGAGGATAATAGAACTCTTACGAGGGGGAACCTTGCTGGAGGAAGAAAGTCACTAGGAGTAGGCTTTAAGAGTTTAGAGCCTTACTTTGTCCTTCCTGTGCATAATTAAAATGGGCTCAGCCACCTTCATGTATGTCTCACTGGTATGCTTTCCTCAGATTTACAGACTCTAACCTCTAACACCATCAACCCAAATAAACCATTTCTTTTATATGCTTTATCATGCTGTTTTATTGTAGCAACAGGAAAGTAACCGATATCGTCAGTTACAGATTTGCATGTCTTCCACAGGGTCACTGGATAAAGTTAAACACTGAGATGTTTTGTTTTGTTTTTGTAAAATAATAAAAGGTATTTCTTCTTCCTTTCTTCTTTCTTTCACGTCTATCTATCAGTTTGTTTGTTTGTTTTGGTTCGTTGAGAGAGGTTCTCTCTACATAGCTGTGTATGGTTGTCTTAGAACTCCTTATGTAGATGAGCCTAGCCTCAAATTCACAAAGATCTGGTTTTCTCTGTCTCTGGAGTACTGGGATTACAGTTTTGACCATGACACCTGGCTTTATAATGTCTTTCTTATAGCTCATATTTTAAAGGTTAAAAATATTACCTTAAGATAAGATATATCTTGTATCCTAAAGATAAAAAGATGTATCCTAGGAACCAGACAAGGCTGAGAGAAGAAAATGGTTTTCTTTGCAACATACCACTTGTCCTGTTCCCAGACCCCAACTTCCCATCAGCTTGCTCCATCTGGGCACTCTGCTCTCTTTTAAAAAGGGTTGCTATTCTTAAGTCAGGTAGGAACCCTAAATGAGCAGCTAGCACAGGCATTTTGCTATAGAGGAAATTAATAGGCGGCATTTAGTAGAAAAGAAGATAATTTATTTAATTACTTTTAAATGAAAGAAAAATCAATAAATTTAGCTTTTATGTGTCTGGTGACTAACTCATACCAACCAGACCTAACATCGTTAACGCTGGATAATAATATTTCTGAAGCATGATTTTTGAGCTATAATTTAGTTTTAAGATTTAACCCAGAAAAATCATGCAAAGAGAAAAATGTAAGGTGAAAATCTGGCTTCCAAAACATCAGCACATTGCTGTTACATAAGTTTACTAGTCATGGTCTCTTAAATGTAGGCAATCATTTCTGCAAATTGTGACCTTGTATACTTTTCAGTAATTAAACCATCTAACATCAAATATTAATAAATAAAGGGCTAGGACGATGACTTGGGGGGGGGGGGACATGCTTACCACACAAGCACGAGCACCCAGATACCCAGGACACACACAAAGCTGCATTTGCCATCTTAAGGCAATACCAGAGGCAGACACAGGGGGATCCCCAGAAGCCTGTGTGCCGGCTCCCAGAATATCTAGACAGGACACTTTATATTACATTAATTCTCTGATGTCTTCATTTCTTTCTGTTTGGATGTGCTGGGGTCCTCAAGATTTCAGTCCCTCCCATATTCTGTTTTAGAGAGGCTGGTCTTACATCCGAGAGGCATGTCAGAGCAGAGGAAAGACACAGAATTTCATACTTAACCTCAGGCATCTCCAGCCACACAGAAGAGAATTGCCTGAAACCCTAAAAAGTCCCCCCCCCTCACTTCTTCCTTCATCCAATACTTACCAAGAGGTCACTGGGGTAAAAAAAAAAATGTTTCTGTGAACACAAAGCAAAGATGGTGCTGTGCTCACCTCAGCTGTTTTCCACAATGCTTCTGCTATGAGGCTCGGTACCTTGAGTGCTGAGCTGTCTGGCTACCCACTCGAAAAGTCATGCATGCATGACTTTCAGTGCTATCCTGACTCCAACCCAAAGCACTAAAGACCACAAGCATAGAACAGTTGGAGACCTCGCAATAATACTGGACTTGTAAGAAAGTGTCACAGTTTCCAAGAAAGCCACATGCTTTTCCAGTAGCTGCTTGGTTTGTACTTGTTCTGCTCTGTTCTAGCTATACCCAGAAGCTTCTCAAGCTTGCTAGAAGAAAATTCAAGCATCCTTGTGATGATGATAGCAACTTTTGACTCAAAGAAAAGGATCAGTAGCTCCCTGGTGGGAATAGTCACCTCCATACAAGGCACTGACACAGGAACTGGAGAGACTCTTCTGACAGTTGAGCATAAAACACTTCCTCTAGTGTCAGCTAGACAGAGTATCAGTACCAGGTAATTCCTGAAATCATGCCATTTATTTTAACATAGCCAATCAGATTGAGACTCACTCTGTAATTCCTACCTCTAGCATTCATTCTCAGAACCCTTGGTAAGTTAATGAAATTTTTATTATTCACACAATTCACACCGCACATCTATTTGTGAGATGACTCATTTCCATTTCCGGAAGCCTCTCTGCCATGTCTCAATGGTGACTTTCCCCCAGGCCCCAGTCCTTTTACACTTCCTTCCTCCATAACCCAATTTATATCCCTCCATCCACTCTGGCTGCTTAGTAGCAGCTTGCCTCAGTACTCCTCAATGTCTTACTATCCAATGTACAGAAGGAAGGGAGGGAGGCTGATTTCCTAATTCAGCAAAGGAACTTTAAACTTAAAAGTTATGTTATATACTCTGAAACTCAGTCAGAAATTAAACAGCAAATGGCAACCCAGGTGAGCTTGGCTTGGTTCCTTAGAGGAAATCAGCCACTCTGCCTCATATCTACAGAAAAAAAATATTTATAAATACTATTCAACTTGTTTCCCCTGAGTGTTGTATAATGCTGGCTTTGGGAACAAAGCTTACAGCATGCACATAGTATGCCTTCTAAAGCCTGCTCTTTAGATGGATCTTTATCTGGGAGTCACTAAATAAAAGGAGCCTGCCCCTTCCTCACATGCATTGTCACCATGCTATGTCTAACTGTGATAAAGCTATAAAGAAAGGGGTATTGGTGGTGGTGGTGGTGGTTGTGGTGGTGATGGTGATGGTGATGGAGATGGTGATGGTGGTGATGCTGGTGGTGGTGGTGGTATTTATGAGGCACTTGTTTTAATATAGATGAAAAGTCCTTTTAATTTCATTTTGTTTCAACTCAGACACTAGGTCATAAACCATTTACTATTTATCCTAAGTGTAAAGTTCTTCACTTACATAGCTGATCGGATTGTCTGGGTTGCTTTTAGTTGAGAAGCTGCAGTCTCCAAATTAGCACCTTATAGTGAAACAGTGGGAGGCTAGGTAAAGCAGCCCTTGTCCTCTCTATGCAGGGAATTCTGCTTCTTTAAGTCTCACGAAGAGAAGGGGAGAGATGCCTGTCTCTACCCTTTATTCTCAGCACCTGTACAACTTTAAAAGTATGTGCTCATATAGTAAAAAGTTCACTAAGAGTTTGCGCATAAATTTGGCCCATAAGTTGAATAAGAGGTTTATAACAGAGAATGTCTGTATGCATATCTATTAGGAGTAATTATCTGACTAAACATTCATCACTTGTTACTAACTTACAGGTTCATGGAAAGTTAAAGACCAAAACTAAGCTGTCCTTGAAGTTTTGTACAGATAAATCCAGCCAATATCTTATGTCCTGTTTTTGTACTTGTGGTGTATATCTCCTTGATTACCAACTCAGTTCTTCATAGATTTAGAAAGATCAATATGCAAATTTATTTGGAATAACAAAAACACCCAGGATAGCAAAAACTATTCTCAATTTAAAAAAAAAAAAAACATTTCTGAGGGAATAACCATCTTTGACCCAAAGCTATATTACAGAGCAATAGTGATTAAAAAAAAAAAAAAACAACCAAACAAAAAGACACTGTATGGTATTATAACAGAGTCAGGAAAGTAGATCAATGGAATAGAATTCAAGATCCAGAAATGAACCCACACACCTATGGTCACTTGATATTTGGCAAAGAAGCTAAAAACATTCAAAGGAAAAGATTGCATTTTCAACAAATGGTGCTGGTCCAACTGGTGATCAGCATCTAAAGAAATGTTCATCATCCTTAATAATCAGGGAATTGCAAATCAAAACAACCCTGAGATTTCACCTCACACCATACAGAATACCTAAGATAAAAAACTCAGGTGACAGCAGATGCTGGCAAGGATGTAAAAAAAGAAGAACATGCCTCCAGTGTTGGTGGGATTTAAAGCTGGTACAACCATTCTGAAAATCAGTCTGGAGGTTCCTCAGAAAATTGGACATTGAACTACCTGAGGACCCAGCTATACCACTCCTGGGCATATACCCAAAAGATGCTCCAATATATAACATGGACACATGTTCCACCATGTTCATAGCAGCCTTATTTATAATAGCCAGGAGCTGGAAAGAACTCAGATGTTCTTCAATAGAGGAATGAATACAGAAAATGTGGTACATTTACACAACGGAGTACTACTCACCTATTAGAAATAATGACTTTATGAAGTTCTTAGGCAAATGGACAGAACTAGAAAATATTCTGAGTGAGGTAACCCAATCACAGAAATAAAAGCAAAACCATGGTATGCACTCACTGATAAGTGGATATTATCCCAAAAGCTTGGATTACCCATGATATGATTCACAGACCACATGAAGCTCAAGAAGAAAAAATACCAATGTGCAGATGCTTCAGTCTTTTTTAGAATGTGGAACAAAAATATTCAGAGGAGGAAATATGGAGACAAAATTAGAAGCAGAGACAGAAGCAAAGGGCATTCAAAGACTACCCCACCTGGGGATCCAGCCCATATACAGCCACCAGACAGACAATATTGCTGATGCCAAGAAGTGCATGCTGACAGGAGCCTGATATAGCTGTCTCCTGAGAGGCTCTGACTGATCATGACAAACACAGAGGCGGATGCTCACAGCCAACCATTGAACTGAGAACAGAGTCCCCAATGGGGGAGTTAGAAAAAGGATTGAAGGAGCCGAAGCAGTTTGCAACCCCATTCGAACAACAATACCAACCAACCAGAGCTCCCAGTGACTAAACCACTATTCAAAACAGACTCATGGTTCCAGCTGCATATGTAGCAGAGGATGGCCTTGTTGGGCATTGAGGGAGGAGAAGCTCTTGGTCCTGCCAAGGCTTGATGCTGCAGTATAGGGGAATGTCAGGGGGGTAGAGGTGGCAGAGGGAGAGTGGTTAGAGGGACAGGAACCCTATAGAAGCAGGGGGAGGGGAATAGGATAGAGAGTTCATGGAGAGGAAACCAGGAAAGTGGATAATGTTTGAAATGTAAATAATATATATGCAATAAAAAAGGGAAAAACACACTTTCTTTTTCATACTATCTGAGTCTGGGATCTTCCTTCAGTGAATTTCAGACCCCTACATAGTAACTCTGTGAACACATGTACTGAGTGGTTTCTATATGTCCAGTTCAGGTTAGCCATTTAATGTGGAGATCTAATGGTAACAAGACCCCTTGAATGCTTATGTGTTGATCTATGGCCAAATCTCAGTGCTGTAGATGCCATTTTATCCCTTCCTCTTTGAATGAAGAAAGTCCAGAGTGTGCAGAAGTGAAGCTGATATATTGCAGTTTATAATGGAAAACATTTATTAAGATTTAATACTAGAGCGAATGACTTATGGCTTTACTTGTCTTCTATGTAATGACATGTGAATTGAAAAATGACTAATTATGAGGTGTGAGCATGTCTACTCGTGGGGTAGCTCTTCCTCATTGCACTCAGCCATTCCTCTGTCACGGGTTCATCCTCTCTCCAAATCTCAAGAGAACAATAGAGGAATATGTGTTTTTAGAACACTTCACAGCAGATAAGGATTAATAAAAACAGTGACAGCCAAACCACCACTGGAATATCCTGAAATGAGAACTTTGGGAAAGGATTACAAACTATTCTTGCCAACAATTTTACCTTCCAGTGTAAAAACTAAGACCCATGGCTTCCATGAGGACTTGCCCCAAATATGATGAAGAAAGTGAAGTGTGTTTATGGTTAATTTAAATAAACATTTGTTAGTTTTTCAATACATCAATCTAAATTAATAAATATATATATATACACACACATAAAAAAATATTTATATATACATATAGAAAATGAAAACAGAAGGGGAAGGAAATCAGAGCTTTTCTATTTGGCAAGAGAAAAGAGACAAATGGCACGTGGGAGGGAAGAAAACAAAGGCAATGGGTGGGTAAATATGAGAAAGGTAAAACACATATGTGTATGAAAACTTCACAATAAGCCCTATTATGTTGTGTGCTGACTAAAAACAGTAATCACTCACAATTGTTAATATTCTTAATAAAACTATAGTGAGTTGCCAGCCCCCAAACCGAGTCTGCTATAAAGAAACTTCAATAACCATTTCCAGATCTTGGGCAAGGGGTTGAGGGAATGGGTTAAAACTTTCTGTTCAAATGTGAAAACCTAAGTTTGGATCTGAGACACACACTTCAAAGCTGGACACAGAAAAGTGCACCTGTAACCTCCATTCTGAGTCAGGGAGAGACAGGTGGACCCTTGGAGCTTGCCTATCTCCCAGCCTAGTCAAAAATGAGAAAGCCCCAGTTTCAACAAGAGACCCTATCTCAGGGGAGCGGTGTGGGGGCCATAGAGGAGGATGCCCAAGGTCATTCTTGTCCTGAGCACAGGTATTGTTTAAGCTAGGGTTACCATTGGGGTAATAAATAACAGGACCACAGCACTGTTTGTAGTAGTAAAGAAAAGGAAAATCAAGTTTGAAAAAAGGGCGGTGAAAAGGAGTGGAGGTAGTAAATCTTGTCATTATAAACAAACTAAAAGTTTTGTTTACATTTAATAGTCATTTGACCACCATTGTGCTAGCAATTCCCTGTCCTGAATTTTCACATTAAGATTTTGGGAGTAAGTTTTCAACTCTAAAAAAGAAAAATTACTAAGTTAATATGACAAATGCATATCACATATCACCATGCTGGGTAAGCAAAGATTGGTTATGGTGTATAAAGGGGCAGAAATATGTCTTCTGTGCTCATGGTTCTGAGGGAAAGGTGCCTAATAAAGCTACACTCTGTTTTTTAATTTTTTTCAGTCCATGTTGAAAAAGTTCTTCAACATACAGAATTAGTATTTGCTGTATATTTCTTAAAGTATTTTGATGACAGATGTCTCAAATGAATACCACCATGAAGAAGTCACAAAAAATACAAAGTTCCATCTAAAAAAACACATCTTGCCCTTTACCATCGCTGTAAGGGGAGATATTCTTTGTGACAAAATTGGCTAAGAAAATTCGTTGAGCTGGCTTCCCTGGGGCATCCACAGTCTCGACTCCAACCAACTCTAGTCTCTAGCCAAAAATAATGTACTAAGAACATCCCAGGAGGAATCTCAAATAAAAGGATCAAGAGGAAGTTTGATATTAAAAAAATAAAAGAAATTGAAGGTTTATACATCTCTTGCTAGAGGGACAGAAGATATTGACAGGAACCAGATTCATTGGTTAGTGACTTTGCAAATATGGTCTCATTGTTTTATACCACATTGTACTATGATTCTTTGGTACAGAGGACTAGGTCAAACAATCAAAGAAAAACACAATTATTCTCTTCTGAGAGCTGAGAAAATACCACAGTGGGTCAAGAGCAATCATGAGACCTTGAATTCCATCCTCA
The DNA here is from genome assembly GCF_963924665.1 of Micromys minutus. Lineage (NCBI taxonomy): Eukaryota > Metazoa > Chordata > Mammalia > Rodentia > Muridae > Micromys > Micromys minutus. The sequence continues at coordinate 28,092,836 of NC_137980.1, forward strand.
GCACCCAAGGTAAAAAGCTATCATACCAATGTATGCATGTAACCGGTTTAATCCAAGCACAGTGCAGGCAGAAAAAGCAGGACCTCTGGGGCTTGGTGCACAGCCAAAGCAGCTATAATGGCAAACCTTAATTCAGGGAAAGGTCCCATCTCAAAACATAAAGTGGAGAGTAACTGCAAAACCTTTAGCATCCATAAGTGAGAGTTGTGTATTGTACACACACACACACACACACACACTCACCCACACTTTTCCCTATACAAGCTTACCAGCACTACTGTGTCTTATTTTTGGGGTATTTTCAGGTTTGTTTGCTTTTTTGTTTGTTTGTTTGTTTTAGAAGGCTCACTGAATCTGTAGATTCGTGATAGAAGGTGTTAGTCCAGAGCTATAAATTTCACCCTACTAGAAAAGTTAACATCATCCAATTCAAACTTTGTCTCACTTAGGATGAGAAAAACATTCATGTTTGACATTTTAGTGCCAGGAATTCTGACCTTACTGGACCACAGCTACATCTGCTATCTAACACAAGTCGTCTGCAGTGAAGTGTCCACAGAAGTCACTGTGTGGAGGTGGAGGGAGGAGCCCACAGACTGCTCCTTACATACTGATGGTTCTGAGGCACAGTGTTATTCCTCTCATAGAGCTGTCTTTCACTGAAACCTCATCTTGTTGCTGGTTTGGTTTAACAATAATCTTGGTAGCCCTTAAAAGAGACAATTCGACATACTTCTCCATTTTTAAATAATTGTCAACATTAAATTAGAAATGCTATGCGTCAGAACAGGAATGAACTATTTTAAGGACAGAATCTTCAGAAGTTGTTGTCTTTAAACTCTTTTCTTGGGGTGGGGGTTATACATTTGTCAGTGAAAAGAGAAGGTTAATGTTTGTGAAACCAGAGACATGCATTAAAATGTTAGGTACATCTAATGTCCTGATGACTGGTTTAAAGTTCTTTCAGATGTCAAAGGGGGAGTCATCTTGGGAAGGGAAGGAACCCTACTATAATGAACCTCTTTTCTACATTTCAGAGAGTTACATGTGCCTGTTGTACAGGAGTTCATGACACGTCCATCTGTGTCAATGGCCTAAGTACAGAGAGTGCACTGAGGACCCTTGGGACAGGACAGGAAAGAAAATACAACATGGAAACAACTGTCAAACATGTTTACAGGGTTCAGGTACAGTGCACAAGAGAGCCTCCAGATTTTCACACCCATTCCCTGGGCTCAGCAGAGAAGGAAAGAGGGAGTGATGGGCAGGAAAAGAAAATTTCCCCTTGAAGTGAATGAATAAAAACTATTATATTAACGGACATCAAGAGGCATTCAGTAGGCAGGAAGCACTGTCAACACAGAATTTTAAAGCACCAGAAAACTACTGGGGAGATTTCATACGTGTGTGTGTGTGTGTGTGTGTGTGTGTGTGTGTGTGTGTTATTAAAGGAAGGTCTGAGTGAGAACCCCTAGCTAGTACAGTTAATCCACAGTTTAAGCTGTTGCTATTCCCTAAACTAGAGGGTTTTTCCTGTTTCTCCAGTGATAGCCTTCTTCACTCTTCAGGTCTGTTTACATGGAACTAACTTTTGCTTTTATCTAAATTTCTATCTACCCACAGCACCATTACAACCTTATCTAACTGGTCTTCCACTGAACCTGTTCTCTCTATTGATTTTATATGCTTGGCCTAGGAAGTGGCACTATTAGAAGGTGTGGTCCTCTTGAAGTAGGTGTGTCACTGTGGGTGTGAGATTTAAGACCCTCATCCTAGCTGCCTAAAAGCCAGTATTCTGCTAGCAGCCATCAGATGAAGATGTAGAACTCTCAGCTCCTCCTGCACCATGTCTGCCTGGATGTTGCCATGCTCCTGCCTTGATGATAATGGACTGAACTTCTGAACCTGTAAGCCAGACCCAACTAAGTATCCTTTAAATAGTTGCTTTGGTCATGGTATCTGTTCACAACAGTAAAACCCTAACTAACCCATGCAAGGCCATTGTTCACATTACAACAGAACTTCACAAAAACATTAGCTTACTTTATAACAAGCAAATGCCTGGCCAATATCCACCTGCATGATTCTGTGAATGAATAGAACAGGGAGGCAAATGAGTCCAGTTCTAGAAAGTCTGAGGGAGCACAACTGTATTTCATCTGTTAAAACGCCACTTGGCTTTCTTACTTTGTCAAATTTTACTAATATGTATACTTCTGAAAGGAAAAACAAGTTTTCGCTGACTCTAGAAGGAAACTTAAAATATGTTACGGTAATAAAATTAATGTCACTATAAAATGGGAACTAATTTATAAGCGTTTGCTAGTAAAGTCTAATAAAATTTACATTTTCAGCCCTCACATGACCTTCCCGGTGGTGATTAAGATAATGATCACCAGCTCCAGCCTGGGGGCACTCATGCCAATGTCTCCCTCCTGCTTAGCCCCATTCCAGGTGCTACAAACATTTGCTTAGAGGCTCCCAAGAGCTGATGCAATTTGGCCTTCTCTTTTGGGAAATGTAATTCCTTCTGTTCTAAAGAAACCTTTGTTCTCCTGTTAGAGAAATCAAGAACTAACTCGCGTTGCCAGTGTGACTAAGGACAACTGATTACAGCTATCAGAAACCTGAACCAGTCCTTTGGTTATGTAAGAGTTACACAAATATTTTCTTATGATAAGGCTTTTGTTGTTGCTAATTTTTGTTTGTTTTTGTGACAGGGTCCCAAGATGTAGACTTGACTACCCTGTAACTCTCTATGTAGGTGAAGCTGTGTCTCTGCCATCAGAGTAATGGGATTAAAGATGTGTGCCACCCACCGCACATCTTCAAAAAATTGTTTATTTGCTTGCTTTATAATTTCTTTAAGATTTATTTATTTTATATATATGAGTACACTGCCACTATCTTCAGACACTCCAGAAGTGGGCATCAGATCTCATTACAGATGGTTGTGAGCCACCATTTGGTTGCTGGGAATTGAACTCAGGACCTCTAGAATTGCAGTCAGTACTCTTAACCACAGAGCCATCTCTCCAACTCCTGCTTTATAATTTTTAACTTAAGTTCTGAGAGGTAAGTCAGCAACCTCCTATTTTGAGAACAAGGGTCTTAGACCATGGCCCTTTCTTATTTCAGCCCTTTCAACAGGGGACCTAAACTGGAAACTCTGACCAAAATCACAATCGAGTGTTAGCTGTTGTGTAAATGTAAATACTCTCAGCTTTATTAATCAAGAGAATCCTCTATGTGAAAGTAAACTTCAAAGACTCTCAGCATAGTCTTCAACTATATGATGGATTTGGAACAACTGAAATTCAGGCTTCCTTCTGTTTAAACTATAGGGAGTAGAACACTGCTAAGACAGGATTTTATTGAAAATTGTCAGAGACCAAGGAAATAGTTAAGATTCAGTCGCCCAATCAACTTTCACTATAAGACTAATCATCTTTACTTCCTGGTTCAGGCTTTGCACCAATGATCCTATTTAAACATTTAATTTTAGTTAAATGGTAACCAATTAATTTTCTCTATCTAAGATGAGTAGGAGGGAATTTACACTACTGTATCTTGGTTCCTTTATTTGCACCCAAAGCCCAAATTCCAGCCATCCCCAATGCAACTATCATTCTATTTGATCATCTCTGGGTTAATGCAAGATGGAATTAAAAACAGAGAGACTCAAAAGTATTTGGGAAATCAGAAACTGTTCCTCTAATTAGGGTTCCTGATAAAGTCTTTTTGTATGTTGTATCAAGAACAAAGGCTAAAGAGAGAAGTGGCACATTTTCTTCTTGACAGTAATCCCTAGGGAGACAAAGAGACCAAGGTTAGACAGGACACTTAATTGGTTACTGTCACTAGATCTGTCACCAGAGCAGTGGCCAGTGAGCAAGCTTTCTAACCTTCTACACAAAAGCAGTGCCTCATGACTTTTGGCTGAAAATCTATTTTATTTGATATTAGGATTGCTACTCCAGCTTGTTTCTTGGAAACATTTTCTTGGAAAGTTTTTGCCAACCTTTTATTCTGAGGGAGTGCCTGTCTTTGTTGATGAGATTGGTTTTCTGTATGCAGGAAAATGCTAGATCCTGTTTACATATCCAATCTGATAGTCTATGTCTTTTTATTGGAAAGTTGAGTCCTTTGATGTTAACAGATATTAAGGAATAGTGATTGTTGTTTCCTGCTATTTTTGTTGTTAGAGGTAGAGTTATGTTTGTGTGCTTTTCTTCTTTGGTGTTTGTTGCAAGAGGATTAATTTCTTGATTTTCTTAGGGTGAAGTTTCCTTCTTTGTGCTGAAGTTTTCCATCTATTATCCTTTGTAGGGCTAGATTTGTGGACAGATATTGTGTAAATTTGTTTTTCTCCTGGAATATCTTGGTTTTTCATGTATGGTGATTAAGAGTTTTGCTGGATATAGTAACCTGGGCTGGAACTTGTGTTTTCTTAGGGTCTGTATGATGTCAGTCCAGGATCTTCTAGCTCTCATAGTCTCTGTTGAAAATTCTCGTGTAATTCTGATCAGTCTGCCTTTATATGTTACCTGTTCTTTTTCTCTTACTGCTTTTAGTATTTTTTTTTTTTTTTTTTTTTGTTTTGAGCGTTTGTTGTTTTGACTATTATGTGTCAGGAAAGCTCAGAATAACCAAGAAACCATCCACAGAACTTATGAAGCTCAAAAAAAAAAAAATAAAATAAAAAAAGAAAGAAAAGAAAGACCAAACTGTGAATACCTCAGTCTTTCTTAGAAAGAAGAAAAGAAGAACAGAACAGGGGAGAAAATAGGTCAAATAGAGTAGAAGAGATTGAAGAAAAGATCTTCGGAGACTACCTCACCTGAAGAACCACTTCATATGCAGCCACCAAACCCAAGCAATATTGCTGATGCCAAGAAGTATTTACTGGCATGAACCAGACATGGATGTCTCCTCAGAGGCTCTCCCAGAGTCATATAGATACAGATGAAGGTGCTTGCAGCTAAATATCAGACTGAACACAGGGACCCCAATGAAAGAGCTAGAGAAAGGACTGAAAGAGCTGAAAGGTTTGTATCCTCATGGAGGAAAGGCACCACACTTCAACTCTCCCATGTAAAGAACTTCATTATTTCCTTCTGCTTGTGGTGAGCATGTCTGACTCTATTCCCAGCCTTAACCTCTCAGCCATGTTCAAGTCCTGCAGCATTTTCTCCTGATCACAGCCCTGAAATGGAAATACTTTTTGGGAGAGTGCCTTGTCCACATTTCTCAGAGTCCTTTCTAGAACTACACCTACACAAAGCATATTCCGTTGCCCTTACAAAAGGAGCTGGCAGAGGTGGGATGGACCTTCTCACATTGTGTCTCTGTCTCCGGCTAAGAAGAAAACCAGTGATGTAGTTCCCAATGAGCCATGTTCCTTTCATCTCCAGCAACTCATTTTCAGGCTACCAGCATCTTTCTCTTGTGCACACATCCATCACATATGCTTTGTTCCATGAATCCTCAGCCCTGTATGGACTGGAAAAGCAGCCAGAAATGGAACCTAGACTCCAGTTAAAATGAACTGATCAGGGTGGCATAATTCTCTATAAAAAAGAATTCTCTGTGACTATGAATGCTAGAGAGACACCACAGATTCATTTAGTGACTCCCAAAACTGTTAACTGTGAGCAGATGTGCTTTACCAGTGTACTGGCTTGTTTTGTGTCACTTGACACAAGCTGGAGTTATCACAGAGAAAGGAGCCTCAGTTGAGGAAAGGCCTCTATGAGATCCAGCTGTAAGGCATTTTCTCAACTAGTGATCAAGGGGGGAGGGCCCAGCCCATTGTGGGTGGTACTATCCCTGGGCTGGTAGACCTGAGTTCTATAAGAAAGCAGGCTGAGCAAGCCAGGGGAAGCAAGCCAGTAAGTAACATCCCTTCATGGCCTCTACATCAGCTCATGCCTTTTAACCTGCTTGGGTTCCAGTCCTGACTTCCTTTGTTAATGAACATTGATATGGAAGTGTAAGCTGTATAAACCCTTTCCTTTCCAACTTACATCTTGGACATAATGTTTTTGCAGAAATAGAAACCCTAACTAGGACAACAAGGCATACTCTTCATAAGCCAACAACCTATCTCCTGAACTCTCTCAGTATATTCAAGAATTATGAGTTGCTAACATGGTGTGCTTAATCAGCACGGCACCTTTAATTTGTGAGCATTGTTTTTAAAACAGGGCTCTTTATCAGGCCATGCTGTAAGCTGTATTTCCAAACTTGATATCTGGCTCCTTCCTTCTCTTTTATAGTTTTACTCAGAAGCCTCTCGGCATGAGATGAGCCCTGCTTACCTCAATGCACCTCCATAGGACTTCTACATGGCTTGTTTGGTTTTAATTTTTACTGTTCTACCCAGTTTTGTCAATTTCTATAGAAAGCATCATGAGAATTGATGATCATCTGAAAAGGATGAAGAGCAACAGGTCATAATCAATGTCACTATTATGTCCCTGGAGGACTCAGGCTGCAATGAGAGGCTGCCTTTATAATTCACCTCTAATGACAGATGGAACTCATTCCACTTGCTATTCTTATATAGCACATATCATATATATATAATATATATGAAACTGAAGAATTGCTTAAGTTAGCTACACTTTAAGAGAACAAGGCTTATTGGTTTTATACTGGAAATGTCCCATAAGATTGCTAATGTATTTCAGAGTAAAAGTCTGGAACTTCCATAAAGACATCCAAATTTGAACATTATAAAACAGCACAAGTGAGCATGCCTCAGAATGAAAGTCCTTGGGTGTAGCATTGTGTGACCCATCCCCAACTCAGATACAAATGAAAAGATTTAAGAAAATAAGACAAAATTCATCTTCTCTACGCCTCTGATGCAACACAGGGCCTTGCAAAGTGAAATTTCTACTGAGCTGTCAATTGAAGAGCTAGTAACCTAGAAAGACAGTCAATGTAGTGTTTACAAATTATTCCCTACATCGAGTAGATACATTGGCTACACATCAAATGTGTCCAAAGGTGTCAGTTCAATTCCCTAAGATTAATAAACATTCAAATGGGTGGAATTATAAATTTTCTGGACAGTGACATGAAGCCATGTCCTCTACAGTGATTCCTCCTGACCTATTAATCTTTGAAACAGATTCATTGTTAGAACGTCCAGTCTAAGATTTCTAACTCATCACATAACATCTCATAATCTCAGACAGGAAGAACTTCAGAGGGGGCAGCCTTCTTGGTTTTTTTTTTTTTTTTTTTTTTTTTTGTTGAATATCCAAAATCAGGACTAAGAAGGAAAAAAAAATTAAAACAAATACTGCCTCTTTACCAGTCACCACAATAATTTAACCAGGGAGGTTTTAAGATTGACACTTAGAGACAATCAATCATGTTGGTATTTGTGCTAATGCCTAGAGCTACCTTCAGCAAGGCTGATTCAAAATTTAGCTAAGTGAGAATATTTACAAAATCTATGTAGGTAGAAAAATAAAATATTTCTCACTCCCCCAAGAGGTAGAGGCCCCAATTTCCAAATGTCTGCAGATATTACTGTGCAAGTTTTACAGATAGGGTTTGATAAATAATTGTTCTGCAAGAATCATAATCATTTAATTATTAGAAAACAAGATATCAACTATGATATTGAACAAAACTTATAGAAAAGTGGGAGTAAAAATGGTTCTGAAGCCAATGAAACTTCGTCCTTGCATTTAACTAAGGAAATACAGAAGGAGGAGAGATGCCAAGTTTCCCACATCATGGACAAGAATGGTGTGCCCTCAGTCCCCAGAGCACTTTAAAAAAGTCATTTAAAGAAGCAAGCGTGACCTACAAAATATCTCCTTTAAAATCTAGGGGAAAATATAATTCACAGCATCAGAAAACAACATCTAGGAAAACATTTCAAGATAAACAGTGGAACTGGGCCCCGCCAGGCTGCCTGAACAATGCACCAGCATCTTACTTGCTGATGTGTTGCTGTTCCCTGTCGGCTCTGTGGAAAGTTATGAATATTAAATAGCATAGCTAACTAAGGGTAACGCTGATTTATTCAAACAGTGCAGCACACTTCAAGCTCGACCAAGTTGACAGCATCCTGAACAAGCATGAAGACCCATGAGCCCAGAACTCCGGGCTCAGGTTCAGCCCCATGAACGGCCAAGCAGGAGGTGTACATCTCTCCATCTGCATTGAGCTTAAAACCTTAGCATATCTTTCCATTGTATTAGGGTCCATATCCAAAGGATTTGTGGAGTGAAGGATCTGGGCTCCTAAAGATAAGCTCAGGAATGTTCTACTAGAGGATCAACTCCTCTGACCTCTTCCAGTAACTGTGGCATAGAAAGAAATGAGTTAAAAAATAGCAAAACTTAAAATAAGTTTGATAAGTAGTGCAACATCTTCATCATCTTTAAATTTCCAAATATGAAAAATTGTATGGGAGACTAACATAAGGGGCCTGGTCCATAAATAGAATGCTGTTTCGAGTTAATCACAAGATAGATTTGAAAACCCAACAATAGTTATTTAGTTCACGAGATAATGGTGGTCCCACTTATCTTGGAGGATAAAACTCAAACATTTTATCTCTGACTAATAACTTTTAAAATCTGTATCACATAATTGTTGTGAGTTTAATACTGAATAGGAATTATACTTTATGCTAAACTAGTCTGTAGAAATAGAGAGGTTCTGAGAGTCCCGCGAGTTTAAGGGATACCAGGATGGAATCTAATTTAGCACCACACTACTGCCACAGCCAGCCTCAGCCTGCACATGCCAAGAATGCCTGGCATCAGGCAGTACTGTTAGCACCAGGGAGTATCTATCTGTGACCCATAACTCAGTCAATCACGTGCTTAACGTTTGCCCCGTACCTGAGACATAGGTGAGAGAATCAGTCCAGGGTAGAAAGAAACAGAAAGATCTAGCATACCATATTCCAGCAGGGTAGTACAACAAAGAGAAGTCGGCCCTTTGGTGATGGCATCCTGGGATCCAGGAGCTGGCGGGTGTGCTCACCATATGAGAGACAGAAGGTACAACAGAAAACCAGACACAATCTCATGCTCAGCTTCAGAGATCGAAGCATCTGAGATGGTGGTCACCAGACACAAATCCAACACAGGTAGGTGAGAGCCAGAAAAGCATGTGGCCCTGATATCCTCTGCACCTCCCCCAACCAGCCTCAGTAGAAGAGACTCCAAAGAGATCATCTTCTACCCTTACCCCCTTCCTTGTTCCACCTCCTCCTCTCCTCACCCTCCCTCTTTCTCTCCTTCCTACTCTTCCGCCTTTCTCCATTTTCTACCTACTTCTCTCTGTTTCTCTTTCTCTCATACCCACACAAACACACACACACACATTCACATATATGCACACACATGTTCACAAACATGCACATATGTACACTCACACTCTCTTGCATACAAATCCATACTCACATGCACACAGAAACACAGATTTATACATGCACATTCACACATACACACACACACATATGCACTCCATCACATACTCTTTTTCTAACATGCATACATACACACACACACACACACACACAGAGAGAGAGAGAGAGAGAGAGAGAGAGAGAGAGAGAGAGAGAGAGAGAGAGAGAGGCAGAGGCAGAGACAGAGACAGAGACAGAGACAAAGAGTATAGCTTCTTTTTTATGAAACAGAAATCCCATCAACAACAAGCAGGCAAAACACACATATGTTGGAGTGGGGATGAAATGATACAGATAAACTTTAAACTGAATAAGAGAGTTGAATTATAGATTAAAATTTAATAATTAAAAATGACCAGTGTGGTTCTTCAGACTTGGACACATTTAACATATGACAGCAACTCCATTCCTAAAAGAGACAAAATCATTTGCTCACATACAAAAAGCTGTATGTTAATGTTCGTAACAGCATTATTCATGATAGCTAAGAGGAAAATCAGCTCAAAGACCCATCACCTGTCAAACAAACTAAAGCATGTACGGTGGCACGAGGGCACATTTCCGGGCAACAGAAAACAAATATGTTCTAGGATGTAGCTGAGACTCAGAAATAAACTATATATCACACACCAAAATCCAAAACACACAAGTAAGAACTTCTGCTTTAAGGGTTTTTTTTTCCCCCAACGTACTTAAAAAGTAAACCAACTGTTTTCAAATTTCTAACTTATGTAATTATGATTGATAGTCCTTGGGTTAAGGAATATGTAGCAATGGTTTTGGGAAAATGGATGGAGGCTGGATTTAGACTGGGTAAAGCTAAAGCCAGGCAGAACAACTGGCCACAGAAACCTCAAAGAGAAGTTAGACTGTGAAATGACAAGAGGAAGCTCCCCCAAAACATCAACTTTCAGAGGAAACCGCTACCCTCTCACTTCCGGTTCTGTCTCTGCCAGGAGGATGTGAAGTGCTAAAGCCTCTGCTAATGAGGCAGCAAAACGTGGATGGTTGGGCTCAATGTGTGGACTTGCATCATGAGCAGTGGAGCTTTTAGCCCTGAGTGAAAGGAAGGCATCCCACGGGTCTCCTGTCTCTTCCCTCCAGATTGCTGCTCATACATTTACACTACAGGAAACTGGAAAGTCAGGGCTTCCTTTCTTGGAAATTTTGCAAAAAGGTTATCTTAAGTCTTCTTGGATGCTATCAAAACCCTTTTTAGCAACTCCTGAAGGAACTCCAGAATGACTTAAACAGAGAGAGAAAGCAGGACAGTTGTGAGCACTGCTCCTGCTGGAAGGGTTGCTGGTATTTCCATGTTGGCAACACATGTTACCAATGAAACTAAGCCAACTATTTCTTGGAAATTAGCATCACCATGGCCAAGAAACTCCTTGTGAAACTAAGATACACTGGTCACCACATTCTTTTTCTTCATTACACAATTAACACTATGGCTTCTAACCTCTCCTCTCTGTGTCAGGGTCCTCTGACTGTCAGAGAGGTTAGTGGTGGTGGTGGTGCTGGTGCTGGTGCTGGTGGTGATGATGATGATGGTGCTGGTGGTGATGGTGATGGTGGTGATGGTGATGGTGGTAATGATGATGATAGTGGTGGTGGTGATGGTGATGGTGGTGATGGTAATGGTGGTAATGATGATGATAGTGCTGGTGGTGATGGTGATGGTGGTAATGATGATGATAGTGGTGGTGGTGATGATAATGATGGTGCTGGTGGTGATGGTGGTGATGGTCATGATGGTAGTGATGGTGATATTGTTGGTGCCATCAATAGGACAATAGCTAATATATAAGTGATCAATAAGACGAGGTACTATGTTACATCCCGAAACACACTTCATGCATCTCACAGTCTGTGAGGTAGATTATTCCATGGACAACCACGATAAAGTATGACAATTAATAGTTTATCCAAAACCTGAAGCCACTGAATAAGCCTCACATGAATCCAGACAGGATGATTAGGGAATCTGGACACACAACTGAAGTCAACTTCTTGTTAGGCAAATGCCTAGAGTGGATAAAGCCAATTTATAGAATGTTAGGAGGAAGGAAATCCTCACTCTCTAATCCTCTGCCTAACCATTGGTTTAAGCCTCGGCTCCTCCCCGTCAGGTTCCCTCTATGCACCCAACAGGTATTCTCAGTCCTTCTGGAACCATAGCTGAAGCAAAGCCTTTCTTCTCTAATTCATATCTGCTTGTGTGTGTGTGTGTGTGTGTGTGTGTGTGTGTGTGTGTGTGTGTATACAGAGTATCTAAAGTGCTTCTTGATTTCTCTCACTTGCTCAGAGACAGACACACACACACACACACACACACACACACACACACACACACATACACACACAGAGAGAGACACAGACATACAGACATTCATATATACAGACACACACATACATACATACACACACAGATACAACATACATACACACAGACACAAACATACATATACACATAGACATAAACATACATACATACACACAGAGACACACACACATACACACATACATACACACAGACACACATACACATACAGACACACAGACACAGACACCCACAGACACACCCAAACACTCAAACACACACATACATACACAAATACACTCTACCATACATAGAATGTCTATAGGGGCACTAGAAACCTATGTATTGGGCTCAGAAATGATCAATGGAGGAATATCTTGGATAGTATCTAAAAAGGAAACTCCTATGGACAGTTGGTGCGCTTTGCTGTTTATGCAGTGTGAGTGCATCATGAAGTCACCCACATAAATTCTCTCACCTCTTCTCCACTGCTTAGCCCTCGAGCTAAGACTATGTGTACTTCAGTCACCTTTAATCCTCATAGCGACTTCATGAGTAAGGTGATCTGATCTCATCAGCCAAACAAACACACTAAAACTCAAACTACCTAGTCATATTCCCAGTGCGTCACAATCTGTCAGCAGATAGCTGAAGTTCAACACAAAGAATTTTACCCCAAAGTCTTTTTGTCTAATGTAAAAAAATACTGTACTTATTTTGCATATGGAGGTAAGCAAGAAGAAATTACTAAACTGTGGGATAAAGTGACTTGAATTAATCATATTTCCTATATCTTGATGAACAAATTGTATAAAATCCCAAAGAATCCTTAAAACCTTATGAAGATATGCAATACTATTCTGTCTCTCTTTAAACATCTAATGCCCCACATGCCATCTCTAGTCTGTCTTAGAATGAGGGTGAAGCTCATTTCTTAGGTTTGCAGTATTTCTTTAAGCACTTGGCTGTGGCTCTGCCTTAGACTCCGATTTTGTAACAGAGAACAGCAAGTGCCTGAGAGGTTTCTCGATTTCATGAACTCATGAGTGTGATTAAGTATAAAGTTAGACCTCGCTCTTTAATCAGTAATCAATTCTGCACATTTGGAAGTCAGCCCTCAGGTTACAATACTCAGTGGCACCTTGTACTCTGAGTTAGAACAATCCATTGTGATCCAATATAATGTCGTCATCATTGGACCCAGAAAAAAAAAAATTCCCCACACATGTGGATCAATATCTGCAGTGAAAAGTCTAAACTATATTAATTGGGTTGGTGCCTGTCTGGCTTTCGGCCATTTTCTCAGAAGTCTCACACTAGATTCTAAAAGTCGATACTTCCTACTGCCCTTCTAGCATAGAAGTGCGTTGGGGGAACCAGCACAGCCCAAGGCAAAATGAGGTTTTCATTTAAGTTATAGTATTCTTCAAGACAGAAGACAGATTGTCCCATAGGATCATGAACATACCCACTGTATTTCCTCTTTTAGGAATAATAATACCCGTGTCAGATAACTACAGCCAAAGCCAAGCTGCTGATTGTTTTTTAATATTTGTATTTTTGTCTAATGTGTATTAGTATTTTGCCTGTCTGCATGTATGTGTCCCAAACGCTTGCCTGGTTCCCTTGGAACCAGAGTTACAGTTGTGACTGGCCATGTGGGTGTTAGAAACTGAACCTGGGTCTTTTTAAAAAGCAACAAGTACTCTGAACCACAAAATCATCTCTCTGGCTCTGTCATATTACTAATGAAAGATGGCCATGTGAATATTTTCATGAACTTGGTTTAAATTGGTTTAAAACACCCTTAAAAAAATCGTTCCAGGGCTGGAGAGATGGCTCAGAGGTTAAGAGCACTGACTGCTCTTCCAGAGGTCCTGAGTTCAATTCCCGGCAACCACATGGTGGTTCACAACCATCTACAATGAGATCTGGTGCCCTCTTCTGACATGCATATATATATATATATATATATATATATATATATATATATATATATATATATATATATATATGCATGCATAACATTGTGTATATAATAAATAAATAGATTTTTAAAAAATAGTAATTGTTTTAAAGCTTAGGAGTGCATGATGAGGGGAAAATATTTTTATAATCTTCTGTATAGTTAATTTGAAAACATTTCTACTATATATAAATATCACATTATTATAAAATTAAACTTAAAAAAAGAAAAGAAATTCCAGAAATCTGGAAAAACATAGCTAATATAAAATGTAGATCACATTAGCCTGTGCATGATAAAATAGTAGGTACATAAATACCTACATGGATCACTTTTTTGTATTTTTCCCTCCAGAAACAACCAAATTCAATGGTGGAGATTTCAATTGTCTGTGAATATGTTTGTCCCTGCATTAGAGCATTTACTTGTAGCCAGTCAGTTCTCAACAGTTTCAAACTTTTGAACTAAAATTGCAAGGTTCATTATCCATTTTTAGAAAAGCAACATGTAAAAAAGATATTTAGTTTCACTAAATTCAATTCTTAAGTTGAATAGGTACGTCATTACTTTTGTGGTAAGCTTCTAATGTACAGCTGGAAAGCCTTCATTAAGACTGTTAAGCCAGGGTCAGTCACACTTAGAAAATGGTGACCTTGAAGCAAGTTCACCTGCTACTCAAGAAGCAAACACAGGAGAAGTGGTGCTGAGACTTCGGACGTCCTCCAAATTGGACAGGTAGTTGGGAATTTGGTAAACCACGCACAATGAGGAGGAGTATGAAAAACGATGCTCAGTCCACTTAATCAAGACTGATATAGTAAATCAGATGTACATCAAGTTCTGAGAAAGATGAAAGTTGAAGCTATGAATGGAAGATAAACCTAATTGGGAAATTTGTGTCATTAACAGGCCATCAATATATTAATATATTAGTAAATGGCTATCAGGATTTCTTTTGAAGTGAGTAACACAGGATTTGGTGGTTTTTCTGGAAAGTGTTTCCCACTGATCAGATGGAAATCCAGTGTCTACCGAGAACACAAAATCCTTTTCACACAACCCCATCTATCTCTCTTAATTCCTGGCCCTCTCTCCACACTTACAAACATGGAGCTACTGTTGTCTGAGTGTGCAATGTCCCCATAGACCAAGAATGATGGTAATGTAGGCACTTTGGATTTTAAAGAAAGGGAATACCAATTCATAACCATCCATGATGATACAAGTTCAAGGTCAGGCTGGGTGACATGAAATCCTGACTAAAATAAGACAGAACAGAAAATATCCCTACAGATTCACATACTTGAACAGTTGGCCCACTGCTGTGTTGGTTTGGAGATGTGTTGAAGCTTTGGATGCGGCTTACCCAGTAGAATCAGGTTGTTGAGGGCAGGCCTTGATGGTACCATCCACTTTTGGGTCCTGTCTGAGCTTTTTGCTGTGTGTCTGTCTAGGGGTGACACTAGCCATCTAGCACTTCCAATACAGTAAACTGGAGCTGGTCTCACCTTGGGACCTCCACAGTGATAGACTCTTTAAAACGGGGAGTCAAAATACAAGAAGAACAAGAACATCTTGTTGGAAGCATTAAATTGAATATAGATAATCAAGACACAGTTCCAGTGAAAGCTCAGACGAGAGAAAAATTGAGGATTAGTGGGAGATAAAAGGCTGAGCTGGGGAGCAAGGGATTCCTGGGTTTACACTTCATGCCTAGCTGCTCATCAGCAGCACCCACTTGGTTGGTAAACACAGATGTACAAATACATAATTTTACTAATTATAACATTTGTAAAGATTTTCTTCATTTAAATCTTTAAGATATATTGTTAATTTGGCCTTTAGACACAAGTCTGTAATTCCAGATACTTGGAAAGATGAGGCAGGAGGATTACAGGTTTGAGGCCTTTCTGAGCTACAGGGTACATTCAAAGTCAATCGGGGCAACTTAGAAAACTGCATTTCAAATGTACATGTGTGCTCATGTGTATGTGTGTGTATGTGTATGCATGTGTGTGAGAGAGAAATGTGGGGAGAAAGAGAAAGAGAGAGTGAGAAGAGGAAAAGAAGGAGGAGAAGTAATGTAGGGAGCATGAGGGATTGAATGACCTGGGAATTTATTTAGTTTAGTGGTAGAACACTTGCCTATCGGGCATAAAACTATGGGTTCAATTAAAATCAAAACCCTATTGTAGCTTTTCAAAAGAATTTTTAAATGTCCTTTACCCTCATTCTTTTAAATGGGAGTATAATTCTATGCTGAGATAATTAATTAGTGTAGTAGAGAATAGGTCTGGCCCACTCTTCAAGATAGTAAGGAAGAAAAATAATGAATAATCTTACCCAGCTATTAAACCTATGAACCACAACAATAACCAGAAAAGCAAGTGAGTTCTCTATTTGGTCCTCTAATAACTTATTTCCATCATAGACAATGCTGGAAGAAATCACTTAATTTGAATTCCTTCTAGTTAACTGCCCCTTCCATCCAATGTCATGTCAAAGAGGAATCTTGGAAATCAGACATTGGCTCTTACCCTTATTTCAGTGATAGTCAACATGTCCCTCCCTGTCAGGGTTTCCATGTTAGATCTTCCATGTTCTGATATTTGCATTTTACACAGTCCTTCTCCTAAATTTGGTAGAAAGAAATGGCTCTATACTCAAAACAATATGTATAAATCAAGCTTTGCAACCAGAAAGAGCTCTGGACAGTGCCATAAGAAAGGACACATAGCCACAGTGAACATCTGGAAATGAGTCCCATATGCCTAACAGATTTGTCAGGACAAGTCAAGGACAGATCCGGAAATGTGCTCCACTGTTGACATCACCAGCGTGAAGCACTCATTCACTGACCCAGAGTCTCCATGAAACTGGACACACCTAGAGTTAAATTATACCAACATGTCCACTTAGGGCAAACTGCTTCCTAAACCTTCACTTCTTCATGCTAAAAAAAAATAAAGCTAATAATTTTATAATCATAAGATAATACAAAAATCACAGTGTTATCTTAAGTATTCCGTGGGATAATAAATAATATAAATACTTATAGACGAGGGACTACCGCAATTGTTACTGGAGAAGTATCATCCTGTAATCCTTTGGGTCAGATGCATAGACACACATCTAAACACTAGACAAAGCCAAGGGAATCCTGAAGAAGGGGGGAAGGTTCACAGGAGTCAGAGCTCACAGAGACTGAACAAACACCCAGTGAACCTACATGGATCTAAGCTAGGTTCTTTGCATGTGTGCTATGTTATATAGCTAGTTGTTCTTGTGGAATTTCTTACAGTGCAAGAAGGCAGCTCTCTCTGATTCTTGGACCCACATTTTCTCATACTGGGTTGCCTTGTCCAACCTTAATATGAGGACATGTGCCTAGTCTTATTGTAACATGTCAGTCTGTGTTCCATTGGTATTCTTGAGAGGCCTGCTCTTCTTTTGAAGAGAGACAGAGAAAGATCTGGGGAAAACGGGAGGTGAAGAACGGCTGTTGAAATGTAACACACAAGAGAAGAATAAAACATAAATAAATAGTATAGATAATAGATGAATAGAAATTTTTATTGATAATGTAATTTTTGAAACATTCACACATGAATACTGTATCTGTAGTATCCTGGTCCTTCCTCCCAAGTACACAAACTACTCTTCTGGAAATTTCATACATAAAATATCATGTCTGAGTAAGACCTACATGATTATAACACCAGTTGATGCAACAATGTGGAGGCAGAGACTCCATAAGGGCCCACTCTCAGATGAAGAGCTACAGGTGATCACCACATAAAAGAGGTAGAAACCATTTTTCCAGGGGAAACTTCCATATACCTTGTCTAGTCTCAAGAGGTCATTCCTAAACACATGTGGATACAAGCAGTACCAATAGGTTACTATACATATATGTGTGTATATAGACAGACAGACAGACAGATAGATCAACAGATACATAAAGATAGCTATATAAACAATTATATAAAGCTATATAAAAAGTATTTTATAAGACAGTAATGTAAGTTGTAACTCTGTCAGATACTCACAAGCTAGCAGTAATCTCAAATAAACAACTGGGATTTGAAGCATGAACTTACTGTGTTTTTATGTAACTGAATTACAGGAATGAGAATCCTGTGAAATTATCATGCTTTGTGAACTTAAAACACTAAAACTGAGTTCTGATTCAAACTCCTAGTTAAGACTTTGAACTTTGAACATGAGAGAAAGTAGCCTTTAAAAAATGCTATTTCTTCTCTCGTTTCTATATTTCCTAGACGTGGACAAAGGAAAGGCACAGGCTGGCCTCTCTTTGCAGCTTCCCTTTGTTGATAAGCAATGACCATGGCTGGGAAAACTCAAGCACTGTTTCTTTCTTTTCTCTTCTTTTCTTTTTAAAAATTTTTTTTTGTTACAGTCTTGAAACTTGTGGCTAAGAACACAAGGAAATACATGACCACTAAGAAACCACAGAAAACATAGAAACTCAGAAACTTTCCCCAGAGGATGTGGCTATGTGTACAGTTTCCCTTAAAATATAGATTTTCAACTCATTCCTAAGGGGAAAAAGAAAAGCTGCCTTGGCTATGGGGTGTATCCCCTAATAATAGATGCCCACCAATATTTTCTCATGAAATAAGTTTGCCTGAGGGATTTAGACATTCTGTCCCTTCAGAATTAACATTAGACAACTGTAATTTGCCCTGGAGTCTCAATGAGCCAGTTCATCGTGTCTAAATGTAAGCAAACCATGGAGAAGACGTAGACAAGATGCCTGTGAACAGATACCAATGGAGAAACCGAGACCCTCAGTCTGCATCAGCCGCATGGACCCCTAAGATCTGCAGGGATTTTTTTCCTACTACTTACCAAGGGCTTGGTTTCATCTTCATCTTTGAAATAATAAAGCTGGTCCCCCTTGAGCACAAACCAGCGGGTATGCCAAGTCTTGACAAAGCCTCCTTGCTTCCTCAGCCACCCACACTTGGTGGCATTCTGCCGCCCTTGGCCTTGGGGATTCTCTGTGGAGTCACGGTTTTCTTCCATTCTCAAGCTGATGGATTTCCCTACATGGAAACAAAGGAAAGGGAAAGAATAAGGTGTTCTGTTGCCACTGTTCCTAAGGAGAGCTAGAGAGGGAGGGAGAATGAGGGAGGGGGGAAGAAGAGAGGGAGGGAGGGGTAGAGAAAGTCAGAGAGAGACAGAGTCAGAGACAGAGACAGAGAGAGAAGAAAGAGACAAAAGGAGGAAAGGAAGGAAGAGAGAAGTAAAAGAAAGAGAAGAAGGAAGAGAAGGAAGAGAGAGGAGGAAGGGAGGAAGAAATGGAGAGAGGAGAAAAAGAGATAAAAGGAAGAGAGAGAAGAAAAGAGAAAAGAGAGAAAGAATGGAAGGAAGAAAGGAAGAAAGAGAGAGGGAAGAAAAAGAGAGAAGGAAGGGAGAGAGGGCTGAAATGAGCATACTGATTTACTGGCTGGATTTCTAGAAACTGACCACATACCTGCCAAGGGTATGGCCAAAGGGGAGAGCATGGTGTACTTGCCTGCCTTCTTAATGACGCTGGGGGCTAAGAACCCTTTCTTCCTGAGTGGAGTGGCAGAATGGGAAATTTCTGGAAGATAGGGCAATAAAACCAAGCTATGGGCACCTGGGCTTTGGTGCCTGCTGTGCAGAGGTTCTGCGTGTGCAGGCCTGGCTTGTGGTTACCTGAGCAAGCACTATTCCCACACGTGGTAAAGCTTAAGGGGACTATTTTTAAAACCACGATGAAAGACGTTTGTTCTGCACATGTGAAAATCTCTTAAGATGTTTTTCTCTGCTTCCTCCAGAATTTCAACCAGAGGGTTTTCTCTGCCGGGGGAATCTGTGCAGCTGAGGGTGCTTAGAAACAAAAAGAAAACCAAACAAACAAAAAAACAAACTACAGAAAGAACTTTCATGGTAAACCGAATGTCCTTCCTCCGCGGGCTCCCTGGAATCCACAGTCTGCCTTCTGGAATCCACAGACTGCTGCTGACTCTGAATGCCTGTGGCTCATTTTCTTGCTTTGTATCAAGCAGATACCTTTGAGCTCCTTTGCACGGTCTGAAGTAATGTTTAATGTGTCCTGGATTTTGATGAGTCCCTCCTTTCTGTATTCGAGGGAGCCCATGGACCCAAGGGTGGAAGGAGGCAGGCAGGAGATGGGCAGAAGGTGGGCAAGAGGTGAGCAGGAAGTGGGCAGAAGGTGGACAGGAAGTGGGAAGAAGGTGGACAAGAGGTAGGTAAGAGGGGTACAAGAGGTGGGCAAGAGATGGGCAGAAGGTGGGCAGGAGGTAAGCAGGAAGTGGGCAGGAAGTGGACAGAAGGTGGGCTTTTGGCGGCAAGCATTTGTCCATGGAAATAGGAGCCAGTAAATGTGGTGAAAAATTAATATACACATTATACATATATCTGCTTCTAAAGCTTCCTCAAGTTTCTTGCTAATCTTTATTTCTAAACATTTAGGCAGGAAATGGGAAGTTAATCTCGGATCTTCATATGAGGGCATAAACACAGAAGTAACTCATGAAACACAGACTATTTCTACTGACGCATTTTCATGTTGCCTTTATCTTGTTAATTCTGAGTTGTACTCAGAGATGAGCATCCTCACCACCTTCATTTTCACTACTAACTTTTCATTCATTTGTTATGTCCAGAGTCCCGGTGACAAACCACACAGTGTTTTTGCCAGCCCTTCTTCATCTTGTCTCTTCCCTGGAGGCAACAGCTCCAACAGCCTTAGCTGGGGTCTTTGAGCTCTTTCGAGGTAACTCTTCTACTTAGTTGCAGCCTGGGCTTTACTCTCTTTATTTTGGTCGCTTGGACCATCTTCTAGATACAGACATCCTGACTGTACCAACCTTTCCTTCAAGCTCTTTTCTACTTCAGTTACGTTACTGGCATATTCTTGTTTGGTGTCTACGAGTACCCTTTTAATGCTGGAATTTCATGGTTGCTACCTTCTCCCTTCTGGGGTGCACACTGAAAACTTCCCCTGTAAGGGGCATTCCATGGCAGAGACAGCTGACTGCAGGAACGTTCTCTCCCTGTGTGTGCATGTATCCACAGACTGCATCATGCCCGGTGCTTGCTGTAAGTTTGTTGTTCCCGGAGGGCAGGAACTTTCAACACCTTTTTTTCCACTGCACTTGACCTAGTGTAATGAAGCAGGTAGGCTCCATTCTACTTGAACTGTGTGTGTGTGTACATATGTGTGTGTATATATATGTGTGTGTGTGTGTGTGTGTGTGTGTAATCTAAAAAATAAGAGTGTTCATTTATACCACTCTACATAATATTTATTTTGTCTCCTGGTATTTAAATTATTCCAACATATACAATTTATTTCTTCTCCATTTATTTTTTCTTTGACAAAGCAACTTGTAAATTTAAATAAGACCATAAAATAAGCATTCTAACACACACACACACACACACACACACACACACACACACACACACACACCTAGAATGTATTACAGCCAAACAAATTCTTCTTTGGGGCTCTTTTTATGTTGCCTTTCAAATTCATACATTTTATTAACTTAAAAAAATATCACCTATAATGATTTCCAAGGTAATTAGCCAGCTTCCATCAATAACAGAGACATACATGCAGCCAATTCCCTTTTTTCTTCTACTCTTTTTGACTTAGTGGAAAATGTGTGCCTGTGTGTCGGAACGTGGTTTATGGCCCTTCTTGCATCAGTGGCGTATACGTTTGGCTAAAGCTAGAGCAAGCGCGGAGCCCACTGAACTCCTAGTGAAGCTGCAGCTAATTTTATGACTTCATAATACATCATCTCAGCAATGCTAATTACGTTATTAAAACAAACAAAAATGATTTATTATAAACACAGGGGAAAGAATGCCATGCCAATTGCTGTGTGCAAGGAAAACAGAACAAAACAAAACACAGACTTGAACCCTACAAAATAACCAAGGTGTTTGAGGAGAAAGAGAGACATCTGGAGAAAAAGAAACAAGTCCTCACTTCATCTCTAAAATAAAGAGGGAGCCAGATCATTTCTGTGTCGGGTCCTCCTAGTCCCCTACCACGTTTCACCTCAATAATTCTGTAGTGGTAAAGCATCGGATATCCAGATATTCTCCAATCCTAGTGAAGTATCCATCAGTCAGTGTTGGATGAAGTGATCCATGTTGCGTTAGGGTCTTAGGCCTAATGGGGACATTGTTTGCTCTCCAAAGATGATGCTCTCAAACATGATGATCATGGCACACAATGCATTGATAACAAAATTAATCATTGACACTCAATCCTACCTCAACCCCAAATATCAAATATTAGCAAACTTCAAGGAGCAGAAATCCCCATATTCTTCTAGTTTGTCTACTGAGTTCCAATCACTGTCTGCTGAGAAAAAAAGTCATCACGTTGCTGCTCTTGTCTGTTTCCACTGCAAATCGAAGCAGACACATGCTCACCACACATCATCCTTCCAAAAGCAGCTGAGGAAAGCAGCCTAACATTCACATTGGATAGGGACTCTATAGTTAAACCTTTTATCAACTTTGCAATATATATATATATATATATATATATATATATATATATGTGTGTGTGTGTGTGTGTGTGTGTGTGTGTGTGTGTGTGTATGTGTGTGTGTGTGTGTGTGTATTCTACAATCCAGTTTTCTCATGGTCCATAGGCTCTGAGACTACCAGACTCCTATTAAGTCTGGAGCCTGATGTCCACTGCCTTTCTCCAGTCCAATATAGACAGACAGACAGACAGACACAGACACAGACACAGACACACACACACACACACACACACACACACACACACACACACACACCACAGCTTATTTTTGTTTGCTTGCTTTTGTTACGTTTTGTTGTTATTTTTTTTATTTGGAACCCCTCAAGTTCCTTTATACCTACAGTCTTTACTTACATTCACCTCTCTCCACAATGCCCTGCCTTTGGCTCTTTGTACAGCCTGAGTCTAAACTCCACCTCCTCCAGTGACTGCCTAGAATGATGTATGGATGAGTTCAGCTCCTCGGGGTCTCCATTACCCAGCTCTGACCCCACACCTGTCTTCCTAACAATTTCCTGAATTGCTAATTATTTTATGGATTTTTTTGTTTGTTTTTCTTATGTGAGTTTTGTTTGATTTTTTTTCATTGTCTGTCAGATCCTGACTCCCAAAGAACCCTAAGCTTCATGAGGTCAAGGCCCTGGCTATGCTGACCTCAGCATCCCAGCACCTTTCACATACAGGGTCCTCAGCACACAACTTCCAAGTGGAGATATGGTGGTACCTGTCTTAGTTTTGTTTTTATTACTGTGGTTTAAAAAAACAAGAAAGATACACTGACCAGAAGCAACTTGTATGCTGGGGGGGGGGGTAGGGAAGTAAGCTATATGTCCCCACCACGGTCGGTTACCAAGAGAAGTCAGGGGAGGAACTCAGGCCAGAATCTTGGAGGCAGGAGCTGAAGCACAGGCTACACAGGAACATTGTTCATGGATTTGCTCGGTGTGATTTCTTATACAACCCAAGACTACTGTTCCGCGGCAGCATTGTCCAGAGTGAGCTAGCCCCCCAACATCTATCCTCAATCATAAAAATGCCCGTGGGCTTGTCTATGGACCAGTCTGATGGAGGCATCGTCTCTATTGAGGTTCCTTCTTCCTACTGACTCTCCAGCTTAGGTCAAAATCACAAAAAACAAAATCAAAAACAAACAAACAACTCTAAGCAGCACAATATGTAACAGCCACAACAGAGTTCCTGCAAAGTAACTTGGACCTTTTGTTCTTTTTCTTGGTATCTAATGCCTTAGCAGTTGTTGTGTACGTTAGAAACTTGAGGGGTTTTACCCCTTTAGCATGGGAGATTCAGTTAGCATGCAGTCCCAATGGCCACCTTAAATAACCTTGAATGCCCTTTAAAAAAACGTAACAATAACAGCAACAACAACGGACTTCAGATAAACCAGAACCCTGAAAATGTCATTTTTGAGCCTTGGTAGTAAATACAGGGACCAGTCTTGGCTTAGTGACTTATCATCAGACAAATGTGGATTATCTGTTCCCATCCTAAGAACACAGCTGGATGCTCACTTGGCCTATCCTTTCCTTCACAGTCAGGACATTACAGCTGAGCTCTGCATGAGATGACAAAACAGAACCACCAACTGATCAGCATCACAAGGAAAGTGCTAGAACAGTGTAGATACCTTGTTCTATGTAGTTCCCAACTACAGCAGACAACAGACTGAAAACTTAGCCGGCATTCTCCTGTTACTCTTGGGAACAGCCCCGATGGTGGCTGCTGTGACTTGTCCTGGGCTGACAATGCTCCACCATTTAATTACCTTGTAACTGTCCATTCTTGTCCAGTGGCAGATGATTTTGTATCTACTAATGCAGCTATTCTTTGGCAAGCAGAGGAATTAGGATCACATGGTATGATCAAAAAGGAATTCATTCTCCTGACAGAATTTCCCAGACTCAAAGAACACACACACACACACACACACACACACACACACACATATGCAGGAACTTAGACTTCATTCCAACAGAGGATGCATTTACAAAACTACATATAAATAGGATGCCAGATGCCACAGTCATAATCTATTCCAATTTAGTCCTACAAATTAAATTACAAATGTCCGGAAAATAGAAGAGAAGAGATGCAAGGAAGGAAGAGAAGTGAAGGAGAAGGGGAAAGAGAATAAATAGGAAGCCCAAGCAATCCCACAGGGCTCTCCACACAGGGCTGCAGCCGTGTGAAACGCAGGCTCTGCGGCCTCTGAGGTGTGGCCAGGCTGTAATGACATAGGCTTCTCACAGTGGAAGTAGGAGCTCAAGGGTCTGAATGCCCAGAATCTCATGCCTCAAGACCGTCAGCACAAACAAATGACTCCTGTGACTCAGATAGTCCGTGGCCTCTCCTGGGAAAGAAAGTGAGGAATGCCACTGTTGAAAAAATACCATGGTTTACACAGTGTTTGGGGGGGGTGCTTTCCAAGTAGTTTTGGTCGCATCCAACCACCCCCGGTTTTAGAGTCAGGGAAGGCAGGAGAACTGCATTTCTTATGCAAGAACATTCAGAGGCACATGGTATGAGATCACAGATAGCCAATATTTAATTTTCTCTTATTTTCTAAAAAAAATCAACAAAAGCAAAAATCACTGTTTTGTGGGTGTTGGTAACATGCTCTTTTGTCAATATCAATACAACTGATATTGTCTTGGCTATATTTCCACAGTCCAACACATAGCCTACCTGTATAGTTCACATTATAAAAACACACACAAAATAAGAAATCATCTACAGGATCCAGGCATGCATTTGTGGAAACACATGAGCAGAAGGTGCACATGTGTGTGGACATGTGTGTGGATGTATGCTGGTTGAGAGGCCTGTATATCTATCTGGGTCTGTTCCCTAAAACATAAATTTACTTAAAGGTGACATATTTGGTGGCATTTTTTAATGCAAAGAGCCATGCTGCTGGGAGACATTCACACAGATATCTGCAGATGCAGCCTTTTTAACAAAGGAAAGAACATAAAAAAGCTTTGCTATGGGGAGCTGGTCTGTGGTAACATCATATTCCTATCTGTGGTATTTCAAGTTATTTTATAATTTCAGAGAATATTTTTTCAATAACTGTAGTTATGGGCATCTGATACTTAAGTCTCTCTTAAATGTTAAATAGTTTCAGAATCAAAACAACACTGAAAAATACTTTTTCATGTGAGTCAGACTTGATTGGGGACTTCTAGGTATCCAAGTCAGCTCAGTTGGAGTTGCTGGATGAGTGTTGTCGTCTACTATATAAGTCCTTTTTCTTCCCTCTAATTCCATCTGGACATTCCCTGATATCTCTCCTTCTCTCCCCTATGTGTATGTACATAACACACATGTGCAGTGTGTATGTGTTCCTCTTTGTGTGTGAATGAGGGCACCTATGGTGATCAGGTGACAACCGCAAGTGTTGGATCTCATCTTACACCTACTTTGAGGCAGGTCTCTTGTCTACCACAGCATAAGGCAGGGTTGGTGGCCTGAGAGCGTCTAGGGACTCTCCAGTCTCTGCACCCATTTTGCCAGAAGTCCAATGGGATTGCAGATGCACTATTGCGTACAGCTTGATGTGGGTCCTAGGAAACAGAACTCTAGTCCTCCTGCTCAGACAAGTACTCTATCAACTGAGTGCTCTCGGCGTTGTTCTTAGTACAAAATTTGTCCCCCCAAACCTCTCCTGTATATGCATTCTCAGAGATTTCATCTGTCTCTTTAGAGACTAAGCATGGCCAGTAACCTCAGAGAACCCCTGTCGTGGCCTCCTCAGTCCCAGGATTAGAAGCATGTACGACCATATCCAGCAATTTTTTTCATGTGTTCTGGGAATCAAACTCAGGTCCTGCTAGTGGCTGCCTTACTGCCTGAGCTATTTCCCAGGCCCCTGATTCATCTCTCTAACTCCTACTAACAGAAATTGGTGCTCATACAGAATTCTCTTATGTGTCATGGAGCCAAGATTTACTCACTTCTTTGTATATTGAAATTCTAATCTCCAAAAGGATAACAAAGACGAAGTCTTGTAGAAATCACTAAGATCCATGAGGTCTCCTGAGCAGACCCTGGTTGGAGGGAATTATTACCCCTAAGAAGAGACATCAGAGTGTTCACTCTGCTTCTGTGCTTACATAAAGCAGATTTATGTGCACATGTAATCATTACCCACCAAGCAAAGAAGCCTCAGAAAAAAAAAATCTATCTGAGCAGTACTCCGACTTGACAGACTTTGCAGTCCCTAGAACCCTGAGAGAGTAACTATGATTAAAATAACCACGTCTATAGCTTTCTGCAGTAGTGTGAGCTACATCCCCAAGTGAACCAACCTCACCAAAATGTCTGAATATCAGATGGTCATTTTCACCAGTTCCCCTTAGAGCATGGTCTTCGCCAAGGGTATCTTCCCAAACATTCCCCATGGTTTTACACTTTAGCCAGTGGCTAATCATGAAGAAGTAATAAGCTAGCCACCTTGCATATAGTTGGCTCAAGCATACATAAGAGGGGACATTGCATCTTCAGAACAGGAGGAGACAGGCTCTTCTGAAGAGATCTGAGGTTTTGTCCTGTTGAGCTTGAGAGATATCCATCTTGTAACAGGCCAGATATGACTGGAATTACAGCACAGAACATTGAACACTACAACAAAGATGCCTTACTGCATCAGGCCAAAGCTGATTTACCCTTAACTCTACTACCCTTTCCTACCCTGCTTCCTTAACCCTTCTTCCTGTGAGAGCTCTCCCTAGAAACTGCTTGGCTACTGATCAGCTCTAGATTCAAGTGCTATGGCTCTAAGCACCCCCACTTCCTGTTCTACACTCCTTCATGGTAACAGTGGTTTAGTGCAGATGTCGCTGCCTATCCTGGGATGGCTTGCTCTAGTTTTCTGCCTCTCTCCATGATCCAGTCAAGCTATGCTGATGCTCGGTTTTTTGGTTATAGGGAAACCAGGACCAAGAAGGTGAACTGTAAGTACAACTTCTGGATGCATGGAAGGTAGGTGGAAAGCAAAGGCAGGACAGGAATATGCTACCAAGGAGTGCACATGTAAATGGGAACAGAAGCCTACTTGTCAGGGGACAAAACAGCCAGAGTGAGAGAAGATGCCTCCATTAGCAGGCTTTGCCTCCGGAGGACACACAGTACTTCTCCATACTTCGATGTGAATGTGCTGGAAATTTGGCTCAGGTGTGGCAGTGTGTGGGAGGTGGGGGAATCCCTTCAGAGGCAGATCCCAGAGGGAGGTATTTAGGTCACTGGGCTTCATTGTTACCCTTAGAAGGAGTTAATGTAGCTATCCCAGGATAATTCTAAAAACAGCAGGTGTCTATGCCCAGAGAAGGTCAGGCCAATGAGTCTCTAGGCTTCCTGTCTTGCTAGATTTTGCTTGATCCTTTTTGAATATGCTCCCACAGTTGTGATGCCTTTTCCCATGAGGCCCTGGCTAGAGATCCAGTCATCCAATAGACAGGGCTGCGCACCTCAGACGTCCAGCTTCTATCAACAGGAATTAAGGAAATTCTTCTTTATAAATGATCTAGGCTCAAGAATTTTGTTTTAGAAACAGAAAGCAAGCTAGTGTAACGTGATTATATTTCCACCCTAACCAGAACGTCCTACCTACACCCCGTCTTTTACACATTCACAAACAGACACACACTCACATTCATATGAAGATGAGTATATGAAAGCAGAGCAACACCTCAGATTTTCAGAGGAGACTTTACAACCCCAGACCTCTCACAACTCTTCCTAAATTATTATACTGGCTTTCTGTCTGCTCACAGAATCCATTCTCACTGCAACAACATTATACATTCAATCCATGACAGCAGGATTTCCTTTTAGAAAATGGATCAGGTCACAGAATTGTTATGCTTGTGCTTTGCAAATAATGGCTCATTTGCACTCAGAGTTAAATCCAAAACATCTGGCCTGGCCTAGAAAGGCCAGTATAATTCCCATCTACCTTTCCTTAATGCTGGCCCATGACTTTGAATGGCCAGCTCCTCCCCCTCTCCTTCTCCTCTCACTTCTCCTCCCTTCTTCCCCCTCCTCTTCCCCCTCTTCTTTCTTGTCCACCTCCCCCTCTCCCTCCATCCTTCCTCCTCTTTCTCCTCCTCTTCCTCCCCATCATCTCCCTCCTCCCCCTCCCTTCTTCCTCCTTCCCTTTTTCCTCCTCTTCTTCCTCTTCCTCCCTCCCCATTCTTCTTTCTTCCCCCTTCCTCATTAGTATTTTGTTTATGTTTCTTTAGAACTGTACATTTCATGTTGTATGTTTAATATTTGTGAACAGAACATGCTTCCTTGTAAGGAGGTTTTATTTGATTACTAAGGAAATTTTTGATCTATATTTAGAACTATTCTTTACCATCCCATCACCACCTAAGAAATTAGTGAAATAGACTCTTGAATTCATCACATATGATAACCTCAGGAGGAAGGAAATCAAATCAAAATTAAGGCTTTACTGATGATGTGGCTAAGAAAGCATCAACAGATACATGGTGGATGTCCTGCAATCTTTTCAGATCTTGATGGACATTACTAATCACCTGGGTGAGTCTCCAGATGTCCCCTCAATAGAGAAATCTTAAAGAAAGAAAAAGCAAATGTGAGTTGAATATTTCTTTCTTTATATTAATTAACTGGATATGACTAGACTCTTCAAATAGCACCAAACGTTTGATTTTATAAACATATCAACTTAGACATTCCTGTGTTCTACTATATCTGTTGTCCAGCCAGGTTTGTTTTGAAAAGCAGTAGGCAGAAGGTTTCCACATCTACATCTAATATATATCTAGATTATGCTACCAAAGGTGAGAACAACAAAGATAAAGGAGAAATCTGAATACAAGAAGGAGAGGGGAGCAGATGGCCCAGGATTCTGAGAAAGACTCCAAGTTCTGCTCAGGAAACCATCTCTCTGGGTCTTCTCTCACAAAAATAATCTTTGTGCCTGAGGTTTATAGAGTCCCTCCAACCTGGCTCCCCCATGGTTATTTTTAAGCTGACATAAAAGCTTTCATAAAGCACTGCTTTGATATTAGAGGGTCCAATCTGAGAAAATCTAATGCTGTCGATCATACACCATTCCAAGCCTCTTGGTAGGGCTAGCTTTTATTTTAGCCATACTTTAAAGAACAGACAACTGGTCAACCTTGTTGAGATAGTGCTTTATTTCTGATGAAACTTTAGGTTCCACCTTCACATGAAAGCCTGAGGTGCTTAATTATCTCCAATAAGAATGGCTTCTGCTTCCTCAATTAATCCTGCGGGTTGAGCACCACTGGGCTTGCTCTCTAAGGCCAGGAAAATTATTAGGCTCCCTAAGTATATAAATCTACACCTAATCACTGAACCTCAATTACTTGCACAGTGGTTCATCATGTGGAAGCACTGACAAGACAACTTTTTCATTAGAGTTTGAACAAGCTGGGGAAAAGATGTCAAAGTAGAAAGAGAGACAGAGAGAGAAAGGGCCCTACTGCTAATCTACTTTCTCAAGATTATTCCTGTCAAAAACGACTGTGATTTGTCAAATCGTGATATTTAATGAGATCTAATTATTCTCATAATTTGAACACACTTTAATACTTCAAATTCATTAATTTATTCCTTATTTTAGATAAGTCAAATAGCAAGCTAGCTTTAATATAATGAGATATATTCAATTACCTTCCACTGAAAAAAAGAAAGAATTAAAATGGGGAAGGCACCTTGGTGGTATGTATTTGGATTGTCCAGAGCCTCTCTGAGGGGTATGCTGTCTTTCCCATGCCATGTTGTTCTGATTGAGCCCAATCCTTCTACAGTAGGACAGACCTGCACCTGGCTACTCAGAAGCCCTGAACTCTATAGAGACTGTGACATCCTAGGCACGAGTGACTCACTCATGTCACATAGAGTCTTTTTTATGGAAGTGACATAAATGGGAAAAATGACATATAGCCTGACAGTGTTCGTCATTCTTAATGACAAAAAATTCTACAAAGTGAAAACATTTGGGGTCAAGCAGTGTAAGATGTCAGAGAGGAATCTGTGAAAAGCAGGTCATGGTTTGTACCTCAGGTCTGCACTTGACTGTCTTCACTGACCTTGTGGGGTACAGCTCACTCTCAGCAAACTGAACAAGTGTGTTTCATTTTACTTAATCCAGTCTGAGTTGCTGTTAATAAACTGTTACAAACCTGAATCTTTTTACAGTGGAAAGAACACTAAAATATCTTTGAGAAACTTTATCTTTAAAAATAAATCTAGGCTTAAATTCTATAGTTTACTATTTTGTACATGTGTGAAGGTTCATTCAAGATAGAGCTTCAACCAAAATAGGAAACACAACCTTATAAATTAAAACATAAAAAAATAAATATTCAGTATCAGGCAGGAAGTAAATTAATGGTGACAAAAACAACAGTATAAAATTAGATGTACACTTTAGGCAGAGTTTTCTATTTGTTCAAAAGCTTCCTCAAGAAGATTCATGGGTTACTCAGAGATTATAAAAAGATCTTTATGATGCATGTAAATTAACCAGAAGATGTCTACTCATGAAAGAAGCACTCTTATGACTCAAAAAAAAAAAAAACTCGTAATTTGGCCAAATGATTTCAGAAGTGCTTTCCAATGCAAGATACACAAAGCTTCAAGAATCCCATGAAAATGTCCCAGCACCATTGTGTATCATAAAAATTGGACATCTAAGCCACTGTAGGATAGCACCACACATATATTTGCATTAGAAATGCTTACAAATGCTGATGGGGCCAAGTGGTTAGTGAGGATACAGATTAACCCAAAGGTCCCTGCAGCCTGGCATGCATAAAAATGGTATCAACACATTGACAAAAGATTTAGCAATGCCAGAGAAAATCAAATATTCTCCTACTTATGATCTAGAAATTCCAATTCTATATTCTCAATATAGAAACAGAATCTATATGTTGATAGAAAGAGATCTGTACAGCAGTGTTCATGGATCTTGTTTTATATAAGTCATAAACTGTAAATAACCCAAATGACACCTATCAATAGGTAAACATACAAAACAAACTGTAACTCCTGAGAGTACTGTCAGTAAAGTACAAATGTGAGTGGATGTAAATGCATCCTCAGCATTGTCAAGAGTCAAAGAGGTCAATGGAGTCACTGTGTGATCCCATGCACATAGTGTTGACTAAACAGGCTCCATCTATCATGATCCCTGCTACCGAGGGGCAAGCATGGATTTACAACTTCTTAGATTGGTATAAATGCCTTATATTTTGATGGGAAATGAAACATGAGTTCCATGTGTACAGATACTTGTGAACTGTTAACTTAAGTTGTGTGTACAAACCACCATCATCATCATTATCATCATCATCATTATTAAATAATTTTTATTAAATTTTCTTCAACAACGTTTAAGATAATGAAATCTAGTCAGTCCATCTAGTCAGTTGCTGCATTTTTTGTAACTCTCAAATTTCTTTCTCTGTTCTTCCACACTGAATAAATAAACAAACACTGATCACACTAGGAAGATAGGTTTCTCCTGGAAACTAGACTACATCCTGTGGTTTACATTTGGAATTGGAGCAGTGTGAATCCAGCTTGCAGTAGATATAGAAACAAAATCAGAAGTGCTTAACTGTGCATCTAGATGGCCTATAAGATTGAATTACTTCAACAAGCAACTTGTACACAGCTTGGTTTCTGAATGGTACTCACTTCAACATGAAAACAGTGCTCTGTGAATTAATGGCTGATTTATATTCTTCCCTGGACAAAGATTATCAGAAAGCAAAGTAACATTAAAGAATATGTGGGGTAATATAAAAAGACAGGGAATAGCATGAGGTGGCCCCTACTGGCTAAATATGGGACAGTGTGAGTTGTGGAATAACTGATATAATGAATGGTGTCCATAAAACATACTCACGCACATACACATAAATGCACATACACATTCACAGGCATACATATATGCATACACACAAACACATGCACACACATACACATGTACATACACATACACAGGCACACTGCACACATGCTTGTGTAAATGCACATACACATTAGTACACCCAGATGCACAGGTACATTGAACTCATGCATACACACCAGGCACATGCACATACACACATGCACCTGTACACACTTTCACATTCACATGTACACACATACACATCCACATGCACACACACAGGCACACTGCACACATGCATAGGCATACTGCACACATGCATAGGCATACTGCACACATGCATAGGCATACTGCACACATGCACATGTACAAGCACACATACATATGTACATTCACATTTATACATACATCCATACTCATACTGCACTCATGCATAGGCACACTGAACACATGCATGTACAAATGCATATGTACACACAAATACATACATGAACACTAATGTGCACACTCACAAATATGCACAGGCACACATGTGCACATACATACACAAACACACTAAGGCACACACATACACACACACACATTCATAGGCACACATGCACACACAAATGTGCACAGGCATACACACAGTCACATACACACCATTTTATATAAGGATCTTGGCAGATTTCAGCATATTTAGCTGTGACCTTGAATCAATACTTCATAAATAATGAGGTATACCTTACATGCTTGTGTGTGTGTAAGTGTGTGTGCATGTATATGTACACATCCACATGATTCATACAATAACTCTATGAACTATATGCCATATTATTTCTACATTATAACTAAAGAACAGAATAGTGTATACAGTCCCACTGGTAATAAGTGGCTATTTTTTTCTCATTGGATAAATTTGCATTTTAAATGTTATCCCCTTTCCTGGTTCCCCTCCCGCTCCCCCTGCCTCTATGAGGATGCTCCCTCTCCCAACCACCTACTACCACCTAGACACCCTGGCATTCTGCTCTACTGGGGAAATGAGCATTCACAGGACCAAGGGCCTCTCCTCCTATTGATGCCTAACAATGCCATCCTCTGCTACATATGGAGCTGGAGACATTGGTCCCTCCATGTGTACTCTTTGGTGTGTGGTTTAGTCCCTGGGAACTCTGGGTGGTCTGGTTGGTTGATATTGTTGTTCTTCCTATGGGGTTGCAGACCTCTTCAGTTCCTTCAGTCCTTTCTCTAGCTCCTCCATTGGGGTCTCCATGCTCAGTCCAATAGTTAGCTACAAGCATCCTCATTGGTATCAGTAAGGCTCTTGCAGAGCCTCTCAGGAGGCATCCACATCAGGCTCTTGTCAGCAAGTACTTTTTGGCATCAGCAATAGTGACTGAGTTTGGTGGCTGCATATGGGATGGATCCCTAGGTGGGGTAGTTTCTTGGTGACTTTTCCTTCAGTCCCTGTTCCACTCCTTGTCCTTGTATTTCATCCCTTGAGTATTTTGTTCCCCCTTCTAAGAAGGACTAAAGCATCCACATTTTGGTCTTCCTTCTTGAACTTCATATTGTCTGTGAATTGTGGCTACTTTTTGAAAAGGAATCTGTATGTAACATAACCGAGGCGACAGTGTTCCTAGTCACTGACCTATCATTGCTTCTCAAATATCATATAAACTCTGGCATGAAGTAACCTTATAATTCAAAAATCCCATAACAAGGGGTGAGTCACAGACAGGGCTGCATGCTCAAAAAAGATATCTAGACTTGGATTTCTGACGTTTGTGAGCACAGTTTCCAATTAGAGATCTATCACTCGAGTTTGCTCATCTTGATATCTTGATACACAGATAACATTTTTCATTTTTGGCTTTCTTCCTGAGACCTTCCATGTGAAGGTCTCACCTCTCTAAGTGTTGCTCTTTCTGCAGCCTTGAGGTGTTGGTGATACACCCTTGTTCAACTGTCTTCCTGACATCTTTGATGGCCAGCAAAAAAGACGGGAGTGACACAGAGTATTCTCAAGGAGGACTTGGTCTTTCTATGAACTGAAAATTATCAGCAAAACTTACAAACTCCTCTGTGCTTTCTTTGAAAAGCAGCTATAGATCACTGTCACCTTGGTTAGAAAAATGACAAAGACCTGAGGCCTAAGGATTTCATTATAACATAAGAAGTACATGATCGGTAACTCTAGATGCCTTTATCTACAGTCTCCTGTTTAAGTCAGCCAGACATCTTGAGACCTGGGAAATTATTCATGTGAAATTCAGCGAGTCTTTCCCATGCTGAAGAAAACTAAAGCGCTGACCAACGTTCAGCAAGGATGCTTTTAAGTGGCAGTGGAATTATCTGAGAAAGCCATAAAAGTAAGATTTAGAAAGCATTATTGTATTTTCAGTCTGTGGCATTGCCTAACAAAACAACCACACACATACACACTCAACTACTCAACAAATTCATACTTAATTGTGATAAGAATTCATTAAAGGTTGTGCTGATGTCCAAGAGGCAAAAGTAAAATGCCTTTTTTCTTCCAGAGCCTTAATTTTATTTTTCCCTTTTTCTATTAAACTACTCACCCTCCCCCTTGGGCTTACATGGCCCATTATCTTATGTTTCTTAGAATTTCTCCCATTATAAAGGAATGAATAAATGAATAAGGGAACAGAGAGGTGGAAACTGGGTATTGGCAATAGCAGATAGTAAACTAAAGCTTCGATGAGGCAAAGCTACAGGCTGCCATAAAACGACATTTATAAAGGAAATGAGCATGTCATTAGTGGCATATTTTAACAGGCTTTACTTTCCACAGAGCTGCGTTAGGACTTCATGTATTTAAACATAAGTGAGTATCCCTTGTAAGAATACAAATATATTAATACAACTTAAATTACAGTAGACCTAGGCTTCCCCTAAAAACATTCAAATGACTATTTTGATAAGGTTCTCCATTTCCTGTCTTCAGGGGAAAAACCTTGATAATAAAAACATTGTCTACCAGTGAGACAGAGTACACCAGATACCAGAGAGAAATACGGTGCTCAACCAAGCATCTTACAAAGGCCATGAGTTAAATTTGATCTCAAAGTTTTCTGAGCTGAACATGGCAACATGAGCCTGAACACATGAAAAAGATTTTAACAATGTAAATAAACAGGACTTTCTCTCAATATGAAACCCAGCTTATCCCGGAGAACACATTCAAAATTCAGTAATTGGAATCAGTTTCCCCTATGGAACTTGCTACACCCACATAGATTTTTTTATGGTAGAGTTATTTTGTTTTAATTTTTCTCACATTACTTCACACAAAACATATAGTGCTCAAATTAAGGACCTTCCATCTAGGAGCAGAGTCAATTACCAATGAGAACAGAAATAACTGGAGTACAAACGTTTGGGCACAAGAAGGAAGATTGAGCTCCAGTAATTGGTGTGCTTTACCCCAATGTGTCTTAGTGTCCAGCTGTATCTTAGCAACCAACTTGAAGATTTCTCAAGGTGAAGAACTAGGTCTTATAAACCATAGCACCATACAACCGGGTAAATGATAAGAAAACACTCAGAACAAACCAACAATCTGCTCTTCAGGATCGAACATGGCTTGGCCCTTGATTATGACAATCTTTCCTCTCTTCACTAATGTTTCCTTGAGTAAATTAGGAAATGAGGGTCTTGTTTATAAAACTTGCTTGAAATGTGACAAGGTCTTTCATATTGTCCATAGCAGAAAGGGAACAGATCCCAAAGACATTCAGCATCTTCCATATTATGCTCAGCAGAAAGTCAATGGATCACTATGGCCTTCAACAGTGACTAATCTTAAAGAAGTATATAAAACTACCAACGGAATACATTAAGTCACTACGAGTTTATAAACAGTCACACACATAGCAGTGAGGTTTTGTTCTTTAAGTTACAAAACTGTACTACACTTTAGATCACCTAGTCCACAAAATGGTATTGCCACTGACAGTTTTATAAAAGGTAATTCTTTGCCTTTCTTCGAGATCTATAGTCAATTCAGTTTATACGATATAGCCAGTATAAAGAAACACTGCTTGTCTTATATGTTGTTACAGTGTGACCTGTGTGCCTTTGGGTTCTAAATACAAAGATTCAGCCACCAAAGAACCAAAAATACTTGTGGGTGTGTGGTTTCTGTACTGAAAATATAGTGACTTGTTTTCTTGGCACTGTTCTCAAACAGTCAACATGTACATACATACATTTACATGGTATTAGCTATTATAGTTAGTTGGAAATAAAGAGTAAGGTATGCGTAGGTTATTTGCAAATTCTATACAGTTCCATATGAGATACTTGAGCCTGTGTGGATTTGTTGTCCACAGATAGTTCCAAAGAACAATGAGACAATGGGAACACCCATATAGCCCCTACTAACAAACTCAGACAGCTATTTGTCATAACTAGATAGATATATTAATCAGATTTTTAATGAGTAATAAAAATGTATATAACCCTTTGGGGATGTCACTAAAACCAAAATACAAGGGAATATTTGAGATACATAGTGAAGAATATAAACACAGTGCATTTCACCACTATTGTAATATATTTTAGTTATATTTAGCTTAGACGCCAGCATCATCAACTGGCATTTATTCCTGTAAGAGAATGTCCTATCATCACACTAGGAGGACTGAAAAGAACAAAACGCAGCATTGTGTGATGAACTACAAGAGGGGCTGAAGCACTGAAATTACCCATCGGAAATGCCTGGGCTCACTGGCCATTGGAAAATGTCAGCTTCACTTCAAACTGTGTCATCCAAATAACTGAGATGAAGACAACATGGACTTCCCCAGGGACCATTTGCTATTTGTCCTGATATGAAGCTTCTATGAGCTTTTAACACCACATAGCTCTGCTCAGTGACACTGCCCACAGCGGGCTTCTGTATTTTTGTGTGTGCTTTTTTTTTTACTGGGGTCTAATTACCTGAGTGTGCCCTAAGTTCTTTGAGACTAATAATCTCTGCTTGATATGTAAGATATGGTCATCAAAATGTTGTCAGATTTGTTAAATGAGGGAACATAAGTAAAACCTGAACACTGGGCAATTGAACTAAGTCTTGGCATACCCGATGTAAGAAACAGTCCAGAACACAGGCAGTTACCAACTGGAAGGACCCACTCAGAGCATCCTACCCTCAACATCCAGGGACCAAATAACAGAAGTAGTCAGAAAGAGGATGGACAAGGAATAAGTCAGTGATGTGTCAAAAATAGCAAACAGTGACTGTGTCTGCAGAGAGAGGGCAGAGCTATTGTCACTGTGGTTGTGAGGACTAGAAACTGAAGAGACTTAACTTTCGAGAATGGCAGTAGATTCGGGCATTTTAGCAAAAGGTTTCGGCACAATTGGAGAGCAACAAAATGGAAAATGTACAAAACAGGGACAGAGAATGCAAGCTAGAATGCTCATACCTCAAAACAACAATGGCAACAAAACAGAGAATAAGGAAATGAAGTCTAACAGTTTGGTTTTCAAGACTGCAATGGTAGAGATGGAGATGGATTCATAAACATAAATGCATAGGGAGAAACCTTGATAGAGCTTCCTGCAACCTCTTTCTTGGTCCCCTTTCAAGGGCAAAGTAGGAAAAGGAGATTATGGAGAACTAAATGGTATGCAGGCTGTAAGACTGGATGTGATAATACTTTGATTTGATACTGATTGTCCCCTGTAACCACATCCCCTATCTTATTCTAGTGTTTCCTTTTCCTCTGATCCATCACTAGAATTAACAAGTTAGGTGTATGGAGATTGTCTCCAATGCTCTTCAGAGACCTCGCTAACTTTGATTCACTTGGTGCACTAACAGTAATATGGTGGTGGTCACTTTCTGCATTGTCGTATAAGACCATGTGTTGTACACTGGTTCCTGCATATGGTGACATTGGGAAGTATTACGAACTTCAGGAGATGAAAGAAGCTAGCAAACTGTGGAGGCAACTTGGTAGGGATTTGTACACTGACTATTGTGCACTTTTTCCCAAGCATGTATTCCAGGCCACACTACTCTGTTCTGTGATAAACCAAACAGCAACAGAGCCAACTGTCTATAGCTTGAAACCTTAAAATCTTGGAGCCAAAATAAATCTCCTCCTAGAAATTGATTTTATCAAACAATTTGCCACAGTCATGATAAGCTGACTAACACACACACACATACACACACACACACACACACACACACACACACCCAGCACCTTTGTGCTTGGCTTGGGATTATGAGGCATAATTTTGGATGCAATGACCATTTTTACCTCATTATTCTTTTGATATTAAGATATAATCTATAGAGAGCTATAAAAAATGAAAATATTCAAACAGTGCATCTTTGTACTTCTAAGCAGCAATAAAACCCCAGAGAAAAAATAGGGCAAAATAACTGAGCCATGGAGGGAGCAGAGACTCTCCTGGAAATGCTGAGGCTGTCCCAGGGGCAGACTGAGAGAAGCCATCTGCCAGGAAAAGCAGCAGTGACCTCTAAGTAACAGAATGAACATGCAAAACCAAGGAGAGGGAGATACATGAGACACACATACACAGAACGAGACAGATACAGACAGACAGATGAGACAGAGGCAGACATTTGATGTCTAGCATATATCTTTCTGAGTCACGACTATTTTATAATTATATTCTACAATTCAATGTAAAGAAACAATACACTTCAAGCTTAAATTACCCACTGGACAGTCCACACATTTTAGTTCTTTGTCTTGGGAGATATGCAGACCACTTAATAAATTACACAGCCATAGAGACAGTATTTGGTTTGACTTACCGTCAACAGAAGCCCAACAGATGTCAGCCATGAGTGTTTTAAGTTAGAAGAAAAGTGTTTATTGGTTCCTTGCTCAACCATCTCATCCCTACACTGAGGATACTTGCAAGTAACTTGACCCTGCTAAAATGGCTCACTCCTAAAACTGGTAGCTAGAAATTGCTCAACCCGATGTGTGAAAATTAGGTAAGAATTGGGACAATGTGGAGGACTGTTGCCACATGCCATTTCACTTAGCTGACCCCAAGTTCTTAGGGAGTTCACTAATGTTTCTTACTTCCTGCTGTTAGCATTCACTCATACATACATCCATCCCTGTCAGAATTTTCCTACTGTCTTCTTTGTTAACCAACAGACCGTTGGTCTCTACTGTAATCAGGAGACACTGGTGTGAATTCCTTTGTTAACCCCGGTTTCATGCTTGCTTGACAAGGTGGCTAGAGAGCAATCTATGATGCGCTAGCATTATCCTACCGTGAGAATCACAGCACAGATTTGGTATAGCTTCATCTTGCTTCTTAAAGATGTTGTCTAGAACCTTTCCATGAATAAAACTAAACTTGACCATTGCTATATCATGTACATAAGTAGGTTATCAAGTATCTTCTACTTGAATAGAAGATACTCGATGGCTCTGACTCTTACTCTTTGCTGTGGTTTCTTGTTAACTCCTCCAAAATCCATGATTTTGACGTGAGAAAAGTAGGTAAAAGACAGACAATAGATAGATAGATAGATAGATAGATAGATAGATAGATAGATAGATAGACAGACATGAAGATAGGCAGATATATACATGATAGATAGCTAACTATAGATAGATAATAGATAGTTGATAAATAGATAGCTATAGATAGATAAATAAATAATAGATGATAGATGGACAAACAGATGACAGGTAATAGGTGATAAATAATAGGTAGATAGAGAGTAGATAGACAAATAGTTGGCAGATAGATAGAGAGATAGATAGATAGATAGATAGACAGACAGACAGACAGACAGATAGATAGATAGATAGATAGATAGATAGATAGATAGATAGATGTATCTCTACTGCGATAGCCTCTAATGTTAGTAGCTTTGCAACCTTCCCTAGACAGGTTTTTTTCCATCTCCTCCACACAGTTCTTGGCCTGTCATCTCATCTCAGACTTACACATTTTTTATGTCTTAATTACTGGGACATATATGTATAAATTGACCTAGGCCTGATGCTATTTTGAAAAAAAAAAAAAAAGGTTGAAGGAAGTTATACTACTTCCACAATCATTCTGCTCCTGGAGATCACAACTAAACATAGACTGAATATTTGGGTGAAATCTTTCCAGACGTTTTTGATTAAGGATTACCACTACATATTCCATAACATTTACTGCAATCTTACTGTATTTGAAGGTATGCCAATGGTACTTGTTATAATACATAAGCCCTTAATAACACAAAATTCGCCAATGAGATCACTTTATTTTGTATTTGGTAAGTGAGAAAGAGGCTAGATGCATGTTTTAGATAAAATCAGCTTTCTGAGATTGAAAATTACATCCTAAGCGAGATGGGATGGTCCATACCTTCCCCAAATTTGGGAGACCGAA
The DNA here is from genome assembly GCF_963924665.1 of Micromys minutus. Classification (NCBI taxonomy): domain Eukaryota; kingdom Metazoa; phylum Chordata; class Mammalia; order Rodentia; family Muridae; genus Micromys; species Micromys minutus. The sequence goes on from NC_137980.1 coordinate 28,133,473, forward strand.
GCAGGAGCATCAGATGGTCAAAGCCAGCCTGACCAATACAGTGAGACCCCCACCTCAAACCCAAACTAAAGCAAAGGACTGCAAAAGGTCACGTGGCAAACTATAAAGAAGGACATAGCCTACTGAGGACAGCAAGTCGCTCACAACTGGATTTGTTTGTTTGGTTTGCTTTGGTTTATGCTTGTTATTTGGGGGGGGGGGGGGGCTGGTTTTGTTTTGTGTTTCTTATACAATTAAGCACCGAAACAGCACAGTTGGAGGTATTCACGAGTGCTCCTTCCAAAGTGTATTTTGTTTAAATGTCAACAGCTGAGTATATCAATCAAACTAAACTATTACAATATGACTTGGCTGATATAATAACATAAATGTAAGGTCAAAAGTATAAATCAAGTAAGAGAAAATGTAGAGAAAGTATGACACATTTCCATGAACTTGAAAACCAGAAAATATCTTGATTGATCATAAGAACAATACCTCTGTCAAGATACTATTTCAAAGCTGAGGAGTGGGGTTGGCTTAATGAGACCATTACTCTTGAGGCTTACCCTATAAGACTGCATGCACTTGAATAGTGAGTCTAGCTACTTGCCTTGTAGACCAGCCACTTAACACCCCACATATATGCTTTGTCTTCGAGAACATTGTGTTTTGGTGTTTATAATATTTCAGCACAACCGCATTCTTGAAGGTGACTTTGTTTCGGGTCACCCTGGGTCTTCCCCGAGAGGATTTCTCACCCATGTCAGCACAGTTTGTAGATGGAATTGGCTGTTGCCTATTGGGAGCTACCACTGCTCGAGAGCAGAACAAACTCCAGAGCTCAAAGCTCTCCATCACTGACAAAAGGCAGCAGACAAGCTAAAAATGGCTTTATCCACCGAGGGTTTGCTGAGGCTTCTGAGCAGCTGCAGGGTTAGCATGGTCAGCACACAGTTTGTTTGCAAGCAATCTGAGCACCAAGGGCCCAAGTGCCGGTCAGAAACACTAAGCTCTTGAGAATAGCTCTGCCAGGTGCAAAAGGAAGCTCAGTTCCTGCTCTGCTAACAGTGTCTGCTTCTTTTTCTTAATGATCTGGGGACTTCATTGTAGTTCCTGTTAGATAGTGTCTTAGCTTACACGGGGTGGCAAAAGTCTAGGAGGCCAAACTGTAGACCAAGGGTGATTGTTTGGAAAACTAAGCTTGCATTCCTTATCTCGGGAGAATCACAGACAGACAGAATTGTGGGGACAGATGGGGGTGATGTGAAGAAGTTAATTATACAGTCCCAGCATGAGTCATTTCTGCTAACCATCTTCCACTTGCCATCCACAGAGGTCCTTTCTTAAGATCTTCCTCTCCTTCCCTCAGGTGGGACATGGCATCTGCCTAGTCAAGAGATCTGGGGTGGATTCTATCTCCCACTAGGACCCCAAATGAGATGTTTATCATCCACTGAGAAGCAACATAGGGACCAATAAAATGTCCTCCCGGGTGCTTCACATGTTACATCACAGTTATGTTTCTTCACCTCAAGACTTACTCCTGAAGACCAAGGCGCACCATTGCCCTGACCAGCACATGTGACCGAGCTGCTGCTCTAACTTGGTGAAGACTTGTGCTTTCTGCTGTGTCACCTTTTACTGCTCAGGAGCTTTATCTGATCTGTTCTACTGTCCAGACCACAAATGAGCTTCTCCACTCCAAGTTATTCAATGCTAAACGTAAAAAATAACCATAAGAAGCTAGGAGATAAAACCCTGGTCTAGAATGGGTTGTTTGTTTGTTTGTTTGTTTGTTTTTGTTCATTTGGTTTTGGTTTGGGGTTTTGGGGACCTCGGGGGCTATGGGGGGGTTAGTTTTGTTTGTTTTGGAGGGTGTGAGGAGTGTGGGATTTTTGGTTTTTGTGTTTTGCCTGAAGAAGTCATTCTATAAATGTTCCTTCACTTGTTAATGGAAAAAATAAAAATCCATTTTATAGAACTGTTATGAGAATACAAATAAACTGTGAGCATGTGCTATGATACTACAATACAACTCCTTGGTGTGTTTATTATTTTATATTTAAAGATCACTGCAATGCCAATATTATGGATTTAATGAAATGAACATAAAGCGCAAGGCCAGTCATGGAACATTAAGTCAGGTGAAACTTCTATTTTTCTAAATGATCAGCCTAAAGCCAGAGAGACCCGGAGAAGCTGAAAGTGAAGACTGTTCCTGGGATTCACGTGCAGACAGGAACACGAGATTACATCCCCAAGCCACTCACCTCCAACAGTTAACACCCCGTGCATAGAGACCTCACCTTCTGTACTGTTCATCTGCCCATTCACGGAGGGAAGCAATGCTCCTGCTGCTGCTGGATGTGTGAAGGACAGAACTAACAAAATATTGCCACATGTTAGTTAAGAATGTGGTATCAAGAAGCTGAGATGAAGATTTCAACAAAGGACATGCACACCAAATGGAGAGAGGACATTTAAAAATCACTAACATGCAGTGATAATGAATTTAAAATGTCCTCTCTCTAGTTCTGTGCATGTTCTTTGTTGAAATCTTCATCTCAGCTTTTCCATACCACATTCTTAACTTTCTAGGTCATGGTAGCTGTTGGACTTGGGCATTCTCTTTTTTAAAAAGCTTACAGAAAGTTCTATAGGCATGCTTAACTCACATATCAGAAAAGGGAAAACCAAACTCTATATAAAATAAATACCATATATTTTGTTCATGAAGTTGCTATTTCAAAATTTACTAAATAATAAAAGTGTATACGAGCGATTCTTTACCTTGTATGACCGACATTATAAAGCCACTCCCCACATCATAAGAGCAGATACAACACTCCCTTAACCTGTAATTATTTCTTTGGAAAAATGTGCTAAGTGTCCCTTCTCTTTCTCCATTCCTAGATTGAGATTCCTATGGGTCTTTAAATGCCCAAATATTCCACATAAATTAATTCAGAAAGAACTCCAGATTTTTCTCTAATACCGGAAAAAAACTAAAATAAATGAAAAAATATTTCTGGTTATGCAAGGCTTATGAAGTAATTGTAGAGCTGTGAATGTTTAGGGAAGCAAAGGTTAAATCTATCAGTATTATATAGTCTCAATAAAATATTATTTGAGTCATTATTGAAAATATTACAGTATTTTGTCCCTTAAATGGGGACATAAAAACTGTTCCACATTATTAAAAATGTGGGGCATGGGTGTGTTTTATTCGATGAGACCTCCAAATAATAAACCAGGAAAGAGATATGTTCTTACTAGAACCAAGCATCATGGTAACACACCTTGAGCCCTGTCTCCAAGGAGAAAGGCCCAGTGATGAACTATCACAACACTGTGGGAAAGAGGGAAGTTCTGGAAAAGGAAGCAGATGCTGAATGACACAGGTTCACATTGAATGTGCTAATTTTGACCTATTCAACTCTCCCTTTTTGATAAATGTTGAAAAAGTGGCCATTCATTTTGTTTGTCAGGCATGAAAAAGATGTGTAGACCTTCTAATTTTTCAAATTGATGTAGAAATCAGGTCAATCTGGAAAGAAATGGTGGGGTAATTCCTTTGCACTACATGTACCTACCGTGAGGTCCATTTTCCAAGCATTCACAGTCAAGAAAATATTAAGCAACCGAATGTCACCCTAGTACCTGTCATAAATACAGTCAGAAATTAACCTTCAATCAAGGCAAAAAGTGTTGCTGCTGCTGCTTATTTTGTTGTTTCATATATGACAAGGTACATATAGTTGAATAGACCAATAAAGCTGCCCAACAGCTATAATTAGGCTTGCATATTAATTAGGAGATCCATCATGTTTTAGTAGACAGGGACTTTCCAAATGAGATCCTTGAACATCAACAAGCTAATAAGGTGATTTGAAACAAACTACATTTTGCATGAAATTTTAAATAAACAAACAAACAAAGTTGTTGAGATAAACAATGAAAAATGATAATTTTAATAAAAGACTCAGGTAATGTTCATCTTTTTAGCATTTCTTACCCACAATTTAGAACAGTGATTCTGAGTTGAAGTGGGTTTTGCAATCATTTCTCATACGTAGGGACTGTGGGCTCTACCCAAAGATATTTTAATTGTCACAATGGGGAAGGGGTCCTACTGGTAACTGCCACATCAAGGACAGCACTGTTGCCAGCATTCTACTGAGAACAGACAGCCAGACCCTCTCACAGTTTCCCTATTAGAAGTACCCTGGATGCCCAGGATTCAAAACACTGTCTCAGAACATCTGAATGTCGACAGGGGCCCAAGGAAGGTTGTCATAAAGACCTTAACATCAAGTGACCTTCACCAAGTCCTCAGACAGGTTTCACCAATAACTTATTCTCTACCAGCAACTAATAATCACAAAGAACCAGAAAATGAGACCAGATCAAAGCACATCTTTTTTTGTACAAATGTGAGCACAGCTTACTTCTGAACAGACATGCTATTTAACTAGACACCGTGCAGTTGGTGGGCTTGCCAAAACCACAACTTGGCTTAGATGTACATTGAGAACACTGTAGCTCATCTCTTTTATGGAAAAACATGATTTTCAGGACAATCATAGCAAAATCGTATTTTAGGTACATGTCTCTAAAATGGCATTGCTTCTGATGCACAGCAGAGACTACGGCATGATATGTGATGACCCCATTACAACCTCAGGCCGAGATGATTGGGGATTGGTGATCATACTATAGTTTTTACTCAAGGCACAGGACTCACCAATCTAATACTATTGAACACACACCGCTGATTAAATGGCATCATGATGATGACCAACCAAAAGGAAGAGTTCTTTTGCTACTACCTATGCTGATGATACGGCACGGATTCTGTGCATGTCCAGTTGCCACAATCCAGGACTCACCCACAAGCAGAAGACAAAGTGAGTAGTGTGTATCTCTAAATTCTGCTTGACGCACAGAGATCACTCATGTAGAGCCAACTGAAAGAGTGTTGGAAACTTCTGCTCATCTATCGTCATGACAACCAACACATCTGATACCGTTATATCTGGGTGTTTGCTGCTGAGGAACCCAATCTTTAGCAGGGTTGATACTCACACTTGCATCCTCAGAACCTAACTGCACCTTATACATTATGGTTCTAATAACCAACCAACCTCTCTCCCAGTCTTTCTGCCCCCAATCTGCTCTCCAAACTGATAGCAGACAATTTATTTTGTCTGTATGTGGCACAAACATTCATTATTTGCTGTGCTTAAAAACTCCAATGGTTTCTGATTTCTTTTTGAGTTTAAACTAAATCATAGTTTCAGTAAGAACAGCAGTATTTTTACTGCCTTCTATGTATAAACACAGAGCAGCATCGAACACTTTACACGGATTATCTCCTTTGGACCTTGACTCTGTGGTGTGGAATGTAGGGTCTGTTGCAGTGAGCCCAGACCTACAGCCCTGTCACACTTCCTGCCTCTCTGCACTGGCACTTTTCTTTCCTGTGTCTCCCCTCTGTGCTGCTGTTTTCCCTTTTCACTCAGAGGCAGAAATTCGGACTGTTTTCTTCTCGGTGTACTTTAAGCATAACAGTGGCATCCAAACACTGAGCAGGCTGTACTGCATCCCCTAATGATCTACCCATCTCTTCTGTCAGTATTTGAGAAATGAGTCCACCCAGAACACAAAACACATGACTCGACTTCATTGAACCTACATCTTAAGAAACCAGGGGAAGAAGTTGAGTGTTTGTGCTAATGCTGATTAGCCGGAAAAGCCATGCCTGCCTCTGATCAAATCAGAAGCCTTTGTGTGTGCATCGAGATATCAGGAGTTATTTAAAATGTGAAAGGAAGAAACACTTGGCAGACTTGAGAGAGAATTTTAATGTTCAAAGTGATATTAGGGAAACAATAAGAATGAACGTGAAGGGAATCCTTAAGCTCTCCTCCCTCCGGTTCCCACACACAGGTAGATGGAAGCAAAGGGACAGGAAAGATGAACAGCATAGTTCAATACAGAGGTTAAAAAAATCCAATATAAAATACATGCTTTGGGGCTGGAGAGATGGCTCAGCGGATAAGAGCACAGACTATTCTTCCAGAGGTCCTGAGTTCAATTCCCAGCAATCACATAGCAGCTCATCTGTGTGGAATCTGATTCCCTCTTCAAGTGGGCATGAAAACAAAATACTCATATACAAAAAATAAATGCCCCTGGAAGAACAGGACCAGCAATAGGGAGACATAAGATAAAAGTGACTCCCGACACCATAAGCAACCGTGGGCATCTACATTTCTATTTCTCTTTTGTAGACATATATGGCTCCAGTGCTTAAGAGCACTGACTGCTCTTCCAGAGGTTCTGAGTTCAATTCCCAGTAACCACATGGTGGCTCACAACCGTCTGTAATGGTATCAGAAGCTCTCTTCTGGTGTGTCTGAAGACAGTGACAGATGGTTGTGCTCATATAAACTAAATACACACACACACACACACACACACACACACACACACACACACATATATATATATATGTCTCAAACGTTGAGATTTGCCCTTTTATTAATACACATGACTTATTTTCTGTTATAGGCAACACATGGATCACTGTAACATTTTGGGTTTTGCATGTATGTTTGACACAAAACTAATGTCCAAACAAAAATCATGGACAAAGCATACAGGATGTTTACCTTTATGGTTGAGATATAAAAAACACTTTTACAAAAAATCTTATTTGCTTTACATCCTGCTCACTGTCCCTACTCCTAGGCACCATCTTTCCCCCCTTCCTCCATCAGCCCTCCCTTCCTCCTCTGAATGGGTGAGGGGGCCCCCTGGTTATCCTTCCACTCTGACATACTAAGTCTTTGAGCCTAGATGCATCCTCTCCCAATGAGGCCAGATAAGGCAGCCCAGCTTTTGGAGTTGCCCCCCCTCCAATCCTTTGAGACCCACATGAAGACCAAGCTGTCCATCTGTCACATATGTGGAGGAAAGGAAGGCCCAGGTCAAGCCTGTGTATGTTCTTTGGTTGGTGGTTTAGTTTCTGAGAGTCCCAAGAGTCCAGATTAGTTGACTGTGTTGGTCTTCCTGTGGAGTTCCTAACCCCTAACCCCATTCTTCCATAAGAGTCTTCAAGCTGACATTTTACCTACATGTAGAATTCCTCTAAGTTAATAATGGAATTAAAAAATTCTGTGATGAAATGGCATTTGCTTTTAGGATTTCAGTGGCTATCCGAAGCTCACCCTAGCAGAATCTGATACAAAAGCAGGACCAACAATTAATAGTGTCTCATGGGTCATAGTAGATGCAGAGGAAATGCCTTTCTCTCCGTATTCTCAGAACCCACCTCATCTTTTACAGTGGCTCCAATACAAGCTCCACACTGTTAGTATACAGTGGTTATGACTGCTATGGTTTCCCCAGGACCTACTTTTTACTTCATAATCTAATTGAGAGAAAGCTGTATTGAGGCATGAAAGAAAATCTTCAAAATGTATTTCATGCTCTGTCCAGTTTTGTTAGTGTTCATCAGCACAGGTGTGTGAACAAGCAGAAATCATTAAGTTCATAATCGCTACATCAAAAGGGGTGGCTTCAACAGGATTCAAAGTGTAGGCCTCTGAGAACAAGCCTAGAGAGTACAGCTCTTGAAAAACTTGAGTCTGCCTAATTCAGTAGATGAGAGAGGGCAGGGCGACTATCCAAGAAAACTGCAACACAGGGAACGCCGATACAGCCCTCTAGGGAGTTGGGGTGTGGCTCACCCTATAGGCCATGTCTGTGGCTGCATTATACACAATATCTAATGGGATTCTTCTGTTCTCGAAAGAACATGTCTGTTCTGAGGCAGCCATATTAAAATCCTGTATTTCCTTTAAAACCCTTCTCTACAGACTGCCTGTGGTGATGTAGTTCATTAAACTAAAAACATGAAGAAAAAAAAAACCCTCCTAGGACAGCAGACAACACAATGCATATAAAATAGTAGTGCTGTTGATTCATGTCTCATACCATATGGCAAAATAACCTGAAGACTCAACTGTGGTCTATGTACAGAACGTGACAGCTTTTGTTCTGACTTCTTTCTTAGGTGAGATGGTGAAAAGTCTTGGCTTTCTAATAGGAGCCCTTTTGGGTAACATAAGAAACATTGAATCAGATAGAGTAAGATCTGTCAAGGTGAGCTTCACAAGGTGTGGAAAGGGCACACCCGAGTAGCCATAGTGGCAAAAGAGCACAGAGCAAAAATAAAAATGCTGTATGTAAAATGCGTGGACATATGAGGCTACTAATAAAAATGTGGGTCAGTGAGGTGGCTCAGTGTGTAAAGTTCTTGCCACCAGGCCTGCTGACTAAGGAACTTGATAGCGCCTGTCTTGGACCCTTCAAACCCAGTCCTGCACTGTGTAGGTCACGTACTGAGATAGTACAGGTTGTCTCCTGTGCAGAGCTGTCTGACAGACAAAATGAGTAGAGAAATCTACCTAAAGCTCAGAAGCCCAGAAAGGCTGCATCTTTCTGTAGGAGGAACCCTGTCTACCTCATGGAAAGATACCATGTAATCTGCGCAGGTCTTTGTATTGTCACATGTTTAAGTTAAGGAGGGGTCATCCCAACACAGCCATTCAGTGTATCCTGCAAGGTAAGCCATGGGATCCAAACCTAAACACATCTTCACTGCATGTGTGCCCCCTCGGGGTGTCTATTTTCTCCAACTTGCCTCACCAACTATAAAATAGATATATCACTACCTGACAGAGCTGTTTTGAGAGGTACATGGCCATAAATAATTATTTTATATTCATATATTTTATAGGAACCATTGTTATCACTCTAATCTCACAATCCCGTATCTAACCTTTAGGCAGAACACACTCTGTGTTTACTATCTGTATACCAACAGAAGCAATACAAACACTATTGTTAGCAAGGCTTGACAGTGCAGGCTTACAATCCCAGCTATTCAAGACACTGAAGGAGGATCTCAATGCCAAGATCTACCTGAGGTTTGGAATGGAGACACACCCTGCCTAGGCAACTTAGTGAGGAATTGCCTCAAATAAAAAGGCTAAGAAGGGGCAGGGCTACTACTCATAGACAAAGCACTTGCTGCCATGTTTAAGGCTACAAGTTAAGTCCCCAGTAGCACGTATACACACATACAGAGTGAAAAACTGCTAGGCCAAGAACATGGTTACCAGATGTTAAGAACTTAAGAGCGCCCAAGTGTGGGTCAATGGTAAGGTGAAAAGGAGGTAAGTGGAAAAAGAGTCTGGAGGAGGGGAAGAGGAGGCAGTAGGTGAAGATTGATGAAGAAGGAGATGGAGGCAGATGTGTATGTTTCTCTCAGCACAACTCTAGCTTGATGAGGTTGTTATGGTTATTTTAAGGGTTTCTATGGGTGGGTCTAATTTATCTTTCCAAAATGGGAAGTTTATATCTTTGTCTGTTGGTTGTCAGCTTATTGTGTAGAGGGTTTGTGGATTGAGAATTTAACATATAAACCTGTTTGATAAGTTGATGCATGTGGAGTCATGTTTGTCCTGAGCAGTGGAGTAAATGAACATGCCAGGGCGGTTGTATCCACCCTGGACAGAAACAGCATAGAGGGCAGAGTGGACCGCCTGGAAAGGGAGCCAAATAAGAGGGCATTTGGTGGATCGTTTGATAGCGTCCAAGTGTGCTCAGCTCCATAATAGAGCAACATCCACGGAGTGAGACCTCAATGTCAACAACAACAGAACCTTTTAATATTTACCACAACACCCAAGGAACTCTATAAATGTGTACTTCCATCCTACAGGTCTGAATTATCAGAGTTTGGCAGGGTGTGTTGGAATTTGAGAGCACAGTAGCCCTGGTAATTTTGATTCCACGGAACCAATCACTGTGCTGTAGAGAACATGTTAATCTCCATTCTGGTCACCAGTTATCTCTGTGTCAAGCAACAGGCTAGAGATACAAAAGTAAAGCATAGTAATAAATTTGAGATGGCCAGCACCCATTCTGTAGGAATAACAGACCTGTGGAATGATCAACTTGCAGTATCACGGGGTTAAGAGTACAAGTTTTGGAGGCATCACCCTTTTTTTATAACATTTTAACTATTGTAATAAAGTCAGTAGAATAAGCCAATCATGTCTTTGTCATCATTTTCTTACCAAGTGACTTTTCTGCACAGGGGAGAAAGTAACCTTTCTTTCTGTCCAGTTCAGCATTAAGGCATTTACCTATGTGTAAGCTAACCATCTGCTGGTGACTGTCATTACATAGCAAAATTGAGAGCTATACTTGGAAATTTAATGTGCTCTTGTAAACATGGAAACAATCCCACAAATAAGATTTTCAATTTTAAGCCTTTAAGCTGGTGATTATCTTTGGCTGAGTGAGTGTAAAGTTTTGGCAGTTAAAACTTTCTTTCCACCATTTATCCTCAGAGAAAAACTGTGTGTGTATCCCTGAGTTGTGTTGCACTCTGGTTTTTAAAGCCATGTAGGAGCCCTGACAGGTAAAGAAAAGGAGATGGCATAGCTAGAAGTGGTCATTTCAGCTTGGTATGAAAATGTCCTACTTTAAGGCTAGATCATGGCAATAGCTTTTAACCTCAGGCTTCACTCAAATAAGTACAAATCTTAAAGCCACTGTGGAGTAATAATTAAACCAAGGAACCTTTGGAAACAGGATTTTATTTTAGTACCAGTTTTAGCACTATACTGAACCCCAAGAGAGAAATAGCACGTGCTGGATCCAAGCCTAGTGAATACATAAATGTTGTAAAAACCCGGCACCCAATGTGCTACTCAGTCAGGCTCTCTATAGAGACACCAATCTATGTCTTCATACAGAGTATTGAATACCTCAACCAGGTAGCTAGGCCATATTCACATAATGAGATAAGGAAGGGAAAGGAATATTTAAAGTTCAGCATTATTAAGGCAAGTCCAGTTTATGTTAACAGGCTTTGTCTAAAAGCATATGTGCTTCCTTCCTGCAAGGCTGCTGTCCATTGGTTGCATCATGTCTGAGCTAGACTGCACTCTGAGATATAGGAATGGAGTGAATGCCCACAAAGTTGTACTCAAGGGATGCCTGGGTATAACCAACCACCACCAACAGGCTTCTTTTGAACAGCAAGCATCTTTTGGCAATGGGGAAATCTCAGAGTCACACACAGACTTCAATTCTCAGAAGAAAATATGAGTTCGATGCTATATTAGTTTCCTTTTGGTGTTACAGTAGAAGCAGATCAGGAGGAAGTGTTGCAGAAGGAACCTGCCTTGCTATCTATGAAAAGAATGTACTTGTCATTTCTGACTGGGCTTTGTCCCCAGTAGTTAATAGCTGCATTATCTAAACACATGAGATGCCATCCTACCATGTTAAAGATGGGTAGAGCTGCCTGGAAATGTATCAGACACTGTCAGGCATGTGGTCATGGGACTAGCAGCCTATTTACATGTCCATATAAGTCAGAGAGAATGTTAAAGCCATCTATTGTTTGAATAAGCAGGGAATATCATAAGACGACTAACACAAGGGAGGTCTATAGATATTCTATATCACCTCTCATCAGGTCCAAAGTAGAGGGATCCTGTCATCCTATAATTCAGCTAGAAAGGTAGTATGGCAGCTCACACTAACGAGGGTTTTGAAGTCAGAGATTCATATCCTCTCTCTACAGCCCTTGACTCATCAATAACCATCAAGTATATTATGTGAACCCTCTGAACTATTCCTAATCCATCAACTTAATTAAACTGCTGTGAGACCTCAAGGCAATGTAATTCTGCTACCAGAATGGTATCTGACTCCAAAAGATGCTAGAGGTGGTGGCAAGTAATGAAAACAAGAGGCTGTCTGTGCATTTCACCACTGTCACGTGGTGTCTGTGAAACGGCTACCAGCATCACATTTGAACAGTCTGAGAACCATGCACAGTGGAAATCATCTATAGGGAGGCAGATACTTGCTGCGGTGGTGCTTAATCGAATGAGGCTATTGCTTGAATTAAAAAATCACTAACCAAATAAAGCCAAAACTCTGGCAGGTATAGTTGTTTTGTTGTGCATTTAGGGCTGTGCTTACTTTAAATGTGCATGTCTAAGGTGCAGTGATATGAAAATTTACTGAGAGATTCTGGAGAGCTCTACAGAAGAACCAAAAATGTTAATTGTGTAAAATGAAGTCAAAAGAGAGTTTGGTTTTCGTACTTGCAGAATCCTTTGAGAAAAAGGTGCTATAAGCTAGAAAGAAGGCCACCAGTGGCTCCAGTGACACAGTTTCTCCTTTATCTCTTGAGCACTCAATATTGGGCCATTAAAGAAGTCTTCTTGAATCCAGAGACCTGTTGCACTACACAGCTACATCAATCCTGTATGTTTCCTTATAACAAATATGGAGAAAAAAAAACAAAAACAAAACACTTTTATATACCCAGTTTGTTTTCTATAGATGGTTGCTGATGAGAAAGGGGCCAAGGATGTTTGCACAGCAACCCTTTATAGATCAGAAAGAAACACATTTGAAGATCTTTGCTTCATTTGGAAGGTTTGTTTTTGAGTCCTCCCCAGAGCAACCACAAGAGCTGGGATAGCAAGGCAGGTTCCTTCTGTGACATGTCCCCCTGATCACCTGCTTCCATTGTAACTCCAAAAGGAAACTAACATAGCATCTGAGCTGCATTTTCTTCTGAGAATTAATGAACAAACCCGACAGAGGACTGTGTGTGAGTCTGAGATTTTCCCCATTGTCAAAAGATGTTGTAGGTAAGTTGTACTCAGACATCCCGTGAGCACATCTGGTGTATATCCATTCCTACATCTCAGAGTGTAGTCTATCTCGGACATGATGTAATCAATGGATAACATCTTTGCAAGAAGGAAGCACATATGCTTTTACACATGTGACTGATTGTAATTTATTTCCCCAAAGCCCATTAGCTTAAACTGGACTTGCCTTAATAATACTAAACTTTAAATTCTTTTTCCTTCCTTATCTCATAATGTGAATATGACCTGACTACCTGGTTGAGGTGTCCACTGCCCTGTGGCTGTTGCATGTAAACATGGATGGGTTTCTCTATTGGAAGGCTGAATGACTGAGTAGCATGCTAGGTGCCGGGTTCTTAGAACACTGGTGTTGACTAGCTAGACTTGGATCCAACATGTGCTATTTCTCTCTTAGGGTTTAGTAATAAAGTGGGGACTAAATATTAGCCACACACATTCAAGAATGTGCAAAATTTGGTGGTAGAAAGGACAACCCAGTCCTTGCCCAAGCAGGGGCACTGAAGACAGATAAAGGGTTTTCTCTTTCACATTCCTTTCAAACTTGACCACACCAAGAGGTACACCATTCCAGTAACAATCGAGTGGAGAGAGGGGGAAGGACCATCTAACACTGATGTAGAGGGTTAGCCTACAACAGCCAACTATGCAGACTGGATTTTATCCAGAAAAAATGCATCATGATCTCAGAAGTGAGAGAGCGGCTGCTTTGCCAGAGCTTCCGAGTTGAGCTGATTTGAGCAAAACTGCTAAGACAATCATCTTCACGATTTCACTGAAATCTCATTTTATGTGCAATAAGACCCATCTATCCCACAAAATTATAAACCATATTGCCCGTTCCCTGAGCTTTCATTCATAACAGGAAAAACGAGGTCATCCGTTTGCCCAAGAGCCTGGAAGGGAACTATGTCAAGGTTTGATACTGTGGCGGTTTCTGTGACAAGATGATAAGCTGTGTGAGACAGGTAGACTACCCCAGGTTCAAAACCCACCTCAGGGGTGACCTTCTTCTCCTCAGGGTCTTTTGGAAGATGAGGGGGTGAGTACAGTAAATACAGAGAGAAATGGCTTTAAGTATTTTTTTTATGCTTTAAGAGTAAGCATTCAGTGCTTTAGTACAAAGAAATATAGGGATACTGCTCCCAGAAACTTTATCGTCTAGAAACCCAAGTAAAACAGGTAACAAATAAATTTCATAAAATGTAACATTCCCAAAACCCCCAGGGAACAAGCCATTCTTCATGCTCAATTTTCATTGTTAGCGAAGGACTTTATACCTCTGAGTGCCAGTAATTGTTTTTCATACATAATTATCCGGATTAGACACACCTCTAAAATATGTGCTTACTTGCTTTCTCCTCATGATATTCTGAACCATTATATGTTTTCCTGATAAGTTTGTAGTCACTTAAGGCCTTCAGGGATTCTTGTTATCAGTTGGTTGGTTGTACATTTTACAGTCTTACGGCGCTATACTTCTGAGAATTTCAATAAGATGTTTTTAGAAGGACTTATCCCTTTGCAAAGAAACACTTCTACAAGCTGCCGGTGGGCCTATCTGTCACCCTCAGCCTTATGAGAAACAACGCCAATCCTACAGTGCATTAGGAAAGAAACTCACCAGGCAAATGAGAATCACCCTTGTGATTTGACCAAGATTATGTATCACTGATAAAAAAAATATGGTCATAGGTTTTCAACCCAAAAGTTTAGAAATCAGCCTAATCACCCCTTCCCCCCAAAATTCCCATAGAAATCATCATTTGGTAAACTGGGTAAGCATGGAAACCATTAAGATTGAAAATGAAAGCTGTGGGGGCAGCAAGTAACAGACAGAGATGATCAGTGAGAAGTCAGCTACAGGGTCAGTCACAGCAACAATTCACTGGTCACTTTACTCTGTTGAGTAAACAAACAAACGGTTGGTTAGCATGTAAATGCCCCCATTACACAGTAATCAGAAACTCTGCAGACAACTGCCTAAGGCAGAGTTGAGAAAGTATTTGTTGTAACTCCATTGTCTGAGAATCAGGACTTGGGGAAGAATGCCTCTCAAGGAGCTGGATGCAGCCTTGTGGAGGTGAACGGACTGAGCTCAGGCTCAATGTGCTACAAAAACAGCGTGACCACTGAACATAGCAATAGGCTGATGGACTGACACTTGTCACAAGGGTCCAAAGCCATGGAAGCCTACTACGTGACTAAAACAAACAGTAAACAATTCACTAAGTTGAATTGTTGTCTTAATGTAAGTCTTCAGAAACACTGGTGTGGGTCTATACTAGAATGAACTCCAATAGAGTAGAATAGTTAACATTTTAAATTAAATCATAACATTTCGAAGGAGACACCAAGGCCCTCACCATTCTGACTTACAGTCCAGATCTCATATAGATTCATAAATTTAATGCCATAAAACTAAGGAGACAGGAGAAATTTCTGTACACTAAATAAAACCAAGTAATAATGTAATGAAAGAGAACATGTTTTCAATGTCTACTACAAACATAAGACTAAATATTTATCACTTAAATATAGATATTTGTCCATCTAAGAACCAAAACCCTGACAGAATAATTGACAAAATATGGGGTTTAGAAAAAAAAAGTACAAATAACCAGCCCTTGAATATGAGTAAAAATGGGAGTTCTTAAAATATGAGGAAACAAAAAATTTTAAATACAGATTAGACAGGAAAGAAATATTCAGGCTTCACAGCCTTTTCTGTTTGCAGGGTTAAAACAAATCTACATGTATGGATTCGGCATGCACTATCACAGAACAATTTTACACAGCGCAAGAGTGTCTCCTTACTGAAAAGCAGAACCTTTGACCAAGCAAAACCATTTCCTAGAGTTTGCCTTGAAGATTTGTCTCTACAGCTTTGGAGCATATATCTAGTGATATTTCTTTTCATTTTTTTTTAACAGCAACATCCAGACACAAACTAAATGGCCTTCTTTTGGAGGATGGCCAATTGTGCTGTGCCTCACACAGAAATCATTTTATGCTATGAAAGAACAAGAGAGAGTTTTGACAGTATCGGGTGGAGTGATTTCAAGACACACTGCTGACTAGAAAGGAAAAGAGATACGTGTATACCACGGCACCTTTTGTCTTTTGAGTCACATGAAGAAGTGTGTTTATTTTGCAAAACCCAAAGCTAGAAGAAGAAAACTTTTTGTATAAACTGAAAGAGGACTTTGCTGGTGACCAGGGGACAACAGTACACCTATTCAAATAGTCTTTAGGTTTTTTCAAAATACATGATGTATTATGGGAAAACTAAGTTAAATGTAACAAGACTAAAAGGAGAAGTGAGATTTTGACTGAGAGAATCCACAGTGGTAGAAACAAAGTGAAATCAAATCCTGGACAACATGATTTTAGGTCCCAACTTTAATATGAGGACTTGTCTATATCACCCCTACTGGGTCCCCAGAAGGGTGGTTCTCCAGCTGCCCTGAACAATAATCTGCATTGCACATACTTCCCTGCCTGGCATCTCCACGATCCACCATACTTCCCTGGGTCACTAACCTTCCTTCAGATTGTTTTAGAGTCTGCTCTTGGAATCATTCAAACCAAGACGTCTATTTGTTGACTTGAAATAGCCCCTGTGTGTTCCTAAGAGGAATACCTGGTGCTGATGCTGGCCGAAGCTAGGGACACTGAGTGTGGAAGAGATGGCTGGGCTGCTTTGGATGTGCTTAGTGAGAGACTTTAAAGGAATGTGTAAGAACAAGTGCCTTCTCTTTTCTCTCCAATGAAGAGTCAAGCAGTCACTAGGTGGGCCAGGGACTGGGACAGAAAACAAAACGCCTACAGAGACCTCGCCTGTGATATGTCTTTTCTCTTAAGACTTTTTACTGAGTGTAGAGAAACAAACACAGCAGCAAGAAACAACTCCATCCAGGGAAACATACACTGTACACCACTGTGCTAGCAGGGAGAGACTGGCTTCAGCATAGAATGCAGGCTTCCGGTGACATTTCAATGGGCTGTACCCCAAGATTGACAATAATGTGGTATAATAGATCATGGCCAGAGACAGACCATGGGAAGAACAATCTTCAGAGAAGGGCAACACACACACATTAGGACCCTGTTGGGACAGGTGTCCTCCATGAAACCTAACGT
Organism: Micromys minutus; assembly: GCF_963924665.1. Taxonomy (NCBI): domain Eukaryota; kingdom Metazoa; phylum Chordata; class Mammalia; order Rodentia; family Muridae; genus Micromys; species Micromys minutus. The sequence goes on from NC_137980.1 coordinate 28,150,374, forward strand.
ACAAACAGTAGGTTTATTGACAGAGTAGACATGGGCAGTCTGAAGGGTAGAGAGAACAATTCATCGTAAAGTAAAAGAATCTCATTGGGGGGCAGGGGGAAACAGATGAAAAGATATGTTCACAACTTCCTGTCCTTGTTTGCTTTTCTATTGCTGTGACAAGATGTTGAAACAAATTTTGGGGAGAAAGGGGCTTATTTAGAGTATACTTCTGGGTCATAAGCCATCACTGGGGGAAGTCAGGGCAGGAAGTCAAGCAGAAGCCTAAGGCTGAAAGTTAAACAAAAACTGTAAGAGAAGTGAGGCTGCTTATTGGCATCCCCGTGGTTTGTCCTGTCCCTTCCTTCTACGGCCCCAGGCCCACATGCTTAGGAATGGCATCAGCTACAGCGGGTTGAATGCTCCCTTGTCAATATCCATCACACACACACACACACACACACACACACACACACATGAATACGCAAGCACACACACACACCTCACAGACATACCCACGGGCCAATCTGAAAAAGACAAGTCTCCGAATGTGATTCCTGCTTCCTCCATGCTTCTGATTTTGTCCAAGTTGACAAGAAGGACGGTGCTGTGACACACTAAGAATTATTATAGCACCCCAAATCCCACTTGCTCCTCAAATATCCCCTCTTCCCTTGGCAGGTCTCCACTCGGTGCGTATTAACTATTGCAGCACCATGGTTCACCTTAAGCAGATGCTAAAATGCAAATGCTCCATCAGGCTGAGCTAACCAGACCTCATGGAGAAGCTTAATCAAATCAGTTAGAAGTGAACTCTTACATCTGGCCAGTGGGCTGTAGGAATTGAACCAGGTTGTCCTATAAAAGGGCTCCTCACTGTTGGAGAAACATTAGGCTAAGGGAAAAGTCTGACTGTGGGCAATCTTTAGGATAATAAACTTCACAGCTGCAATCATTCCCAGGGTCAGGGTCACAGCAACACCAGTCATGCAGGGAGACTCTCTCAGGAGTTGACAAACTCCCCTCTGCAGTGCTAAAGCTATTTCAAGTTTGTCCTCCATCTTCAGGAGTCCAAGACTCTTCAGAGAGCAGGTATGTATATATAATGAAGAGTAAAACCATAAGGAGGGAGGAAGAAGAAATCATTTTGAATGGAGATGCTAGGCAGCTCAGCACAGAACAAAAAAACACGCAGAATAGAAAAAGATGCAGAACAGAACTATACCTCCCTGGCAATCATATCTGGTAGTTTCTTATTGTTTCCGAGTTTGGGAGGGAAATTATGGGGAACAGACTGTAATAGATTATTATACTTCTCAGGGGCCAGGGAGTAGGGATCCCTGTGTGACTGAACCTGACAACTAAAGAGGCAAGCACCTGCCATTACCCCAGGCATTCTGGACCCCACAGATGCTCTTCACTGGGATGGCAGTTGAAGGTTTGGCAGCCACTTCTGAATTGACAAATAGGCTTCTTTCCCAACCCTCTTTGGAACTGGATGGGAGATGCCCCGTGGAATTAACAATGGACTGATCTGGCTCTGTGAACAGGTACAGGTCTTTAAGCCAATCCTAACTTTTTTCTGTTCACAGGAACAATGGTAGCTGCAGCCCAAGAGGAGCTCCCATGGCCAACTGAATAGAGGCAGACCTCAGTCACCCCTCCAGGTGGGACGTGGCCTCCCATGACCACCTCTGTCAGAAGGACCTACACACTTCAGCTGGGCAGCATGTTCAAATCCCTCCTGGTGTTTCCTCCTCTAGTGTGAAGAACTCTTCAGGGTGCTAATGTCACTTGAACTTCCCAGTGACAACAGAAGGAGATGTGAGCCTGCTGTGTTTATAATTTGTACACCAGAGACTGGCTCACTGTAATCGTAGGACACCTTAATGCTCTCAGTTTTTCTTTCTTCATGAAAACAAAATAAGGTTTTAGAAAATATTTTGTAATAACTTGGAGAGAAAATGGAGTAGAAATCAGTGTCTTCAAACATTAATTCAATCTCTTAGCCATGGCTGACAATGCTGTTATTGTAAGAGAGACTTTCCTGGGGAGGAAACACATACATACACACCTCACTGCAGAGAGGGAACCCATGACAGACCTAATTAAGGATTGTAGCAAAGTCCAACTTAGCCACCACTAAATTTTTACAGAGGTTACTAATAGGTTGCTAAAGGTTTCACACAATAAATATTTCTTACTATTCATTCATCAATCCATTCATAAAATAGAGTAACTTCATCCCAATTCTCTGGAGAACTGCCAGCGCCTACTTACACAAGGTATGGGGACTCCCAGGAATTAGAATCTGAAACTTAATGAGGATCTATATTGTTCCAGCTTAGGATTCTGCAACTACAACAGGAATCAAAAAACAAAACAAAGAACAACGACCACACACACACACACACACACAAACTCAACTTAATCGTTAAAGAACGGCTAATGTTTACAAGTGCTGACTATGTGGTAGGTGGTTTGCTAAGCAGCATCTCATTTAAATGTTGCAGTGCCATGAGACAGAAATCATAATTATCTTCACATTGCAGCTGAGGCCACAATGAGGCGACATCATTTCCCAAAGTCATTACGTGGTGAAGAAAATGAGAACTGAACCTAGACTACCTGTTTTACGATACATGTGCTCCCTGAAGCAAACAAACAAACAAACAAAACCCTAACAAAGTTGTAAGTAACCCTGGCAACTTCAAACTGTGGTTTTTGTCTGAAACCAGCCGTTGTTTATAAACTTAGTTAAGATGAGGTCATAGTGACGTAGAATGTTTTCCTAACCAACATGGCCAATATCCTTATAAAGCAGACACAGGAAGATTGCTGAGGTTTGAGCCATGTACCTCTAGGTCCAAGAAGCCCAGGCAAGGCCAACCAGCAACCAGAAGCAAAGGGGAAAGGGACAAAGGCTTCCCATGTAGGTTTCACAGAGACCGAGGTTCTTCCTGATAGCAACATCAATACAGTACTTATCTCAAAGGTTGCTGTGTCCACCATAAACCGATGTCTTCCCTAGAATATGAAAGAAACATTTGACTACAAGCAAAATGCATAATTTTCCAGCTAAATCCCCATTATACAATGACTAAATGTTTCAAAGTCAAAATTCTTATATTCTATATATTATGGGTAACTAGTATTTATAATTATTTTTAAGTATTTTGTAAAATGGCATAATTTTATCTACTAAGTAATTGAACTAGAAACATGTACCTGAAGCAGTTTCTATCTTTGAAAGGACGTTTGTGTCCTGGGGGCCTGAAGACTATCCCACTCGAATCAATGAACTATAGGAACTCATCTAGACAAAGCAGACTAATCACAAAATCAGCACCTGAGACTAATTTGCACAATATACAGTATCAAGGATGCCAGCACTTACTAGAGTCTAACTATGCATTTAAAGGGAAGAAAAGGTAGAGAAATGGACACTCAGTGATAAAGAGCGCCTGGAGGATGTGACTCAGCAAAGTGCTCATCTGGCAGATACAAGAACCTCAGTTAAAACCTGGGTGTGGTGCCACACCCTTTCAATGCCAGCACTGGAGAAGAAGAAATGGCCAGATCCCTGGGGCTTTTTGGCCAGCAGCCTGGCCTGCTTGGGGAAGCCAATGGAGGCCTACTTCAAAGAAAAGGGTCACTGGAACTTGACTAACCATAATACAATGGGGCCTCTGACTACTACAGTCTTGTGTAGACATGTGCATGTTCATCGACCAGTACATATATTATGAACAGTACACTCACACAAAGAGACGAAGAATATGCTGTATACACCTTGGAAGTGATTTTTTGGGGGATGGCCTTAAGATGAATGAGTGGGGGGAAGGGGAGTGTGAGCAGAGAAGGAAGAAGAGGCAGGGGAAAAGTAGGAGGGGTAGAGTAAGGTAGGAGGGAAGGACGAAAAGCAAAAGGGAGGGAGGAAGGGAGAAAGAGCGAAAGAGGGAGGGAGGGGAGGGAGGGAGGAAGGGAGGGATGGAAGGAGGGAGGGAGGGGAGGAAAAGGGGATGGAGGAAGGGAGAAAGAGAGAGAAAGAGGGAAGGAGGGAGGGAGGGAGGAAAGGAAGGAGATAGGAGATCAGATTAGAATCAAGAAAGACAAAGAACAAGACAGGGAAATAGAGAAAGAAACCAAAAAAAAAAAAAAAAAAAAAAAAGACACAGAGCAAGAGAAGGTGACAATAAGAGAGAGATGGATGTGAGAGAAAGAATGGGAAGACACCAGAGGCAAGTAATGGGGACATTTTGTCTCTCTCTTCATCCACAGGCATGGCAGACATTTTCCTGGAATGTCATCATAGACAGAAAGAAACAAGGCACATTCCAGGAGAGTCTCATAACAGGTTCCCAGTCAACACCCCAAAGGAGCAAATGTAAGCAGACAATATGCACATACAGAAATGCCACGGCAAGACCCATGAATTGGTGCATTTAAAATGCACCAATAATCACAATTAAAAAATAATTGTGCTGGTAAAACATTAAAGACTGCATGACTATTTTGTTGCTGACTAACCAAATAATACAGTATTGCTTGAAAACAGTCAAAACAAGGCACATCTTTTGAGATGAAGAAAATGAAAAATCAAAAACCCCAAACAAGGAAAATAATCTTTAAAACTGTTTTGTTTTCAATCAGGTAGTATTTTATCACAGTTGTCTTCTTATTCCTTTGCTTGAAGGGTCAGCTTTACAAACAACCATGCCACGTGGAAGACGTTTCACCCATTAAAGTTCCACTTCTCCAGCACAGAGTCCCAAAGACCACCAGCCACAAATATTGAGTCATGCCTTGTCAGCAACCTTTCTTTGTGCTGATGGAATATCAGATTTTATGAGCTGTGGCTCATAGGGGATGTGGCTCAGTGGTAGATCACTGCCTAGAGTGTGCAGGGCTCTGTGTTTCTTAGGAGAAAAGCTTTCCTGCAACACACTCAATTATAGAGACTCATAACATGAAAACTGCATCTTAAAATGTGATATGATTAATCTGTAAATATATAATCACAGGATAAATTTCTAATGTGTCACAAATATAAATAAACTCTTAATTAGTTATCACATGAACTGCAGGGTTCAGACAGCAAAGTTGTCCCTTAATAAAATTTAACCAAGAAAAGCATCATGAAAAAACAATGAAGGCAGAGAGTAGGTAAAGCATTTTCTCCGTAAGCATGAAGATCTAAGTTCAAATCTCCAAGGCCATGGTGAAGGTAAGCAGCCATGATACCAGCCCATAATCCCAGCACTCAGGAAGCAGTAGCAGGGAATTTTCGAGCTCAAACAGATCAACTCTGCTTAACAAGAGACCTTGCTTCAACAAGTAAAGTGGGAAAAGCTTGAGGAAGACACCCAATGTCAGCTTCAACCATCCACATGTGCATATATGTAAATCACTCACACACACACACACACACACACACACACACACTACATATGGCATACATGTGGAAAACAAAACAAAACAAAAGCCAGATTTGAATAGACTCAAGTCAGTATGTATAATGTTTAAGGATAAACATGTTGCCGTGTTTTTGAGAGTCATGAGCATATTTAAGTGATGGCTAAAAAGAAACATGTTTCCAGACATCCCTCCATGTTTCCACAGTGGGCAGTGTTTGCATGTTTAACTTACTGAATTTTGTTCCTGTGATGTGTTGTATGTATTTTAAATATGTGTACATTATTTCATAATCCAAATATTTGTTTTTCTTGAATTATGGTTTCTAAATTCTGAATCAGGTACTTTATTAGAAAGCTCTAACTAGGAAATTGGAAATGAAAGCTAGTACTACCTACAACAGCTCACATGCAAACTTTTTAGTACTCAAAAGGATAAGGCAGAAGGGTTAAAGGGTTCGTTCCAGTTTGATGTCAGAAACCCTGTTTCCAATTTTTTTCACCTTATGATGGTACAAAATAGATAAATAAGGATCTAGTGGGAAGCACTTTGAATTTTCGTCTCTCTTGAGGCTGGTGATGGTCCTGGGACAGTCTTTTGGGAAGCAGGTTTGCCAGGAGAAAGGCCCACTGTAAGTCAGTCAGCAGCTGGACCAGAAAGCAGAACTCTATCAACGACAAACTGATTGTACATCGAAAAACTTCTCTAAAACCTCAGACTGTGATGATTTTTGCCAGGACAGAGATGAGGAAGGTTGCATGAGACCAAGTCAGTTCTGACAAGACAGACAAGAGGAGAAAAGGGGCTGCCGTGCTGTGCTGAGGAAGGTCTACAGACAGGGGAAGGCCATCCTCTGTGAGCCCAGGTGCATCAGGGCACAGCAAGAGGCCACTGAACTAGACCCTTGCAGTGGAAGAACTTGATGAAAACAAATATCATTTATTTCTCTGTCACTGTGATAAAACACTGATGAATCCAGCTGAGGTGAGCAGGGTTTGAGTGGCTCATACTTTCAAATAATATCCATCACAAGGAGAAGCCACCGCAGAAGCTTAGGATGGTACCTGGAGGCACGCAGTGAAGCAGAAACCTCAGAGGATAGCTGCTTACTAGCTTTCCCCTCATGGTTCACCCAAGATGCTTTGCTATAGAGCCAAGAAGCATAGTAGGCGGGCCTTTTCACGTCAATCATTAGTCAAGAATGTGACCCCATAGACATTCCTACAGACCAATCAAATGGCAGTATTTTCTCAGTTGCGCCTCCCTCTTCCCAAGATGATTCTAGCCTGGGTCAAGCTGACAAAACATAATTAGCACGCCACTCCAAACTAAAATGAGTCTGAGGAGTAAGATCTCAGGGCCGATAGGGATATAAACTATTTTTTTTTTTTAATATTTACTGCAACAGGTCTCATGCTTGTATACTTATTTTACTCGGATATGTGACTGGACACCTTTTGTTCAGAGGAAACAAAACTCCGCCACATCACATCTGCTTTCACTTATTGGAAAATAAAAGATGGGGAAGAGACTCAAATGGCAAGGAACAGTCTGAACCTGCAAAACCTTGCTGTGCACAGACATGAAACCATGAGCCCACAAAGACTGAGGCGGGACGATGCATTTCCTGACCTAGCAGAAAGCGGCAGGCTTTGTAGACGAGCATCTTAGTGCTGACGATTAACAGTAGAGGGAAAGATCGCAATACGGTTTGAATTTGTAAAGTATTGCAAAGTAGAACTTCTCCTCTACAGTAACTCTTTATGAAAGTCTCTGAAAAATATTCTTTTCCACATGTTAAGATTAAGAAGCCCAGATGTTATTTTCCACAATATACACACATGGTTTTGACAGAGCTGAGGCATGAAACCGTATTTTTGGTATTACAAAATCATGTGATGGAAGCTTTGGCTTGGCATGCTTGAGCCCCAAGAGGACTTAGTCACCAACACCCGTGACTCAGAGGCCCGTTGGTGAGGGTCTTTCCTGTGTGTCCTCCCTCGCCCTTCTCTGTAATGACTCCTTCAGTTTAGTCATGTCCCATCCTTCTTCAACGGCCGTGTTCAGTGTCATCTAGACTCAGACACTCCCTGAGTCCATCTCAATGGTTTCGTTCCAACCCTGTTCCTGGCAAACGGACTTTCTCTGAAATAAATGTCTTCCCTCTGCAGCACTCACTTGTCAATCTCACAAAGCGACTTCACCCACATTGCTGTCCGTGCAAATCACATCCATCTCAGGATTTTCTTAGTGGAGCCCTTCCCAGGAAGGGCAAAGTGTCACTCGAAGATTTTATTTTTTGTAATGCCAATTTTCTAAGCGGTATCTGAGGGACCAGCAAAGCACAGGCGCCAGCAGTTACAGACAAGAATATGCAAAAGTGCTGAAAACCCGTAAACCATGAAGAATCTAAGATTGCGCATTTCACTATAACTTAGTATAGCTTAGAGCTTAGAGCCAATCCTCACAGTATTGTATTGCCGTTATATTAACATTCTGTGGTGTTTCCTTATTGTAATTAACGTCTGCCTCGCTTGACATGACACTTGTCGGGAAAGAGGATCAATAATGCATACAGAAGGTTCAAAATCCCAAAGCCCAGAAGGCTGCAGTATACTTCATCACAAGAGAAACACTTTGTTCTTAGCTACAAAAAGTAAACAAACAAGCATTTAATTCTCATCATGCCAAAGATTCCTGTGCACAAATCATTAGCACTCCCGTGACCCTGTGTCTGCAGAGGACAGTGCTGTCATATGATAATGCACACAAGCTGTTAGCTACCGGGGCACAGAAGGATCTTCTAGTCCAGACTTCCAAGGACAAGAGAAATCTATGAATCTCTCAAGAAAATTCAGTAGCTATATACCTGTGGTATCTTCCCTAAAACAGTTCCCTGTTGCTCCAAAAATACCCATCATAAACTAACACCGTAATGCTAGAGGCAGTAACGTAAGAGATCACAGAACTTTGTATCTGCCAAACGTGACAAGCAGTGGAAATGTGCTCACTAAAAATAAAAGGAGTTTTGTTTTTGTTTTTCAAAGTTAAAAATCTCAAAAGATTAATATTAAACAAACTAGCTCAGCTCCTGTTTGAGTCAAAAATCTACCAAGTCAAAATGAGAATCAGACTTGTTTAGTGCAAAAAGCAGCACTCAGTGACCAACTTCACCACACAAATAATACAATCCGAATAGACTAGAGCTGAGGAAAAAAAGATTTTCACTTTATTCAAGCAAAACACTTTCAACACCGGCCATGACAGATGGCACTGAATTCTGAACACAATAAACAGGAGCCAGCTTCAAGTGCCTGGTAATGTCTGGTTACAACATATGCTCTGCTCCGCTTAATTGTAATCAACTTGAGGTCATTCTTCCTTTCCTCCATCTTGTGCCCTCTTCTTCCTTGGTTCCTTTCTCAATCACTTGACCAAGAAGAAAAAGAAGGAAGTGGTGAGGAGCAGGGTATGCCCGAAGTATATATGTCATGTCCTTCAGAAAAACAGAAGGTCTGGCAGCTTGCAGAGTTACTTTTACCTTAGATCATTTCTTATCAGGGGACTTTAGTGAGGTTTTAACTTATATTTAGTTATGAAAACTTTTGAAGAAGTCTTGTAAAAATAATATAATACTGTCTCCTTACTCTTTAAAAGATATTTCCCAAGGCTGAGGGTATAGTTCGGTGGTAGACCAATCTAGCATGAGTGAACACACCTAGGTTCATTTTCCAGCACTACACATACACATACACACATACCACATACACACATACACATACATATGCACACCACACATACACACACACCACACTCACCCTTACACATACTCACACACCACACTCACCCTCATTCACACACACCACACTCACATACACACACACACATATACACATATACCACACCACACCCCCACACACATGCACATATACACACACCACAATCACACTCACACATCATACTCACCCTTATATACACTCACATACCACATTCTCACACACACATTCATGCACACATCACACCACACTCACCCTCACATACATGCACGTATAAAATCTCACACACACATATTGACACATACCAGGGGAGAGCACTCTTTTGACTTCATCATGACCTGGAAAACTAAGGCATCTATTCCAACCTTTTTGTCAGGTCAAGATACCCGACTCTACTTTTTACGGAGCACATACATCTGAATGCGCATTTATCGAGTGTTCTAGAATGTGTAAGAACAGGGGATATGAGGGAAGGCTGAATCCACAAGAACACCACAGACATGCCAGGGTCTTGGGAATGCCTTACAGTTCCCAATCATCTGCCATCTTCTTAAACTCTATGACAATCACATAACACAGAATGTTGAGATTTTTGGTTATTGATTTCCAGAAGGAAAAATTGAGTCCAAGAGTGACCAGGCAACTTCATGAAGAGGCATGACGTGAGGGAGTCTCTACCGTGACTTCCGCACCAGGTCTGTTACACACCAAAAGGATATAACGCAACTTCCCAAAGGCCAAAGAACTGACTGGGCTGAGCGCTGAATGATGCTCCCCTCAGAAAAACTGTAAAAATACCACATTCTTAAAGAAAATAAAACAAGGTTTCCTTGAGTACCAGGAAGGGAGTGGGATTTTCATTTCTAATGGTTTTGAAGCTAAGGATGAGGAGGCTGTGAAGGATTAACTGGAGCTCAGAGAGACTCTGCCTTTCAGGTTTGGTGGCTCAGCAGGTGACTCGGGGATGACCTGATGTTCCTTGGTCTGTACTTACTTATTGGCCATTTGTTTTGTTCTTTTACCAAATGTCTGTGAAACGTCCCTTAAGATAAAATCAGTTCATGAATCCTATGTTCAGGGCTGGAGAGATGGCTCAGTGGTTAAGAGCACTAACTGTTCCTCCAGAGGTCCTGAGTTCAGTTCCCAGCAACCACATGGTGGCTCCCAAGCATCTGTAATGGGATCTGATGCCCTCTTCTGGTGTGTCTGAAGATAGCTACAGTGAACTTATACATAATAAGTAAATAAATCATAAAAAAAAGAATCCTATGTTCAGTCACATTGGAAATTCATTCAACTTACAAATACATGGCAGAAGGGCCTCTTATTTTTGTTTCTGTTTTTACAGAAAATATGATTTCCATTACCAAAGTGATATTTGCTAGTTATCTGTCCATTCACTCTCTTCTTTGCTTAAAACACACACACGATATTTTGAAAACAAAACTGCTCATCTCCCCACTTGCAAAGTGGCTCCCCACATGATGCTTTCTTTGTACAAAAGGGGAAATGAAGGACTTCAGACTGGGAGAGACGGGCAGACCACAATTGAGGAAGTGCACTTACCGTGCCTAGACAAGTGCTAACCAAGCGTACTTCCCTTATGCTGCTGAGAAGAGCAGGGCGCTGTGGTACTCTAAAAAAACAACTGGAACTTGAGGATGAGAAAATCAATGCAAGAGACTTCTCCACAATAACTGGGAGCACCTACACAAGAATTGGGAGTATCTCCACAATAACTGGAAGCATCTCCACAATAACTGCGAGCACCTCCACAATAACTGGAAACATCTCCACAATAACTGGAAGCATCTCCACAATAACTGGAAGCATCTCCACAATAACCGGAGCATCTCCACAATAACTGGGAGGACCATTCACAATAACTGGGAGCACCTATACAATAACTGGGAGCACCCCCACAATAACTGGGAGCACTTCCACGAGAACTGGGAGCACCTCCATAAGAATTGGGAGCATCTCCACAATAACTGGGAGCACCCTCCATAATACTGGGAGTACCTCCACAATAACTGGAAGCATCTCCACAATAACTGGGAGGACCCTTCACAATAACTGGGAGCACCCATACAATAACTGGGAGCACCTATACAATAACTGGGAGCACCCCCACAATAACTGGGAGCACTTCCACGAGAACTGGGAGCACCTCCATAAGAATTGGGAGCATCTCCACAATAACTGGGAGCACCCTCCATAATACTGGGAGTACCTCCACAATAACTGGGAGGACCCTTCACAATAACTGGGAGCACCCATACAATAACTGGGAGCACCCTCCAAAATAACTAGGAGCACTCTTCACAATAACTGGGAGCACTCTTCATCAGTGCCCAGACCTTGAGAAAGAAGACAGTAAGAAGCCTTGGGAAGAAATACACAGATACGAGAATAGAACATGGGATTCTTGTTAGTAGCTCACCTAGAACAAAGACATGGGCAGAATAAGGACTGAGATTTGAATGACAACTGTAAAGCCGTTGAGGATCATATCAACGTTAATTAGCTGCTTTTGATAACATCTAGAAATGTTCATATGTGTAAAAACTTAACATGTTTTATCTCACATTACTTCAAAACATGAAAAAGTAAAAATGTAAATTTTAAAACATAAAATGGTATTTAAAGAGGAATCGGCCTCAACATTAACCCTCAGCAAAAATAACTCATATTTGGGGCTGGAAAGATGGTTCGGTGGTTAAGAGCACTGGCTGTTCTTCCAGAGGACCCAGGTTCAATTCCAAGCACCTACATGGCAGCTCAGAACTGTCTGTAACTCAGGTTCCATTGGCTCCAACACCCTCGCACAGATACACATGCAGGCCAAACACCAAATGTGCATACAAATAAATAATTAATTAAAAATAACTGATGTTTATACAGCAAAATGCTTTGAGCCACTTTATCTCATTTAGAATTATACCTATTTTACAAAATATTTAAATAACTGCTAGCTTCCATGAATATGAAAGAATTCTCCAATTAGAGGGCTCCTATGCATCTATACAAGCAGTAATAATGCTAGCCCAGCTGCTGTCTTACTGCACACTTCCACGGGCACTTTCTGAGGATGGGAGGAGAAAAAGGCCTTAATAACAATTATTCAACAGGCATTCAAGCAGTTTGGGACAATTAAAATTGGATACTATGTCCATGGTTTCAGAGGTCCCGAAAGGAATAAAATTTACAACCTGTGCAATATATCCTGAAAATGCTCATCTTACAAAATGATATGTATAAATAAAATAAATAAATAAATAAATAAATAAATAAATAAATAAATAAATAAATAAATAAATATCCAGACTATAATAAGTAGAAGGACTATGGGAAACTCACAGGAAACTAATAGAATGCCTCGGAGTAAGAAAAAGAGGAAGTAATAAAAAGAGAAAGGAAGACAGCAAAAGGCAGAAATAAACTAGTCCCTGACCTTTAGAGGGAAGGGACCACTGCTTTGAAGGGGGACAGAAGCAAATGAGCAGCAGAGGCTTCAGTCCCTCTCACAGCTGTCACCTGCCCAGCCCTGTGCCAACTTCATTAGCATTCAGAGCAGCTGACACTTGTAGGGGAACTTGAGGCTTTTCTATGTCTCAAATACCCACAAGCAGCAGAGGACATCAACAGACAAAGGCCTTTTGACTGAGGGTTGTCTGATCACACCTTCCTTGTCCAAGAAATAAGTATAGATTATAGAAAAATGAAAAGATTATTTCCAGACCCCAGGGGTCTAGTCCACACTATACATCTTTCAGGACCCTGCGCAGAGTCCAGCCCACACTACACGTCTTTCAGGACCCTGCGCAGAGTTGCCATTCTCGTTTGCATGGATTCCACATGACTACTTTGGATATGAACAGCCAGTCCCACGAGCGATCTAGATAACATCTGCTCTGACACAGGGCTTAGCAGGCTTATTAATATATAACAAGTCACAGAGCAGCAAGAACCAATTACCTCCAAAAGATGCTGTCTTCAATTACTTACTTTGTAGTCATAATTCCTGAAAGGCCACCAAAGAAACTGTCAAGACAAAGCTTATTTTCTCAGCATTTACTTTAAATGAAAGAATTTATTGCGCTATCCATTGATTAGTCAAAACCCTGTTAGACTCTAAAACTGGACATTATAAGATGTTATCAATCAAAACATTTTTAGCCAAGTTTTATTTTATGTAATAAGTTGCAAGATATTTAGTCACATTTTTTTTTTTTTTTTTTGAAGAGAACAAATCCAGGTAGTAAGATAATTGGCCATCCTAGAATACAAGGTTTTATATTAATTTTTACAAGTACCGTTCACTGGAGTCGATCTAACTTGCATAATACAGAAGGGCTAAACTCAACAAATCTATTAATAAAAGGCAAATTGGAGTTCACAGAAAGCAGGTCTTTCCGACTGAATACATAGAAATAGAAAAATTTGAAAGTGCTTAAATTGAACTGCATGCTTTCTGGGCACAGTTTATTAATATATCATACAATTTTCGAAGCCTTTAAAATGTCACGCAAGCTCTATTTTCGGTGGGGGGAAGGGTCGCGGAGACAAGTTTTTTCAAATAAGCTGTCAGAATCTAATTAGTGGTTATTCGGCAAACAAAAAATTGTCTCCGAATGTACATGGGAGTTAGGAATAGAGGCTAGGGACCTAGTTTGGATCCCCAGAACCCACCAAGTCTACACAGTGAAGATGCCAGGCATAGGCAGACTCTCTAAACACCAAGGCCAGGAAGACTGGGTGAACGGAGCCCTGTGTTAAACAAGAAAAAGATAAAGACCAACACCCAAGGTCGTCCTTTGACCACATAGCACATCCTGCAGTGTTCCAGTGGGAACAAGGACCACCTACCCATTAACAACTTCCCCAAAGCTGCCAGGTAAGGGCCACATGGTCAGATTTGTTCAAACAGCTCTTAACAGCAAAAAGCACTAGAGTCCCTCCTAGTCGCTCAGCAAAGTAAACTGCGGCTCCGGCTCGAGTAGGCGGGGCGTGTGCAGCTACATTCTAAAGAGAATTCTCAGGAAATGCAGCAAAGTAAAGAAGCTACCAGTTCATGGGGAATGCCTGGCGCCGTCATTTCAACGCAAAGCCGAAATTCGGGAAAACACTTCACCTGATGCTTCGGGGCCAGTTTCACAGAAAATGCCTTTACCCATCCCCAGTTCTGGAAACGCTGCCGGTGACGGTCTGGGAGTCAACACTGGTATCAGGGATCAGTCTGCAATTGCTCAGGCAGCTCAGGATTCAACAGCCATTCAGCAGACCCCAGACTAATGCAAAGTATCACCAGTAATTTCCTTACATTCCTCCTTAATACGATGCGTGTATCCATCCTCTCCAGGGCTCATCTCCATGCCCAACCCCTCCAGGCTGATGGTAATATGACCTTTATTTTAGCATTTAGCATTAATAATACAGTTCATAAATGATCCTATGCCCTAATTGCTTGGCATTTCCACAAAATGGTCCAATTAATTTTATTTTACCTAATGGCTGTTTCTAAGAGAATAAGAAAAGTCTTTGTTACAACAAACGAACAGAGAACATCAGTAAGAAATACACTCTTACTATTGCTATGCATTTGGACTGGAGATTATTTGCCTAATACATAAATATTAACCCACAGGAGCACAAGGCATTCTATTCTTGCTTGAAATCCCCAAGTCAGAGCCCCAGCTGAGACACCATTGAGTCATGAGCAAACATCTGGGGAAGTCCAAACATTTAGTATTCGCTGCTGTCTTGAGAAATAGAAGTCACCCCATGCTTCAGCCACCCATCCTCCACCTCTGGCTCTGCCTGTCCAGGTTTACGGCACAGCATCTGGAGCACCCAAAGGCACAGATGTCTCACCTTGCTGAGATGAAGCCTGTCGCCTGCAGCTCAGCCATGCACTGCCCGCCTGACAGGCTCTGTCTGTCTTGCCCTGTTTGAGAAAGGAATCCCTCGGAGTCCTCAAGCCTCAGGCTCATGTCAAGGAAGCTAAGGATACTGCCTGGAATGTTCCTCAAGTCAAACATCGGAGGATGAGACCACAGAGAGCGAATAAAAGCCAAACAGAGTATCTGTGTGTCTAGGATTCACACAGCAGTCCCTTGGAGCTCAATTCTCTACCCTCCTCCATTCTTTCTCCCGAATCCAGAGAAATTTGACTGGCCAAGAGCAATGATACACGTCATTATTTTTGTTCTTGCTTTTTGAGAGGAAGCTCTGGTGTGTGGACCTCGAGAGTATTTATTTATTTCCTAGAATATAAAAGGGTATAAAATATAAGGGCAATGTGTAATCATTGTGCAGTTAAGATTTAAATTTATAAAAATGTGTGTTAAGAACAATTTACATGTGGTAATTTGACAGAACTGGTACTATTACAAGAACATTAAAGAAATTACAACCTAATCTTGAAAATATTAAGCTGTATCTTGATATTAATGGAGTATATTCTTAGTTTCTGTACAGTTACTCTCCACTTGGTAGAAAGGTTTTCAAAGATATTATTAGCAGAGTGTAATATTCTAGCACCTTAGATATGTAATAAATTTGTGTAAAATTTGTATACTTTTTATAAAAAAGTAAAATAAATATACTAAATGTTACTGATCTTTTTAAAAAATTAGACCATTACTTCTTACCCCACAAATACATAAAATTATTAGGTAAAGGATAATAAACCATTTTTTAAATAAATGGTTTTAAAATGCTAGCGAAAAAGCTCAGTTGTAGAGTGTCTGTCCTTCATGCTTAAGGCCCTGGATTCAATCTTCACTACTAAAAAAAAAAAAAAAAGCATACATTTCAAACAATTGTAAAGCTAGATTGATTAGATATGACTCCCATTTAGGGAGACAGGGAGGGAGGGAGGGAGGGGGTTGGTGACAGAGTTTAGGTAAGAGCCAGGTGTCACCTGTCCTGATGAATGTCTAGAATGGATTTCTCCAGGACTCAGTACATAGGAAGTCACAGGATTCTTTCTTTGTGCCATCCAGTGTCACAGCAGTCCTCATCATTGACACCTGGATGTGTCACCAGTTCACTTGGTTTAATTCTCTCAGAGAATCCCAGGAGGAAAGGGCTCTGGGGAAGAGGCCAAACGCCAACACCGGACCTACTCTGCTTGTTTTCTGAACGTCTGTCCTGGGACAAATCATGTTGGTCCAGATCTACCTTCCTTACTAGGGGATTTGAAGTGAGGTGATTCCTGAGGAAACTTTTATTCTGAAGTTCATCAGCTCGTAGAGAAGTGTGACATGTTACTTTTAATTTGTCATGGAGCACTCCTGCAGGTTAACACAGATGAGAATTTATCCCGCAGACTCTCCGTGATCAGTTCTGTGGTTCCCGAATCCTCGTCTGATCTATGATCTCATCAATGTGTAGGCAAAGAGCATTTCCATGCCTGTGCCCCTTTCTCTTCTCCTGGGGAGGTGGGTAGCCTCGGATACCCCACTGTGCTCTCCCACTGGGCAGCAGTTCAACACCTTTGTACCCACAATATCTGAGAGCTGGATAAAAGTAGTCCTCCAAAAAATGTGCTAATTAGCAAACAGAAGGAAGGTACAAGAGACAAAATGAACGTATATGTAAATGACCTTGAGATATAGGTGACCCAAGCTCACCTATGACCTACAACCTGCTCTAGAGAAGACACTGGTTGTTAACCCTTCTGTTGAATGAATGCTGTTCTTGGCCCGCTGGGTCCAGACTGAACTAGACCAGGGTGCAGAAGGCTAGAGAGAGGAGGGAAGGAGGGAAGTTCTCCTGTTACTTAGCGCTCTGTAGAGAGCTGTCAAGCAAGTGGCATTTCTAACCACAGTGAGGGAAAAAAATCAAAGCGTCCACAGCATCAATCTGTACACATGGAACGCCTGCTTGCACTGGATCAAAACCTCTGCGAATAGGTGCAGCAAAAATACTGCTTTCATCCGGAAACAAGTAACTTCTCAAAGGGACTATTCCTAGCTTGTCGTCAAGTTATATTTGCTCACTGGACTAAGAGAGCCAAGATTTCCCCCGCTTGTCTTACTGCCTAGTCAAAATATAGGGTGGAGACCTGGAGACTGGACTCCCCCAGGCATTGTAAACACAGTTGCCATCCAAGAATAGATGTTGGTTGCTTTTGTGCTGCAGAAATGGGGCAGAGTAAACGACAGTCTCCAGTTCCCCAAATGATGTAATTTCATTTGAAGCTAAAATGAACTTAGTCGCTTTCTCAATGGGAATGGTTTTCTTTCTTCCTTGAGCATCAAGTGTCAGTACCTCACCACAATCCTAGTGGCAAGTAACCCCAGAATCCACTTTACCTTCATCAGTGGGAGTGCCATTCCCCATCGCTCCAGACCCACCGCTGATGAAAACAAGCCCATCTGATTACGATGCCCATCAAAAAAAAAAGAAAAAAAATACCATACTGCCAGTATAGTTTGATGGACAACCATGCAGGAACCAACTCCCCAGCGAAATCATCAAATGTCCACATTTTCGAGTCCTGCCAAATGCGCACAGTCGCATTCCCACCAAAGCTGCTCTGAAGGAACACACCACCATTTGGCTGAGTCTGCAGAAGTCGGTGAATGCTGCAAGTCAGAATCACGTCTACGGCCCCTAGGCCTTCTCCCAGGCCCTTCTAGCTTTTCCACAGCCAGGAAATGTGAAACAGAATACTTCAGGAGGCATGTCTGAGGCAACTGTTTAAACATGAAATGTAGCCTTTGGTAAGCTCCAGAAACATGTCCCCCCAGAAAAGTCTGTCATTAAATACGTATCACACACGATTAAGTTCTAGATTTTAATAAACTTAGTAATTGTCTCTTGTAAAGTTGTTTTAAAAAGAATTCCTCCTCCTCCCCTTCCTCCTCCCCCTCTTCCTCCCCCTCTTCCTCCCCCTCTTCCTTCCCCTCTTCCTCCCCCTCTTCCTCTCCCTCCTCCTCCCCCTCCTCCTCCGCCTCCTCCCCCTCTCTTTGTTCAATGGGGTCTCATATACCTCATACTACCCCAGGACTTTTTTTGTAGCTCAGGCTGTAGCTCAGGCTGTAGCTCAGGCTGTTGCTCAAGCTATAGCTCAGGCTATATTGTATTGTAAGCAAGCATGCTACCAGTTCAACCATTTCCCTGGCTCCAAGATAGTTGTTTTAATGGAAAGAAAGGGGAAAGGAGGTATTCTTTACAACTCAAAGTAAAAGAACATGTGAACAACAAAAGGGGAAAATGCAATGTTATATGCTCTCTCTCTGAATTAACTACATATAGCCAACCCACATAGTCAATATATCCACTATTTTTTATTGAGAGGAAAAGTTTCCTTGATGTATAAATTTACATAATACCCACATTACCAAAATACTTTCTAGATATCAGAATCTTTACCATGTTAGAAGAATTGCCAATTTCCCTATCTGCATGAACTTTTCAGAGTAAATATTTCTGGCTGGGGAGGTGGCCCAGTGGGTGATTTGTTCACTCTGGAAGCATGACAACCTGAGATCCTCACTTTGAATCTCCAGCACCCAAGGAAAAGCCAGAGGTGGGAACAGCCCCAGAGCTCTTGAGAAGCAAACCCCAGGGTTTGCCAGCCAGCTAGTCTATCCAAATTGGCCAACTCAAGGTTCAAGGAGAGAATGTCTCCCAAAAAGTAAAAATGTGGAGAGTGAGAGAGAAACATGGCCAGTGTAAAACTCCAGCACACATGAGCTGTCACCAGAAAGGGTGCTTTTAAACACGTCTTCACAGTTGTCAATCAAAACCCGAAGTGCATTTGTTTTCATTGCTACATGATGTCAAAAGTACGTGCAACTGAAATAAAATATGTGAAATATATTTTATTTTTAAAAGCATATAATGAATCCTGACTTTCTTTATCAGCTCTGTTCTGTCTTGTTCTATTCTTTCAATAAAAAAGGCACGTTGGTCAGAAATGACTAGTTGGGGGACTGGAGAGTTGCTCAGCAGTTAAGAGCACCTGCTATTCTAGCAGAGGACATGGGTTCATTCCCCAGCACCCACAAAGCAGTTCACAGTAGTCTTTAACTCCAGTACCAGGAGACCTGAGCTTCTCTCTTAGACTCTGCAGGTACTGCGCGTAGATGGTACACATACACACATTCAAGATAAAATAAACCTTCTTTGAAAAATCACCATTTCATATTACAATTTAATATTGCAATTTGAAGAGTATTGCCTAGGACTCTCTGTTCATTATTTAATGATAACTGTGGATTTCTACTGATGTTTACCACGGAGACACTTTCCCTGCATTGTTCCCTTCATAAACCAAAGTAAATATGAGAAATGGCCCTGTGTCCTGGGCCTCAATAAGTACCTGTATTTACGAGCAGTAGTTCCAAATGGTGAGTGCAACCTGCCCGTGACCACCAGGCTTACTCACCAATTGGGAATACAGTCTAACTCCAGAACACAGCAGAAAGGCTTACTCATTTGGTATGAGATATTTTACTTTGAGTCCTGGAACCACAACCTAGTGGCCGTGTGATTTGTTACAAGTTACTCAGTGTCTCTGAACTTTGTTTTCTCAGCTATACCAGAGATACATAGTGTCTGTCTGGAGCTGTAGTAACCTATGGCAAATGCTGGGTGTAACCTCAGACTTCCAAACTTAGTGGGCAGTGACGGAGTCCTTACCACATCATACATTAAATCTTTTTTTTCTTTTATTTTCAGTTGTAATCCCCCCCCAAAAAGGTCCTTTTCACTACTCTGTCATTTCTGTTGAGATTCTCTCTCCTACTCCTAGAATTGGAAACCTCTCTTTATCACACACTCCCTTCTGCTCTCTGTCCTCCAGGGGCACTGGTCCTTGAGCATTGGGTAATAGATGCAGATGATCTGATCTCCACGAAACAGATATCCCACCTGACTGACCTTTCACCAAGAACAACTCTCCGGCCTGTACAGATTCACTCGGTTGTTGATCTGATGGGTGTGGCCTCAGTTCTCAAAGGAGAATTTTAATAGTGGAATGCCAGCCCAGAGGTTACCTCTCACCAGCACAGGAATGTGATCATTTAAGGGACCGCTCAAGAGTGCTCCCTGTACCCCATGCCAGTCATTTGGAGTCACAGTTAGAGAAACCCTATGGAGCACAGAGATCATGGTTCTAAAGGTCACTGATGGAAGTCACCAAGAGGAAAGGCATGCAGTGGGAACGGAAGTGTTCAGGTGTTCATGCAGATACCATTTCTTACTTCTCTGCATACAGCACACAATGTCTTTGAATTGGAGGCAATACAATCATTCCTAGAACTGTTACTTCTGATTACTTCTGTGATGGTTTAAATGAGCTTGGCCCAGGGAGTGAGTGGTACAAGTAAGAGATGTGGTCTTGTTGGAGGAAAGCTCCGTAAGCCTGCACTCAGCAATAAACATTGCTTTGCAGAATTTCCCCCTCAACTTCTCCAAGACACCCCAAAGGAATTATTCTATACATTCATGATGCACACATTGATGTTTGGTCATAACTATCTACTTTCAAAGTTCCCGGGTCTCAGTTCTCCTTCTAAAATCTTTGGATGTTACATTCGGTGACAAAAACATCTCTGTGAAGAAGTAAACAAACCAGATATAAAATATTTCAGGGAACTATATTTAGTGACCTGAAAAAAATTGAATCTAAAATACTTAAAATTACACTATAGAATTTTATAAATATTTAACTAAAATGTCTAAAGAGACTGTTCAAAATATATTCAACCAACTTCCACAGTGGGAAGTTATCTTGTTAAAGGTATCTTAATTACTGGTGCATTAAATGAATGAATGCTAAAACCTTGCAAATCAAGTCCTCAGAAAGCCTGCACTGAGGTGCAGCTGAACATCAGATTCAGTTTTCATCTTCCAGAATTACAAGATAAAAGGATATTCTTGGTGATTTCTTTGTCATTCTTCAACTGGCCAAAGCAATACAATCTATCCAAGAGAAACCGCTCGAAAATCTTGGGACTAAATTCCAGGCTGAATCAAACATGAAAATTCTTGCACAAAAATATCAAACTATGTAATGGGGAGTATAAAAAAAAGTACCAATGCAGCCCACGTCCTTATCCTGACTCTTGGTTTAAGAAACAGACAATACCATATTGTTTAGTGAAGGCCTGTATCAGAGAAATGTCAGTGTGGAGAGATAGGCAAGTTTCTACTTACTTTCGTACAAATGGCAAACTTGAAACTTTTAAACAAATAAGTTTTTTTCCCAATATTCCCAGAGATGCTGAAGAAATGATACATGTGAACTCTCTGATTAGCAGTTCGAAAAATTGGGGAGAAATACAATCCACATGCTCCTGGCAGGGGGGCAGAGACAAAGGTAACATTGCTTTGAAAAGAAAATGAGCCCATTTGTATTTTGGATCAAATGGAATGCATTCTCTTCTCTTTGCACCATGCAGCAGAAATGGCTGGAGATGGAGGCAAAGGTTTTCAGGAAGAAACTCTGGGTTGGCTTTAGTGCTCAAATAAGATGAAAAGAAAATCAATATAATGAAGAATCAAGAGACATGAAAGGAAGAGCCCTCCATGTTCCCTCTTTTATGTCCACTCTGTTTTCTCCTTTAATTAGATCTGACTTCCCTCCAGCATTAGCACTCAAGATAATTATTAAACAGCCAAAATTGGTGTTTTAATTTTGTTTGATTAATTAAGACTATTGCCCATCCTGCGGGTAGCATATCCAAGTTTAACTTCATCATTAGTCATCACAGTTAAATCCAGACCTCCCTCTGGGATTTGACAGAATGAAGATTTTACAGTATGCTACAGAAATAATTGTGCAAAAACATATCCATTGAAACTGCTTCTATTATCTTTAAATGCAGCGATAATTGTGATTTCTGTAAGCGATGATTTTTTTTAACATATCTTTTGGTGTATTTTTGCTTTAGAATTGTGGAGGCACACTATTTTGTATATCGCAGGGATTAAATGGGCATGTGTGGGCTGGTCTAGAGGGTGAATTGTCTTTTGTAGTACTGTTGCATAAAGAAAACAAATGCTGAGTCCAAATACCTATTCTTCAACAGACTGTTGGTTTACAGCTCTCAGCATGAAGTGGAGCCTATCAATATGTTATTCATAGCCTGCTTTGCTTGCTCAGTCATTAAGAAAGCATTGCCTACTACATTCAAGATGCTGGATTGGTCACTTAAATCCCAGTGGCTCTGTCCTCTTACCACTTGCCCACTGAGGGATTCATAATAGCTAAGAATAGAGAGAGACTAAATAAAATGAATCTATGCAATGTGAACAGCAAACAGAAGAATGGTCTCATGCTAGGATACTCTGTCCTTGGCTGTACCCTCCACTGTGATAGTCCCACAATGATGGAGCTACAAAATGAAGTATTTCTCAGAAGAGTCCCCATCATCGGTTGACACATGACTGTTATTATTTAAAGCATGGCTGGATTATATGGGGGTGGACAAGATGGAGTTGCTAATTCTTTCTACATGAAATTGTTCCCCAACAACCACCGTTACCAAGAAAATTTTCTTTGAAATTGGCAGCCAAGGATCCAAAGGAAATTTCTGGCCAACAAGACCATTCCAGAAGAATAAACCCATGAACGAGACATCAGAAATGTGAACAGAAAGGATCCACTCCAATAGAAAAGGCAACTGCAAGAAACGAGTTTTTAGACACTATGCTGAAAACAGTCATTCTGGAAGCACGGGCCTATAATCCAGTTACATCAGAGTCAGGAAGATTATAGGTTCAAGACCGGCCTGAGCAAGGTAGCAAGATCTTATCCAAACAAAACAAATTAGAGGAAAAAAACACTTTAGATAGATAGATAGATAGATAGATAGATAGATAGATAGATGATAGATAGATAGATAGATTATATATATATATATATATATATATATATATATATATATATAGAGAGAGAGAGAGAGAGAGAGAGAGAGAGAGAGAGAGATCACTTAGTATATGTTGAAAGGCTTAGGTTCAATTCCAGTACTGCACACAAAGAGATGAAGAGTTTTAAGTTAATACTGTCTCTCATTAGGCTCCAATAAAGCCTGCAGAACAAGGAATTTGCACATCAACTTTGTGTTTTATAAAGATTCACTATAGGCAGTGGAGCCACATGACTTTTTAATCCCCAAGCATGGGAGGTAGGCACATAGATCTCTGTGAGTTGTGAGGCCAGCCTGGTCTATGAAGTGAGTTCAGATATAGCCAGGGCTACACAGGGAAACCCTGTCTTGAACCTCCCCACTCTACCCCCCCCCCCCAAAAATACAGATTCATTATAAAGCCACTTTATTGGAGTTAGGTTATACTTCAAAGGAGATATGAGCACAAAATCTCTGAACATTGAGTATTCTTTGAGTCTTCCTCACCATGATCCTGTTTCTTCCAGATTTGCTGAACCCAACAGACCCTTATAAATCTTTAGCCACAGCATAGCTGAGATTCAGCATGAGGCTCAGAACTGGCTTCATGCTACACTGTCTAAGTTACAACTGCATTCTAATTGCCATGGCTTTAAGAGTAAACATGCATCATGTTATTTAAAACAAATACCCCCCCCCTTCCTGCCTCCCTCCCTCCCTCTCCCTCTCTCCAGTGTAATGTGATTAGGGCAGAATAAAGGCTTAAGAGTCTGCTTATCCTCACTCTCTTCTGCATCCATATATGACAAGTCATATGGCAGAATCTTCCTCCTGGAATCCAGACTAAGACTATACTCACCTGCCCGGATTAGTTTACAAAACATTGGCCTTTAATAAAAATAATCAAAATGCACCGGAGAGAAACAATCACCGGAACACATGCTGAATTAAAGGGAAACCAGTCTTCCACCTTTGACAGAAAATACCAGAGGAAACCGATCCCAGGTAACAGGACATCAGGGCCCTGCTCATAAAACAAGAAACAAATGTGCATAGCCAAGATTTCGCAGCAGCCCTGCCTGCGTGCATCTAGAGAAGCCAACCAGGTTGCTAGAAGCCAGAAAGAAAGCACTCCTCAGTGGGCCAGTAGGTCACAGCGTGGCTCTTAAGGGCACTGTTGGTAAACACCACTTAGACTCCGACCCAGACAGCAAAGTAATCAGACTCACAGTACACAGCTGCTCATTCCCACCCACTGCCTGCCACGCCCCCGCCACGCCCCCGCCACGCCCTCCACCCAGGAGAGTTCAGGATTACATGGGAAATGAATTCAACATCCAGGACAGCTCTCAGAGTCTTGGCCATCATCCGTAGCAAACACTGGGCAAATTTCACTGGAGATGTGAGCCAAAACTATTTACACTATATTCTTGTCTGGAAAGATACATCGCTATTTGTTTCTTCAGTGGTTTTTCAGTTCAAAAAAAAAAAAAAAAACTTTATTTTATGATCTCGCTTACTAGTAGGTTAGGAAGATTATTAGATAGCAACCACCCCTGTGTAAAAGCCAAAGCGCTCAGATGCTGAAATAAAAATAATAATTCCAATGTAGTTGAAAGTCAAAGGTCCGAGTTTCTCCTGCAGAGAGAATTCCAAAACCCCACACAACATCCCTGTATCCTTCTAGCTCCACATTACTTCCATGTACCTAAAGACCTCAGTCTGTTCCTATTCCTTTGGAAAGATCTGCTACCACGGACATGCATACTTCTCCGTGTGATAAGACGTTATTTGTTGTACAGTTATGTTTGAATGGCCCTGCCTTCCAACATGTCTAAGGCAAAATCTCTGACAGTGCTTCAATGCCTTTAGAGAGAAATCCTGATGTGTTTTCTGGAGGTTGGGCATGCAGGAAAGATGAAAGGGGGAGGGGTTATGATTAAGTTCTCTTGGAAGGTGAAGTATCCCCAGAGAAGATCAAGTAAGTACCCGGGAATTTAGAAGCAAACTGAAAACCCACAAGTTTCAGGTACCTTTGTATTTACTTCCTAGCTTTGTCTAATGATGCTGCATGTTTTATGATGCCCAGTTCAATACCAGCATCACTTTTTGACCTTAAGGACTAGTTTCGAGCTCTAATTAGAGTCAGAGAAGGGACTGTATTGAGTCTGCCCGCCCATCTTTCTTGGCGACTCTGTATAGCTTTTAAATGCCACTGCAAATGTCCGCAGATCTTAATCAATTGGTCTTACTTAGTAGACCCAACAAGACAAAGCTTTTTATTTATGAGTAAGCAAAGCTTTTACGCCTTTTATATTTCAGGCGCCTGCGCTGACTTACTCCTTTCCTTTTGAAAGAACGGGATGAAATAGTGATGTCTTGGAAGTTAAACCGGGATATTATGAAGTCTGGTGAGTGAAGGGGCGAAAAGAGAAGCACACCAGAGAGAGGTTTATTCGAATGAACTGGAATAGATTACAACGGAGCCAGGAGCTGTCTTACTAAACCATACTGGAAAACCTAGCATCTCTAAGGCATTCCGTGTAACAATCTCTCTTTGAAATGCTACTAAAGTTCTCCCAAATGAGAATATACTGCCTGATTCTCTTTAAAAGTAAGTGGAAACCTCCTCAAAATACTACTTCTTCAAGAAGTCTAAACCCATCTGTGTGTCTTTAAAAATCACGGAAGGTTCTCTATCGTTTTCCGGTACAATAGTAACACAATATATATTGAAATCTACCTCCACATGCCAGTTGTCTAGGCAACTCTGAGACCAGCTAACACAGGATGCCTGCTTGTTGTGTTTTACACACACACACACACACACACACACACACACACTCACACACACGCACACTGAACCAGAGCAGGTCCGGTGTTGCTCCTGGCTCGCAGCAGCCCCCTCTCTGTCTCTGTAGCCTGAAGCTACTACCCAACATCCGGGTGGTTCCTCCCCCCCCAACCCCAACCTCCACCCCTGCAGCAGTCAAGTCACCTACCCTGCCAGGGATGCGGGACCTACAAGGGATGGCTGGCCGCTGCTCCGACGTCCAGGCTCCTAGGACTGATCTAAAGATGAGTTCGGGCCGGCAGGGTGCCCTTTACTTCCCAGGGCGAGCGCGGAAGCCCATTCACCGGGCCTGCGCGCTGTTCTCAGAGGAAGCCCGGAGCCGCCGCAGAGCCACAGCTGCGTGGAAAGTTGGGGGGACTCCCCCGGCCGTTGCTGTCTTGCTCTAGTCCCCTCCGCAGCCTTGGTGGCCCCGCGGCCCCGTGATTCCCTCTGGAATCGCACAGGCTTTCTCTCACCCGGGCTGAGTTGCCACATGCACTTGAGAAATCCTAGCAGTTGCGCAAAGAGTCAAGAAGTTAGAAAGAGTGATTGTGTGTGAACGTGTAAATATCCAGTATGAGAGGCTGGAACAACTGAGTGGGGCCAGCCCGCAGACGCAGCCGGGTTTCGGGTTTCAGTTGGCAGCTGGCAGCTTCAGAGGACCCAGGCAGCACTGGCGGGAGCCCCGCCCTGCAAGCCAGCCTCACCTCCAGAGCAATGCTAGGCAGGCACCCCATCAGACACCACTGCCTGGGCCCTCTGCAGTTGGCTGCATTCATTTCAGCCCAAATGCAGCAGGAGGACATGCTAGTCACAAATCTGTGGCTGTGGGTGAGAGACCTCTGAGTGAGGAACACAAAGCCCTATACACTGGTTACACACGCCACCACTGTCTGCCAAATCTTATTTCTCCAGCCTAAGCATTCTTCATACATATTTAGATGAGTGTCCTCCAATCAGGCATTTAGAGAAATATTAAGTGTAATAAAGGGCATTGACATGCTTTTAGAGTTCTGAGAATCACACCCCAAGAAAGAGAGCACAGTAGCAAATGCATTCCTGATACAGATTCCCCGACCCCCCATTCCTCCCCACCCCCACCCACCGAGAACCTGATGTTTTAGATTGTCTTAGATTTTGTCATTTGGGATGTCCAGGCACATCCTCAGATAGACAAACACACAGGTGTGGATGAGCATAGACAGGTCTCCTGTTTCTGTTGCCTTCTGGTTTCCATGGGGAGGAAAAAGAGTCTATTCCATCCCAGGCTGAGGTCCCAGTAGAAAATTGATTTTTCTGGCAGGAGACACCTCAACCCTTTAATGAATGGAATTAAATTCTGTAGGGGGGAAAATAACCTCTTTTGCCTCTTCCTTTAAAATGTGTCTGAACTCCCTAGCCAGAAGCCATGAGGCCCGTTTTCTAATTGGTGGGACAGATGACCTTCATCAGCTCACGAGGCCTTGTGATGGCGGACTGTTACACCGTCCAGTGACAGCCCATGGGCAGTTTTAAATGAGAACTGCAAAACAATGAAATTAACCAAAATGAAACCTGCACACATTCCCTGGCCTAAGAGGCCCTGGAAGACAAGTGTCAGGAGGTATGATTCAAGACTGTGACATTTCAGAAAGGCTATCATGTTGGGAGCCTGCTTTCTGGTTATAACAAATGTTACCACAGCAATTTAGACCCCGAGGTGATACAAATTAAACTCGGGGAGGCTGTCCGGCAGACCCCGGGTTGAGAGTGAGACACATCCATCCCATTCTTGCATCCGAGGCCTTTGGCCTTCACACCTCTGTCTCTACCCTTTCCACTTGACACTCTCTCACCAGTGAGGGTGACCAGGGTAATATATAGGATTCTTAGGCTAGAAAAAAGAAAACAGAAAGAGAGAGGGGAGGGTTGTCATGGAGACTCGAAGGAAGGGTTTTATTCACTAATCCAGACCACAGTCCCTTCTGCAGGGAGAGAAGGGCCCTAGGAAAGCCTGTTGGGATTCAGGCAGAAATCAGTGACTAGG
Source organism: Micromys minutus (assembly GCF_963924665.1). Lineage (NCBI taxonomy): Eukaryota > Metazoa > Chordata > Mammalia > Rodentia > Muridae > Micromys > Micromys minutus. Next base: position 28,178,271 of record NC_137980.1, read on the forward strand.
AAATTTAAGTTGAACTAGAAAACACTTGGCACTCACTGGATCTGACTGGATCTGGTTGCACCACTGTCCCACTGAGGGTTAAGGATGTTTGGGGCACAGCTGTCCTATGCCCAGTAACAACTTTGAAAGAAGAGATAAATCCTGGAGCCAGTGGGCAGACCTTTGGTTCTCACCAGAGGTGGCCGCTAAGGAGGCTCCTACAGACTTTTGGGAAGGGTGTCTCTCCTTCAGCTTCAGGGTGTCTGCAGAGGGTGTGACCAAAGGGTCATTTGAAGGAAATGTGTCCAGTCAACTTTAGGTCTGAGTGAGAAGCACAACTTGAACAAACTCTGTCACCCCCAGAACTAAATCAGAGGGACAAATTAACATTATAGGAGTCCAGTGCCCTAGGCATCTTCTAGAGAGAGTCTAGGAAAAAGAAGCAAGCTGGGGGGGGGGGGTAGGCCTTGAGGAGAGCATTCCATCCATGGGGGACCAGGAACACCTTCAGGACCGGAAGTTCTCGGACCAGGAACGCCTTCAGGACCAGAAGTTCTCGGACCAGGAACACCTTCAGGACCGGAAGTTCTCCAGAGACTGGAAAACAATTAGGAGGAAGACACCGGAAAGAACTGAAAGGCCTCACATTTGAACATCTCATCTGGGCGTCAAAGACAGACACCTCACCCCAGCAGATCGTTCCCTGGACGCCACTCCCATTAGACCACACTGCACTAGGAGTTTAGTGAAGAGGAGCAGGAATGTTTATGTTTCAACCTATGACTCAAAGGTTGCTATTAAATAAGTCTGGAATAAAAATGTGTTTTAATGGGATTTCCTCATTTAAAATAAAAATGCCTTTTCATTAGATTCCTGACCAGATTCCTCACAACCCTTATAACAGAGTTGGGCATTGTCCTGCCGCCCAATTGTTCATTAATATCAGAGACTGGGCTCTTTAATTATGTTTTCTTTGGGGAAAACATAAATTCCTAAGAGGGCAAAATACACAGTAACAAAACAGAACAGTCAAGAGTTGCCAGACTCTCTGCATTTCCTACAGGCTCCCTCCAAGGGAGCAGAATTTGAGTGGGTGCTGCAGGCACAGCACCGAGGTTGAGTTTCAGAGCGAAGGGGGAGGCCCGGCTTTCAAGCGTGACTGTTTCTCAGCGCCTGCTTCGGCCTGGGCTTCTTATTTCCCATCGGAAGTTCCATCTCAACACAGCCCAGCCTTGTCTTAGCCAAGGGCACTACTGTATAGTTAAGGGGAAGGTTTGCATTGTAGATATGAGAGAGAACAGCCAGAGGCATCTGGAAGAGTTGGGAGCAGAGAGAGAAAAAAGTAGACAGAACATGACCAGCAGACTGGACCTGCCCAGGGCCACCTGTGAGAGAGGGGAGAACAACAGGGAGAGAGAAAATGTTGTGACAGAAACAGGGGCAGATCAGAGTGACAGAAAGCAAGGGGGAAGGGAAGGAGGAGGGGAGAGGAAGGGAAGGGAAGGGGAAGGGAAGGGGAGGGGAAGGGGAGGGGAAGGGGAGGGAAAGAGGAGGGGGAGGGGAGGGAAAAGAGAAAGGGAGGGGGAGGGAAAGGGGAGAGGAGAGGAAGAGGAGGGGGTGGGGAAGAGGATGGGGAGGGAAAGGGGAAGAGGCTGGGACAGAGAATAGCAGGGTTATAAGGTGAATGAATGAGTAGCTTCCAGGAGGGAAGGCTGTGAGCTGGCAGGAGTTGGGTAAGTGGCAGGTAAGAAAGACTAGGAAACCAGCATGGACTTTGATACCTGGCAGCCAGCCTGAGCTTTGACATGCTAATAGTCACTACTAGTAGCCATATGTTCCTTTTGCACAAGGGGAGGTAAAAGACTCCCTTTGGTAGAGGGAAACAGGCTTCACAAGTTCCCAAGGAAGGCTGGCTTTTATCTAAGGGCCTAAAATCCACCCATAGTCTAGGTTGCGCTCATTTCTGGATATACAAGCTGCCTCTCGGAGTTTGGGAAATTGGAGTTTCCTTCAGTGGAGAGTCACTGAGGGAAGTTGTGCCCACACTCTGTCAGGAGACATCGGTTCACAGGAGATAGGGAAACGGTACCATTGCTTCAATGGGCAGAATCAATCTCGGATAGAAGCAAACTAATGAAGAGAGGGAGAATCTCTGCAGAGCCCTTTCTGCTCAGCTAGTCCATCCAGGATTAGCTATCAGTGGAACCTGCTATTATCACATCTAATATCACTCAGATCATTGGGTATCAACCACACTGAATACCCATTAGATTGGATATCATTCATATTGGTTATCAATCTAATCCGCTTTAGCCAATGTCTTTAAAGAAAAAGTTCATTATCATTTTGAGCCTGAACATGGCCCAGTGTTGGTCACTGTCACACTCTTATGAACATATGTAACTCTAGGGGAAGCACAAGTCATATTCTACCCTCTCACAGCACCAGAGCAAGACATGAAATCCACAATGAAATATGTCTTAGTTAGGGTTTTACTGCTGTGAACAGGCACCATGACCAATGCATGTCTTATAAATGTCAACATTTATTTGGGGCTGGCTTACAGGTTCAGAGGTTCAGTCCATTATTATCATCAAGGCAGGAGCATGGCAGCATACAGGCAGGCATGAGAGTTCTACCTCTTCATCTGAAGGCTGCTAGTGGGAGACTGACTTCCAGGCAGCTAGGACTAGGGTATCGAATCCCATGCCCACAGTGACACACCTACTCCAACAGGGCCACACCTCTTAATAGTGTCACTCCCTGGCCCAAGCATATACAAATCATCCCAAAATGTATTTTAAAAATTAGTTCAATCTTTTGGGGTTTAGAAGCTATGGAACATCATAAAAGAAAGAATAGACGATGCCCGTGACTTCCACATTTATATGTAAATATTGTTACTGTGTTGTGTTGTCTAATATTTCTAAATTCTGAAGTCTATGCCTAGCTTATATTGTGGTCTGGGTGAAGTTGTAAACCAAGAAGGGTCTATTTTGCCTCAGCTCCCATGGTATTTCCAGTTCTCAATCTCAATTAAGGGCCGGAGAGATGATTCAGTGGTTAAGAACACTGACTATTCATCCAGAGGTCCTGAGTTCAATTCCCAGCAACCACAAGGTGGCTCACAGACATCTGTAATGGGATCAAATGTCCTCTCCTGATGTTTCTAAAGACAGCTTCAGTGTACTTACATACATAAAATGAATAAATAAATTCCAATTAAAACTGTTTTCTTTGCTGCTTCTTAATCCTAGATTCAGGACTGGAGAGATGGCTCAGCAGTTTAGAACATTTACTGCTCTTTCAGAGGACCTGAGTTCGTCTCACAGCACTAGTACCCAGCAGCTCACTGTCACCTCTGGGGCATCCAATGCCTGGGATGCCTCCAAAGCACACATTCACGTGTCATACATGTACACATTGGTGTAATAATGAACTCATGTAACAAATAAATAAGCCTAGTTTCAGAAAGTCACCAGATTCTATAAAGAAATAATCTCTCCCTTCAGGGATCAGCACGACTGCAGAAAAGACTATTACTGTTTACATTTGGCAAAAGAGAGAGCAATGCATAGTACTGTCCACTCTTTCATAGACAATGAAGGTCGAGGTAACTGTAGGCTAAGGCTATCCATGTGCCAGTTCTACATGGCTCCCAGTAAAGTGTCAGGGGCAATATCTTCTTAGATGAAGGACAGCAGACTATCCCTTTCCTATGTCACTTGACTTACCCAAGTACTTGACAAGGGTTACTTTCTTAGGAAGAGGAATGTGTTGTGTACATACAGACCAAGTTTAAATGGTATGAAAGGTATTATTCTGAATGTCCTATCCTAGCCAATCCCTTATTCAGGTTTTGCACAAATAGCAAAAGTAACTGCTTTCTATTTCCTCTTTGAGCAGGGCTAATGATCAGTGAGTTGGTCCATGAGCAAACAGAAATATCAGAAAGTAGATCAGTGGTAGTTTAGATAATTCAGGAACCTGAACAATTATCCCCTAAAAACTGAGTCTTGCATTTCAGTTCTTAAAACTAACACCTTGCGGTGATAATAAAAGAAAATTAAAAATTAACACAAAATACTAAGCTTGCTTTAAAAAGAAAAACACAGAAAGGAGAATCCGGGGTGGTTGTTTAAAGACTAGTGGGGGGTCATTATTTCCTCAATGTTGGGGAAAAAAAACACTGTAATAAATATTCTGGTATGTCAATAAAAATAATGTAAATGTTGGTTCATGTTTTAAATTGCCTCCTAGATTTCCCAGGAGTATTTCAAGGAGACAATAATCAAGGGAGAGGGCTCAAGATGTGGGTTACTGGGCCAAGAATGAACACAGAACCACAGGGCTCTTGCTTTTTCCTGAAGCTTATGGTTGGAAATATTTAGTGAGCAGAGTAGGAAGGCTAAGCTGAGGCTTGCACTGGGATTCACACCAAGGGAATGTTAACTGGGATTCACACCAAGGGAACAGATGGGAGAGCCTCTGAATGCCTCGCAATCTGTCTTATAGGTTCTCGAAGGTAGAAGTTGCCTTTGTGCATTCACTTCAAGGAGATACTGGGAAGAAAAGCTCATAGGTGAGAGTAACGAAGGCTAGTCCACAGAGTTGGAAACCTCAGGACCTCAACTGAGACACCGAGGAATGGTCAAGAAGGACACTTTTGATGTGACTGAGATGACTCCACTCCAGTGTTCTCTGGCAGCAATTTTGTGGGAAAAGTTTCCAAGTTTATGAAGAAAGCAATACCACCTTGTGGGACTGAGCATCTGCTAGATTCTTGGACTTTACAGCTGCTGCCGACCATTGTTGGGGAGTTGAAATGCATACTGTAAGTCACCAACAAATTCCTTGCTATATAGAGACTACCCATAAGTTCTGTGACTCTAGAGAACCCTGACTAATACAGTCCAGCAAAATGATGTAAGCTACATCTGTAGCACACCTGTCCTACCTAGGGTGGAACTGGGGCACCATTCACCACTGTAGCAGCATCAGTAGAAACAGCAACGTGGAATCCAGGGGTCTCTTAAAGTTTTGTCTGGGGTGAAATAAACCCATCAGGTTGCAGGGTTTCCTGCCTCCTTTATTGCTTAGGATTAAAACAAAAATTAAAAAAAAAGTCAGCTATATAAGGTTTTATAAATTAATCTTTCAAGGTAAACTTTTAATATTAAGCTCCTTACCATGCATAAAATAACTTATTACTCATTAATATAAATTTGTAAAAATAAACAAAACAATAAATGCTTACTTAAATGATAAATTTCACATGAATGAATTATATTGATTTGGGAATTTTTCAGCCACAATATTATACAAGTATTTTAATGTAAGGAAAGGAAGATTATAGTAAATTTGATTTCTAATTCTGTCAACAAATAGTTGACTTCAAAATTAACATATCTGTCTATGTCCAATGTCCTCTCAAGGCAAGGGACTGTGAATAAACCCTGGGGCCTGGATATATATTAGACGACTCTTCAACTAGCTCACAAGTCCTTCTGTACATTACTGAATTTAGATTGCTTTGCTTAATAAGTTCAACAAGCCAAAAATCCAATGCTTAGTATATAAGTTTAATTAATTGAACTACATTATGTCTGCATTGACTTTGTGATTACTGGTTACACTTCTAAGATACACAGTTGTAAATAACATATGTAGATAAACTCATTATCAGTAAAACTCTTATTTTTCCTGTGTATTTTATTGGGGTAATACCAGTGCCTTCAGTCAGTCACATTTCATTTGCTATCTAACGGATCCCCCACTGACAACAGGTGCTTAAATATAAACTCAGTCTGTGAACACCAGTTTTGCAATGATTGAGGACATCATGACCTTAACTTAAATAATAACTCAATATATTGCTAATGAGGTTTCATAAGTCAACATATAGGTAGAAGTTTCTTAGAACTTTGTGTGGTTTTTTGAGTAGTCATGTAACTTTAAAATAAAATCGAATCATGGATTAAAACACTACAATAAGAATGATTAATATGTATGTGGTCTATATTTTGTGGTGTTTGTTAACACCCTTGGTCGTGCCTGAGCTTAATGAAGTAAAAGATTATTTACTGTTTGAAGACATTCTGAGTACTGGGAATTTGGAGGAATAATGTATACCCGGATACAGTCTTCCTTCAATCCCATAGTGTTCCAGTTACTGTGGTATACATCAATTGTATGGAGACTGTATTTCTCGTGGCGAGAGAACAATGATGTCAGATGTATTGATACAACAGGTCAGCCCACTCTGCCACCTCCCAGTCACCATACGGTCACCCTAAGAAGGAGCTACATGTAACACCTATGTTTTTCCTTCTTGCTGCCAGTACCAATGGTCCTCACCTGAGGCAACAGGGCAGGGTGGGTAAAGAGTACCAGCAGCTCTGACACCCAAAGTATCAGGTTCTGATCTGACTCAGACTGCTGCTTTATGTAAGAGACGACAGGACGGAAGCAAGTTACTGTCTAACTCAGAGAGCTTCTGAGTCCTTCCGCTGTTTATCCATCAGTAGAATACTAAAATAGAATGGCATTACATATGTAAAGGTACTTTTAAATATTTTAGCATTAGAATAGTTCTCTTTCCAGCACTTTGGAGGCTATGGCTGGGGTGGATTTGGAGGCTATGATGTACATGCCTGGTCCAGGGTGTGGCACTATTTGGAGGCATGACCTTGTTGGAATAGGTGTGTCACTATGGGAACAGGCTTTAAGATCCTCATCCTAGAGGCCTGGAAGTCAGTATTCAACTAGCAGCCTTCAGATGAAGATGTAGAACTCTCAGCTCCTCCTGCACCATGCCTGCCTGGATGCTGCCATGCTCCTGCCTTGATGATAATGGACTGAACCTCCCCAATTAAATGTTGTCCTTATAAGAGTTGCCTTGGTCATGGTGCCTGTTCACAGCAGTAAAACCCTAACTAAGGTGGAAGTCAATCTATGCAGCAATAGGCTATTTCCAAAAACTGAGGAAGGACTTTGGGGTTTTTATCTTAGAAGCCACCTTTTCTTTGAGCTGGCATTGTGCCTAGAAGGGAGAAGAATCCTGGCAGGTTGGGATACAGAATCTGTGATTTTAACTGCTCTCCTCCAATGAGCATGATCAGCATATTCATTACAGAATTCGCTGTGGAGCTGTCAGGGTCACAGTCATTTCTTCAGTGAAAATATCATCTTACTCGAAATTCTCCAACAGGGACATGAGAGAAATGTGCATGAGAGAGTTCTTTGAAGGAAGAAAACTATTGAGCTTGTTTCAAAATAGCTTAATCATTATTGCTATCATTAATGGAACTCATTAAAATGGCTGCCATTAGTCTGTCTACATGGTTCTACCATAATTCAATTTTAATTAACCCGATCATTATTTTTAACAATGCTAATAAACAAGCTAGGCTACACCCTTAGTATAACCTTGACTTTTTCAGTACAGAATATAGAGGTGTAGACCTTTCTCTGCCTCTCCTTTTTAAAATCACTATAGTGATACTGAGTAAATTATGTCATTAAAGTCTGGTAATTACTGTTTTCATCAGCCCATCTTTGCTTAGCAACCTTCAATATTTTTATGTTCCAAGTGAATTTTAACTTCCCTTCTGATGCCTCCAACTTCATCTAACAGCAGCCAAGAGCTATGGTATGAAGAATCCACGCACTGTTTATATATTCCAAATGCATAGGTTCAAGAGTTCTGCAATACATTCCTGAATGGCAAGCATTTTGCAACCCTTCAGAACAAGGAGATCATTTCAAACACAAGTGCTCACATCTCACTTTAGTGTGCGACAGAATCTGGATGCGACTATGAAGGTTATGAAACTGTGAAACTGCAAATACCAAATGAGTGTTTCACAATGAGGTCAGAGGTAAAGGGCAACACCAAGAAGCGAACACAAGCCCTTCAAAGATGTCATCAGTGCTAGTTACATCCCAGAAACAGCTCCCAGGAAACGTTATGAATCAACTTAAGTACTTGTCTTTCATTTTTGTTAATTTTTGTGATTCTTGAATAGTCATTTCTTCACATTATTATTGTCCCACATACCAATTTTTAAACAAAGGCCATAAATACACCCACAAATGTAGTTGGCATATGATACATAGCCTATAGTTTTATATGTATGTGTGTGTGTGTGTGTGTGTGTGTGTAGTTTGTTGTAAACCCACCTAAGATGCTCCACAGTAAATGACATAATGACACACTTCTCAGAATATACCTCTATTACTGAGGATTGTAGTCCTAAACATGTATATTCATGTGTGCATGCATACATGTGTGCATATATATGTGTGTGTGTGTATTGCACTTAAGTTGTCTATGTATATGTCTTTCTTGTTTTTTATTCCTTGGTATTCTCCCTACCTGAGACTTTCTCTCCAAGTGTCCAAGCCCATGTTCCAATAATAACATAAGTGTCTCTTAAGCTGCTCAGAATTACTAGAGCTACAATGTTACCAGGTAAAATTGCTTTCAACTTGAAGCTTAAAGTTACACATGAATTGAGATGTTTACAGTCTGACATATGGAACATACTTTAATAGAGACTCCTATTTTATTATCCTCATCATTAGCCCATAGGACATTTTCCATAGTTCCTCACACCTGGATTCATAGAAAGTGTTCATTTTGTTCATTTTCAAAATGCTCTGAAGACTTCTAAAGTTTCTACTTTATGGTATTACAAAAGCAGATTTTCATTGATCATTGAAAGACGAAAATGATCACCATAGTCAATATAAACATTTGCAGCAAATGCTAAAAGTTGAATTTCAAACATAAAGGACAGAGTCAGAATTGGGTTGCATAGGAGGCTTATAAATTCAGTCAGAGATTAATTTTTTGTAATTAAAAAACTAAAACAATCCCATCTTGGTTGTGTTTCCTGATGCTATGACAATATCCTTTGTCAAAATCAACTTAGGGGAGAGAAGGATTTGGTTCACAGTTCCAGGTTCCAGACCTTCATAACAGAGACGTCACAGTGGCTGGAGCTGGAGGAAACTGACCATAGTACACCCATATTCAGAAACAAAGAGCAGTAAGTGCATGCCTGCCTGTGCTGATTTCATTTTGTTCCCTCTTCTGCAGTTCAGAATCCCTGCATAGGGAATGGTGCTACCAATAGTGGGCACTTCTTCCCACCTCAATTACCAACAATGATAATCTCCACAAACAGGCCCGTGGAACGATCTGAGCTATGCAAAACACTCATTGAAACTTTCTTCATAGGTGATTTTAGATCATGTCAAGTTGACAATTAATACTAGCATGTAATAACTTACACGCAACATTTTGTTTAAATAAATTTTTTAAACAAATCACTGACTGAATTTCATATCTTATCCTTGGAATTCATCAAGTCTCATTGTATCTTTCCTCTGTTACTCAGCCCTGTTTTATCCCAACAATAACCTCAATTTAACACAGAGAAAGGAGGGTTTCTAGAGGTGGCAGTTGCCTCTCACACAAACTGCTTTCATGCTAGAATGCTGCCGACTACAGGACAAAATGCCCAGGATGGCTTTTCTTATAAAACCTGACTCTAATTCTCTCCTAAATGGTGATGAAGCTCATTACAGTCTTTTATGTTCTCAGCAGGATGTGGGAACATAACTCCCAACTTAAGACCCAGGAGTATAATTCCAGGGGTGAGTCACTCATTGTGCCCACAGCACATGTTATTCTCTGAGATCAAACTGCTGAGATGAGCTGAGAATTGGGCCTAAAAGATAGGTTTCCCTTACCTACTTCTTATGTTTTCTTTAAAAATGGGAAGAAAGAAAGAAAGGAAGGAAGGAAGGAAGGAAGGAAGGAAGGAAGGAAGGAAGGAAGGAAGGAAGGAAAAAAAGAAAAGAAAGGAGAGAAAGAAAGAAAAAGCTATCTACTAATTTCAGTGACTGAAGATGGAGGCCAAAACCACAGAGGTGACATTTTGTCATAATCAGTAAGGGAGAAAATAAATCCTCTTGAAATTAAAAAAAAAAAAGTTCATAGTTAGAAAGAAATAGATGTTCAAGAACCAATAGAAAACAAAGTCTAGGGTGGGCCTGGGAGAAGAGCCATAGTCCTGAAGTTTACGGTGCCCTAGAGATGAGCACAATTATCCCAGGAGACACACTTAACAGCATCAACACATTCTTGGTTACTTTCATCGAAAGGGTGAATGTATGTCTGCAGTCATGGATTGATGAGGCCCCAAATACTAAGGAGTGAGGTTAAACTTACGCAGGATACCACCCTTGAAATATTTTTCTTCTCCTTTGTGTCTCTAATGTAAGATGTCAACTGTCTTAGGATAAGAGTGGTGCAAGAAAAACAACAAAGCAGGAGAAACTAGACCCTGAAGGCTGAGCCTCAGGGCAGCAGTCGTATGAGGGTGAACAAGCGCAAGACCGAGATAGTCAAGGGTCATTGAAATCCAGAGACAGATTCTGGCTCTGTTCTAGAAAGAATCGCCTAATGTGGAGAAACAGCTGATGAAGGAGAAGTTCTGAAGAGAAGAAAGATGACAGCACAATACATAAAGTCACACACAGAGTCTCTGTCAGTGATGGCTGGTCCTCGGGTAAGTGCATGCCTGCCTGGCCATCCCAGGAGCTGCATGGGGACCAAGACACTGAGTCTAATCTGCATGTCTATCCCGCACGCATCTTCTGCGCTAGGATCTACTAACTCTTGCTTGTGAAACCTTGTAGTGTTTTGATTGTTCCATTCGTTCTACCCATTCAGCACACACACACACACACACACACACACACACACACACACACACACACCCCACAAATGGCCAACTGTTTACAACTCAGTTCTTACATGACTTTACTCTGCCTTTGATGTGGCCAATCTTTCTAGTGCATACTTAACAAATAGGCACGCGGTTTAGCTGCCCTGATGAATAAAATCAGACATCGTGGCACGGACTCTGAGCCTCATTTGTGAGGGGTTTCCTTTGCCTTCCTTTTTAACATGCTGAAGTAGTACAAAGACTAAAGCTGTGCAGTTGGTATTCAGAACAGTGAGGGCCACAGAACACATGGTCTGATTCCAGAGGCAGTGGATGAGCTGTTCGTTTCTCACATAACTGCTCTGGTGGCCATGATTATTCAAGGCCTTCATATGTATTGCGTAGTTTTACTGTTTCACCAACACGGTGAAGATAGCAGAAACAGTTTTCAAAGACACTGAATGTCACATCCAAAGATTCCTAGGGAGACAGCAATAACTCAAGAGGAGAATCTGAGTCTAATTCTCTGGGGTGCTGGTCCATGTTTCCTTCCTAACCTTTACAAGTCTTTTCGCCAATGAGCACTAGCACACAGCCTTTGCCCTAAATTGGGATCTGGCAACATGGTACTTTGCTTTCACTGTCTTAAAGAATTTCTCTGACTTTTTTTTTTTTCATCACCACTAAGTCAGTTGTTTCTTTTCAGATTAAAATAAAGATCATCTCATTTCAAGGTCTTTTGAGCAGAATCTAAAATTTGCTTTGGCAACCAGATGAAGCACCATAGGGAAAATTTACAGTGAGACAGCTATAAAATATAAAGGATGCTACCACACCGGACTCAGCATGCCACACAGACAGTCCTGACACCCAGTCACCTGCAAACACCTTTCTCACTAGACTTGTGAGAGAAAGTAGATGAAGGACTAGAACTTTAGGGAGAGGAAACAGTCTCTGCCTGAATAGCAAGGTAGGCAGCCTGGGAGCCTATATCTTGGTAAGCAAACATCCTGGAGCAGAAGTGGTAGGAGGCTCAAAGTTCAACCAAACAGCCAGCACCGAGGGCAGTCTAACAAGCTGACTTAACAGCCAGATGCCCGCAGCACAAATGCCTCAAAAAGCCAGATACCAAAGGGGTATATGGCACCCTGTAAGGGAGGAATATGGAAGCAAGAGAGATGTCTAGCATCACTCACAGAGGAAAAAATGGTTCTTTGTTATGGCTTGCCTTTGGAATGCCCCTCAAAGGCTCATATGTTGGAGGCTCAGTCCCCAACGCAATGCTCTCTGGGAAAGAGCATTAACAAAGAGACTGGGTCATGGAGGATGCGACCTCATCTGTGGGCTGGTTTGTAATTTGAAGGTATTAGTGAGAGTTGATGGTAACTTGATAGCGTGGAGCCTGCTGAGATAAAGTGGGTTAACTGGCAGCTTGTCTTAGAAAGTCACATCTGCTTCCTCTGCTCCCTTCCTGGGGTCTCTTTGTTCTTGGGCTGCCATGAGGTGAGCATCTGTGCCCTAATGTGTGCTGACTGCCATGATGGTTTGCCTCACCACAGACTAGAGATGACAAAGCCACGTGACCACGGAGCAAATCTCTGAACCCGTGGATGAAAGTGAAACATCCCATCCTTGGAGTTGATCTTTTTCTGATACTTTGTCACATCAACAGATATCTAACCAATATATCCTCTCACTACTGCAGTGAGTCCAGACAGGCCATCTGGTGGTTGAGGACTCCTGTGGCTGAGGCGCTTTCTGATATGCCTGTATGGAAAGATAGTCACTGGCAACTCATCTTAAGAAAGCAAATCAAAGTGTTGTCAGTGAAGACTGCTGTCTGCCATGAAAGTCCAGCATCACTTTTCCCAGATACAAACAGCAACAAACAGACATTTTTATTGTATATCACATATAATAGCCACTACCCCCCCCCCCAGCATATAGTTTTAAGTTTTTGGTTAAGTTGTTTGGAGAGGCAGAGGCAATACTAAGAATTCAATCCAGGAAATAATAAAGAACATGTAATCCTCACTATGAATATATCAGTATGAAAGTCTGCAAGACCTAATGGAAATTTGGAAGAAATTTCTATTCCTGTCCAGACCTGCTGAGAAGGCTTAAATTGAGAAAGGACTCGATATTTTTGTTTGTTTGTTTTCTGTTTTTCGGTTGCTGCTTCTTCCTCCATGAGGAGATATTTATGAGGGGAGGGGGTCCAGGAAGCTGAAATCTAGGAGGGTCTTCATGTCCAGAGGTGGGTAGGAAGCAAAAGAGGAAGAGGAGCTACAGATGCATCCAGTTGAAAGATCAACTAGAAAGGCTACTTTAGTATGTGGAGAGTCTGATTCAGAGTGTATCTTTTTCTGTTCCTAATATCTTTCATTTTATTAAGTTTTACCTTTTTATGTGGCCATAAGAACAAATTGCAGAAGCTGGGTTTTCGTGTCACCATGATTTATTTATAGGAGTCTCAGATCATGCCTGTTGTGTGGAACTCTCGTCCCTACCCTTCATGAGTACCACCACACTTCAGCACAGTGCTCTGTTCTCATGTATTTACTAACATTCTGTTTACCTGCTACCTAATATCACATTTTGATAGTAGAAAATATGCCGTGCCAAAGTATGAGGAGAGACTTCTCTTTGACGTGGGGAGAATAGAGTTATGTTACAAAGTAAGGTAGAGGAAATACTCAAGTATAACAGTTCACCCGAGCACATGGTGGTCCTGACTGAACTGTAATCTATTCCCACTCCACACATACACTGGAGCTTCTTCTCCTGGGAGCTTTGCCTTCTCAGCTGTTGGCATGGAGTAATGCATGCTTTTCACAAGCCCAGTCCAGCCTCACCAGTTCAACTTCTGTCTCATCAAACCTACCACAACCTTCTTCAGACCATCGACACTGAAACATTCATCCTGTGAGCCCTTAAATGCACTGGTAGTTATAAGTGCATAACGTTACTTTGGGTCATTGGCTCTCTAACAGGAATCCGTTGGCTGGCCACTGTTGTGCATACATATATTAGAGCCTGTGATTAGAAGACAAGTATGTGCAATTCTTATGACCCTCTATGAAGTACATGCGACCTCAGACATTAATACGTTGTATAGAGGGCACTGTGACCAAAATGTGGAAGCTCCAACATGCAAATAGGGTTGGCCAAAGCTTTGCTCTGTGACCCTCTGAGAAAGAAAGGCAGCAGGAAAGGGCCAGGGCTGGGTGATTGTTTTCTCCCAGGGAAAAAAGAACATCGTCCATCTTTGGGAAGCAAAACATTGAAGATTCAGAGTTCAAGAGTCCTGGGCCACGATGTCAGCTAACAGGCCAGCCAATGATCAGCCGGCCAACAGCAGTTTCACTGGCCAGCCAGGCTTGAGTACCACTGGAGTGGGCCAGACCACTGGGAATTTGGTGAACAGTTGAGAAATGGGACATAAGAATGGAGCCAAACCTCAGAAGAGTAAACAGCATGAGATTTTCGGGTGAGATCATTCCTTTGTGAGGTTCTAACTGAATACACAGTTGTTAGTGAATAGCATGCTTTGAGAAAATAATTTAGTTATTGTTACATTTTTCTAAGGTGATTGCAGTTTCTGAGAGCCTATCTCCTGATTAGGTTTGACAACCACCTCTGTGACAATAGCCGGTTAATGACAGAAAACTTTGTCTCTGATCTATCTCGAGCCCTTGGGTTTATTTTCATTGTGATATCCATTGCTCTTCCTGACACTAGCATTATTTATTCTCAACAAGGCTCAAGGGAAGGGGCTGGGAAGATGGGTCATGACACAACCATGACCTTTTAGAATCTTAAAAGTCACCTGAGCCCCAACAATGGCTCTGAGATATGTGTTATCAGCTTGTGCCGTGACTGCACTTCTGGGCATTCTAAGCACTCTAAATAGCTTTAGTTGGTACATCATTGCCTCCCTATCCAAAGGAAATTGATTTTAAAACTTCCAGCAGATGCCTCAAATTGAAGATAGTATCAATCCATAGCTATATACATATAAACCTATTATGCATACAAATAAGCCTGTAGTAAAGTTTAATTTATAAGTTAGGTAAAGTAAAAGATAGATGATAGACAATGATACCAAAAACTACAGCAGAAGTTCTACAATAAAATCGTATCACTATTCTTGGGCTCTGAAGCCATTAATAAGTAAATAAGGGCTCTCTGAACTGCAGTACCATGATGGAGTCAGATAGCCAAGTCTGCTTGGTGACAAACAGGTGAGCAACATACAGAGAACATACATGATCTGTGTCCTTGGCAGGATGGACAAAGAAGATAGAACACTTCATTATGCTACCCTAAATGAGGTGCTTCACTTGGAATTTGCTGTTCACTACTGTTATTTCTCACCAAATATTTTCAATCTATAGTTGACCATCGGCCATTAGAACATCAGAAAGTAAGATTAGATGCAAGGAGAGAGAACTGAACATATAACATACATTTGAAATTGCTTTATGTAGACAATACCATTCTTACAGAAAAAAAATCCATGGAAGTATAAAAATATTAACAAAGTAAGGTGGTAATGGATCACATGTTGTTCATAAGGGGTGTAAGTAGGAAATATCACACTAACTCCATCTATTCATTCTCTTCCCCGGAAAGAAT
The DNA here is from genome assembly GCF_963924665.1 of Micromys minutus. NCBI lineage: Eukaryota > Metazoa > Chordata > Mammalia > Rodentia > Muridae > Micromys > Micromys minutus. Next base: position 28,193,627 of record NC_137980.1, read on the forward strand.
CAGATCATCAGGCTGTCTCTTCAGGTTCCTGTGGGGCACAGTGTCTAAATATAGGCATTTTTGTCCAGCATTTATTCAGACACCAAGATATAACTGATCTCAACATTAAAACCAAACAGAACCAAATTACTACAGTAGTAACAAACTAGACCAGAGAAAATACATAAGATCTAATAAAAACCAATCAGATAATAATGAAACAGATAAACAGATAATAATGAAATTAATAGTAACAGAAACTTGGGCTAGCAACCAATCATCATATAATAAACAAAGACCCTTGGGAAAGCTGATGTTAAAAACATAGTCTACCACTTTGAAATTCATACTTTAATATCTGAGCAAGCAGGATGCAGGGCTAGTTCCATGCACTGACACACAGAGATCACAGGAAACAGAGTGTCCCTCTTGGAGTCAGTTCTCTGTAGTACTGAGAAGCTCAAGCAAGGCCAGCCATGGAGGGCTGTGCTCTGCCTGTTCTGAATGTTCAGAATGTTTGCCAATAGCAATCTGTCACGCCCAGATCACTCCAGCTCAGGTCTTCCTCCTTTTGATTTTGTCTTATAACTAGTATCTACAAAAATAAATAAATTAAAAGCAGAGACTTCTCTCCACCCAAGAGACTCGTGGTTTGTCTGAGGATTGTCATCAGCATTTGCTCTGACTTTATCTGTGAGACACTGATATCCAGAAAGCACAACTTCCCTATTCATGGAAGCACCCAGAGAGTCTGCTCAGCCCTTTGCTAACATCACCATCTTCCCAGTGGGAAGGTCTCCAAAGCTTCCTGCAGCTCTGAGACTCAGTATGAAAGGCTTCTGAGCAAACCTCCCACCACAACCCCAAAATGGCTAACTGGGTTCATTCGGTTCCAACTACAACAATTCCCTGAACTTAGCCGTGCAGCATATGAGGAGGTATTCCGAAATCAGAAAAAAATAAAAGTATATTCTGAAGAGTGGGGTTTCAGGTTTCTCTAAGGCCCCTAAGTGTGGACTCTAGAATTGGTGAGAGACTTTTCATAATATCTAGACAGGAGACCTCATGCCTGAATGTTACTAGCGATGACTAATGCTCACTCCATCCCCCAAGGGTTCTCAGTCAGGAAACGCCCTTTTACTTTCTTGGAAAGTTGGGATCATTGCCAGATTTTAAAAATCAACAGTAAGAGGCCACCTCAGCCTGAAAGGTTGTAATATGTCCTGACCACACACTGAGCACCTTGACAAACATTACTCAACTGAGGTGTGTACCTCAGCATCACGCTCTTTAGAGGATCTTAAAATTGGCAAGCTAAGTGTGATAACAGGGAAGGAAAAAAAGGGTTCATGGGTTAGAGAAAGTTCCAGAAAAGGTGTATTTGAGAAACACAACAAGCAAAAGAAGCCACAGCTCAGAGACAGAGTTGATGGCAACGACTAAAAGCAGTTACATATTACATACAACATGCTTTAATACTACTATTATTTAGTATGTAATATAGTAAAAAACACTTAGCAAAAATACATACTATTCTGGATACTGTTTTATTAGAAGTATATCACTAATGCTAAATAATAATCATATTTCATGTGAATTTTATATATGTACTCATACCAAATGGCTTCATTATTAAAACATACATCAGCACTAAAATACATACTTATACTAAACAGTATGACTGAATTGACTTATTTATAACAGTGTAAATATAGGTATCAAAAAGAAAAAAGGACTTTCTATCAAGCAATTATAAAACTTGTCAAAAATGAATAAAATGGGCTGAGTGAGGCCTGAGAAAGAAATAAGATTCATGTATCTAAAAAAAAAATGACAGATGGCAGACACATGGATTCTGACTAAAGACATGTCACTACACCATGTGGCAGTGGTTGGCTTAGATCCTTGTTCACTCAACCTAGAAAACCTGAGAACCTCTGGGATCTAAAAGTCCTCAGAAGTGTGCTTACTTCCCACTACAAGTTCGATTTCACAGTGAGATTATGCGTAGAGCACCTCACCTTGGAGTGTCCTAGACAGCACACCGAGGACATTTCATCTAATACATGAAGAGTCCTGACTGTTCCAGCAGACACTGCCAGTCAAAGAGTCCGTTATCTGTTACCAGCATAGCCCTAAAGACAAATATAATGTGGCCGAGGTAAAAAGAAAGTAAATAGTAGCCTTCATAGGAACTAAAAAATTAGTAAAGGATCAGAGAGTAGGAAGATCACACTATGTTAGGAGAAGGATGAAGAAAAGACACCATGTCTCGAGAATTGGTGGTACAGTGTGGTGGTTTGAATGAGAATGGCTCTCGTGGCCCAGTCCCTAATTTGTGGAACTATTTGGGAAGGATTAACAGGTGTGACCTTGTTGGAGGAGGTATATCACTACATGCAGACTTTTTCTGGGTTTCAATAGACCAAACCTTTCCTGATTATTTTATCTATCTCCTGGTTGTAAAAAGAGAGGCAGGCTCTCAGTTATTGCTCTAGCACCATGCCTGCCTGCTGCCATGCTCCCACCATGATGGTCCTAGACTCATTCTCTGCCTCTGAATCTATAAGTTTCAAATTAATTCTTATATGAGTTGCCTTGGTCATGGTATTTTATCACAGCAACAGAAAGGTAAACAAGATAGTCAGTAATGATATCAAGCTTATTCTTGGGATTCTGTTCTGGGTCTCTCTTTCTTGTTGTTGTTGCTGTTGTTCTTTTATTTTGCTTTGTGGGTTTTTGGGGGGAGTTATTGTTTCTGTATTCACTCAGAGGATTGGGAAGGACCAACTATGTTTGTCTAATAAAGAATACAGAGGGTCTAAGGGATAGCTCAACAGGCAAAGGTGCTTGTCATCAAGTCTGATCACCCAGGTTTAGTAGTCTCTAGTGCCTACCTAAGTTGAAGAAAATAACCATCTCCCCCAAGTTGCCATCTGACCTCCATTCATTGACCATAGCATGTGTGCCAAACCTATAAATAAAAATGTAATATTAAAAATCTAGTAGTTAGCTATTCAATTTTTATCAACAATGCAGTTTTATGGTAGAATTGGTTGCCTAGTATAATCACTGTGTTCCTAAGATAATGAAGAAAGAATAAGGTCAGACCCCAGAAAGAAATACAGAACTTAAACATGTTAAGATGATTGGGGGAGCAAGGGGGCAGGGATTCCAGAGTAATGTACAATGCCAACGGAGAACAGAAAAGGGTGAGAAACAGTTCTGATAGAATTGATCAGCTGAGATAACTTTGCAAACAGACAAGATGCAAGCATAGTCTAAATGACAGGCAGTTTTCTCTCAAAAGTCACTGAAAAGTTGGAACTTATATCACAAAGGAAACTACTCTTGCCAAAAAAAAAAGAAAAAAAAAAAAAAAAACTGAAGCAAAACCTAGGAAATTTTAAACAGGTTTAAACAAGTAGAAGGATTCTGACACAGTGGAGAGATCCCACCGTCCCAACTCAGGACAAGAAAGTGAAATCTAGACTCTGATTACCATGATGTAAGGGGAAGAGAGGGGAAAAGGAAGGGAGGGAGGGAGGAAGGGAGGAAGAGAGAGAGAGAGAGAGAGAGAGAGAGAGAGAGAGAGAGAGAGAGAGAGAGAGAGAGAGAGAGAGACTTTAGCAGGGCAGGAGAGCGAGAATGTCCAGGTGATCTACCTCTGGTGTTGCAATTGTTTGAATGACAGTTAAGATGGTCTGGAAAATATTATGGTTTGACAGTTGTGTTCCCATGTCCTTCTGAAAGCAATTCTCTGTTTAGACAGCTATTTATATCTCTCTTGTCCTTACAAATAGAAAGGAAATAGAATATACATGCATGGAACATGTGTGAGAGGAAGAGGGGAATCTCCCTCTAAAGGGTGCTAGTCCATGTCTCAGAGAAGCACCCCTAGAAGTGTGTGGTTTGCTTATAAAGCTATAATACCTGTGATGATGGTGGCAAAAGCCTCTCTCTGCTTAGACTAGGGAGGCCCTGACTGATCAAGCACCCCCATGTTCTCTAGTCCTCCTTCCTGGAGACAATTCCAATGTCCAGTGTGCCATCACTTTGAACAGTACAGGATGAAATGCTTTTGTCACTGTAAGAAATGCTAATGTGTTGATAGTAAACATTTCCACTTGAAGTTCTGCTAGCTTTTACCATGATGGATGATACAATAAAAAAAAATCTACAAAAATAGCAATATATTTGAGAGGAGAAAATATTACAACCTAGAGTGATTTTGACTGTAGGAATAAACATTTCAGACATAATAAAATTTTAATATGAAAATGTTGACAGATAAAAGAATGTTAGGGAACTCAAGATAATTAAGTTATAGGAACGTCATCTGATTTGTATTTCATAGTCCCTGGGCCATTTGCTTAACTCTCTACATCCACTATCCAAAGGGCCATTGTCCAACTACCTGTCGGAGCTCATCCTGAGAGAGAGAAAACTGACTGGGGGAAAAGGAGGACACACAGCCCTCCATTTTCTAGGTGAATTAGAGGGAGACAGAGGTTACTGGCTCACATTCTTTGGTATGATAACAATCTCCCCTCCATCCTGGAGGAACACATTAGCTAGTTTTGAAATTTATCTAACAAGAAGGTCAATTTTTTTTTCTAAAATGTTTCCTCTCAGGAAATCCGTGGCTTCATAGATTCTGGAATATTACTTCCTGGGGGAGTGGGTCTTCAAATTCTTTTCCACTATCTATATACGATTCCCCATCTGCTGTCATACCAGCTCTGGGTCTCACTCCCCTGAATGATGTTAGGCTTACACTCCACCTGTTTTGTGACCTTCATGTCAGCCGTAGCATCCTGCAAACCTGCATTCTGGGATGTTTATGTGTTTCTTTACTATGGTCCCCAGGATCTTGTCTCTCAGGCAGACCAACACATACCAGCTGCATGACTGTCATTCCAGCCTCCTCTGAGACACAACTTAGGTTCTCCACAGACTATATCCCAGGGAAGACAACACAGCTTCCTGCTATAGCTTCTGGACTGTATATTGGCAATACCACATGGCATACATCACTACCTAGAGGATTGGGCTCACTGGATCAAGGTTGTGTCCAAGTTTGGTTGTAGCATACCCTTCAAGGATCTAGATTAGTCTTCCAAAAATAGCAATAACTCAAAGACAATTTCTGTCTGACTTTTAAGCAAATACAGGTTATACCAGTAATTAATGAGGAAAAAGAACTCACTTTAAAATTTCCTTTACTTTAATTGCTAACCCTGATTTAATGTACTGGTCAGACTGGGCAGCAGGTTGAATGGTTTCCAGGATTCTGTCATGCAATTCTCACAACGATGCTCAGAGGGATGTTTCAACATTATTCTCATCTCAAAGATGATCAACAAGGCTCAGGGCAACACAACCAAGCAACTTCTTCAAGGTCGCAATGCCTACTGTGGAGGATTTACCATTTCTCAAGTGGATAAAGAAGAAAAGTGGGATTCACTGTCCACTCTACCTCCTACGTCCACCATTGTGGACACTGCTGTGTTTATGTTTCTAAGTGTCCCTTGCAGGCTAGCAACTCATTGCACCATCTGCCTGTTCCAATTCAATCAGGATATATTAAGTAGCAACTTTAACATATGGATTAATTAATGTGTAGATGGGTTCATGCCTGAAAGAACTATTAGCAAGGAAGGAGTTAATCTATGGAGGGCACATGATGCCCCGAACCCTTCCACGCTGGTTCTATCAGCTTCCTCTGTACTCTACCACAAGATCTCTGGAGTGAGATTCTGTCTCTGCACATACAGGCCCAGAAGCAACAGAAGCCTCAATCCAAATAAATCCTTACTTCCTAATGCTTTCTAGGTTATTTTGTCCCAGTGATGAAAAGTCACTGACTGTACCTTTCTCTCAGCACTACACAGTCGTGGCTCACTTCCCTAGTAAGTAGGGGTGTTGCATTATTATGTAGTTATATATTAGTAGGCTCCTAGTAGCCTGTCTTGAACATTCCAGATCTTCACAGAACTCTTGAAGCTCAAAAGGGTTGTGTCCTGGCTCTGATGTGTAAAACTTGTCAGTGTTCTCGACACGTAGTTTCACTGTGTAGTAGTATAGTACTAGTAGCCTAGTCCCTTAACTTTTCAAAATCTATGCTCCAGTCTGTAAAATGAGATTAATACTGACCCATAACAGTATTTTAAAAAGTAGTGATGTCCATGCGGTGCCTGATGCAGATCTATACTCGGCGGGTAACATTGTGTGTGATCCCACTGACCACTTCCTTTTAGACCTATAAATTTATGTGTTAAAGAAGGGGATTATGCTAGTTTATCATGGGGATTCATTCAACCCATCACTGTAGCTATAAGGCTATATGACTGCAAGATCATTTTGAAGGATTTTAGAAAATTACCAATGAGATCTCATGATGTGGAAGCAAAACTTGGAAAGATTTGCCCATGGCTATGTAGGTAAGTTTCCCCAGCCCTTCACCAAAAACCTCCTCCTGACACTATAAAGGTGAAACCAGCCTGCCTTGATCAACCCCACCCATCACCAGTCCATTGTGCATGTGGGGGACCTATAGAGGTTCATCTTCCCCCAACTACCTTGCATCGCCAGGTAGGTATCAATGATGAAGTCTTGGATACTTCATATAGTGCTTGTCTTGCTCTGGCTATAGGCATATGCTATGATGCACTTAAGTCGTAAGTCATCTTGTTCTTACAATAAAAAAAAAAAAAAAAAAAAAAAAAAAAGATGAACAGTGCAATAGACCAGAACTTGCTGCTGACAGTTCTTATGCACTTTTTATTTTGATGTGAGGAGGAAAGGGATGAACTTAAGCTGAGTGTAACTGGATAGAGGTACAAAAATTCGTGTGTGTGCGTGTGTGTGTGTGTGTGTGTGTGTGTGTGTGTGTTGGTGTGCATGCAAGCTCTGCCTGTACACACACACACACACACACACACACACATGCTTGTGTCTGTGTGTGTATTGGTGTGCATGTAACTGTGCCTGCATATATGTGTGTTTGTGTGTGTGTGTGTGTGTGTGTGTGTGTAAGTTCAAAAGCTATTTAAAGCTTACCACACTGAGTAAACCCCTTGCACATGTGCTACCACTTTGACTGTAAAACAGTGCAAAGCTGCAGTGGATCACAGCCAAGAACAGTGGCTCCTGGGCAGCTGCAGGACTAGGGAGGATGAGGAAAGAAAACGTGGGTGTTTCTGTTGTTGCAAACTCATGATGTTCCTGGAACTAAGATTCTAGGATGAAAATTAAAAATCACAGTATTCCCAGATGCAGCCCTGCTGTCTTTATCGATAAGAAAGACTTGATTACGGAGAAGGTGGGTCCTCCGGAGGCCTCTGACAAGGCAGCAGCTGGGAGTTTGTACGGAGTGTGCAGTCCAGAGTGTGCAAACCCTGACTCACACCTGCAGCTTATTTTCTGTGACCCTGCTACGACTTAATGAAATCTGGTCCCCTGCCAGAGGAATGTATTGCAAGGGTGATGAAAATCTGATGGACATCCTTCCTGGGAGGACCACATGGGAGGACGGTGAGAAAATAAACCAATGTTTTCCATTGTGGTTGTCAGGCCAAGAGAACTGGGCCTCTGATTAGCGAAGGGTCCGATGTGTATTGATACAATTAGTATGAAATGGGATATTGCAATAAGTCGCTCAACTTTCAACATAAATATCCCAGAGTTACACCAGACCTATTTTTTTTTTCAGTGAAAAACAAGTTGTTACCTATGTAGTCTCAGCACTGTGTTGATATGAGGTTTTGCATCTTGTTAAATCTAAATATAATCTCTAACTCTCTGGTCTTTCCTTCCTTAGCACCCCATCACTTCCGTAGGAGGCTTGACGTTAGTCCATTGTGAATGGACTCATTCTGCTTAGAGTTCTTTGTCTACTCGTAATTATCCATTGTATTATTTGTGAGTTTAACTTCCTGATTAGCGTTTATTTTGCCCAGGGGGAAAACTTAAGTATTGGTATTTTCTTCACACCCTCCAAGAGTTTACAATATTATCTCCTTTGAATTATTCCTCTTCTTCATTTTGTTCTCAGCCTACCAAACTCTGATGCTAAAATATCCCTCCGAGTCTGAGGAGATGCCGGGGAACAGTAATGGTTCAGCATCACACAGCAATGTGTGTGACAACCGCGTGCGTGAGGAGGTGATCAATAGATACTGCTCTCATTTCCCTCATGGCTAAGAGGGGCACCTTAAGGCCACCCACTTAGTAGCTATTTTTATATTAGCCAAAATGAAACCATTCACACATGAAATGGCAAAAGCAAGGAAATAATTTGGCCCAGAGGAAATGGCTCCTGAATCAAAGGCTATCAGCCATGTTCTCTGGACACTCATATGGCTAGGACAACTTGAGTCCTCACATGATGTCTCATACCTGCCTCTCCCCCCTTCAAACTGTTGCTATCTCAGGGTACCTTGCCTCAAGTTGGAACGCATTGTTGCTTCTCCTGCTTTTGATCACCCAGTGGGTCCAGTTGAAACTGGATCTTCCAGTGTTCCAGCCTCTGCTTACCTTTGTCCCACACCCAGGGTGACACTGGGTTCTCCTTTCTACCCAAGAGATTCCATAAACCTCACCCACCTGGGTCCTTACCTCAGGCTCTGCTCATAGGAACTTAAGCTTAAGGCATGTTCTCGGATAGCCACATAGCTTGGAGCCTACACAGCATCTCTGCTCTCTTGCCTAATGACTAAGAGAAACATACATCAAAGGCAGAACACCTTGGTGAAATGATCAAATAGTTCTTTGACAAACCGAAGATATTCCTTATTAAAATAATAATAAAAAGTTCTGCACACTATAATCAAGGTAAACTATTAAGTAATTTCTTCAAGTATAAGCAGAGAAAATGAAATCTTTTGTATTACCAAAATGACAAAAATTATTTGTATTTCTTACTTATCTTGTGAGAAATAACAACTATGTATTTTGTGGTAGAGAAAAATAAATGAGGGAGCGAAATGATCATGCTGATTAAGAATGAACCCTTGCTCTTCAGTTACTTTGAAATGATTCTTCATTTATATGTGGAAGCTGCAATATAGTCATTTACCAAGGGACACATGTCTTCTGCTGTGGTTCCCCAACTTCATCAATGTTACGGTAGTTTCAACCTAATGCTATTCTCTTGCTGGTTCTTTCAGACAACAGAGAATTTGAAAACTCTTCTCCAATAAGATGGGAAACTCTCCAGGTTCTATGAATCTGTTTAGCCCTCACCTTGTGGGAGGAAAGGGTCTGGATGGTCATGTTTGAGGGCTTCCAGATGTTTTTAATATGCGTCTAGTTGAAGAATGCCAGATTATGGGAAGTCTCTCCAGCTGCTACGTCCCAGAGCCATGTTGGATCAGGTTTTCTTCTACATCACCAAAGAGGTTCTAAATTTTAACTGGTTGACACAGAAAAATGTGACATTGAACTCAGTGTTTTACTGGAAGAGATATGTGTGTGTGTGTGTATGTGTGTGTGTGTGTGTGTGAGTGTGTGTGTGTGTGTGTGTGTGTGTGTGTGTGAGTGTGTGTGTGTGTGTGTGTGTGTATGTATGTGTGTATACACACGTACACATGCATGTATACATGCTTTACCTTTGAATGTGTTTTGATTAAACCATTTTGGACTTGCAAACCATTTTGGGTGTATAAACCATTTCAGGCTGTGTCACTGGAAGTTCTTTTTTAAACTTGAGTTTAGGCCTGACTTGATAGACAAAGGGTAAGTGAAGTCTGGCTGTTCTCCAGTGCATAAAAACACAGGCCTTCAATTAAGTTACCTAAAATAAGCATCCATCAACACGACTGAGAAGAGCATTGAGTTCTCAGAAGGCAGTGAGGCCGTGGTGCCCAACAGAGACTTGGTTCCCCTTGTAGGGCCAACATTCTTTCTTCTGATTCAATCTGTTTCTCTTCATATGCTCTTGTGTCAAGGTTAACATAGGGAGGTTTTACTCCGCTCATTTTCAGTTCACTGGTGAGAAATTCAAAGTGCTATTGCTTTTAGATTGACTGTGGAGTTGAGTGTGGTCATCTGGCTAAGCCCGGTGTTAGGGAAGGACGGAGACTGGGTGTCACCTGAACTGGGTGGAAGGATGGGGAATGTTGGTAGTACTGAGGAGCCTCAGAACTTTGGCATCTAGCTTGATTCCTACAAAAGTGGCTCTGATGGGCTAAAGGGACAGCTGAGTGCCAGGTGATACTACTTAGCCCCTGGTTCACGAGACCAGAGGTTTTTTTTAACTCTTGTGAACTCTTGGGCAGTGTTGCAAAACCTGTGGACCCTATTTCAGACCCTCTAAAACTACAGGATCATATAGAAAATCAACCACAGTGAAACAGAGAATGACTCAATATCCTCATCAGACAAAGTTCCCCATGACATCTAACCACAGGGTTCATTTCAGAAAAGTTTGATTTTAGAATCCACCGCAATCTCAGCACCATGCTTAGGTTTATGGTGCACTGAGCTCATAACTTGTACTGTTAAGAACATTAGTAATGGCTGGCTCAAATACATTATGTTTCTACTACTTGTGTTTGGGCATCATTTCCCTGGCTATGCTCCAAATCTGGTGGATTCAAGTCTATCCCCAGAATTAAAGATCCTATGTGCTTGGCTTTCGGGAAACAAGACTGTCATGGCTGGCAGACCGGCTATGATGAATCTAGAGGTTGTTTGCTTCAAAGGTAGCATGGATTCTTAAGAGGATATCTGGGTGACTTTGATTACTGCCCCCTCCTCTCCTCTAGCCCAAGCAGTTCTCAACCTGTGAATCTTTGAATCCCTTTGATAGTCAAATTTCACAGGAATTGCCAAAGATCATTTGAAAACACAAATATGTACATTTTGATGCATAACAGTAGCAACATTACAGTTGTGAAACAACAACAAAAATAACTCTATGGTTGTGGGTCACCACACTGTGCAGAACTGCATTAAAGGTCACAGCATTGAGAAGGTTGGGAACCCCTTCTGTATCCCCACCCCCATTTAACCCTTTCCACTTCAGTGTTCTCCACTTTCCTCATCACATGTGGTCTACTATCTCCCCTGCCCAAAGGCCCATTTTTATCCCTTTCCTATCACACAGACAGCACCTGAAAATAAACAAGTCCCTAGCTTGACCATCTATGGCATGTTAATCATAACCCTGCCTCTGTAAAGCCAGCTTCACTGTAAGTCACATGGCCCTTCCTAGCTTTCCCCCCTTGTGGATACTGCTATTAAACCGTGCTAGTCTGGACTTCTGAAGGTAGAGCCTGCATGTGGGAAACAGTGGTATTTGTTCATTTAGGTCTAGGTTACCTCACCAGTATAATTTTCCCGGGTCAGCCATTCCTCTGACATTCTCAGTTATCACAGAAGGTTCTTTTTACAGTTGGCAGCAGTTAATACAGAGATTCACTGCTAAGCAAAGTGATGCAAATGAGCGACCAGCCCCCAGAGAGGCCCCCCAAAGCTCTGACATCACAGAAGAGGAAGCAGGGAGAGCGTAGAAACCGGAGGATGAGGAGGTCTCTGAAACACTATCTTCTCAATGTTGTGCCCGTGAACACACAGGTTACCTGCTTAAGGTGTGCACACGTTCAGGCCTGTCAGTATTTTATCATGTGTTCAAGAAGTACCCAGACGGATCCACCCCTTACCGAGATTCCGTAAACAGTTGCTGATCTTGGGGCTGTTTGATGGTCATTTCCTTCAATGCTCAGTTATCTGGGTCTGAAAAACGACTGTGCAAGCAACCTCAACTTCACTCAGTAGATCAAAAGGAAAAAAAAAGAACATTAAAGTAGGAGGGGTTTGTGGGAGGACAAAGGCATCTTAGCAGACGAGAGGAGGGATGAAAGAGAATGCTTAATGGAGCGCATGTTAGACTGCCTGCTCAGTACTCAGTTTTGTATGTTCAGTACTCAGGTCTACATTCCAGTACTCAACATCTATACTCTTAGTACTCAATATCTATTTTCTCAGTACTCAGGTCTATATGCTCAGTATCAGGTCTATATGCTCAGTACTCAGGTGTGTTTGCTCAGTGCTCAAGTCTATATGCTCAGTACTCAGGTGTGTTTGTTCAGTGCTCAGGTCTATATGCTCAGTACTCAGGTCTATATGCTCAGTACTCAGGTCTATATGCTCAGTACTCAGGTGTGTTTGCTCAGTGCTCAGGTCTATATGCTCAGTACTCAGGTCTAAATTCTCAGTACTCAGGTCTATATGCTCAGTACTCAGGTGTATATGCTCAGTACTCAGGTCTTTATGCTCAGTACTCATATCTGGATGCTTAGTACTCATGTCTACATGCCAGTACTCAACATCTATGAATTTAGTATTCAATAACTATTTTCTCAGTACTCAGGTGTATATGCTCAGTACTCACATCTGGATGCTCAGTACTCACATCTGGATGCTCAGTACTCATATCTCATATTATTTGAGAATTTGTCAGACAAGGTACTTGTTATAGTGAGCAGCACTTAATACAGAGACAAATAGATGGGAATAAGTGACCGTGGAGTGCCTAAACCCCAGTGCATATATCTATGAGACTGTAAAGTAATGATTGATTGATTAATTAATTAGTAACTTCTTGTACATTTTCTAGTCGATAAGGTCAATAGCACCAAAATATTGCTGCTTAAATGATACCTTATATTCATGACAAAGTACCATTTTTCTACAATGAGAAGGCCATATGCTTTTTAAATTACCATTTATTACCAATAATATATTTTGGTTCTCTATGATTATATGAAAAAAATATAAACCATTGAATAAAGCAACTAATAAAATGATTTTAAATATCATTGTAAACTGAACTAATGCCTTTCTCCACTGTAAATGTGACAGAAACCATGACTCCCAGAGAAAGGAAAGGGATTTGCTGCCAACACTGAATCCTGTGTTTTAGCTTTTGGTGCATTTCAGTTAATACAAACTTGGAGTTGCTAAAACAGAGAGCTTCTGAATACTGCCGCTTCAGGGCAGACACATTAAGGTCTCTTCCATGCTAAGCACATGTGGAACAGCTCCATTTCTTCAATTTCGCTGCAGTAACACACACAGGAAGGAAGGAGAGAGACAGACAGACAGAGAGAGACAGAGACAGAGACACGAAGACACAGAGACACAGAGACAGAGAGACAGAGAGACAGAGACACAAAGACAAGGAGACACAGAGACAGAGAGAGACATGAAGACACAGAGACACAGAGACAGAGAGACAGAGAAATACAGATAAAGACAGAGCCAGAGAGAGAGAGAGAGAGAGAGAGAGAGAGAGAGAGAGAACAGGATTTGAAAGATGCATACTCAGGGGGAAGCATTCAGGTCAGTTCCTGCTCAGGGGCCCCTGGGCCCTGTGTCTGAAGTACATCCTGTCTTCAGCAGTAGGGACGTGTTCCACCTGTGGCGGCAAACCGAAGGCAAGAGAGAGCCTCTCATGTCTGGCATTGGGTTTTTGTTTCTGTCTTTGGCTTTGGGAGAGCATCATCAGCCAAGAGTAGAAATGTTTATTAAAACTATATATGGATATTTATACACAGAGCCCCATGTGTCACATGGTTTTAAGGTAAATAGTTAATACAATTTCCTGCAGCTTTCAGACATCCTTCTTGTTATTTCCTGACCTCCTTCCTTCTTTCCGTACCTCCCTCCCTCTCCCTCAAGAGCTCTCCCATCTTATCATTTTGCCTCTCAGATCACTCCTATCCCACTAGTCTCTTTTACACTTCTCCCCAGGGACCAGCTCACATGGTACCAGAAAGTATTATGTAAACTTCCAAAGGGGGAGAGCAAGCAATTGCCCCATCCAGCTATGATTCCTAGGAACCACATCAAGGACTGTCATGCTGCAAGAACCGTAAGGTGCAGCAGTGGCACGCATAGCGTGCAGTAACCAACAGCTCTAATTGGACTTAAGACCCCTCAACACCAGAGAAACTATGCATAGCTCTGGAAACCTATCTTCTCAGTGCTGATGAAATCATGGTTACTGGATGAAATTCTACAACCACTCATTTACTAAACCAGAATAATCCCTAACAACAACCTATAAACATCCATCCTATACCCACAGATAAGTACAGTCTTCACCCCTCATCATAGAAACTTCCCTTTGCAACCCACAGAAACCACTATAGGAGACCGCAACCAAACAAACTGGAGAGTTGTGGAGCCAAGTCCCAGTGCATACGTCTGCAAAACACTCTCATGCCTAAGGTTCAAAGCATGTTGCAGAAGAGGAGGCACAAAAGTATGTGAGCGCTAGAGCATCAGAGCATTTGCTGTGAGCACGTGTTTCCTAGTAACAACAAAGGCTACACCCATAAAGTCTCACCAACTTGAGGGGCCAGGCATGAGCTGAGCGAGGAAGACAGCAGTGAACATGGCAAAAGCACATGGGGCCTCAACCCTACACGAAGAATTATAAGAAAGCTGGGAGCAAGGTATGTGGTCTTCCCCAGGTTAGAGCACACCAACTGATTATCAGTTGCCAAGTGCTCATCTCTGTTAGAAAACATAGGGATAACATCATACCAGCTTAGCATGTTATATTTAGAAACACACACACATGTGTATACATATACACACATGTGTATACATATGTGTGTAAACATACAGATATACATATATGCATGCAATAATCATTAGTGGGAATAGAGGCCATAAATTTGAAGAAGAGAGTGAGTTATTTGAGAGAATTTGGAAAGAGGAAAGGGAATAAATACTGTAATTATTTTATAATATCAAAAGTGAAACAAAAACAAAGAAGCATCTTTATATAGTTCAAGAACAGACACCAACTCATCATTGAGCTAGGAGACCAGGAAGGCTGAGAAATGAGAGTTCTAACTGGGCAGCTGTGTGTCTAAGCTGAAAAGGCTAATACAGAAAGCAATTGAGGGTAACTCCTCTCCAACCAGCTGGGTCTGCCCCTGCAGATTATATTTTGTTTTCAGTTTAGAAAGGAATGCATGAATATCCATAATCAAACACAGAGTGTTCTCTACTTATAAACGACTTCACTTATGGTATAAGAAGAATTTTTGACTTGACAAATGGCTTAAAAGCTATATACACTCAGCAAAACATTGGGATCTTAGACTATTTCCTCAGGCTAGTAATAAGTGGAAATGTGTTTTCTCACAAGTCATGTGGTCATAGAGTTAACAATGAGTGCTCCATGGGGACAGTATTTCTAAGCCACCACGTTTGATCTTCTACACGTTAAATTAGTATATGCATTTTGACTCAGAATATTGTCATTTTAATCATGTTTCTAGGGACACAAACCTGCCACAAGTTGAGAGACATCCCAACAATAAACCACCACAACTTTGTCATTGGTTGGGTTTAAGAAAAGTGGGTTTTGTGTATAAATTGTTCCTAATGTTTAGATATTTGTAAAAGTCTTGTTATGACAATTTATATACAAAATAGAGAGAGGATTTTAGACTTTGATTTTTGCCATATGTTCAAGGCTGTCTCAATTTTACATTTTTTATAATTACACAAAGTTAAGAATAGATTCAGCCTCTAGGGTCTTTGTAGAGCATGTTTTAAATTATAAAAATGTACTAAGCACCCCCATCCAGGAAGTGTTTACATTCTAGTGTTTGAACTGGGCTTTTTACATACATTATTTCCCCATGTCATAACAAGTAGGCACAGGCCATGAAGTTTAGTGCATCAGAACACTTAACTGCATAGAGTTTAGATAACTTGGCCATGTTCCCAGGGGGACAGTCAGGAATGAACACATCTGATTCGGAAGTGTTTGTTACACATCATCTGGCTGAACCCTCTTAGCATCTCTTTAATGTATACAGCTGGTCCTTTTCTCATTTAATGAAGTATAGAAGCAAGGATCAAACCATTTAAGTGGTTTACCAAAACTCCACAATTATTAAGAAGAGGGGAGGAGCTTTCTGATTGTAAAATTCTACACTCTTTGTATATAACTACCCTCAAATTAACTTAGCATTGCATTTAAGCCTCACTCCCTCCTTTCCAGAGTCAGATACACCACTCATTCCAACACAAGTACCTGCCACTGTAATTCTGCCCCCTCATTAGAAGCTTAAATCACTAGACCTTAGGCTAGAATCAAAACAAACCTTTCTTCTTTGTAATGAGACTGTGTCAGCTCTTTTGTTATGGCTACACAAAACAGAAGGGTACAATTGCTACAGTAATAACATTTACTCAGCCAATTAGATCCCTTTTGTCTACAACAGTTCTAGAATAGTATCCATATTGTTGTTACTGGGGGAGACACTTGTCCTGGGCACAGAACTGGACTGGTAAGAAACATGATAAAATGTTGAACAGCTTTAGAGCTTGGAACCATTGCTCCACCATGTTTCTCCATGAGTCAATCTAATCGTATATATGAAAACAGGGAGGGGGAACTTAGTTCAAGAAACTCCTCTTAAAAGAGTACTTTCTGGTAGTAAATTAACATAGCTTTGGCTTTTTCTCTTCTAGGCCTTATATCACAGAGTCAAATTGATTTATTTGGAAAATTCTTCTTTAAGGTGTCAAAAAAGCTGACTTCAGTATTTATGATTCTGTGCACATCTAACTCTCCCCCTCTGTTTTTAATGCTGCAATACAGTTAAAATTAAGCTTCATTTGTCTCTGCTGTCATCAAATTGAGACAGCCAAGGGTGGCATCTCTATTTGTCATAATAAACAGGTCAGGCCTGACAATGCCGCGGCCATGAATTCCTTCAGTGTCAGAAAGTAAATATTAACCATTACACAGTAAATATTAACAATTACACAGTAAATAAGTTCTATGGAATCAGTTCACTTCCATGATGTATAGCTACAGCAAACTGAAGAAAACCACGGCCCAGCGTTTTCATGTGCTGCCCCCCACTTTTTGAAAGATGTGGCTGGCAGATCAAAAGAAGACTTTCAGTTGTGTGTTGCTTTGTCTTGGGCTGGGAGCCATTTTATCTTCCCTCCATATGCACCACATTGAGCTCAGTCCATGGGGACTGGAAATACTTGTATGCTATTCTATAGTATGAACTAAAGTGTTCTTCAAGGGACTTGTCTAATCAGTGGGCATTTACAGTCGCCTTCCTTTTTCTGCTGCTTTGCTAAAATAGTTGCTGCCATTTTCTTGTATCCCATGACCTCTTAAATCTAGATACATGGCACTGCTGTGAATTTTGGCTGTTTCTCTCAAAATCATTTCACTTTATAAGTAGGATAGTAGAAATACTGGATTTAATTAACAAACATTCCACCTTACATTAACATATTTCTGTTCCATGTGATATAAAGTTGGAAAACAGAACCTTAGAGGATACAAGTGTATCTTTCCAGTGACCTCAAGGCAAGGGAAAGGCAGAGAGGGGCAAAGATTTGCCACCTCTGACCTTCCAAGATGTCTCCTAATCTGGAGGGAACCTGGGAAGCTTCAGTTCCTCCAGAGTGTTTGGCTACACTACATTTAGTAAATATCATGGCAACTCTACTCTAAAAGCCATATTGCCTGAAAGTTTAGCAACTATAAAACCACAGTGTTTAAGGGGAGAGAGAGATATGAAAGCTTAGGGAAGGTGAGGCAAAGGAATGGCAGTGTCTGGGTCAGCCCGGAGGTACTGCAGCAGTCCTGACAGAGGTGAAGCTTTCTAAGGTGTCTCTCTCCACCTATCCGATGACTGAAATGGTTGACTCCAAAGAAATGGGAATTTCCCCACTAATCTAATGTTGAGAAAAGAAACAAGTATCAGCCAGAGGGGCAACCTGTCTCCTGGAGAGATTTCACACAGTTCTACTGGCTTCTCAGGTCACCTTGTAGGTGAGGACTAAAGCCCATATAAAGAAGAATGAACGGCTGTGGGTGGGACCACAACTGAATGTGAACTGCTTGGCTGTGTATAGTCTCAGCTCTCTCTTTAAACTTTAACCTCACTCTAAGACCCCCTGCAGTGAGACAGGACAAACTGAGGGGCTCCAGGGATCGATTGGTCCATCTTCTCAACACAACCACTTTGAATGAATCTCCTTTTCTGCTCTCCAATATTGATCTGGCTTCATAATTAGCACATAGAGGATGGGTACCCAGACCTAGATTAAGGCACAGGTTGTCACCTCCAAGTTTGATAATAGCACAGCACAGTAACAGTGAGAGAACATGGTAACACTTCAGAAACTGGTAGCGAACAGGCCTACCAGGACCCATTTTGCTGCTAAAACAACTGCGGTAGTAATGGAAGTCACCGTGAATCCACAGCAACATGGCATTTAAACGGGTGTTCAGAAGAGTGAGGAGGAGATAGGAGGCGTTGCCTCCAACTCTGCGTGCAGAGGAGGGAAAATCAGGAGATCAAAGAAAGACTTCTGGTCACACAGGGCCGGAGAGTTCAGGACTGTATTATTCTGTGAATGCAAATGCTCTGGTGAGTTTAAAGGGAAGAGTGACATTCACAATGAGCCATTAATATTTCAAAGAAATTACTCACACCAGCCTGGAGGAAGGAGGTAACTTAGCCTGTGGCAGTCCAGGCAGTAGCTCCAAAGGTTGCAGAGCAGTCAGAGGCAAGACGGAGCTGAACTCAGAACAATACTGTTGTTAGGGACTCTGCTGGTTAAGTAAATAGGTGGCTGTAGATTCTCCTTCAGTAACTATGAGTTCACCAATATGGAGTAGTTAGCTAGGTTTCCAGTACAGGGTATGACATACCTCTTGCTGAGCACAATTAGAGTGGTTGGTTACAGGCACCATATGTGTGGCACTACTACGCCCTCAGGGCCACCATGCCATGCTGGTCCCAGAAGACATTCATAAGCATCTTTGCCAAGGATGACTGTTGGCTGCCTCCCTCCTTTGTCAGCTTTCATGGCTCTTCTCTGATACCACGGAAACTAGCCCTCAAGGAGGCAGCCTTCAGGCCAGTTCCACCTCAGGAGCCTCTGGGTCCTATTTCTCGGTGTATGGTGTTTTCAGGAACAGGGACTTAGCTGCTAACTCTTATGGGCAACCAAGAGCATAGCAGTGGGCTGTATGTTGCGGGATTCTTGTGGATGTCTCCAACCAACATTCAAAAGAGGGGTTCTCATGTTATTGGTTCCCACCCCACCCAATGATCTTTGTCTCTCAAAGGGAGTATCATCAGCCCAGATGTTAAAAGTTCATTAAAACTCTCTTTGTATGTTTATATACTGAATTACAAAGGACTCCCTCCCGGATTCCTCTGAGTTTGCTCTGACGCTTTTGTTCAAATGTGAAAGCTCCTTCTAGTTGATAATAGAAAATTCATAAAAAGCATGGTTATCCTCCTTATAAGTCTTGGTTCCTCATGAAAGTTCCAGAACTCCTCAGAAAAGCAAGCTGGGCCATCAGTCTTACTGCTTCAGTCAGAGAAAAACTGCAACTAAACTTGCAAGTCTCACCCAATTCAGCAACTGTATACAGAGCTTTGAGTCTTCCTTTAAAATCCTTCTTAATTAGACTCCATGAGGTTGATTCGAAGGTGTTCAGTTCCAGCAATGGCTCCCAGCCTCCAGCAACTGGGATGTTTTTATTAGACTGGCTTAAAAACGGCCTTCATGCTTGTAAATTTATTTCAAAAATTACACCCTTTGCTTTAAGTTGCCTCAGGACCCAGCTACACATAAATCTTCATTAGGAGATGCGGTGGGCCCCTGAGCTTAAAAACAAAGAGTGGGTGGTTACCTTGGAAACAAAGCAGACCATTCTCTATCTGCTAAGAAGCCAGCACCTAAAGACGGTCAGAGAAGGAGAAACACATCAAAACATGTAACTCTAACTTTCCCAAAGAAAGATTGGGAGGGATAGCTCCACTGTGTTGTGCTAGAACAGAGAGATGTATTTGTGGCCTCCCAAAATGTCAGGGCTTATTGAGTAACAAAAATCCACTTGTGTCCATTTCTTTGCATGTAATGCACTAAGCAACCCTGAGTCTACTTGATAGCCTAGCCACTGGCCACCAGAATCTCACTAGAATCTCTGATCACAACGTGACTACCCACTCTCAGCCCACACACTACATTCCACGCTATGGTACCCCAGCTACAGAAATGCCAGCACAGCCAACTCAAGGATTCCAGAGGCCAACAGATGGTAGGGCTTTTCCCTGAAGCACTTTTGATATAGTATGTGCCCGTGTGTTCTTAACATAAGAACATAAGCAGCAGTCTACATCAATGAATTTATCTGTGGATGCCTCACTGTTCTGTCTGACAGGACAGGTGGTGGTTGTTTGCCTACACAAACCAGATGTCAACACCCCACTCCACCCCCAGTCCACTGCATTGGAATGGACCACACTGTTACTTTGTAAAATCTCAAGGCAGAATGCATGCTGGAGCTGCCATTTGAGACGATACTTAGTGACAACGATGTTGGGAGAAATAACAGTGTATAGTCAAGAGCAGAAACTGCTTCCCCTGGGTTCTGCAGAGGAGTGTAAGATGCAGACTGTGGTGTCCATGAGCTTAAAGCTTCTGGTGTCTGAATCGTTGACACCAGTGGGTCACACGTGATTCATCAGCCCAACGTGGGTTACACAGAGATGCTCAGGAGCTACCAAGAGAGGGATGTGTAGAACTGAAAATCAGCCTCAAAGGCAGAAAGTAAGGAAAGAGCCTAGACCCCGGCAGAGGAGAGGGTGTGTGTGGGGGGGGGGAGGCTGGAAACAGCAGTCAATAAAATGATCATGATGGAGACTGAAATGGTGTCTGTCTGCTTAAGTAAGGTAATGATTCAGGTTCCCTGAAACGGCCTACTTATGTTCCCAATGATGGCACCGGTATAACTGCATCTTTTCAAGATAATTTGCACTTTAGCTGGATGTAACTATTCTTCAATTCCGTTTGAATGCATTGATGTCCGTGCTGACATTCACAGCAGGCACAAGCCCTGCAAAGTTCAAGAAATAGCTTGTTTTTTCTCCAAATCAGCCCATTAATGACCCAATTTATTTGCCTCTCAGACTAGTCCTGTAACACAGCAGTCAGTGTTAATTATGCATACTTGCTCTATTGAACAAATAAGAATGAATCTGATCAACTGTATTTTTAACATCAGAAACAAATTCAGCCATTGCTACCATCTGAAGTTAACAATGGACAGTTAGTAGTCCTTTGAACCAAACCACACAGAGAAAAGTAAAGGTTCAATACTTAAATTTCTGTCTCTTCACTATTTTGTAAACCATTACCCCATACTAAACTCTGTACCACCAAACTGCTGTGGTTTACTTTTCATTTTGTTTTATTATTAGTTTTATGTCTTGAGCCATCCTCCTGCCTCTGTTTACCAAGTACTTAGATTATAGCCAGGGACCATTGTTATGGCTGGCTTTAGTTTGGTTTGCTTTTAGTGTTTGTGTATTTGTGTGTGTGTGTGTGTGTGTGTGTGTGTGTGTGTGTGTGTGTGTGTGTGTGTCTGTGTGTCTTTGTGACTATGTGCCTGTGTGTGTCTGTGTGTCTGTGTGCATAAACACATTCATGCATGTGTGCACTGTGCACAGGTATACTGAAACATTTTCTTAAGCAGTTTAGAAATTTATCTCCTAGCATATTTCTCCTTCTCTTTCTCCCTCTGGCATCTAAGGATTCACAAGTTATTGTCAGTTTTAGAGCCTGAAGATCTTCTGGTCTCTTTTCCTCCCTTTCCTTCTCACTGCTGCTGCTTCTTTTGAAATAGATCTCACTTAATTGATGTACATAATTCACGATTCCTAAGCAGTAAAACACGGGCACAGACTGGGCACTGAGCCGTTTTGGCGGCTGTCAATCCCCGTGTAACTTCCAGCTCACTGCCGTCTGACGTTCCTCCGCACCATTCTAGCTGAACACTCCTTGCAATACCTACAGCTCAGGCTCCTCTCACCATGACCAGCCTAGCCTGTGCGAGAACTTCAAACAGAAGACGCCATGTATCATTGGTTTCTCCTTGTGGGGTTTCTTTCATTTCACAAAACACTCGTGGCTCCTGTCCTGCTAGCATTTGGAATTTGTTCCTTCCTATCCCTAGCCAATGCATTGGGTGAAAGAGCTGCAGTTTGTTTATCATCTGTTCTCCAGTTGGTTGACACTTGAGTTGTTTTCAGTTTCAACCCATAGTAAATAAAGCTTCTATTAGCATTTTGATACCAGCACTTTGGTGCTGCGTGTCTTACTTGTTTTGCATGAACATCTCACAGTGAAATGGAGTGGATTTGATTTCATTTTAAATCTTCCTCCTTTAGAATCTAGAGGAGAGAATTATCTCCATGATACACTCACTTCAGTCTCCTCTCACCCCGAGTAGACTGAATAATGTTCACCCAAATTGTTCCATATCTTCATCTCTGGAACCCATGACTATTGCCTGACAAGGTGAGGGGGAATTTGAAGATTACTTAAACTGAGGGTTTGGGATTAGGAATCCTGTCCTCCTTACTTCGTTGGGGTTAGAAGGGGAAGAAGGAGGGAAAATACAAAGTTGCCCTGGTGATTTGGAAGATGGAATAAGGGCTGAGGGGATGGAAGTGAACAGAGTGGGGGAGGAGCTACCCTCCCCCAGAGCCCCAGAGCCCCAGAGCCTCCGTTTCCGCAGTGCTGAGTTTAGGCCTTCTGTTTCCTAGAGCTGTACAGTGATAAATTGGAGGTTTACTTAACTGGTAAATTTTTTTTAATAATTTATAATAGCAGTAACAGGAAACTAACTCACATTCTCTCAGCATTTCCAGCTCATTTTCTGTCTTTGGATAAAGCATTTTAACTTCAAAATCAGACCATCTCAATTCCTTGTTTAAGTGTTTCTTCCAGGACTAAAGACGTGCACCGCATGAAGCCCTTGCCCTGGCCTCTACCTTTCCATTCCAACTCATGAGCACCCCGTGTACACACTCCTCTGTTTCCCAGAACCCCATATCCTTCCCCAACTTAAGAGGTCTGCACCAAACCTTCTTTTCCTTCCTGTCTACCAGGGAATATCTATTTATCCTCCAAGTTTTAAATTTATCAATTTTTAGCCTAGAGAGCCTTCCTGAAATCTTTCAATAAGAGGCCTGAATCTTTTTCTATGAGATCCCCGTGGTGACATTTTGCCAAAAGTGTATTACAAATGTTCCTTCGTAATCTGCTCCAAACTCGTGTGTGTGTGTGTGTGTGTGTGTGTGTGTGTGTGTTTTTATCTAACGGGTGAGAGTCTACATGCCTCAGATCTGTATGTAGAGTGTGTGTAAAGCACTGGGAAGGTTTCTGGGTCAAACTTCTCCGTGGGCATACAGCCCTTCGGCTTTCTCAGAAAGTCATTACCAACCTTTTACTACTCTGTTTCTCATTGAAAAAATCCCAACAAAGGTGGTTATTTTTAGCTGAAGTGAATTTTCTCCCTTGATCTTGTCTCTAAGTATGGTGAGATGGTCACTCCCTGCTTATTTTAGAACAAGAAATATGGGGAAATACTGGGAGAAAGTGAAGTGTGTAGGGGAGGGGGTGGGGGGAAAGAGGGGAGAGGAGGGGGGAGGGGAGGGGGAAGAGAGGGAATGGAGGAAGAGGAGAGGGGAGGGGCAAGGGAGGGAGCAGGGAGCGGAAATGGGAGAAGTGAGGAAAGGCAGAGAGACAGAAACATAAATAGAAAGAGGAGACCCAGACAAACAGACAGACAGACAGACAGACAGACAGACAGACAGACACACACACACACACACACACACACACACACACACACACACACACGGGGGGGGGGGGGACCCATGCTTCTATTGACAGTTTTTCATGCTACTACTTCCTCTTGCCTACTCCCCACAATCTGACTGGCCAAACTGGTTTGCCACTGTTTTCTCCCCAGTTTCTCCCAACCAAAGCACAACCCTTTCAGTCCCTGTGTGTACTGCTTTAGAGGACAATGGCTTCTCTTCAGCCTAAGTCAGCTTGGCCCCTCTCTGTCCTTCCCCATCAGATCTTCCTCAGGAATCCTCTCCTGACTGGAGACCCGGACAGAAAGATCCGGGCCCTGAGGTCTGCCAACTCAGCAGAACTCTAGTGGTACCAGCTGAGGTTAAAGACTCAGACAGTGGCCAGCTCTTCAGACCCTCATGGAGAAGCTCTTTTATCTCTGACACCAAGCATTTGAAATGTATACGAAGAAATCTGTATTGTTTGTAATAATGCCATATTAAATCTCATTGCAGACGATGTCCTTATACTGTGTGTACCTTTTGGGGTTCTACAGGTTTTTTTTAAATACCCTTCCTTCCTGTCTGCCTGTCTCCTTGCTCCTCCCTCCCCTTTTACCCTTCCTTCTCTAACTTGTAGTCACAGATGTAGCTCAGGCTAGCCTTATGCTCTTGGGTTAGCCTGCCCCCTTGGCTTCACCAGTATCGGGTTACAGGTCAATGAGATCTTCTTCGAACTACACAAGGCAATACAATTCTTCTGAGGCAGTGGGTTCTTTCTAAATGTTTTCGGGCCATTATTACCGAACGTACTCAGAAGATATTTAACAAGTAACACATCAAAGCTTATAACCAACCTTGTGGCACATGGCTTATCAGTTTTAATTAGCATCAAAACAAACATCTGTGAGCAATTGAGGCTCTGCCAAGTTACCTGTTCAAGGCCGTGGCTGGCATGGCAAATAGGTTTAGATGTCTTAATAGCAAGCAGTATTGGCAAGGCTACTTTCTCATCAGTCTTACCCGCAATCCCTCGGTATCATACAACGCCAAATGTGTTTTCAGCCTTGCCACGCAGGGCTCCAGCCCAGTACTACAGGGTAAAAAGATGGTGATGACTGACATTTATTAAACAAACACAGGTGTCATCCTGTCCAGTGTTGACTGAGCTGCCTCCTGGGCCTGAAGTTGCTCTCGGCATCTCAGAGCACACCAAAGACAAGGATTCCTGTTCCCCAGATTCCCCTTTCAATCAGGAAGTGGTAACATGAAGGCTTCTCTGCCTTCCCCATGTGTCCAGAGTTAATAACATTAAACGGAGTGTGTTTCCTTCTCTCGGTGTTAAAAGTAGATCCTAAGGTAGAATTTTCCAAGTTCACCCTCTCATTTAATGTCCCTAGTCCTTGGAGTAACAGAACAATCTCCTGCTTCTCAGAGGCCTGCAGCCATCTGTATCTCAGACCTGAAATCTTCACCTCCGTAGCCCAATCCCACATGGTCTTCTTTAGAAGCTAGAAATCAAGTTAATCACAGACCTGGACCCGGCTGTCATGAGCTCCCTAGCTTGCCAGGAGACCTGGGAAATGCTTTCTGTGAAGAATGTCCACAGAGGAAACGCCCAACCTCTGCTCATGTCCCTCCCACCCTTCTAGCTCCTCCCTCACCCCCTCACCTCCCTCACCTCCCTCACCTCCCTTATCCCCCTCACCCCCCTCACCCCCCTCACCCCCCTCACCCCCTCACCTCCCTCACCTCCCTCCGGCTCTTGCTCAGACCAGAGCAGAGCTGCAGCTGAGCAGAAATGAGGAGCCTCCTCCTTAAATCTGACCTGGAGGCAGAGCATGAACACTCTCCCCTTAATCCCAGCACTTGGGAGGCAGAGGCAGGTGAGTTTCTATGAGTTTGAGGCCAGCCTGGGCTACATAGTTTATTTCAATGCTGCCAGGGCTGTGTAGAACGCCTCTGTTTTCAGATCCATCACAATAATATTCCTTCCCTCACACTTCTCCCAGAAGTGGCTTAAATCACAAGTCCGACTGCTCTCTTGCTTAAACCGGCTGTTCCCAAGCAGAGCTGCATCACAGCCCAGATTCTCCTGTCACCTACAAGGCAGTTTTTTCTTTATCTCTGCAAACAGCCCACTGCTCTAGTGGCTTCTGTTACATGCATGTATATAAGCATGCACAGAGACATACATGCATGTATTCATATGAACATATACAGAGATAAACACACATGCACGCATATGAACATACACAGAGACATACATGCATGCATTTGGGCAGACACAGATATATATATATATATATATATATATATATATATATATATATATGAACATAAACATATGCATGTACATCAACAAGCACAGAGACATACACACATGCATTCATATGAACATACACAAATGCATGTATACAAACATATATACATGAATGCACATCAACATACACAGAGACAAACATGCATGCACATGAAATTATACAGAGACATGCATACATGCTTGTATATGAATATACACATATGCTTACACATCAACATACAACGAGACATATAGGCATACATGGATATGAGCATACACAGATACATACATGTATATCAACATACATGGAGACACACATCAACACACATAGAAATATACATGCATGCATATGAGTGAGCATACACAGAGATACATACACCTGCATGCATGTGAACATACACATGCATGCACATCAGTATAAATGGAGACATACGTGCACATCTCTTTCACAACAAAAAGCTATCACTGGGGAGAGGTTTAGATTGCTCACCAGCTCACATTAAATAGGGCATTGCTGAGATCACAGTGCTGAAGAGGAAGATATGACTGTATGAAAGGTCCCAGAACACTTCAAGAACTGTCTTCTTAATACATAAGGCTAAGTAAGGGTCAGGAGCCACAGAATGGGAAGCTGGGAAGGACAAGCAGGCAGACACTCCTCTAGCCCTTAGAAGTTAACTAGCCCAGCTGAGGACAGTTTAGCATGCTGAGCCTCTCTTCCCCATTAGGAGTGATACAATGTCTATGTTGTCAGAGCAGGGAAGTTGGTGGGAGCTTATAGTAGAAGTGAGAAGAAATGGATACACAGTAGTTCTTATTAATATACACACCTTCCTCTTAAAGCCCTGCTCAGCACTGCCAGACTCAGTCAACATGAGCTGCTTCCCTGCCTCAAGCCTGTTCTTGTTTCTGCAGGTCACCCAGTAGACAAAGAACACAGACAACTGTCCCCTCTCTCCACTTCCCAGATAGTAGGAAAGGTTCTTACTTGTTTCTCAGTCATAATTTAGGGGCTTTGCAGCATCCTGCTAAATATTTGGGTTTTTTCAATACAATGTCTTTCACGAGGCTACAGTTTTCATATAAAGTCCTTCCCATTGGCTTGCATATTGAATGGCTTGTCCCTGTGGTGGGGGGGGGGTGATCATCTGAGGGGGTGGAAGGAGCTTTAGGACATCTGGCCTACACTGAGAAGGTGAGTAACTAGGGGCACGTTTTGACATTACCCCTGTCCCAGATCCCTTCCTCTGCTTTCTGTTTGCTGTGAGGACCCTCCTTGGACACACCCTTCTGTTGTCGTGATGTTCTATGTAAGAACAAGGGGCCCAGCAACCATGGGCTGAACTGCCTGAAACTGGGAACAAAGATTAGTCTTTCATCCTCAAGAGTTTCTCTCAGGAGCTTTGCTACGGTGACAGGCAAAGCAGTGGTGTTGTCACACAAGGTGTTCAAAAGAGTTGCTGGATTGACATAGGAATGAATTAAATAATAATAATGATGATGATAATAATAATGGTACTAAATATTCACAGAAACTCTTTTTCTTGATATGTTCTGATTTCTTTTTGTCTGGGAGACATTTATTAATCAAAAATCTATGGATTCATATGTCTAAAGGACTAGAGTCAAAAAACAAACAACAACAAAACCCCTCAGCAGAGCTGTGAATGACTTGGTGTTTTCAGATACACATGGAAGTGACATCTGCTATTTCTTTCTCCATTATGTATGATGTCTCTCTAAATGGTGGCTCTGAGGAAAGAAATGATGTCTAACCCTTCACTGTCCATATGGACCCACATTTGTTTCTAAGTCTAGAGCTCTCAATGTTTGATGCTTGAATCAATGGCTGTTCAAATAGTTCGGGTTACAAGTGTTTACACAGCTGCAGAAGAGAACGTTGCTTGTGTCCACACCTCCTACGACGGCCATCTTGACTTGCTACATAAGGTGGGGTTACCAAGGAAGCAATTGTGTTCTTGCCAATATCATCAAAATTTTTATTTACAAGTTGGTGCGGGTGAAAATGCAGGGTGTTTCCCCATTTTTGTCTAGAGAAACACTAATTCCACTCAAATGCTTATCAAACACAATTAACCTCCAGCCCTTGTGAGGGGTGTAATCTCTTGACGCCAATGAAAACACTGATTGTTAACTGATTTTCTGGGAAAGTTTTGGCCTGGGCTGTCATCACCTTAAAACCTCGTGTCAGGGACACAAGAAGGGCTGTGGATGAGTAGATCACACATGTGGAAAATGTGCACAGACTTTTCTAATCCCTGTTCTTGGCTGCCATCACCACCACCACTACCACTACCACCGTCATCATCACCATCATCATCACCATCATCATCATCATCACCATCATCACCATGACCTCATCATCATCACCATCATCACCATCATCATCACCATCACCTCATCATAAACATCATCACCACCATCATCAGCATCATCACCATCATCACCATCACCATCACCATCATCACCATCACTATCATCACCATCACCATCATCACCATCACCATCATCACCATCACCATCATCACCATCATCATCACCATCACCTCATCATAACCATCATCACCACCACCACCACCATCATCACTATCACCAACATTATCATCACCATTATCATCACCACCACCACCACCATTATCAGCATCATCAGCATCATTCTCACCAATATCATCATTACCATCATCGTCACCATCATCATTCTCACCACCTCATCCTCTCGTGTTGTTCCTGCATGGTCTTGCTGTGCAGTCACACTGCTTCCAGCCCCATCATCCTGGGCCTGGGTGCTGCCACTTATGGCTTTTGCTTTGCTTAGCTTAGCCTTGCTTTTTCTGGATAACCAATTTACCATCTATTTTTTAATTGGATGTTTTATTTATGTAAATTTCCAATGTTATCCCCCTTTCTGGTTTCCCCTTTGCAAGCCCCCTATCTCCTCCCCCTTCCCCTACTTCTGTGAGGGTGCTCCCCCATCCACCCACCCACTCCCTCCTCACTGCCCTAGCATTCCTCTACACTGGGGCATTGAGCCTTCACAGGACCAAGGGCCTCCCCTCCCATTGATGCCACATAAGGCCCATTCAGCTCCTTCAGTCCTCCCCCTAACTCCTCCATTGGGGTCCCTGTGATCAGTCCAATGGTTGTCTTCAAGCATCCGCAGCTGTGGTAGTCAGGATCTGGCACAGCCTCTCAGGAGACATTCATATCAGGCTCCTGTCATAATGCACTTCTTGACATCAGCAATAGTGTCGGGGTTTGGTGTCTGCATGTGGGAAGGAGTCCCAGGAGTGGCAGTCTCTGGATGGCCTTTGCTTCAATCTCTGCTCCACTCTTTGTCCCTGTATTCCCTTTATCCTGGACCAGTGCTGGGTAAAAATTCTGGAGATGGGTGGGTGGCGGCATCCTTCAACCTGGGTGCCATGCCTAACCTCTGGATACCGCCTCCACAGGTTCTCCCTCCCCTTTGTTGGTATTTCAGCTGATGTCATCCCGTGGGATCTGGGAGGCTCTTGCTTCCCTGGTGTCTGGGACTGTCTGCTTTTCTCTTTAAGGATGAATGACAGCTCAGCTCTAAAGGAAACTGATCACTTAGCAGAATGATTTCTCTCCGGTAAACTCCCCATTTATTCCTCATCTTCTTGAGGATGCTAACCTCCAACTCCATTGAAGTTCAGTTCCAAAACCAATTTTCAACTTGTAATAGACTCTGCATTCTTCCTCTGAAAACACTTAAACCAGCTAAAATATGAACGCAGGCACCTGATGATCATAAAATTAACAAGTCTGAAATTTTCTGCACACTCACCTGTCCCAGCTCTTGAGTTCTCACATGACAATTTAATAATTGCATCAGGACAGAAAAGCCTGAGGAGGTAAGTTTAGCTAGGAGGTAAGTTTAGTGAGGTTAACGGCACAGCACTGCAAATGTATTATTTTCTGTTTCTAAGTTTCCATCATCAAATTCTTAGCAGGAAGCACTCCACTATCTGCAGACCTGATGTTTGTATGAATAAAAGAGAAGCTATGCAGAAATAATATGTTTGTAGCACATGTGAATGAATTATGGTGCTTACAATGCCATTGGCACTACCCTAACAGCACCTTAAACTGCCACACAGAGGAAGAGGCTGGTAATCAGGGAAGCCTTCCCCGGCACTGAATGTCGGCCATTGGTTACAAAGCAGTTCCACCCACATGTTTTAGTGAATTATATAAGGGCAGTTGTAGTTTAAAAAAAAACAATTGCAAAGCATTCTTGAAAATAAAGCACATTATTCTTAGTAGGGAAGAAAGGGGGACATGTAAATTTATGTTAGGGCGATGCATGCTTGGACAGTGGAGAGGTAGGTAGAGGAAAGGTAGGGAAACAGAAGAGGAACAGAGATTGGGAGGAGATCAAGATGGAGCCAGAGAAAGCAGACTCAGATCTTGGTGGCCGTAATCGGAAATAGGTACATATGAATATTTTAAGGGTTTCTGTCGGTCGTTTTGTCTCATATAGAAACACGCCAGGACCGAAGCACCAGGGCAGGTGGAGTGAACCTCCTGGAAGGGAATCTCGTGGAGAGTGTAGCTCGTGGACCGAGTGACAGAGTCTGTGTGCACAGCTCCACACTAGAGCGCTGTCTGCAGGGTGAGACCGCGGGGGCAGATAAAGAGATAAGCCTTTCTATTTTAATATTTACTGCAACAGGGGCACACTGCTTTATATAGAATACATAAGCAACACAACCAAACTCGCTCTATGGGCCAGAAAAGGATTTAAATACAAAGAACTGTGGCTATGAATAACATCCTGAAACTTCTTTGTATATTATTTAAAGGATCTCCATCATCATTTCTCCATAAAACACACCTACTTGTATACGGGATGTTGTCAAGACTTGAATTCTATCAATGATTACTGCCTGGTTAGAACAAGAGTTGTATGTAACGTAACCTATCTTTGCTTTTCCAGAACCTGACACTGTAGTTTGGGTCAACTCAATGCATGTTGACTGGTAAAGTAAACATTCTTTCATGGGCTAAGTATACAAAGATGGATGTGATAAAGGATAGAGCCACGGGCTGGAGAGATGGCTCAGCAGTTCATAGCTGCTCTTCTAGACTGCTCTTCCAGAGGTCCTGAGTTCAGTTCCCAGCAACCACATGGTGGCTCACAGCCATCTGTCCTGAGACCCGGTGCCCTCTTCTGGTGTGTCTGGAGATAGTAACAGTGTACTCATATGTACAATAAATTATTATTTTAAAAATTAATAAGTAAAAGGTAGGGCCACTCCTCAAAGAATTTGAGCTAGTAAAAGACTACCCGACGGCGACAGTTAGTATGGTAAATTACAAATGCCGATGGTGACTGATGATCCACAGTGAGAGGAGGATGGACAGACAGCCAAGCTCCTCTGCTCTTTCTTCTGTTGTGCCTGTCAGACAGCGCTACTGAGCACTTCCACCCTTCTGCACCACAGCGGAAAAACTACACAATGAATCCACATTTTTTGTTACTGACACTTCTAGCCATAAGCATTAAATCAATCAGCCATCAAATGCTACTCATGATTGGAGATGCAGTGTGATTCGGTTGTCTGTCTTGTGTTTCATTCATTCCAAAATTACCATTAAGCAAAAAAACAGATCAAGAAAACAGAAAACCAAGGCAAGCGGTTTTGTTGAAAGGCAATTCATGGCTGCTTGTAGACACCTTGAGCCAGATTTACACTGAGAATTGGGAACAAAAAAGCAGAGTGAAGGACTTGAAAAGCTGTGCTTTGGCCTCAAGGGAAGCTCAAGTACCCTAGAAGGATGTGGTTGCTGATAGAGGCGCTCCTATGACAGGAATATGGGGCATTCTTGGACTACAGAGTCTGGAGAAGACAAAGATGTAGCTGATTGTAGAGCATTTGCATAACTTGTGCGAGGCTCTGGATTCAGCCCACAGCACCGAAATAGTTAAGTAAAATCAGTAACCTTCACAAGGACAGTAAGCATCAATCTGTGGATATGGGAGGTGAAGCTGGCTACAGTAAAACCCTAGAGGATTTGAGATTGCAGGAAGAAATAGCAGAGCTAACCCCCACCCCAAAAGGGGTGTGGCCCTGAGGGCCAAGGGCTGTGACAAGCATCTTTGGTGCACGCCATAGGACCACACACCACAGACACTGAAAATGGGGGTACTGGCTGTTTGGCCTTTTGCTGATCCAATTCTTCCTTGCTGGTTTTCTCCTCTTCCTTTTTGGAATCAGAATGTGTATCCTCCCCCAGGACTATACTCTGGAGATGCCTGGTTTTCTTTTTTGTTTAAATGTGAATTTACAGCTAAGAGTTTGCATTGATTCTTAGAAGACTTGGAACTTAAACGTTTGGGGAAAAGAAACTCTTAAAGACTTAGGAGACTCTTGAAGGTGTATTAAATATGTTTTGCATGATGGGTTAGACATACATGTTTGGGGCCGTGGAATGCATGTTACAACTTATATGTGAGTTGCTACCACAGGCCCACAGGCTGTGCTCCTGTGCTGGTGACTTGGCTCCCAGCCGATGTGACTGCTGAGAGAGAGTTGGTTGGAATTTGGATCAGTAGTGAATGAATCCGCTAACAAGTTTATAGATGAGTTGCCGTTGGGAAGAGGTTTGTAGTGGGGGGAGGGGTCACTGGGCTCTGCCTTTGAAAAATGTATCTCCTCGATTTTTGTCTTGGGGCCACCATGAAATTAGAGACCTCCCCCATTATGACCCTTTTCCTTGGTTCTTCTTACCACAGGCCACAAAACCACAGAGGCAGCTGATTCCAAACTGTATCTTCTCGGGCCATGAACAAAAATAAGTCATCCTTCCTTTTACAACGTTTCCCTGGGAGTTTATAATAGAGATTGCAGGGATTAAGCACATCTTTGTATGTGCAAACACATCAAATTTGCTTTCATAATCAAGATGATATTCCTTAAGACAAACTCCACATGGTCCCAAGGACCAGGCAACTTCTTACAGTAAAGGAGTGATTTGCCCACATATATCCAACTTAGAATCAAATGGCTATTAGGATTACACTGGTGATTTTCCAGTTAATGCATGGGTGAACCAACTTTAAATGAGAAAAATATGCATTGTGAGGCAGATTAATTAGAGAGTAATTATCACATCATCCCAGATATCCTTCAGTTGGTAAATGGATAAACAAATGGACAATGTGGGCACATAATATTAATAGAATATTACACATCAGCAGAAGTAAATGAGTTATGAAGTAATAAAAAGCTGGGAAGAAAGGGACGTTATTAAGTGAGTGAGAAGCTGATCTAAACAGAAATTGTACCATGAGGTTCCAACAATAGGACAGTCTGTAAATACAAAAATATAGGGACGTTAAAGTTTCTAGTTTCAGGTAGAGAGAGATTAAACACACCATTCTTGCAAGGTGGAGAAATACTCTATCAGAAACTGTACTTGAGGATACATGTTATTACACATTTGTCAAAAACAGACCAACCAGGACTATGGCCTCAACAATAAATGTATTGATACTGGCTCATCGGTACTAAAGACTGCCAATGAGAGATGTTAATAACAAGAGTGAGGTTATTGGGTGTGAGGAAGAGGGCTTATGGGAGTTGTCTATTCTATATTTTATTTTTTATTGGATATTCTCTGCATTTACATTTCAAATGCTATCCCGTTTCCCCCCACTCGCATGCCCCCTCCCCTCCCCTTGCTTCCATGAAGCTGCTCCCTCTCCCAACCACCCACTCCACCTCAGTGCCTTGGCATTCCCCTACACTGGGAAAACGCACCTTCACTGGACTAAGGGCCTCTCCTCCCACCGATGGCAGACAATGCCATCTTCTGCTACATATGCAACTGGAGCCGTGGGTCTCTCCATGAGTGCTCAATGGTTGGTGTTTTAGTCCCTAGGAGTTGTGGAGGGTTTGGTTGGTTGATATTGTTGTTCTTCCCATGGGGTTGAAACCCTTTCAGCTTCTTCAGTCCTTTCTCTAGCTCTTTCATTGTTTAGTCCCATGGCTAGCTGCAAGCAACCTTTCCTTCTTTGTTTGCCTCTGACTTTTGCTGCCTCCTCCCCTTTCCCGTTGTTTGGAACATAGCTTCATCCTGTAGCTGGCTGATGTAGACTGTGAATCCTTCTTCCCTCTGCTTCCTAAGTGCTGGGATGGCAGGGCTGCGTGCCACTACATCGTGTTCTCAAGATAGAATTTTCCCAGTGAAACCTGTCTGTACCATAATGGAGGCAAAATTCCGGAGCTCTGTTGATATGTTGCCAGTAACAGCATTTTAAAAAAGATTTTATTTTTATTTTATATACGAATACACTGAAGCTGTCAGACACATCAGAAGAGGGCATCGGATCCCATTACAGATGTTGTGAGCCGCCAAGTGGTTGCTGGGAATTGAACTCAGGACCTCTGGAAGAACAGTCACTGCTCTTAACCGCTGAGCCATCTCACCAGCCCCAGTAAAAGCATTTTTATGCTGTGTTATTACGAGCCTCTTGAAGACAAGAGCAGTGGCTGAGAATGACCCCCACAGGCTCATAGTTTTGAATGCTTTGCTCTCAGTGGTTTGGAACTGCTTGATAAGGACTCAGAGGTATGGTTTTGGTGGAGGAAGTGTGCCACCCAGTGTGACCCATGAGGTTTCAAAAGCCATCAGGTTTAGTCTCACTCTGTCCATCCTGCCTTGGATCATATGCAAACTCTCAGCTATTGCTCCAGTGCCATCTTTCTACCATGTTCCGGGATCTGATGCTCTGAAACGGTAAGCAAGCCCCTGATTAAATGCTTTCTTTTATAAGCTCCACTGGTCTTCATAGTAGCTCTTTCCAGTAACAGAAAGGTAACCAGAATAGCATCTGCTAAAACTTTGTATCCAGACAGTGTTTACACGTGTTAGCCTCTCTAAACGTTTGCAAATCCCACGTAGGTGAGCAGGCATTGTGCTATGACAAGCTGTCACGCAGCCTTCAGTTATTAAAATCCAAGTTATCTTTTAAAAAACATCAGCTCATGTTTCTGTTATATACAGACTACTCGTGTGGCAAGTGACTAAAAACAAACTCAGCTTGGCATTGTAGCTACAAAGTTTTATTGGGAACTAAAAAGCAAAGAGGCAGTTTAAGGTCCAGTCTCCTGGGCACATCCTCACTGAATCCATGCACCTTCGCTTTCATTCGCTGGGAAGACGGTTTAAGTCTCTACACCTTGGCCCTGTGGAGGAGAATGTGGTGGTTACCAGACCACAAAGAGAGGCCCCTCTTTCTTCTCCCCCCCACTGGAAACTGTTTCATTTGTGTTTGCAGAACCAGAGGCTAGGCATCCAGTCCATCAGGACACACCCCGTGTTCTATTCTTTCCATCTGCAAACTCCCACTTGGTCCAGCGGCTCACCTACCGCCGTCTGTGGGGCAATGAGAGGGTGAGCTATGCTTTGCGGTGTCACGTGTGTCTGCTCTTGTCCCTGCAAGGTTCGGTGACTCTCCGTTTCTAGCCACACAGACCGCAAGACATGTGCTGGCTCTTATCTCTGCAGAGAGCTCTCCTTAGAGCATCAATAGGAATGCTTTCTGTTAAAATGTTTCCCCTTCAGTTCCCCAGACATTACCGCCTTTGATTTTAATGTATTTCATTACCTTGCCCCTTTAAAAAAAAAAAAAACCAAAAAAAAAAAAAAAAACCTTTCCTCTCTCCCTGTCTCACTTTCCTTCCCTTCATTTTCCTTTCCTTAATTTTGGTTTTGAACTCCACATGATGTCCAATCATAGGGGAATGAGTCTCCCTTAAGGGACGGTCTAGATCAAGTCAGCTCGTGAACATGTTTGGGGGCAGGTGTCTTGAGTGTAGCTAATTGATATAGGAGGCCCCAGCTTAAAAGAAGGAAGTGCCGTTTCATGAACTTGGCCCTGGACTGCATGTAACAGGAAGAATAAGCCAAGCGTCAGGAGTCTGAGAAGACCCAGTACTAGAACTTAGAGAACTCTTGTAAGGCAGAGAAGGCACAGGTGCCATCACCAAATGCTATGTGTGAACGGTAAAGATGGTTATGGAAACGCTTCCTAGGTTCTTGTAATGGTCAGTCTAGATCAGTGGTTCTCAACCTCCCCAATGCCGTGACCCTTGAACACAGTTCCTCACGTTGTGGACCCCTAATTTTAAACTATGTTATGAATTGTAATACAAATATCTGATATGCAGGATATCTGATATGTGACACCTGCAAAAGGGTCATTTGACCACGAAAGATGTCACATGCACAGGTTAAGAACCACTGGTTTAGATTATAAACCCCATACAACGTAAAACATGGGAAGAGTGTCTCCACGACAGACAGCCTAGATTAACTGTCCTAAGACTATCAAAGCAAATGTGCCAGAGGAGATTCAGATGGGGCAGCTTCACAGTGAGGGACGGAGCGTGAGTGAGGGAATTTATGGTGTGGTAACTCCCATTCACAGTCAAGGAGATGTCAGAGGCTCGAGTGGAAAAGATTTTCTTCCTTGTTGCCAAGCAAGCCAGTGTCTAGTCATGCTTGATACATCACCCCTCTTCCCTCTCCATCTACTTCTGAACTGGAAACAGTGAGACTGGGCATAATTTCAATTACTACCCACTACTGCAAGGCAATAAAAATCCAATTACAACAGTTCTTCAGAATAAATAATCAGCAGACTACATCCTTGGGAAAAATTTAAACAACTATTTCTTTCTTCCAGCCATAGAGTCGGATTAAATGAATGTCATATGATGCTTCAGAATAAGTTTTATTCAAAACAATTGGGAAAAAAACATTTCCATTTGGAAGCTGCGGTGCTGCGTGCCGAATGGTACACCCCTACCCTCTCTGAACGCCGTGTCTCAGAATGTGCCTGTCTCTGGAGGTAGCGCTCCAACGGGGCAGTTCAGCTAAAATGGGGACGTATCACATTAATACACAGAAATGTGAATAGCTCTGAGCTGAGAAATGACTTCAGAAGAAACAGAAGAACTACATTTTCATTTTAGCCTCTGGCTTCCAGGCCCAAAACCACCCACTGTGGATCTGTTGGGGCGGCTAAGCAGCCTGATACATACGGGTTTCTACTCGTAGTTGAAGCAAACATCTTCAAACCTGCATCCACCCCGAAGAATTAGCAATTGTGATTGGTGCACAAGAGCAGGAATCCATGACTTGTAGGTAACCCTGGAGTCATGAAGGGCAACAGAGTTCCAGGGGACAATAGCCAGACATGTGACATTCACTTCAGGTAAGAGAAGCACCAGTGAGAACCTAAGGAACCTTAGGCACCATCGTACGGTGGTTGGAGGAAAAGTTTCTGCCGGGGATGCTTAAGTTCGGGAGATTACGGACTTATCTGTAGACAGAAAAGAGTCTGGATTCCAGAATGAAAGGTTCTCGTCGAAAAGTGCCCCGGCCCCACCATCACTACCCCAAACACGCATAGTTTACTCTTTGAGCCTGCACGCTTGGGTCGATGGAAAGGCAGCTGTAAGCCATTTAGGAGCTAATAAGGCAGCTTAACCCTTGCAGAGCGTGACTAACTCTATAGCCCCATCTGCTGGCAGAGACAGGAAGCAGTTCTTGCATTTGGCCTCTTGTGCTAAGACCTAATTGGAGCTGAGCCAACTGGGGTCGGGGTGGGGGTTGGAGGTTTTACATTCGTGACTAAAAGTAACATCACATAATTTGCTGGAAAGAAACAAAAATTGTATGCAACAGCAGGTAGGAATAGGCAAATTGGTTTTTAATTTATCATTTTGTATATGTATGTGTGATTTGTCTGTGTATGTCTACACACAGGGTCACTCACTGAACCCGGAACTCACTGATTCAGTGAGACTGGCTTGTCACTGAGCTCCAAGGGTCTTCCTATCTCACTTCCCCTTCTCCATCTCGTGCTGGGATTATAGGTGCACAGCAGTACACCTGGTTTGTTCCACGGGGATTAAACTCAATCTTCCATGCTTGCAAGGTAAGCACTTCTAGTAAAACTACCCAATACCCCCAAAGCGTTTTCACCCCCCATAACCCGTGAAGAGACTTAAAAGTCTACCCAATCTATCAAAATTGACAGTAGCTGTACTTCTAAACCTATGTGAGGCATCCTGTGGAGACTAAGTGTGAAACAGCGTGGGGTGTGGAGAGGGTATAGATGTGAGTTTGCCACAGAAAGGAGCAGCTCAAACAAGCTCTCTGCCTTTCTTTCTCTGCCATTCAATATGCTGAGCGTTTAACAAAGCAAAAACAAATCTTACTACAAACAAACAAGACTGAAATGAGACAGAGCTGGTTTTACCATATCTCCTTCTATCTATCTATCTATCTATCATCCAAAACAATGGGTAACTTATTCACCTCACTAAAACAGAATTCAGAAAAGCAAATGCCATTTGTATATATTAGGCAACAGTCCCTTATGATAATGCTACCTAACACGTGGCCCCATCTCAGTAGCTCTAGGCAACAACTACTCCTCTCTTCCCCCAGGAGCCTGCAGGTTGGCCAGCATAGGTGTTCGGTATGCTGTGGGCCAAGCTCAGGGTCAGGTTTGCTTTATGTGCCTCTTATCACAGGACCACCAGCCTCCCTGAGTCCTCTCCCATCTAAATGGCACAAGGACAAATGAAACCACCCAGTCACGCAAGCACCTTGGCAATCTCAGTTGCTCACACAATATCAGTGAACATTTTCTTGGCCAAGCCATGTACAGCACCAGCTCTGGTGTGGTGGTGCACACACCTAGTCTACTGGGAGCCCAGGGCTGAGAATGGATAGTAGCATTGTAAGGCTTGTGTGAAGCAGAACAGCTTGTTGAGAACTGGCAAGTCTTTACAAGCACTGAGGATTAGCACCGAGGGCCCTGCCTGACTGCCAGGTTTCTAGGAACTGTGAATATATGGTTTCTACAAACACAGCTGTGGACCTGCTAGCTGCACGTTCAGCTTTTCAAATGGGCTCCATAACTCATCAAAGGGATATGTCTAGAATCTTTGTCTTTTAGTCGACTGAACTATAATATAAAATTATTCCTTTGACTTTTATTAAGAGATTTTATTGAGCTAATAAAACTAATCATATATGTCAACCAGACATTTATATATCACCCAGTTGCCAACCTACGACATAACAGAATTCCTGAAATAAGCTTCAGAGCCATTACAATATGCTAGGTGAAGCAGGGGTAGTCCTACCACCCTTTCTAATTGACACATTACTTAAATGATTGGAGAACTTATGAATGTTGCTGGAAATTCAATTCTGAAAGGAAAATGATGAAACCTGACTTTACCATTGATGTGGCTGGGGGGTGGGTAGGAATTGCAGATACAGAAAATTCACCACAAAGAATCTATGGCTTAGAAAGGAGAACTAAGCCTTCTTTGTAGACATGGGGCTGCAGAAAACAGGCTCCACAGAGAAAGGTCTGTGGAATGAAAGCTTCCAAAGGGCAGGAGATACAGCATCAACCACCGATGGCTGGATGCTGCTGTGGCAAGGTAGAACTATGCCCATTCCATTTCTTCTATAATCAGCATTTATGTTCAAAATATCAAACTTTCTCTGCCTTATCCACATTGTTCTAATGGTTTTACAGGGGAGCCCTTCTGCTGGGAGTCCATCCACTTTCTCTCATTGCCTTTGAGACCTGGCTCCTCGGAGTACTAAAGATTCCAAATCAGCTCCATTTTCAATCACTTGGACCACATACAGATTGCCATTTTGGCTTAAATGAGGCAAATTATTTCTAACACTACTTCTCTACACCTTAAGGGAAAAGAATACTTTCTTGATATCTCCATTTCTATTCCTTCTTTAACTTAAGCATCCATCCATTTTTTGGCCCACTCATTGACTTAACAAATATTTCATAAACATACACTGCACACGAAGAATTGCATGAAGGGCTATTGAAAAATGTATAATAATTTGTCACCAAGGACCTATGTGTTGACAGTGACATTGAGAAGTAATTGGGTCCTGAGGGTTCAAGCTTCTCTGATTAGCTAATTCTTTGATAATTTTGATGAATGAGCTATTAGGAAGTAACCTTTAGCTGGAGGAAGTAGGTTATGAGGCATGTCTTTGAATGTCTTCTCCCTAATCAATATCCACCCCCACCACCCCCACCTTCCTACCCTGTTCTCTCTCCTCTGAACATAGTGAGGTGAACAGCTTTCCTGTACTGGGTTCTTCCATCTCATTTCTTTCCTGTCAGTCATGAACTGAGACGTCTAAAACTGTGAGCCAAAGCAAATTTTCCCTCCCTAAGCAGTTTTCTAGATACTTTGTAACACTGATGAAAAGTGACTTAACAATATACCTTCAGATACTTTGTAACATTGATTAAAAGTACCTAAAGATATACATTTAGATACTTTATAGCACTGATGAAAAGTGACTAACTATATACATTCAGATACTTTGTACCTTTGAGGAAAAGTGATTAATGATATGCATAAAGGTCATAACCCATATTTATCCTACCATTAACTTGTGCACGGTAAATTTCATAATAGCAAATTGTTATGTTTAGTCGTTGTTAATGTATAATTCCACACATAGATTTGCCTGCTTTAAGGCTCTTTGAGGCAATTCTTCAATTACTGTTGATGGTGGTTCTTTAGACTCTACAATACAGTATGTTTTAAAGGGCATTAGTGCTTTCTGTGTTTTCTGGCTTAAACACAAGGATAGAGGAGAGGCTAAGCAGTGGTCAGATAGTTAGACAACTGTGAATGCTAAGTACCCACAACACAGAGGATTGTCTGTCCTTCCCCTGCATCAGTGAGGATTTATCCAGTCCCAGGTGCCAATATTGAGATTGACAAATCCTGGGTTAGATGAATAAGTATGAAGTTGTTTGTGTTCTTTGCATCCTATGACACTGATGGCCAGGCAACAATGTGTCCATAACTGCGTGAGCCCGCAGAAGTATAGAAGGTGAGTCCTCAGAGCCTGGTGTTAAATTTCTAGCAACTATGCAATTATCACCAAAAAGGAGAATGACATTTTCTCTGCAGAGATAGAAAGAGAACAGGCCATTTGGGTGGCTGGTTTCTTAGATATCTGGCTCTGAAGCCACGTTCACTTTCATAAAACTTTGCAAATAAAATGTTGGACCTTTCGTGACCTCCCTTTAAAAATAACCCAACAAATAAAGGATTAAATCAAATCACTTCCAAGAATTTCCAGCATTTACTGGCAATTGCATGGCTCAAAGTTTAGGCACTCTTATTGTTTCTTGGGTGTCATTCTAAACATGTCTCATGTGTGAACTTGTTCACTCCCCAGAGTCAAACATGGGGTGGGCACTACCGTCATCCCCCTTGCAGATAGGCAAGTTTAGGCACAGAGATGTTACACAGTTTAGTCAAGTTGTAACAATTCTGCCTGTGGTGATGATCAGCGGGCTCCCGAGACTACAGACTCTCACCGGGATCATCACTGCATGAGACATTGAGAGAGGAAGCAGGAACTAGGCACAGTATTCACTACTTGATTGTTAAATGCCTATTGTGTGCTGGTCAGCAGAGACAATGTGGTGAATGCCTTGGTCTGTTAATGCTGCTGAGACAAAATACTGCAGCCTGGGTAGTTTATAAAGAACAAAAACAATGTATTTCTTACAGTTCTAAGGTTGATACATCCAAGATCTAGGACAGGCTCATCTGTCTGAGGAGAGCCACGCTGTTCTCCCACATCTTCTAGAAAGAACCACTCTGTTCTTCCATGGTGGTGCTTTATTGCCACGTCTGAAAAGGCAATAGGCATAACCTCACACGACAGAAAGGCAAGATGACTCAGTACTGCTTAGTGCCTATTCTGTGAGGACTGTACTCCCATTTGTAAAAGAAGGAATGCCCTGACCTACTCAGCTTCCAAAGGCCTTATATCACCACCAGTGGGCTTTAATACCAGCGTTTTGAAGATGTATATTTCATCTACAGGAATGAGCAAAGAAGACCTAGTATCTGTCTATACCATGAGCCAGTGAATACAAAAGGTCATGGAAGATGTGTGTTCTGTCCTCATTTTAGAGAGTCCTACCAGATTTATCTGTAGCAAGGCTTAGGACCAGGTATTTCTAGCAAGTACAACAGGGTTGTAAACCCTGGAGGTCTGATGGCAGCATTTCAAAGACTAATTGGTCACCATCGGCTTTTGTAATGTCTGTCTCTGAAGGACCAAAGGAACTCCACATAACTCAGTACCACTCCCTGGGAAATAACTCAATAGCCATGTTACAAGCCAGACAGTTGGATCACTAATGGGCAGAGAGTGTCAGAGCAGCACTTAGGCAAGAGAGATTACCTGACAGACACTGACCCTTGACAAGGGACCAGGCAGGAACCAAAATGTACGGTGCCATTTTCCCAAAGAAAGCCTCTGGCTACTGACATTTGTAGTAACTCTTCCCAGAGTCATACAGAGCTCTGGTTCATGGAGGACTGGACTGACTGAGAATCAAATAAAACCTAGCTCCAGTAGGTGATAAGAAATCCCAAATCCTAGTTCTCCATAGTAGTTCCCAATTTCAGCCCTCACACTACAGAGTACCTGTCTGTTTTCTGCATGCTAAGAGTAACAGCCAGAATTTTTGCATGTATTATGGTCTAAACAGTAGAATTTTAAAGCCCATTCATACTCAAAATTACTGTGCAATTATAGCTATGGTCTTGAAGCAGCCAAGATGTACATTATTCAACGGAAATATTATACACTAATTAATGCCTCAGGCTGCTGATTATGCAGTGAGTTGAAGGGAGCATGGCGGGAAAACCCAGAAGACCTAGGTACTAGGGCCAAGCAGCTAAGAGATTGTGAAACCCACTTAGTTGCTTGGGCTATGTAATCCCCTTCAGAAGGAAAGGTATAGAAGGGAGGAAAAACAGTTCTTTCCACCTCTAGCCACAACCAGATGTGAAATACAGAATTAATGTGGTGAGTCAAGAATCACATTTCCCAAAAGTACCTGGCACATTATTATTCGTTTTGTGCACATGAGTGTGACGCCTTATTTTTCAGACTTAAATCTGTAGGATCTTGGGGATACTGAGTCATGATATAAGACTTTTTTTCCCTGTAGACTGTAGTTCACACAATTGGAAAGATGCTGGTGTAGAAGACCCTGTGCAGCCCGAATGCTCTTTAATTCTAACATTCTGTTGCAAGTGTTACTAGCGTTGTGAATCCATATAACACCTCTGCGTCCAGATGAGTATTCTAAAGGACATCAATGCTTCTGGAAGATGGACTCCTGACTCCTTGTGTCCTCATCTTCTCTGAGAACTAGATGCCTACATTTCCACAGCAGAGAAGCTAAGGTAAAACTGGACTGCTCAGCTAGAACCACAACCACCAGCATAGCAGAGGAGAATTTTTAAAAGAGCCCCATGTATCATTCATTGCCCCAGATGTGATCTCAGAAAATACGTGTGTATATGAGTAGCCTGGTATTTGGAGAACAGACAGTATAATGAAGCAAGAATCAACGAACCCAGGACAGCCTCTAGGCAGAGGGTTCCAGCTTCGCCTCATGCTCTTAAAAATTCTGTGGTACCATGGTGGCTCACAACCATCTGTAATGGGATCTGATGCCCTCTTCTGGTGTGTCTGAAGACAGCTACAGTGTACTCGTATACATAAAATAAATAAATCTTTAAAAAAATCTGTGGTATCTGCTTCAGTCTGTGCAAAAAATTAACTTGGGCTCACTGCATCCTTTATTTTTTAATAATTACTTTATTTATATTTTATGTGCATTGGTGTTTTGCCAGCATGCATGTCTGTGTGAGGGTGTCAGATCCTGGAGTTGCAGACAGCTGTAGGTTGCCATGAGAGTACTCTTCTGGTACTTCAGAAGAGCAGTCAGTGTTAACATCCGAGCCATCTCTACAGCCCTCACAGTTTTATAAGACTGGTTTTATTATTATTTATATGTTCACATGCACGTGTACGTGGGGGTACCTGGAGGCCAGACAAGGGTGTCAGATTTTCTGGAGCTGGAGTTACAGACACATGACGTGGGGGCTAGGAACTGAACTTGGGCCCTCTATATGAGCAGCATACACCACTAACCACTGAGCAGTCCTTCCACTGTGGCTCATTATTTTATGACTAGAAGGGAACCTCACATTCTTTGAGTAATAGAAACTTATTCATTTAATGGTGTGTTTGTGGATTCAACCTTAAGCACCCCCCCCTCTCTATGATAACAGATGAGTGTGTCTGTCTCTTGTGAGGAAACTCCTTGGAAAATCCTGTCCACCCAGAGATTCTAAGAATTGGAGTACAAATTCTCAGTTATCCCATCTCAAGCCCATAGCTGTGCACTGGTGTGGTTGGAAGGTGTGTTGTGTGATACCTTTGCAAACACGGCCCACCTCTTATCTATATGATTTATTTACACAAAAGCTGAGGACCACTTGAAGTATGATTTGTGTACAGTGATCCAGGATCTCCATGAATTCAAAACTTTTCAGATATTCGAATTTAACTTACTGCCATCCCCAATATGTTGAAAACACCTCCAGACTCCTCAGAACATCTAATCCAACGCCAATATTACCTAAAAACTTATCATTCTGTGATCTGCATGATGACAAAATAGTCTACATATGTTCATCATTTTCCTACCTAGTTCTGATGTATAACCAATTGAGTGATACCTACTAGATGGTCAGTGAACTGAAGCCACCAAAGGGGATGAAGAGAAGTGAATTTCAAAGACATCAGGGGCAGGACGTGATTGAACTGTAAGAAAAATACAGAAGGGTTGGGAGCCTTTTACAAGTTTGAGGTTCAGCTAGAAGATCTGATTGAAGGATGTAGTTCATAGTGGGATCCCCCTCCACCTAGGCTCAGTTGGATTGAGCTGGTAGTTTATTAGGTGCTTAGTGGATGAACTGCATGCAGACTTTTGCGTACAGATACCATCCATCAAAGACTTCCA
Organism: Micromys minutus; assembly: GCF_963924665.1. Taxonomy (NCBI): domain Eukaryota; kingdom Metazoa; phylum Chordata; class Mammalia; order Rodentia; family Muridae; genus Micromys; species Micromys minutus. Next base: position 28,238,550 of record NC_137980.1, read on the forward strand.
GCAGGGCCAGGAGAGGCAGCAGCAACAGGAAGGTAACTCTGGGGTAAGCATGGGAAGCAACATTAAAAAAAAAAAAATCTCAGACATGCTTGGAAGGAAATTTACTGCTTTGGAGTGTCTGGCATGTGAGGAGAGGTTTTAGTGGAGCATTTTGGTTCAGCTGCTACCAGGACATTGTCACTAAGTGGCGAGGCCTCTAGATAATCAGATTGCGTGACAGAAGGGCATCACTTCAAGTTAAACAGTCCAAAATATAAATCAATAGAGCTACTTCTTGATTAAAACAAAACAAGAACCAGGGATTTGTGGAGCATCTTTGCCAACAGAGAAATCATGGAGACTTCTCTTTAAGTCACAAGAACAAACCTTTGTGAAGGATAACAGGTTACAATGGCCCATCTGGCAGGTGACATTTGTCAGTTACTCTAAGCAGACTGCCCAATACTCACTATTGCAGGAAGAGCAGAGAATCACTCTGTGTTTGACATAACACCTACTCGTCTACTTAACTCAAAAAATCTTCTTAGTATGAAAGGCACTGGAGTTTACAGTGAATTGAATCAGAATTAGGCTTTTCTTTATACTGTATTTAGGAGGTAAAAGTGCTCAATTATCTCAATCAGCATTACTAATAATTTCAAAAAGTTTAAAGGAAAATTATTATTGATTAATCATAGAGTACCTTTACCTTGTGAACCTCAGATCAAATTTAATTTCCCAGTTCTTGTGAAGTATCAATTCCAGACTTAGTCACTCCTTTAATGTGCATGTGCCAAATCCACAGCAGCCGCAGGCACTGTCAGCACAGGGTACACCAGGGATGAACACGGGGCTGGAATCCTGCCTAACTCTCTGAGAATCTACTGTGGCTGAGAAAATAAAATAATGGAAATGGAAATGAGTCATGATGGAAATTTCTAAGAACCCTGTTTTTCTCTTTTCACAGAAAACTTAGGTGATCACCTGTGTAATCGCATAAACAATTTATTTTAATCTATAAAGATGAAAGTTGTGGTGGCTATTCCTGGTTGTCAGTTTGACTACGTGTGGAATGAACTACACTCCAGAAATTGAGGGCACACATGTGATCCAGATCCTGAGGCTGAAAGACACAGGCTTTTAACCTGGATCTTGACAAGGGATGATACACACTTTTGATCCAGATCTTGAGGCATAGTGGCCATGAAAAATGTAGGCCCAGGAAGGGTAGTACGCGCTTTTAATCCCAGGAGACAGAGGAAAGCAGATCTCTGAGTTCAAGGCCAGCCTGGGACAGAGAAAAGTTCCACGTCCAGGCGTGGTGGTACACACCTTTAATCTGGGTCACACCTGCTGCTGGAGACCTACATAAGGACACTGGGAGAAGGAAGGCTCACTTCTCCTGCTTACACTTACTGCCTGCACATCTGCTGGAACCTCCCTCTTCAGGATTCCAGCTTCTACAGAAGACCAGCTGGAACAACTAGGCTCATGGGACTGAGCAACTACAGGGTTCTTGGACTTGCCATTCACAGCTGCCTATTGTTGGTCAGTTGGACTGCAGACTGTAAGTTATCACAATAAACTCCTTCAATATATAGAGACATTCCTTAAGTTCTGTGACTCTAGACAGCTCGAATACAAAAGTAAACCTTCTTGAAAGGTACATATGTAACACATTATGCAAATCTACAAGACAATGTAATCTACATGGGGATGTAAAAAAGATAAATGGGTCATTGTTATGAACAGTATCTGTGATGGAGGTATCTACATCTCTCAACATTTGCTGATACTTGTTCAAATTCAATAATGTACCAATGATCTTACTGAGGATCACATATAAAACATGAAGATAATAAAAAGGCTTTCGTGAAAAAAAAAGAGAGTGTAAAAATCAGGTAATTCATATATTAAAATAAGCTCAAGAAGTCTTATGTCTTTTAGGTGACCGAGACATGGTGAATAATTTCAGTTATACAGGCAAGATATTAAAAAGAACACTTAGTTACTGAACTGAAAAACATAAAAATAACCCCTTTCTTAGATAATTGGCTTGCATCTGAGGAAGTCTTAAACCAGCAGAACTCCTAAATGGGAGGAAACTTTAATTATTTACTTTGAACAGCAATTTTAAAATCAAAGTGCTATGTATTGTGTGCTCTGCCTTGGAGTTGTGCACTTGAAGTGTGCAGGTGTGAGCTGCCCCTCCCTCCCAGCTGCAGCCTCTCTTTTTTGTCATCCACAGATGCTGATGTGACTACAGGTTCTACACCTCTCATTTGGGCACCGTATTCTCCTCAATCCATTACTGTGTTTCACATAAGTAGAGGATCGCTGTGCTTTATTTGAACCAGATCTCAGTGATGACTATGTATTGTTAAAAGCCAATTGAATTGCATTGCTAGCAATACTCTTTGAAACCAGAAGCCGGCTGGCTTCTCTACATGGAATCTTTAATGTTTTTGCTTTCAACTAAATTTTAGACATAAAAGTATTACTTAAAATTCTCACTAAATTTTGTTATATATTAAAAGTATTTTACAGTTTTACGTTTTGAAGCAGGGAACTAAGACAAAGGTTGGAGGAGTGGGAGGACACAAGTCAAATGAACTAGAATAAAACATTACAGTTGTCACTGGGATACAAGGCTAGAGCCAGAGGTTGAGAGAACAACAGAAAAATCCTTTACCTGTAAACTTTCTTAATTTAACCACTATGTATGGCACACAAACACACCCACACACATACCTTTAAGTGTGATTCAATTCATGTCTGATAATGAATTAATTACTTCTACAGATGATTTCTTTGACAACCTAGGCTACAACCTCACTCTGACTATACTCAATTTTATTGTTCATTTTCCCTAGATTTTTCAATTTTACATTGTATCCACTCAACAGCTTAGCAAATGCATTCTGGGTGGTCAGAGCCACAATCACAGCTGTGTGAATTGTTGCTGGAAACAGGAGGCTTCTCAGAGGGGCTCTGCCTTTATAGGAATGCTTTGCTAGCTACCACTTAGAAAAATCCCATAATTACTGATGTGTGTGTGTGTATGTGTGTATGTGTGTATGTGTGCATGTGCGTGCGCAAAAACCTGAGCCAAATGTGTGTGTCTCTGTCTGTCTGTGTGGGGAATGTATGTGTGTATGTATAAGTATGTCTGTGTGTCTGTCTGTCTATTGTATGTTTGTTTATGTGTGTATATGTGTATGTCTATGTGTATGTCTGTCTGTATGAGTTGTGTGTGTATGTGCATCTATGTGTAATGTATGTATATGTAAGTTCTCTGTAGTATTTTATCGTCTCTGGTCTTCCTAGAACAGAACAGGAGCTAATAACTTCCCATATCTAAGGAACCAAAAAAATAATGCTTTGTACATCCCTGAACTCTACAGTTTGCCTCTTTGAGGCCAAGGCTTTAGGCACATATCTCTTTTTCTCTTAATGGTTCTGAAAATTTCACTTTTAAATATATAAAAGCTGGGAAGTAAATCAAAAGCATTCATACAAGCACACGTACACTGATTCTATATTAGATTCCTACATGTAAGTACAAATGCAATACCTTTGGAGTCTGAACAGTTACTTTTCTTTTAAGACAAGATTTCACTTTGTACTCCAAGCTGTTCTGGAACACACGCTCTAACCCAGACTGCCTTTGAACTTGGGGGTCTTTCTGCTTCAGCCTCCCGAGCACTTGAACTGTATGGCCTAAGACACCACATCTCTCTTTTCCGAATACATTTTAGAATCAGTTACTGTCGCCATTTACTTTTGCGGGAGCCCAGAAGATCAGCACACACATGTTACCAGCACAGCCACACTTAGTTTCACGGGCCATGCATTTTACGATTAATTCTAGGGCGCAGGCTAAGTGACTGACAGTAACAGAATCTCATGTGAGCTCAGCATCTAGGGTTTATCAAGCGCTCACTCATCATCAGGAGGTGGCAGGAACTTCTTGTGGGTGTGAAATGCAAGCAGGTAACCAGCACTCTCACTTGATGCTTAGAAAAAATGGTAATAATGTCACAAGGCTTATTTCAAGGTGGCCTCTGTATATAAAGCAGAGGACAACCAGAGAAGTGCCTTACAGTGTACTGATACAGTAAAGGATTAGCAGTCCTCTTATCTGGGTCTAAGCGTCTGCTTGCTGCGAATGCTAGATTCTTGTGCCATGGCTTTATCATCAAGGGATAATAATGGCTTCTACATTGGCCTCTATCCTGTGATGTCTCTATGGGATCTGGGCAGTGACATTAATAGGGGAGACTTCTCAGAGAACAGAGAGAGGACAGTGAGGAGGGGAAATAAATCTTTCGGAGCCTGGCTTAGCAGACACCGGCCAGGAAGCTAGTCATTGGTTGGTGACTGTACATTTATCCGATGTCCCCCACTCAATGCTGGCTGACTCAGACCTGAGACCCAAGGTTTCCATGTTCTGACAGTTCCAGGTAGACATCACCCAGGTAGACATCACACGAGTCAGCCTGTACTCTTTGACCCTCAAACCTTGACCCACAGAGAAAACATTTTCCCTAGGCTACTTTTCACATATGTTATTTTTGTCAATCTTGGTGGCCTTTCTACATGGTCAATCAGACCATATTTAAAAAGCTGACCTAATATCTACTTATCAGTGAAGGCATACCATGTGTGCTCTTTTGTATCTGGTTATATCATTCAGTATGATATTTTCTAGTCCATCCATTTTCCTGTGAATTGCATTAAATCGTTGCTTTTAATAGCTGAGTAGTACTCCATTGTGTAAATATACTACATTTTCTGTATCCGTTACACTGTTGAGGGACATAAGGGTTCTTTTCAGCTTATGGCTATTATAAATAAGGCTGCTATGAACATAGTGGGGCATATATCCTTGTTATATGTTGGGTATATGCCCAGGAGTGGTATAGTGGGTCCTCCGGTAGACCTATTTCCAATTTTCTGAGGAACCGCCAAACTGATTTCCAGAAGCCCAGAATACACACAATACAACTCGCAGGCCATATGAAGCCCAAGAAGGAGGAAATGGGGAAGAAATACAGAGGGTCAGAAATTTGAAAGTAGGTGCATAACAGTGGGGGACAGGGGACCTGGAGGTAGCCACTAGGAAGTTACAGATGCCAGGGACTCAAAAGGTTTCCAGCACCCAACAGGGAGAAGAACATACCCTCCCTGCAATACCCAACAAAGTGGAGACAGAACCTGTAGAGGCCCTATCGAGTGGATAGGCATGGCCCCCAGTTGAAGGATGGATCTATGCACTCATCTCAAAAATATTAATTCAGAACTTCTCCTGTGAAAAGGAAACACAGGAACAAAGAGTTTAGCAGTGACTAAAGGAAAGGCCATCCAGAGACTGCCACACCTAGGGATCCATCCCATCTGCAGACACCAAAACCCAGACACTATTGCTGATGCCAAGAAGTGCTTACTGACTGGAGCCCGGTATAGCTCTCTCCTGAGAGGCTCTACTAGAGCCAGACTAATACAGATGCAGATGTACACAGTCAAACATGAACTGAGCACACAGACCCCAATGGAGAGGTTAGGGCAAGGACTGTAGGAGCTGAAGGGGTCTGCAACCCCATAGAAAGAACAACAATATCAACCAACCAGATCCCCCAAATTCCGCAGGGACTAAGCCACTAACCACAGAGTATACATGGAGGGACTCATGGCTCCAGCTGCATATGTAGCAGAGAATAGTCTTATCTGGTATCACTGGGAAGGAAGGCCCTTGGTCCTATAGAGGTTCAAAGAGTCAGGGTAGGGGAATGCTAGGGCACTGAGGTAGGAGTAGGTGGGGGGCACCCTGATAGAGGCAGGGTGAGTGGGAGGAGATTGGAGGTTTGTGGAGAGGAAACTGGGAAGGGGGATAACATTTGAAATCTAAATAAATAAAATAACCAATAAAAAATGAAAAAAGAACTGAATTAATTGAACACAAGTCTACTGGGGTAACCAATGTGGAAACTTTGTCCTCTCCATTGGGTTTTGGTCATGAGTCTGAGATGACAATGGTTCTGAAAAGAAAGAATAACAGAAGCCAAGAGATAGAAAATAGGGAAATAAACTGTGAGAACTGATTCCCCACACATCTCTTGCCATTCTGAAGGTTTTCAAAGTAAATGTACTGATAGCTCCTTGTCCCAGACAATGTTTGTGAACATGTCTGTAGAGTCATGGAAGGTGACCTTTTTCACACTAAAGTAAAGGATGGGTATGCTTGCTTCTCACCGAGAGACTACACCAGTGCCATCTTGTGTTCAGGCTCCATCTTAGAGAACCTGATGTAAGGTTGACCCTGGTATCCAGGTCACTCCTTAAAAACCACAAATCAGGAAAAGAGCAGAAGTCACCATTGTACCCGAAGATCCTTACTTATCAAAGTTTATGCTTTTGGCTCCCAACAATAGCCAATCATTTTAAAGGGCAGCAAGGTTCATAGTAGCCCCCAATCAGATGTGTGCCAACCTGGACGCTCCCTTGTTGGTTTGCTTGGCTCTGTAAATGCTTGCTTCCAACTAAGCTTGGGACTTCACCCTCCTGTCCTGCTGTATCGGTGATAAAGGTGTGTCCAGAGCTCTAACCAGAATAAAGACCCTCATGTCTATTGCACAGGAACCAGCTCCTCAGTGGTCAATAGGGGCTCAAGAAATGAGCACAACACTGCCACGCCCAAAAACTTGATTCTCTAAATTCAGCATCTACTTGATCAGTCAAGCCTGTACCTGTGTGTCTACTGCCTGGCCCTGTTCACAGCACCATGTGGGAACTAGGGCATCAAGGACCGTCAGAGAGGTGCTGGTGATCCGGAAAAGGCACTGACTCGGAAAAACACTACCATTGATGGAATAATAACCTGTGCTTTGTGTCCAGCCCAGGAGACTATCTTTTCTCCAGTACTGAGACTGTACGTTTGCATGTTCCCAAATCCCATAGGCTGAAGCTCAAATCTCAACTTGTATATTAGCTGGTGGTGGTGGCTTTGGGAGCTAAGAAATAAGCAGACTAGTGATGTTATCATAGGGAACTTGAATGTTCCCCTCCAAAATCATGGGTCAGAAACTTTATCTCTATGCAAAAATGTTAGGACATAGGACCTGATGGGAGTCATTTAGGTGGTGGAAACTGGAAATTTCACTCTTTCTAAATTTTCTCCTTTTTACCAGGGTCTCATATCTCCCTAGATGGTCTCCAAGTCAGTATGTGGCAGAGAATGACTTTGAATATCCGGTATTCCTGCTCTCCTCTCCAAATTCCAGGTTTCCAGGCAAACTTCACCACACCAGGTTTATTCTGCTTCAGGAACTGAATTCAGGGTCATACATGCTAGGCAAGCATGCTTCCAACTGAGCTACATCAACAGCCCTAAGAGTTATACTGTTGTGAGGTGGTTAATACTGGTTATCCATCCCATATACAGTCACCAAACCCAGACAATATTTCGAATACTAAGAAGTACATGCTGACAGGTGCCTGATATAGCTGTCTCCTGAGAGGCTCTGCCAGAGCCAGAGAAATACAGAGTCAGATGCTCTCAACCAACCACTGGGCTGAGAATGGGGTCCCCAATGGAGGAGTTAGAAAAAGGACTGAAGGAGCTGAAGGGTTTTTCAAACCCACAGGAAGAACAACAAACCAACCAGACCCCTGAGAGCTCCCAGTGACTAAACCACCAACCAAAGAGAACACATGGAAGGACTCATGGCTCCAGCTGCATATGTAACAGAGAGGTCCTTGGCCCTGTGAAGGCTCGATACCCCAGTGTAGGGGAATGCCAGGGTGGGAAGATGGGAGGGAGTGGGTGGATGTGGGAACAGTCTCAGAGAACCAGGGGGAGAGGGGATGGGACAGGGAAATTCTGGAGGGGAAACTGGGAAGGGGGATAACATTTGAAAATGTAAGAAAATATCCAATAAAAAAAAAGTTGAGAACATGGGTTCTCTGTCTCTCTGTGTGTTTCTGTCTGTCTGTCTTTCCTATCTTTATTGAACTTCTAGCATCAGAACTATGAGGTGTACATTCCCACTCCTTAAGCCATCCTGTCTATGGTGAATGGCACAGTGGCTTTAGGTATCCAAGATGAGGCATCAGTGGCCTAGCAGCTGGTCAGGATGTGAGTAAGATGCAATCTCAGACTGATCTTGGTGTTTCTGACTCTTTCGATAATGTGTAATTATTAATAATAAAGTGGACCAAGACTCTTTCTATAAAGACTGGTGCAAGAGGCATGCCTACAGGGGCAGTTATGTATGTGGGAGTTTCGTTTGCATTTATATCTGCATAGCACGTGCATCAGAGCCCATGATGGAACTGGATTCCCTGGGACTAGAGCCTCCACGTGGGTACAGTCAACTGAACCTAGATCCTCTGGAAGAGCAGCAGATGCTCCCAAAGACTGAACCATCTCTCTAGCCACATCAAATTTAAAAATGAAAGGTATTTTTAGAATTCTATTTTATTTATTCATTACTTATTTATTTTAACATTTTAATGTATTTTATTTACATATTTTTATTATTTATTTGTTATTGTTATTTGCTTTAAATAGTACATTAAAAGTATAAGAAAAATTAAAATATAAGGTATCTTGACTTACCAAGTATTAAAACCCATATAAAATTTCATGACTAAGACGGTCTATCACACACTACAGCATGTCCAGCATGCCACATACACACACACACACACACACACACACACACATACACACACACACACACACACACACGAAAAAATGTACATGCACACACACGCCTACAAACATGTAAACCAAACAAATACACAGGTATACACTGTCGACAAGACTAAATTGATTGTGTCCTAGAATCAACCTTGCAAGTGTCAGACAAGCATTTTTGTTTTGCGATAACATCTCCACATGTGAACAAGGATATTTTTTATGTGTTTATTGTATGCTGGCCTCAAGTTCCTTATTCTTCTCCCTCTGCCTACTGTACCCTGTGATAACAGGCAAGCACCATCATGCCTGACTATGTTTTTTCTTTTTTAATTAGAAAGCCTCACAGAGCAGCAGTAAATGTGCTATCTCCCAGAGTGCCCCTGGCCTTGAGAAGCCCTGGTGGGAAACACAGGCTGCAGGTTCCTTATCAACACAGCATGGTTCCACTTGGTTTAAAGCTCAGGCTGCCTTGGGTACCACCTCTGTCTTTCTCACACCCATCTCTTCAGCAGCACTTGGGACAATATCTAGTGCTTAGCACTCTGAGGCAGTGTTGCTACACAAGGAATTTCTGGGCTTTAAACAACCGGATTCAGCAAAGATTCAACTTGAAGGCAAGGCAGCAGGCTGTGTGAAGCAAGTTTCTGCTTTGCAATTCAGTCTGTTCCCTGTCTCACCCTTGAGTGAAAGATGTCAGCCAAGAGACAAGAGCTAGAGGACTTCCAGCAGAACATTCATTCTTCCAACACAAAAGCTAGCAATGGAGAGTCTAAAATTATATTTCAGTATTTACACAAGCACTTACATATCCCTTATTCTTGTATACAATTATGGTCAACTTTCACATCTCTAAAGAAAAATTAAGATTATAACGTTATATATGAAAGGGCCTGTGGTATCTTAAAGTACTATATTCTTATGGCTAAAAGGAAGAATAAATAAAAATAGAAATATCGAAATGAAAAAAATAAAACCAGTGGGCTGAAGACCCAAGTCTCTTTGAGGCCAAAATAATATTGTTTTGGAGCCAAAGAGATGGCTCGGCAGTTAAGATGTACTTTTCTTACAGAGGATGGGGCTTGGTACCCAGACTGCACATTGAAGTGTGTGTATCTTAAGACTATATAAGTCTAGTTCTGTGGGATTCGATGCTCTCTTTTGCTTTCTGTGGGCACCAGAGCACACATGGCACATGCCTCCACACACATACACATAAACATACACACAGAGAGACAAACAAACACACACATACGTACACACAGAAACACGCACATACATATGTACACAGAAAAACACATACATGCAGAAACACAAACATATATAAAGATACTGCAGAAACATGGCCATATACAAACACACAGAGAGACACATATTCACAGAGAAGCACACATACACTCACACAAAGACATAGAAACACACATACACACAAGAAGGCAAACAAACACAGGAACACACACACACACATACACACACATACACACACACACACACACACACAGAGAGAGAGAGAGAGAGAGAGAGAGAGAGAGAGAGAGAGAGAGAGAGATCCACATAGACACAGATTAAAAATAAATCTTAAAAGAACAAAATGGTGCCTCCTTTCCTTCTGCGTCTATAGACACTGTAATCAAGAAAGTAGTATACTAGAACAAAAAGGCTTTGTACCTGGCAATAAGCCAAGCAATCTCCCATCCTGGTGCCTACTCACAATTTCAGTCACCTGAAGAAACACAATCTGTCTGGGTTCTAGAATCTTGATCCATAAAACAAAGCATCTCTAAAAGCAAATGGTAGAAATATTATAAGATGATCAACTGCTAGAATACACTTAGCCTTCTATGGCAGCTAATGTCTCCATTTATTCCTAACAATTATGCCTTATTACCCATGTTTCTCAAACAAATTCCTCTGTTTCCACTTAAATTAAATGTAGATGTCCTGGTTAGTTTTTGTTAACTTGATGCAAGGTAGAGTCATTTGAAAAAAGATGGAACCTCAACAGAGAGAATGCCCCTTCTAGGTTGGCTTATGGGACAGTTTCTTGATTGATGTGAATGAGCTCAGCCCACTGTGGGCAGAGCCACCCTTAGGCACAAGGTCTTGGGGTGTATAAAAAAGCAGTCTGAGGAAAGCAAGAGGAGCAGACACTAAGCAGTGTTTCCCCATAGTCTCTGCTTCAGTTCCTGCCTCCAGGTTCCTGCCCTGACTTCCTGTGATTGAAGACTGTGATGTGTAATTGTAAAATAAAACTTTTTTTCCAGTTTGTTTTTCATCATCATGCTTTATCACAGCATTAGAAACCCTAAATAAGACAAGTGCGTATCTAATTACAAAAGCCAACAGATCCTCTACACGTGAAAATCAATATCAGCCAACACAGCAATTGTGCAGGAAGCTCCTTCATATGGTCATTCAAATATGAGGGAAGTGTGTGTGTGTGTGTGTGTGTGTGTGTGTGTGTGTGTGTGTGACAGTATGTTTGATATGCTTATTATTTTACAGACCAATCCCATGCCATTAAAGTCTGACACAATTACCTTGGAGGATGACAACTTGAAGTAAAGATAAGGAAATTAGCAGTGCAGCATATATTTAAAAAAAGAAAAGAAAAGGAAGCCGTGGGACTGGAGAGATGGCTCAGTGGTTAGGAGCCCTTGTTATTGCAAAGGACCCAGGTATGGCTTCCAGCACCCACATGGTAACTCACAACCATCTGTAACTCCAGTTCCAGGGGAGAAGCGGTGAATGTGCACACATTCAGGCATTCGTAGACACACACATAATAAATAAATCCTCAAATGATCAAAACTGGAAGCTTAGTTAATGCATGCAGACATTAGAATATTGAGTCAGCAGGCCTTTATTTCTACTGTTGGAAAACACAAGGAAAGGGGCCTGTAATCTACACCTGTTCTCTACTTTATCTCAAGCAACTAGCTCAGGTTAGCCCCTCTTCAACCATGAAGTAGCACACACACGCATTTTATAGGCCTCAGTCTATATGCAATTTCCAGATGTGGATGTCACTTCCAGACAAAGCCCCTGGAAAACACACCCTCCCATATGGATCTAGTTTACAGCCAACTTCGTGTCAGTTTTCCAGACCTGGCCATCTCCTCTTTTGCTTCACAGAACCATAGGAAATTTTATGGACTAATTGAAAAAAATGATCATCTTTACTTTGTCCAATGCTGTCACTAATGAGACAGGTGTCTTTGGAGCAATGCCAATGAGCTCACACACAGACATGACCTTACTAATCTTTAAAGCATATTTGTACATTTCCTGGGTTGCTCTAAGACTTCTGAGTTTTAACTACTATTCGTTCATGCTTAATATATTTCTGGTGGCTCCCAAATTAGCTTTTGAACCAACCATTGGGGGCTATTTTTGGTTCACTGGACCATTAATTCCAAGTTCAAAATGAAATCTTATGAGAGAATAGATCAAAAATGTGTCCTTTAAGTTACACAAAGAACCGGAAATTCCCTGCAGGAAATTAATACTCTAATTATAAACTTTCTGGTTGAGAAGGTTTTCAAAAGCTCTGTCTCTTTTGTGAAGTCCAAAGCCTTTGGCTTGGCTTCATTTTATTTTCTTCCATTCAAAACATATGGGAATATTCCCCAAACATCAGAGCAGCTGGCCCCTTCAAAATCAACTGTTTCTGATGCCCTTGACCCTGAAGCAGAAGAAATCCACCCTGCTGCCCAAATAACCATGATCATTCCCGAATGGTGTGGCAGTGTTTAAGGTATATGTTTTCCTGCCTACGTTACAGCTTTGATGCCATACTGAAAAGAGAAGTCAGCCATAGTTTATTGCTGAGTAGAGTAGACTCTCCCCGTTTCATTCCAATGCAGTGCATTAAATGTTTAGAAATCATCAAGGAGATTATCTCATGGCCCAGGTCTTCTCATTGTCACAACTTTCTCAGTTTACTTTTAAGACTGACACAGTATTAAAGGCATAGCCTTTCTGGAAGCTGCTTCATGTATTTTCTCCTAGTACTATTGTCAGGATATGGCAAGTGCATGCTAGAAGTGAAGGGAAAGGAGGTCATTTAGGCTACCATCAAATGTACTCAGAGTGCAACATTCTAAATGATGTCTGAGTATAGCTGTGGTTTAACATTCTAGTCTAAGGTATGTCTTGGTCTCAAAGCTACAGGACCACATCAGATGTCAAATGTTCTCTTAATCACTCAACTCTCCAGCATATAATTGACAAACTTCCCAAGCATAGAGTCCACATTTCAACAATGAAACTACAAAAGAAGTTAAAGATCTGAGAATAATGACTCCACGCGGTGAGTCCTGTCCCATAATGCTGGCAAGAGTGTTATCCAGAACAAAACAGTACATAAGTTGTACTTGCCCACCTAATTAATATAATCCAGAGGATGTCAAAATGCTTAATACTGGTCAGTAAATTTCTTTATCAGATTTACTAATTTGGCAACAAACCTCAAGCCATTTTCTTTGGTGAGTCATGTAAGTCAACTTAACAAGGAAAATAACTACCATTCAGTTCCTATTACACAGCTGAAAGGATTGAGTACTTCACATATATGACTTGCTTTAATAAGATTTACCCTTCTATTCCTCTCTCTAGGGCCCCCTGACCTCATGGCTCTCCTTCACTTTCTTGATTTCTGCAGTTTCCCCTTGCTGCAGATAGCATGTCCTTCAGGCACAGTACCTGGAATATTTGAGCTGGATCTGACCGGAAAGCCCCATCTCTGGGGAGCTTTTCTTACATTAACTTTCAGAACACCAGAAGGTTCTATTCAGGCTGCAATTGGAGAGAAACAATCAATAATATTACTGTGATGCCTGTGACCCACGAGAGTACTACCATGGCAAAATAGCCTTAATTGCACAACAACGGTGTTTATACCTTGGCAGTTTATACCAACAGCTCTCCCATTGGACTTCGGATTCACTTAATAGTATGGAAATTGTGCTTGGTAAACGAAATCTAGCCAACTACCAACCACCAACTACCCAAGGCTAGTGAGGTCATGGATCTCAGAGGAGCGGCTCCTACCATAGCTTTACTAGACCAGTATAATTCTTTACTACAGTCTAAATGCTCACCTTTGTACTTGGGCTATAAATATTCTGTCTTCACCCCTCATGAAAGAAGCTTCTCTTTGCAGCAGAGGCTATCACAAAACCCACAGCGGGTCACAATGAAGAGAGCAATGTATTGCTGGAGGCCTGATGGAGGCAGCTACAGCATAACTCCTGCAGATGGGACTCGGGAATGTCCAGGAAGAAGAAATGGAAATATGGTCATAGCCCAAGGAATGGGAAGTCTGCTGTGGGATTGTGTGTCCTAGAAATGACACAGAAGCCACACCCACAAAACCCAAATAATGACAATACTAAGAGGAGGAGATCTCCAGAGGTCCCAGTCCTACACTGAGAAGAACAGGCAACTCAAACAGCCTTTGGAAGAGGGAGAATTCATCTTTCCCAGGGATAAAGCCCCTAATTGTTTGGCCAATACCAGCGGCTAGCTCTGAAACCCTATACATACAGTCAACTCTAAATAGCTCAGTGATTTGTACTTTTGTAGTTGTATTCGAGTAACTACAATCAGAGAGAGAGAGAGAGAGAGAGAGACAGAGACAGACAGACAGACAGAGAGAGACAGAGAGAGAGACAGAGAGAGACAGAGAGAGACAGAGAGAGAGAAAGAGAGACAGAGAGAGAGAGAGAGAGAGAGAGAGAGAGAGAGAGAGAGAGAGAGAGAGAGAGAGAGGGCATGAATTTGATAAGGAACAAGGGGAGGGAATGAGAGGAACTGGAAGAGGTCCTCAGGAGGAGAATGAAGCAGAAATGATGTAATTTTAGTTAAAACTTAAAAGTAATTCTTGAAACGTTCATATTCTTGAGTGAACGTACAAGTGTTCTCAGGTCTTGTAAGCTCACCAGGCATGTGCTTAGTGCCAGCAGAGCCCAGAGGACACTGTCAGATCACCCTTAGGTGGAGTTGCAGATATTTCTACGCTGGCATTTGGAGATGGATGCTGAACCCAGGTCCTGTGCAAGAGCAGAATACACTCCTGTGCCCTCTCTCCAGCCCCAGTGACCCACTTCTGACTGGTAAGTGGATGAATGCCAAGAGAAACAGGAAAGAGAAGGCTTCTCCTTCCAGGGTCACAACAACTCCAGAGGACACAGCTCTGACCCTGCTGAGCCTGGCTCTCTGCCCCTTTTCATTTCTCCCATGTGTGATGGAAGCATTAGTGTCCTAGGACTATAGCAAGAAGCCTAACCCAATGGAAGTATCTCAATTACTATACACAGGACATTTTGGTGTTTTCATTTTCTCCAGTGACATGCAAATCTCCAATATGTCCCAATACTCAGAATAACTGACACCCTACATCTTGTTAGATTTCCAAAGTGTCATTTATTATTGTTGTTGTTGTTGTTATATGATGGTTGTTACTGATATTATAATTACAGTACTTCTCACTTTCCACCCCTCCATCTGAACCTTACCTGACAGTTTTTATTTTTTAAAAAAGGTCTCATGTAGATCAGACTGACCTCAAACTCCTAATGTAGCCCAGGATGACCCTGAACTTCTCATCCTCCAGCCCCTACCCACCCAAATGCTGGGATATTTTGATCATACTGCCTCTATTTTGAAACTTCTCTAGAAATACTCACAGAAATAATTGTGTTTTTTAAATAAGCATTTAGAATATCTATTATCAAATTAAACATTTCTGTAGCTGTCTTTCTCAGGATTTCTATTGCTGCACAAAACACCATGAACAAGAAGCAAGTTGGGGAGGAAAGGGTTTATTCAGCTTACACTTCCACATCGCTGTTCATCACCAAAGCAGTCAGGACTGGAACTCAAGCAGGTCCGGAAGCAGGAGCTGATGCAGAAGCCATGGAGGAATGTCACTGGATTGCTTCCCTTGGCTTGCTCAGCTTGCTTTCTTATAGAACCCAAGCCCACCAACCCAGGATGGCACCACCCACAGTGGGCTGGGCCCTTCCCTTGATCACTAGTTGAGAAAATGCCTTACAGCTGGATCTCATGGAGGCATTTCCTCAGCTGAGGCTCCTTTCTCTGTGATAATTCAATCATGTGTCAAGTTGACACACAAAACCAGCCAGTATAGCATCCTAACTTAATGTTTTATTGGGTTGGATTGAGTTGGATATTAAACAGGACTCATTTAATGTGCTCAGTATGACAAAGGCTGAAAATCATAACAGGATGAAAGCCCTGTCTAGATTTCAAGAAAAAAAGCTGTTCAATTGTGTAAAAGAATGGACAAGGAATGGGAAAACAGTTTATTCCAGCATCTGGAAGGTATACTTCTAGTTACAGAAATGCTTAAATCTGCCCATTTGAAAGGATGACAGAATTGCCCTCCTTCCAAGAAGAGATTTGTCCCAACCCATAGCAACTGAGACCAGCCTGTAGATGCCATCAGATAACTCACAGAAGATCCTTGAGTGGCAGGAACATGGAAACTAACATGAAATTAAGTTAGAACTGAGAGAGAGAGAGAGAGAGAGAGAGAGAGAGAGAGAGAGAGAGAGAGAGAGGGAGAGAGAGAGAGAGTTGGGGGCTGCTGTTCTGTGCACAGCCAACATTTTCACTTAAGAAGATAAACTGTGATAGTCATGTTGTCCAGACAGACAACAAAAAGAGATGAGCTGTAAACACGTTGAGAGGATCTCCACCCAAAAGGCCAAGGGGGTTAAAGAAACAGGGTAGAGAGAACAAGAAAGGCTAAAGCAAGGTACAGTGAGTGACCAACTGAAGAAGGAAAGACACATCACCAGTCACATCATCCAGAGTCAGGATTACTCTTATGAACCGAGAGAACAGACTTCCAAGAATGTCTCCAAAGCGCCCCATGAGTAAGTCTCCATAAAGCCTTTCTTCCACAGTCTTGGTTTTGGTTATTTATTTTAAACTCTTCAATAAGAAAGGGGGGAAAGTTCCTTTTATTGTTTGGTTCTCTTTTAAGACAAAATTTTCCCAGCAAAATAGCCCTGAAGACAAAGGCTTGCTTTGAGACATGCTGTCTGTGAGGTGGTTTATTTTAAGCCATGATATTATGATATTAGCAGGTTGTTACTCAGAGCTACATTGATGAATGTGGCTGTGTCATGGCAGACACAAAGCAACCGTCTGTTTCCCCCTCATCTCTTCTCCCTGCCCCCTTTGTGTTCAGGAAGTCTGAGCACATGGCCTCCTACAAAGACCCAATGCAACATTATTTCAGTCTCCAAAATACTGCCCTGATCCCGGGCGCTTGTGGCTCAGTGACAGGAAAACTCGCCACTGGAAAATATCCACAGATTGTTTTAGCAGTGGGTCTGGAGGACGAAGCCCTTGGTCTCCATGGTTAGGTTGAAAATAAAATCTCACCAGGAAAGAGTTGACAAGGTTTAGTATCTTCTGAAGAAAACAAACATGTATATGTGGCCTTGAACTTGAGCTCTCTCTCTCTGAAGGAAACCTCTGTTTTCCATGATCTTGGATTTTATTTTATGTTTTAATCAAACAAATACAGACCACTCAGCTGCCAACATTCAAAAGTGATAGATTTTGTTTTATCTTATTACCAGTGTGACAAAGGCAATCAAAACATTGTTTGATGAGGGAACCACTTGTGACTAAGTATAGTACTTAATGATGATGATGTCACTATACTATGTAGCTGTTCAGAGTGAGGATTTTAAAACCTATGGCACCAAAGGATCTTAAGATGCTGATATTCTTTGACCCAAGAACTATACTTTGAGAAACCTGACCTAATAAAATAAATTTTTATTCATTTCAGTAACATTTATAATATTCATAAAACCAAAGAATGACTAAATAAGTCAGGGTAAATACATAAAATATCATGTCTAGTTATTAAAGTGTTTGAAGACTAATAACAAAACACAAACAACCTCAGTAGCCTATATATTAAGCAGCTGCAAGTGTTTAGCATCTTTGGATTCCTTTAATCCTTAGGCCAACTTCATGCGACAAAAGTGTTATTATTTTCTGTTTTACGAGTTTGTTGGTTACAAACCTGACAACTTCTTAGAGAAAAGCTGAACCCATATCCCCTGACTAGCTCATTTCAATCTGAAGAATTTAAAGTATAAATCACATCGATGCCTTCCCACCAACTCCTAGATGTTTTCTCCTGGTCTTTGGGACATTGTAGCTTATCCAAGTGTTATCACCGTATTCATTTTCACATAAGATTTTCTGTCTGAACCACCCCACCCCCTTAAAGAATAGCAGTCACACTGGATAGAAGCCACTTTACCGGGATTGCCTCATTTTAACTAAGGACTCCTTCTGGAGACCTTACTAGTGTCTGAGCGAGTTGCAGAAATCAGCATCAACTACTTGCTGCTGCTTTCTCAGGCCTGCGGGATAGTAGCAGTTATGGGATCACAGAGACTTCACACAGATTCTTCTACAGAAAAGCATGTGATGTCCAGGCAAGTAGCAGGGTCAAAATTCCTGTGGAGCCTCTAAGAGTACTCTTCCTGGAACTGTGAAGGTGGCCCCTAAGTTGAAATGCAGACTCTTCAGGATGTCACAGATGTGAGGAACTTAGGACATCCACCAAGAAATGCTACAGGTACCAAGCAGAGCTAGCCCCAGAGAGAGCCGTTCAGGATGCTTATAAAGCAAACAAACAGGAACATTGGCATCTCAGTTTCTAGGGTTAAATGGGGTCATAGGTAAGTGTTACAAGAACTGCACTCTGGTATCGCTTTCCTTTGTTCAGCATCTCCTCATTATGCAATAAAAGCAAGAAATCGTGTATCAAAGGAACTCAGATCCAGAAAGCTCCGTGAAAACCAGTCAACGGGAGTTTAAAAATAATATGACATTCAGTCACATGGCACAAATTATTATCACATTAGTGAGAAGTAATTAGAAGAAGTAATTCCTTACACTCATTCTATAACAAACCAAAGTAAAATGCAGCTTCTGTCTACTGAGGCTGCCCTGCCTCGTGGCGTGGGTGGCAGGCACCACTGCAATGAATAAGGGTGTGATGGAGAGATGGAGAAGAAAGGAAATGGGCTGGTGTGTGCACTGTGCAAAGGGGAGAAACTGGAGACACACAGCAGTGCCAGTTGAGAGAGGACTTGGACTCCATACTGTCATTGCCCAGTAGGGTTGCAGGGGTGGTGTGAAGCACCCAGAAAACACCAACGCTCACTGGCTGAAGGATCACCTGACTCTGGGGAAGAGGACTGAGATGAGGGATATAGTTCACTTTCTGGATTGGACCACCTCAAAGGACCACTCCGATCCTTGATGCCACCAGAGGCCACCTTAGTGTCTGTGGTCTAAGCTGCTAGCCCAGAGCACCATGAAGTCTAAGAGCCATGTGGGCATACTCAGTCTGTGCTGGCATGCTGTCACTGAGGGCCAGAAGTGGGTCAGTGGTCCTGATACTACCGGGTATTGCAGGGTATTTGGTCACACGGTGAGACTGTGTACTGGAAAAAACTGTGTCTGCTTGTGCTGTGGCTCGGCCCTAGAACATGTCTTTTATTCGAGCGCTTGTTTTCTTGTAAACAAGATTAAATAAAGTCAACCACAGATCAAGAGGCAGAGCAAGTAACCAGTCAACCGGGAATGAACATAGGCAAAAAGAAAAAAAAAAAAAAAAGAACAGAGAGCAGGAGGCAGTCAGGAGGACGGATAGAGACGCACAGGAAGTAGAAAGGAGGGGCAATCCGTTGGAAGGATTTTTAAGACAGTGTGGAGAAGAACAGGCTCTTTCCTTCTAGAATGTCAGTTGAAGAGAAAGGCCAGGTGGGTGGTTTCTCTGCCTCTCTGAGGTAATGGGCTTTTACCCCAGAATCTGGCTCCTGAGCCTTCATTTGGTAAAATCAAATGATTAGGATAAAAACAAAAAAAGAAAAAAAAAAAAAAAAACAGCCGGAGGGCTGTGATGGTGTCTGTGGCCCGTGTTACTACCCAAGGCCATGCATATCCTTGAACAGTGCCTCTGTCTGAAGCTGTGTTGATGCCTGAGAGCTGAGCTGCAGGCCAGGAGCCATGTTGAAATGAGTGGCCTATTTCTGGGGATAGTTGATGTCCCTGGGCTGCACTGCCACTAAGGGCCATGTGTGAGTCAGCAGACCTGATTTGGCCAGGGGGCTGGGTTGATGTCCATGGCCCATGACACCCCAAAGGCCATGTGGATGTCTGTGATCTATGCCACAGCCTGACTATGGTCTATGTTATGGCCCTAACATGGAAGTCAGACATTCACATGGCCCGAAGCCATGTTGTTGCCTATGAGCTGTGCTGCTTCTGAGGAGCAGGCTAATGAGAGTAGCCATGCTGTGATGTTAAACACACACTCACACACACACATACATTCACACATACACTCACATATATACACACACATGTATACACACTCACACATACACTCACATACATACACACACATACATTCACACACACACTCACACAATACAGTCACACACACATACACTCACACATACACTGACACACATACCCACACATATATATACACTCACACATACACTCACATACACACAGCCACACACACTCACATACACACACATACACTCACACATACTCTCACACACACATACACTCACACATACTCTCACACACACACACATATACATACACTCACACACACACTCACATACACACACATACACTCACATAGACACTCACACACACACTCACACATACACACACATATATACTCACATACACACTCACACACACACTCTCTCTCTCAGACACATACACACATACTCACACACACACACACACACACACACACGTTCACTCTGCCATGAGGTGATTAAACCACATGTAAGACCATGAGAATGACAAAGAAGCATCATGGGGGTGATTTCACCCCACTGGACACTTTCTGAAAACTGTTGATCTAGGGTGTTGACCATGGAGTAAGTACCTATATCAGTCCCTCAGAAGAACTGGTTAACAACTCTTCCCAGAGCCTTCAGTACCATTTTAAAGAGAACTTAAGCACGCCTGCTCCCTCTCTGGTATAATTTCAGTGCATCTACAATTAATGAATAGTAATTAATTGCAATTACATTATTACCAACCAATCCAGATGATGATAGCTACCCCAGCATTCACAGTTTTGAGACTCTGTAAACCTTCTCCTGTGGTACAACAAACCAGTAACACAGGCATTAGAATCCTGAAGAAACAGCCCATAGTTTATGACTTCTAGAAAGTGATTGATTCATCTGGTTTTATCCTCTGCCAGCTATTAGTAGCAAAGGTCAGAAAACAACAATAAGTCAATGGCGACTTCAAATGGTCTTACATCTTTCTTTTATAGACCATCGAGACCCCATGCTCCAGGAATGCTGCTGATCAGAAATCAAATGTGACATCTCTGGCTGAGCTACAGAGACAGGAAACTGGGAATGTCAACTCTACCCTAGTGCCATGTTTAGGAAGGTTTAAAAATAAATCACATCTAAGTCCCAGGTCTAAACTTCAAAAGCAATTACCCTTGCTCAGTCCTGGCATTTCAGAAAAGAGCTAAGGGCAGCATGGGAGGGGGGAGGCTGGGACAAATGAGAAGTATCCAGAGGGCCCACCCTCCCCCCGCTTTTGCCAATGAGAACATTACTTAGCAACAAGACCGATTTGTCAAGTTGATGTTCACATTCCCAGAGTAATTAATTTTTGTCCCCATCATTGAGCATGAAGAATTAGAAAGTACACGAAGCTGAGTGTTGTAAATGTTCTTAGGTGAAAACTAAGGAGCCCTTGACAATGTTGGCATTACTTAACACTCACTGAGCAGCCAGCGATTGGTTATTATCCATAGCAGTGTGGTGATATGAGCCTCAGTAAAGGGAAAGTAAGCAGGCGACCCTGTGCTCTGTCCGGACTGCTGTCTGTCCGCATCAAGAGGCATTTTGAACTCTGACGATTGTTTGGGAAATGCTGTATTTCAGCAGCTAATGTTCTGCCATAAAGCGAATTCAACAAATGCTTGATTGGCCGCAAACCTCTGGGATATCTTCACTGACTCATGATGCTTGTGAGAATGTTAGAGCTCAGGTGAGAATTTGATGATTTCAAAATTTGCAAACTGCCCTCTATTCCCCCCTACCACCATTCCTCACCCCCCCACACACACAACCATCCAAGCTTGCTGCCCTCACTGCAGAATTTTTTTTATGTTTTATTGGATATTCTCTGTATTTACATTTCAAATATTATCCCCTCCCCTCCCATCCCCTATCCCCCTCCACTTGCCTCCATGAAGGTACTCCCTTTCCCCACCACACACTCCAACCTCAGTGTCTTCTCACTCCCCTACACCAGGAAACGAGCCTTTGCTAGACCAAAAGCCTCTCCTCCCATTGATGCCAGACACTGCTATCTTCTGCTACATATGCAACTGGAGCCATAGGTCTCGCCATGTGTGTTCATTGGTTGGTGTTTTAGTCCCTGGGAACCCTGAAGGATTTAGTTGGTGTTTTCTTCCCATGGGGTTGCAAAACCCTTTCAGTGAATGAGAAGAAGTTATTTCTTTAATCCAAACAGGAGGAAGAAAAGCAAACATGTGAAAAGGTTTGTGGGAAACAGAAATCAAGGACATTTCCAGCTATGAAATCCATGTTCTATACGAACTCCTGTGAGCCCCCAAGGGTGCCACCATGATGCCAGCTCCTCTCGGCTGGCGATGTCATAGTGTGTGTGAAATTCCTGCTTCTGACTTTGAAATAACAGACTCCCTAAAGTGTCTCACCGATGCATGTCACCGAGAGCACCATACGCTGACGCATCAGCAGGAGCAGGAAACACAAGCACAAACCATGTGCAAAATCTACCCCAGGAGCAAGGTCCATGCAACATGCTTGAGACTTTTCTCTAGAACCTCAAAGAAAGCAACCTCTGAGTGTGCTTGCTACTGAGTGTGACCTCAGAATTTTTGTCTATGCTACTATTTTGTTTTTGAGACTAGTGTTTTGGCTGAAGTGTGGCTAGATAGCTCCCTTGCAGAGTGTGCACAGTCGTGCCCTTTCACACTGATCCAAAGGACGCATTCTAAAAGTCTACCTAACCTCCAATACATCACCCTCTCAGAGTTTTCCGGTTGATCTCTCTTAATTCATAAGATGGAGAATTGCAGTTCAGTCGATGGCTCGAGACTCACTCTACAAAGGTACTCTGTGGTCACCGAAACTTTGCTTTGAGTCCTTGACCACAGTGGCTCTTTGATAAAAGTGTGTTATGGTTTGCTTATGAAATGTTCCTAAGGATATTTTTGTGCTAACAGCTTGCTCCCCATCTGGTGTTCAATAGTGAACAGATCGTGTGGTGCTGACTCCATTGATGACCAGCACATTGATAGGTTTCTGGGTGGATAGGCTCTTAGGACACAGGACATAGTGAGAGTGGGTCCCTGAGGGTGGACATTTGAAATACATATTCTGGTCTCAAACAACATTTCTTCCCTCTCCACTCCTCCCTATTCCCTTCTTCCCTCTTCTTCTCAATCCCTCTTCCTTTTTTTCCTTTAATATTTCTCCTCCCCTTTAATCTCCTCCCCCTTAATCTCCTCCCCTTTAATATTGCTCTTCCCCCTTTAATCTCCTCCCCCTTTTCCTCCTCTTACTTATTCCTTTCTCTCCCCACTCCCCCATTTTCCAAGGTGGCCATGAAGAGTATATCCTCTCTCTCCACACATTTCTCCCCTGGGATGGTCAGCCTCACTTCAGGCCCAAAGCAATAGAGTTAGCCAAGTATGGATGACATCCACTGAAACCACATGTCACAGAAATCTGCTCACAAGTCATTTCCTCACATTGTGTCACACCTACAGACCACCAACCGGCACAGGTCTACTTATGGGAACATTTCCGTACAATATTTGGATCAAAAGACAGTCAACTGTTAAGCAAGTTACTTTATCTATTTTATTTATATCAAGTTCACAACTCTGCAGATTTGGTTCTGATGCTAGCCATAGTTAAATGATGGTGTTTTAGGCAGTCTTACTAATTCGAATTAAATTTTTAAATAAATACATCGTGTCATGTGGACCCACGATGTAGTGATAAGCGATGCAGCAGACCGTAGGATAGTCGGGCATCAGAGATGACCACTTACAGCATTTACTCATGGAAACAATTTATTCTAGATGTAAATGAAATGAGTAATATGGATCTTTGCTGTTTAGGAAAGGACCAAAGAAGAGAGATTCAGCCCCATCAGTTAGAATGCCTTGTCCAGCCTAGGAGAGAATTCTCAGCATTTGTGATTTTAGGGACTGTTCCAGTTTCTTTCCATATCTGTTATCTCATTTCTTTTTCGCCACAGATGAGTGACATCAGGACAGGGCAGATACTTGTTTCCATTACACATGACAGATGAGGCAAAGGTTCACCGGGAGCCACAGGTCTGCCGTGAGAAATGGGAACATGGCCATCCACTGACTACAGTACAGTCAGGACCAATGCATTCACTCTCCTAGAGCACAGCTTCCACCCTGTCAATCTTGCCACTGTTGACATCTGGACCATTAATGCTTTTCCTTGGGGCTGCCCCATGTATGAAAGGATGCCTAACTGTACAGCTGTCCTCTGTCCACCAGCCAACTCCTCACCCTTCTGATAAGAACCTGAATTGTCTTCTCACACTGTCAAGTATCCCTTGGGGAGTGCATCTGCCTCAGCTGAGTCTCTGATCCTGGTGTAAGTTTGGAAAATTCATATGACCTC
The DNA here is from genome assembly GCF_963924665.1 of Micromys minutus. Lineage (NCBI taxonomy): Eukaryota > Metazoa > Chordata > Mammalia > Rodentia > Muridae > Micromys > Micromys minutus. Next base: position 28,263,009 of record NC_137980.1, read on the forward strand.
CCTGCTCTTAGTAGCCAGAAAAGCCAACTGGTGAGAAAGTCTTTTACCATTGCCAGCATAAGGGAGGGATGCCCTTTGACATACAAAAATACCAGAGCATCAATATTTTCTTGTGATGAGACTATGATGTTCAGTATTTCTTCCTATAAGATTGTTGGGACACAAATAATCCTTGTCCAATAAGACATCACCACCCTTCTTGCCTCTGTTTTTCCTGATCTGGTCCAGCAGGCTAAGGAACAGAACTCAGGACTGCCATGCATGGTTGCAGAAGAGCATTCACCTGAGCCTTCAAAGAAACAATGAAGTCCAATTCATGCTCCAAGCTTAAGTTCCAAGAACTGGCTCATCGTCAGATTGTTCAACAAAGGAAAACAAGAAATTGCTCCCCAAAGTCACCTAAAGAACCGTTTGGGTGGGAGGTACTTTTGAATTATGTTCAGAGGAGGAGAGAAAAATGGTGAGCGAAAGGGAGATGCTGGAGGGATAGAAACACCATGCCAATCTGCCACAGAAAACACTATCCATCCAGTGATGTCCCTGACAATCAGTTCACAGACAACTGTGCTCTATACTGGTCAGCGCAACTCAGTTACCAAGAGGCGTCGGCTCTTCAGAAAGGAAGGAGTGTGGGAGAAAGGAGAATTACTTGTCCTACGAAGATCCAAAAGAAGACTTGACGAACACACACGTCGGATGGAGATGCTACATCTATAGACAAGAGGGACAGAAACCTTGCCATAGCCAAGAACCAGGTAACTGGGAGTCCAAAGGGAGCGCTGTCTGCCTCCTCCTTGCCTCAAGATTAAAGGCCCCACACACAGAACAAGGACAGTTCCCCGTATGTCCACACACTGCAGCCAGAGACAGGATTACATATCAAATTGTAGATAAATGCGTTTTCATTCTTAGATTTTACTATCCATGGAGAATAAGAAGCCTCTGGGAGCCCCCTACCCCAAAGAAAGGGGACTGTTAGGAGGGTATGGTTCCCAGACATTATGGAGGAAGTCAGAACACTTCCTGTCTTTATTATATATGCTATGCCACTGAACACCCGACACCATAAATCAATTCTTAAGCTTGTACATGCTTAAAAAATATGAGTTAAAACTACATAAATGGGCATTAGGCCCTTTACTCCCCCCTCCTCCTCTTCCTCTTCCTCCTCCTTCTTCTCACTCTCCCCTCCCCTCCCCCTCCTCTTCCACTTCCTCTTTTTCCCTCTTCTTCTCCCTCTCTCTTCCTCTCCCCCCCCCCCTTCTCTCTCTTGCCCCTAAATGGCCATGCGTTCCTTCTAGGGGCTTCTAACTGTCAGTATTTACTATTATATCAGAATTTGTGAGTTGGGAATGGTAAGCCTTTGTTATTAGGGTAAGGTAACCAATTCTTTGAAGTATAAGCCTTAGAATAATCCTCCAAATTAGAACCATACTCAGACTGTGACAATTAAAAGTTCCCTTAAAATTGCCTTCCTGTTTTATCTCAATGCACCTTCTTCAAGGCTGCAGGGGGAAATCCAGATATTTTATGCACAGCCAACCAAGCTAGCCTTTAAATCTCTTTTGCAGAGGGCTTTCTCGTTATCCACAAGAAAACAGAAGCTTGCAGGACACCTGTTTGCTATATTTTTGATGAGACTCGGCCTTAGCAATCCCCTGAGGAGGAGGCTGATTTCTCCAGCACCTGCTGCTCACTCACCCCATCTGATTCTTCTGAGAAAGAACCCCTGATGGCTGCAAAGCTCTCAGCACCCGCCCTACAGCTCCCCCGTCCTCACCACATGTGAGCAGGCCTCTGTGCACAGGGGAGGGCATTCTCTTCATTTCAGGGAAATTCTCGACATCTTAAAAATGTAAAAGGGAGATAGAAATCTACGTTCTTATTAGCCTATTCATGCCTCTATAAAAGCCAGAGACTCACTAAGTTATTTAGTAGTCCAAATGAAAAGAAAAAAGACACGGATAGGAGATTCAGTCAAAAGCTTTGGGGTATAAAATAATTCAGTCCCCTGAGCTCCTCAGTCTGAGAATATCTCTGTTCTCAGCTGAGACTCTCACTGGCTGCTTTCTATTTACTCATGCAGACTTTAACAAATCATTTACTTATCCATTCATCTGTTTCCATCTGAAGACACAGATTGCTAATTGTCTATGTAATCTGTTGTCTTTGTAAAAGAAAATTCCACTTTTGTTGTGGGGAAGCTAGATGTTTAACTAGAAACTACAATTCCCAGCATACCCTTGTGGTCAGTGTGATCTGTGACCATAGGATTAGGTTCTGACCGAAGAGATTCCATCGTGAGCAGCTGGGTTGCTCACAGAAAGACACATCAAGATGCTCCAGGCAGCTGCTGCCAGCTTCCTGTTTCTGTAACCTTCAGTGAAAATTTTGAATAACCTGGGACTTGAAATAGAGAGGGATGATGTCAAAGTTGAAAAACCAGAGAGGGAAAAAGAAAATATGTATCTGAAAACTGTATAAATCCTATCACTTCTACTAACTTTTCAGACATGTTTATGTAAAATTTAACCATTAACAAGATAACATCAGAGAACTCCTTTGTGGATTCACTGAGACTCCTCAGAGGTATGGAGGGCAAAAGCTCGTCACCAAGACATTGAAAGACAAAGGTCAACTGATGGTTAATGTGATGTGGCACCTGGCATGAGTCTCAGGAGAGAAAAGGAAGATGCGCTAGAATTTGCTATGGAAGGTATCAACGCTGAAGAGTGATGTTAGGTGCTGTATATGCAAGTGAGACCATTCATGCATCTTTGGCACACATTTAAAACTACTCAAATAGAGGTCCTATGCTCAAGCTCCACCCAGTGCAGAGAGGGGAGGAGTCTTCTTTCACCATGTCTGCTTGGCTGCTGCCAAGCTTCCCACCATGATGATAATGGACTGAACCTCTGAACCAGTAAGTCAGCCTCAGGTAAATGTTGTCTTTTATAAAAGTTGCCTTGGTCATGGTGTCTGTTCACAGACATGGAAACCCTAACAACAGCCTTAAATCTGATGCCAAATATCTAAGACTAACACTTCCCAATCCGTTGGGAAAACAGAAGAAACTGAGATTAAACCCAGCTCACATGGAAGGAAACATGGACATGCCAATTTGCAAGATCTATGCATGGGTGCTTCAGTTCCCAGAGGCCATATGTATGGAAATGGAAGACTTTAGGCAGACACGGCAGAGACTGTGCATCCAAGGGATTGAGTTCAACAACAGGATGGCAACAGAAGACAAGACAGTGCCACAAATGTGGCTGAGATGAGAGGCTGGAGTTGATGGAGTCTGGAGTCTGTCCATCCAGGCTTGCCTCCTGTCCTGTCCTCTGGGAAGCCCTGTATGCACGGGGTCGTTCCTCCATCTTCCTAAGCTTTAACTTTCATATTCATAATTGAAAATCCTCTATTCAGTGAAAAAAGCTATGTGCTAGGCCTGGCCTAGAAGGGGGAAAAACTACTCAAGTAAACAAAATTGACAATTACACAGTTTTAGTGACCCTTCCCTCATGATAATAGATTAATCAAACAAAGGTAAGAGGGTCGCCAGCGGCACTGTGTGTGCACAGCAGAACTGGAGTGGTTGCCCCAGCTAAAGGGTGAGCAACTGCTTCTCTGGTCAGTTTCCTCTTCCTTATATCCAGCCCCTCACGAGATATTCTTCCATTGTGAGTGTGTGTGTGTGTATAAATATGCATTATCTGTCTTTCTGCTTCTAGCTCTTCATTTAAGTAAGATTTCCAGTTCCTTCTATTTCCAATGCAGATTACAAAATTTTCTTCTTCGTATCCAAATAATCCTCCACTGTGTAAGCAGCACATTCTTGTCATCCAGTCCTGCTTAAAAAGGAAATTAGGCCACTCAATAGCCTACTGTTAATAGTGCAATAACATACATGGGTGTTCAGGTAGCTTTGGGTTATCTATGCCTTGTTTTTAATTTTGTTTGTTTATTTGTTTGGAAATTTAACTTTGTCTAGTATTAACCCAGAAATGGCATGGACAAATCCTATGGCAGTTGAGTTTTTCTGCTTTGAAGGGTGTTCATATGATCTCCACATTCGTTGTAGTAACTCACATCAATGCCTGCAGCGTGTAAGGTCCTTCACACCACAGCACTGAGTGTGTATCCTGAAGCATGTAAGGTCCTTCACACCACAGTATTATTGTCTCTTTTGCTTTAGGGGTTTGGGGTAGGGTGTTGCGGTTGTATTTTGTTTTTATAACATCAGACTTACCTCAGAGTAGGTTTCAGGTGCATCTTCTTGTGGCAATGATCATGAGTGTTGAGTGGGTGCATAGTGTCTGTTAATATGTCTTCCTCCTCATCTGGACCAGGAGAGGATAGCTCCAGCTCCCTCCTCAACCTGCCTCAGCATCCAGCTCCCTGAAGTAGCTTCTATATGTTTATTCAAACATTCATTTTGGCATATCACCTCCAGCTCCCAAATCCTATACACGCTGTGTAACCAGCACTTGATTGATGGTTAGCCTGGACAAACCAGTGAAAAGACAGCCTGTGCCTTCTAGCAGGTGAGGGAAGCAGGGAAGGGCAACTGAAGGCCATGGCCTATGCCCTTCCCCAGCCCAAGCCTTCTGACTTTGTCATACTTCCCAGGATCTTTATTCCCTGAGATCATCCTGTGTTCTTTCAAAGGTTTTACATCTCTGCTTCTTGTCCTGTACTTAGCACTGAAGGAGTCAAAGTGGAAAAATCTCTACCCTTGGCTTCCCCGCCCTACACATTCCTTAAATTCTCCCTCTTCTCCTGTGCAAAAACAATGGCCCAGTGGCCCACCTTGCCTCAGCCTCCTAAAGGACTTCCTTGAGTAAATAATTTTCAGGAGAATCATAAAATGTGCTAACTGATAGCCATCTGACCCTCTAGAGAGTCCCAGTTAGGGTCCTGACACATATGCTCACTAACCAATAGGTTTAAAGGTCTATATGATTAGCCAATAAATTTAAATTATAACCTTGCTGGTGTAACCTGTACCCCTAAAAAGTATAAAAACTGCTTGTAACAGCCTTTTGGGGTTGCTTCTCCTCTGGACATAGGCTACCCTAGTGCACTGAACTAATAAACCTCTTGCTTTTTCATCGATTGCTGTCTCTGTGTCTCTTTGAAAGGGGGTCTTCTGGATACAAAGGCTCTCCAAGCCTTTCATGCACCAGTCAGATCTTGACTCTGGATTAATTAGTGAAGAATGGATTGCTGACAAAGAATAATCAAAATATAAGAACATGGAAATGCACCATAGGAAGAGTTTTGGTTAAAAGCCCCAAAATCTATCCTCCAGGCCAAAAGCAAACCTTTTGCTCACAGTTTCAGCATAAGGAAGTTCTCTGAAAATAGTGCGTTATGGGGCAAGGGGGACGATGTGGTGATAGAAAGTGCTGTTGCTCTTCCAGACGACTCAAGTTTGGTTCCCAGCACCCATGACCTTTGGGAAGCTCACACAACTGCATAGAACTTCTGCTGGGTTCTGAGGTTACCTTTTCCTCCCTCACACAGCATCCACTCACACAAACAAATATTGAGAAGGCTAGGCTGACTTCATGACAGGCTTCAACTTGGCAGCTCAGGAGAGTAGGCCTTAATCTCTGTTTTCATGAACTGGGCAATTACAGGAAAGTTCAGGCCTCAGAAGCTGCCCTGCCACCTGGCCTGAGGCAAGGGCAATGGGTCAGCATCAATTTCCAGATCTCCCCAGCAGCAGTTTTCAGACCTCCCAAACAACAGTTTCCAGACCTCCCCAACAACAGTTTCCAGACCTCCCCAGCAACAGTTTCCAGCCCCTGCATCCTAGTGATGAAATGTCTCTACAGATGGAGCAAGATAGAGGTCACCTACCCAGAATCCCCTAATGTGCCTTTAAATCAGTCCTACAGGTTCACTTGGTTGTCTCTTTATCTTGGTAATTGGAGACCCCAGCATGCTGGACTTCTGCAGAATAAAACACTCTTTGCATTTACACACTATTTGAGTCTGGGGTATCATTCTTCAGTGAATCATGGACCCTTACAATATAAGTAAATAAAAATAAATTAAATTTAAAATATGTTTCATGAATATATGAGGAAGGGAGAATATGTAAATATACTGACAACTCTATGAACAACAAAACATTACACAGGATTTCTTAGCTAAATCATATTGCAATTTTATGTTTTCACTGTAGACACAAATAAGGCTAAAATTGTCATACACAACATAAATTTACTACTCCTGAATGTAGAACTGTAGAAATATACTATTCCTGCAATGTGTCTCCTAGGTCAGTCTCTCTCCACCAACTGCTACTTCTAGAAAGTCTTCATCTAATGCCCCTGACACTCAACACAACAAACACCTTGCTCTATTCATTTGTATCCACGTTCTCAAATGAGAAAGAACAAACAGTCTTGTGAGCCTATAGGCATGCAGGAGGAGCTGTCCTGGCTGAGCACTTGTTAGATAAATACACTATAAGAGAGATTACAACTCTGCTTTATTTTTTTCTCTAAGGTAAGTTGGAGTTTTGTTTGGTTCATACATTATCTCAGGTTAGAATAACTGCACTGGCTTAAAACGTTGCTAGAACATAAGAGACAACATGAGGAGAGGGAGCCCAGTGAGAGAGTTGAGGCAGGGCAGAGGGTATCTGGGGGTCTGAAGCTAAGTGAGGTGTGATGAGAAGGACTTATGGGAATCTCACAGGAAGCTGATTACTGTGCATACTAATGAAAACATTATTTAAAAAAATTTTTTTAAAAAGAGCTATTTTATAGGTTCAAGTAAAAACTTAGATATGGAATTATATTCTATGTAATTATATATTACAGCTCTTGCTGCCTTTCCAAAGGCCCCCAGTTCAGGTCATGTATCAGGATGCTCACAACATCCTATCTATAATTGCAGTTTCAGGGGATCTGGCTACTTCTCTGGCATGTGATGAAATGCACATAGGTACAGCATACATTCACACAGATACACATATACATGAATTTAAAACAACATTAAAAATGACATTCTGTGCAAATCAGACCAATTAAAAGACACAGCGTCTAACAATTTCTTAGCTTTTTCTCTGTGTGTTAATAAAGTGAAAATTTTCAGTTTAAAATGGTTGATTTGGTTGAATGAAAGTAACACTTTAAAGTCCTTACATTACTAAGCTGCTGAAAGTGGTTGTTTTTTATGCTGATGGAGTGTGAATGTTTATCATGGGATGAGAGGTAATTATCAGCCTATAGTTAAAATACTTTGGTATTCAGATGGAAGCTTCTAGAAACAGACCAGTAAAGTAGAAAGATCAGTGACTACTTACAGTCCCCCAATAGCAACGTCTTGAAAGGGAATATGAAATAAAACCTGGCTTGAATTTCTGAGTTAAATTCAGCTATGGCACGTATCCAAGGTTACTGCCCAATCAATTAAAAATGGAACCCAACATTTATATGTTGGCAAATCACTATTCCAATATCAAGGTGACTGGAGAATTCTTACTCATTGTGTTCTCAGAGCCAATAAGATAAACTGAGGGAAAACTGGGAGTGGCAATGTGCCAAAATCCCTGTTCAGCTGCACAGCACAGAGAGAAGGGCTTGATGCTTTCAGATAAAATGAGAAGTAAGGGGGTTTGTTAACAGAGGGTCCCTCTCCCCATCTCCACAGCTTTAAATACATTAATGACGCTTGGTAAAGCATTTTTATAAAGTTTAGTGAATTTTTTATAAAGTTCAGAAATTTTAGAAATTGGGTTTAGAAATCAGAAAATCAAATGTTTAATACTTAAAGGAAATTTGTAGATAATAGTTTTCATGCCATGTTAGATTTTTAAAAAATAAAAAAAAATTAAGTACCCTTTAATAAGGGGAAAAAATTCCCCATCTGGTCATCAAAATGATGGGCAGACACAGGTAATGAGCTGTATGCCTATTGATAAATTTCTTTCTTATGAAACTGAAAGTTTGTTTCTCTGATTTTCCTGTCTTTCTCTTATCAACTTGTGTTCCTCCCTAAATCTTGGAGTAATGGCTCCATCACATGCAGCATGCTTTAGTAGAGTATACAAGAATTCTAAGCAGAGAAAAAAAACCCACACAAATACACAAACAAGAACCAAGCAAAAAATAAACATTGTCACTGTTTTATCGTGGTTTAGTAATAAAGCAATAAGCTTTCTGTGTGAAGTTTGTACTTCCACGGTCAACAGCAGATTCAGTGTTTGTATTCTGTAGTCAGACTTGACTCCCATATATACCGTCTGTTTGGATAATAGCTTAACACCTTTATAGTTGGATTTCCACATCTGTAAGACGTGGCTCATAGCAACAATAGTAGGTGTCTCACAGGGTCTTCAAAATGTATAAATGAAGTAAAATCTGTATGAACTCAACAAACAAATAGCATGTTATAAGTGAAGGATGTTGTCTTGTCCTTCTGTTTACTGAGATCTAGGAATTATGCTTCAGAAACCTCTAGAAACTAAGAGTATCACCTAATGGTTGTCATTACAAGAACAGAAAGTGCCAAGCCAATGATTCCTTAAGCATTATTCAGGAGAAACTTCATGCTTATGATGTCATTTGGTCTATGTATGTTGTGCGGCTCTGATCCTGGGGAGATGTGAATAAATGTCTACACATCCCATCCTGGGGAGATGTCTCCCCAGCCCAGAGAGAGAAATAATGACAAAACCAAGTAAGGATACCACTAAAGTCTACCACGGCAGACAGTGAATGGCAGGAATATGGATGAGGGGTTACCTAAAGAAGCAGAAATGACTCAAAGACAGATGTATTCCCAAATACCATGCCAACATGGGTGATTCTGCAGAAAAGAGTTCGGTTGGTCTGAATATATTCCAGGCAGCTCAGATGGGCTTTATTTCTTCTAGGGTGCTTGGCTCCTCCGAGCCTCTTCTAAGGATCTCAGCTTGTCTAAATGAGCATCTCTCAGCAGTGTTTACTCTTCATCTGTAGCTAGGCAATCTGTTCAGTTTCAGGAACTTCCTGGAGTTGGCTGTTCCCTGTGTTTAATGAGCTTCCCAGGAGGATGGAGTGTTCCACCTTCTTTGGAACATCCTGTGTCTTAAGGAGCTGTGCATCTCAGAGGAGACTGCTCCACGGTGATCAGTACGATTGTTTATGGCGTTCAACAAGGGAAGTTTAGTTGGCAATGTATTGACAAATGACACACCAAAAGCATTTTGGAAAAGCCTTGGCGGTTGTTCCTGTTCTTTAATACACACACGTACACATATCAAGCCAAGACTTTTTACTTGTGACTTTTTTTTCATGAAATTTATAGTGCTGTCTTATCTACATTTTACCATGTTCTCCAGCTCAAAATAGCTTATGTGCTTGCAATAGCTAAGACATTAGCTGCTAATGTTATCTTGCATTTTTCGTGCTAAGGACAATCAAGGGCTCCTGGTTTAAAAGCTGCCTGGTTGTCTCTAGGCTACTACAAGTGAGAGAAAGCATTGGTGGTCTTTTGCTGCTGCTGCTGTTCTTTTCTTTTCTTTGTCTTTTCATTTATTTGTCCTAACATGTTACAGAGTAATAACTTCTTGACCTTGGGATTTTTTGTGAGCCTTTGCCTCATACATTTGGCAATTTCTTTTTTTATATCTTATGTGGGATAAAGTACCTAAAGGCTATGCTGCTGATGGCACTGGCTCTTTAGACCAGCACTTTGAAAGCGCCCTTGCAGAGACTAATGCTGAGCCTAGAACCATACTAAGTACACAGTAACCTTAAACAACCAGGTCTTACACCTTTCATAGAAACCGGAAGCAGGTGTGCAGAACACCCTCTTGCCCTAGAGACCAAAAGGTTCTGAATGGGCCTTTCTGAGCCAATAATGTGAGAAAATGGCGAGGGTTAATCCACTGACAAACTGCAAGTGGGCAGTGGTTCTTGTTAGCATCAGAAGCTGTTTACAGCTAGCCTCTGAATTCATCTGAATATCATCTAACTAGCCTCTGAACATCATCCCCACTCGACAAGGACTCGCCTGTATCTGTTGCCATGGCAACTGCTGTGCAATCCCTGTGCATGCCTTCCTGCATCACCTGTGCACTTCATCATACCTATATCATGGCCCAGAAAAAAGAGAGACACTGACCCATCTCCCTCTTTTTATCTTCCTCGCTTCTTCCCCTCTTCCAATAAAGGACCTATCTCATGGGAACTGTGTTGTCTCAGCGTGATCTGTCCAGGAACAAGCCATTTTCAACTACCAGTTCTTGTAGCACTGTGCCTTCCTCCCAGGTCTCCCTCTTCACTCTTCTATTCCCAGAAGCCTCAGCCAAAAACCAAAAACAACTGTTAATACAAAGCTAGTAAAATTTCAGAGAGAAACAATTACTCTGAGACATTTGGAAGCCAATGCACAAAAATGTTTCAGAGATATTCAGACATGGGTTCCATCTTCCTAGCTACCTACATTCACCAGTAGTCAACAGCACTAATTCCAAGTTTGGCCCAGGATCCTAGGATGACTGACATGATAAAATACATGTAAACAACAGCACAGAGATAGCTCCATGTGCAATGGAAGGCAAGTGTGGACTGAAGGAGAAGGGAAGGAGAAAATGCCAGAATCCATCTTCCGCCCAGCTAGATTCTCATTGTTCTAGAATGCTCCAAACAGAAAAAAACCCAGAGCAAAGGAAAACCCATTAAAGTGCCCTCATGTTTCCTTCTTTATAATATCCCACTGCATTTATGTTCCCTGTTCTTTAAACGGGAAATAGCAAGAGTGAAAGGAGGGCATATATGTGTACAGTATGTGTGTGCATGCATATGCACCTGTGTGTACATGTATGTATGCTCACATGGACACAATACATATACACACATGCACCCATGTGCACATACATGTATGTGCACTACGTGCATGTGTTTGCATATGTGTGTATATATGTATATGTATGTGTGTCTGTGTGCATGTGTAAATGTATGTGTATATTGTGAGTATATACATATGCATGTGGGGGATTGTATGAGGGTGTGCATCTATGTATGTGCACATGTGTGCACTCTGGTCTCTAACCTACTTTATTAGTTTTGTTATAAACAGACAGTTACATGTGCTGGCAGATTCCCATGCTGCACATTCATTCTGAAAAACTCTTAGGAAATACACTTGACCCCATATGAACACAGGTGTTCAGAATCCAAGAGGGTTTTTATTTCCAGCAGAAAAGCTGATTGTGAGGAGTTATGTCATCACATTAATTACAACCTGAGCTCAGCACACTTATTTTACATGTCCATCTCCCCACACTGCCTGAGGGTAAGAAGAAATGAAGCCACAGAAGAATGGCTGAACTTGCGTCTCTCTGACATGACTGTGCCATAAGGATTTCCTGGATGAATCATGAGGCAGCCAGCACAGCAATAGCACACATATCACAGAGGAAAAAAAGACACAGCATCTGTGGCTCAAAGACTCTAGAACATGCCATCCTCTTAACTACTGTGCTCGTGAGCAAAATTCCATTTTGTATATTGGGTTTTAAGGTCAAGATTATAGAAGTGTATTACATGTATGTAAGACAGTGGCATTCAAATTAGGTTCTCTTGGTTCTGTGATCACTTACAGGAGCATTTGTTTTAAACAATCCATTTCTGAATTTTAACATAAGAGGGATTGAAAGGATATGACATACTGCAATATCTGAGAGACAAGATTATCAGTAAGGAAAATCAGCTACATATGCACCGTTGTGGGCTGGGGGGATTGCTCAGGTGATTATGGTGCAAGTGTGTAGTCCTAAACTCAAATCCCCGGAGCTCATATAAATGCTGAGCATGAGGACACATGTCTGTGGTCACGGTGCCCCTGTGGGAAGATGGGAGGTGAAAAGAAGATCCATGGAAACTTGTGGTTGGTCTGGAGAACACCGCAGAGGTAAGAGAACTGGTCAAGGTAGGAGCTGCAGGTGAGGCTAGGCTGTGGCCTCCACACGTGCATCCTCCATTACACATACATGAACACACATATGCCACATACAGGGAAAAGCGTATTAGCGGAAGTTCATTAGTCAACAGCGATGAAAGGCAATGATGTGCAGAAAGGAAAAGGGTAAGGGTACAGTGTGGAGCCATATGACTGGCTGGGAACTCACTGTCTTGTAAGCCGCTTCATCTCTCAAAACCCACTATGCTTTGCTTTGGGATGCTGTTGCCGGCGTGTGAGTGGATGAATAGATGGCTGCTTAGGACCACAGTTGTTCACTGAGGCTCACACAGGAAATAGCAGACTGAACTTCCAGTCCTGACCATCTATACATTTTACAATGCACGCTTGACATGGTCTAATGTACATGGGAATTTGAATCCCCGTCAGGAGACTAGGGTGTTTTTTCCTGTGTTCTCTCCATCTTCCCAGATGCATTGGTACTCTGCAGAACATCTGTGAGATACGCTTTCTTGCTCCTCTGGGTCTCCACTTTCTCTTCCTTTTGGGAACTCTCATAGCTTTCATTTACTGTACATTCCCATACCTCCCATCATGGGCTTGCCGGCTTACTAGTCAACTTTTATTCAGAACAGATCTTAGTCAAGCTAAGCATTTGAGAGCAGAAACAATTCAATGGGACACTTGTTTTACAGGGATGGGAAAATGATTTTTTCCCTTAAATTGATTTTGCTTAAAATACCATGCTGAAAAACTTGTAGAACTCCTCTCTCTCTCAATAAAATATAATATTCTGAATATGTATTGAGAATACCTGTCTGGGGTATTTGCAGAAGATGGTGGAAGCTTAGGGGTAGAGGAGCAGCAGAAAATGACAGCACTCACACTGTGAACCATGCTTACATTGCAGCAGGGCTTCGGGTGTGTGTGTGTGTGTGTGTGTGTGTGTGTGTGTGTGTGTGTGTGTGTGTGTGTGTGGTTTTAGTCATACTAGTTTGAATGAGTATAATTTATGTAAACTTTCTATTGACACTAAAAGTCACAGATTTAAATTGCTTGTCTTCATTCAGATGAAACATACACAGGGAGTGAAGCTGGTTAATTTTTCCCTGACTCCTCTCCTCAAACAATTGATGGGTTTACAAAAGAATGAAGTGTGTAGTAAGTAGCTGGGAGTAGAGGGTGGAGGAGGGGGAGAAGGGAACATATACTTTAAAAGAAGAATCAGAGATGGTCAATGAACACCTTTGAAGAGATTCAATGTCTTCAGCTATAAAGTAAACACAAGTGCAACACACACTGGAAATCTGTCTCCATAGTCAGAGTAGCCCACATGAAGAAAGCCAATGAGAGTGAGTACAACTAGAAGCCGGATGGGAAACAAGTGTATGTTGGTGGTGGGAATGCAGATTGGTTCAGCTACACTAGAATCAGTATGAGTACTCCACAAAATGTCAAACAGAACTGTCACATGATTCCGCTATAACACACTTGGGTTTATTCAGAAAAATAAAAAACAAAGGTCAACACACAATAGGCATATTTATGTACCAATGTTTATTACGGCCCTGGTCACAATGCCAAGTTATGGAATTAGCCAAATGCCTATCAATAAAGGATGGATAAATGAAATATGTAAACAGAAGGGAGTTACTTGGCTATAATAAAGATGAATTATTAGTAGAAGAAGATAAAGCGTGTGTCATGGATACCTTGCAGGACATTGCTATCCTTCCATCACTGGTGGGAAAGCCTTCATGCCAACCTCAAGGTATGTGTACTGTTTTACAAGGACAACATAAGCAATTATCATGAGTTATATACAACATATGCAGGTAGCTTGTGTTGAGCTGTTCACAGTGGCTCCTGCTGGCGTTTGCTCCTTAACTATAGCCAAGAGCTAACAATTCACAATGCAGAGTTTTGATTCAGAATCCCTCACAGGAGCCACTGAGCTTCCTCCCCTATTGCCACCTCAACCTATTTGCATCTCCTGCTGAGCCTGCACCTCCCCTGCACCTGGCCCTCACTGAGCTGTGCCCTCTGCCATGCCTCCAGACTCTCAGCTCTGCAATGCAAACTTGAAGGTCCCCATCTGATCCACAGTAGTTTCTTTTTAAAGATCCATTAAAATGCTAAGTCAAGAGCCCCAATTTTGGTTAGCCCCCAAATTCATGGACCTTGTAATGTATCCCTTAACAATGCCCCAAGAGGAAAATGGAACACATTCAGCTAAATGTTTCACTATCTTCTCACCACAACCTTCTACATGTGGGTCTCTGGTGCTGCCATGGCAAGAAGAAAAGAAGTATTTTTTTTTTTTTAGTATTCTCTCTGCATTTATATTTCAGATGTTATCCCTTTTCCACATTCCCATCCTCCCGCCCCCTTCCACTGCCTCCATGAAGGTGCTCCCTCTCCCAACCACCCTCTTCCACTTCAGCACCTTGGCATTTTGATACACTGAGAAAAAAAAACGAGCCTTCAATGGACCAAAAGCCTCTCCTACTGATGTCAGAAAATGCTATCCTCTGCTGCATTTGCACCTGGAGCCATGGGTCTTTCCATGCGAACTACTTGGTTGGTCTTTTAGTCCCTGGGAGCTGTGGTGGATTTGGTTGGTTGATAATTTTGTTCTTTCCATGGGGTTTCAAATCCTTTCAGCTTCTTCAGTCCTTTCTCTAGCTCCTTCATTGGGGTCCTCATGTTCAGTCTGATGGTTAGCTACAAGCATCCTCCTCTTATTGGTATGGCTCTGGTAGAGCCTCTCAGGAGGCATCTATATCAGGTTCTTGCCAGTAAGCACTACTTGGCATCAGAAATAGTGCTTAGGTTTAGTGGCTGCATGTGGGATGGATCCCCAGGTGAGGCAGTCTCTAGATAATCTTTGCTCCAATCCCTGCTCCTCTATTTGTCCCTTTATTTCCTCCCATGAGTGTTTTGTTCTTCTTTCTAAGAAGGACTGAGTAATCCACTTCAGGCCTTCCTTCTCTTTGAGCTTCATAAGATCTGTAGATGGTTTCATTGGTATTCCAAGCTTTTGGGGCTAGTATCCACTTATAAGTGAATACATTCCATGAGTGTTCTTTTGTGACCTCACTCAGGATGATAATAGCTTCAAGTTCCATCGATTTGCCTAGAATTTCATGAAGTCATTGTTTTAAACAGCTGAGTAGTACTCCACTGTGTATATGTACAATTTCTGTATGCATTCCTCTGTTGAAGGACATCTGGGTTCTTTTCAGCTTCTGGCTATTATAAATAAGGCTGCTATGAGCATGGTTGAGCATGTGCCCCCCACTTCGATTAGAGAAAGCCTGTAGTACAGGAATGAGTTTATTTCCATAAATGAAGAAAACTGTGATTAGAGTTCTTCAAGCTTTGATTTATTGGGCTAATGGAAGAAGGAACGGAACTGACATCCCTGGTTCAAGACAACAATAACGTCATAAGAGCTAATACTGGGCACAATTCTATTTTCCTATCAGAATCTGAATATTAAGTAAGTCTTTCTCATAGTCCCATGTAATGTCTATTCTTGAAAAGTGGGCTAGAAGTCTTATATTTTAAATGGCAAAAGAGAATGCACATTGACCATTTTCAAACTATGCTCTAATTGTACCTTGATGTAGAGGATGTTACAAAGTAACTGTGGTTGGTATACTCTATGGACCAGAGGCAGGACTCTGCTGTCTGACACCATGCGTAAGTACTTTACTTCAGCGGCTCTGTTTATAACCTAAACCAACTCTCAGAAAAAAAAAAAACAACAACCAATTATCACTACATAGTAGCATAACTAACACTAAAATATTGATCATTGAAATATTGTGAAAAAATAAAACTAGAAAATTACACACTGCTAGAAGTGTAAAGTCATACAACTCGTTAAAAAACAATTTGCAGTTCCCCACAAAAATTAAACAAATGCTTGCCAGATGATGTAGCAATTCCATTCCTAGATCTTTGCTCAAGAAAAATGAAACCATGTGCACACACATTCCCAGATGCTTTATGTGTACATGTTTTACACATGCAGAAAGCTTGAAATAATCCGTAGATCCTCACTTAAGCCAAGAGTGAAACATATTTTGGGCTATTCATATTGTGATGTACTCAAAGTAGAGTGTGTCTGACTCAAACACACTGTGCAGAGTGAGAACTGCAGACATAAAACTAGTACACTTACTGATAATCTGCAACTATAATAAAGTAACTGTTTAGTCTTCACAAAGGTGCCCTAATAATGTATAACTTAGAGTCTTTCTTAGTTAGGGTTTTACTGCTTTGAGCAGATGCCATGACCAAGGCAACTCTTATAAAGAGCAACATTTAATTGAGGCTGGCTCACAGGTTCAGAGGTTCAGTCCATTATCATCAAGGCAGGAACATGGCAGCATCCAGGCAGGCATGGTGCAGGAGAAGCTGAGAGTTCTACATCTTCATCTGAAGGTTACTAGCAGAATATTGGCTTCCAGGCAGCTAGGAGGAGGGTCTTAAAGCCCATACCCACAGTGAAACACCTACTCCAACAAGGCCACATCTTCTAATAGTGCCACTCCCTGGACCGAACATACACAAAGCATCACAGATATGTGTCCGCACTCTTGCTATTCTAGAGGCTAGTTCCTTTAGATATGTGCTGCGTATCTCTAGGTCATCCTATCCAAAGGGCCTCGCTTCCATCTCCTCCATCAAGTTTACCACCTCCTGCAATTGAGGGGACAGTGCTTTAAAATGCCGGCATAGGCATAGACAGATGAGAACCTAAAACAAAAACTGGATGCAGTCATGTCCCCACTCCCAAGAGGGTATGGGGACATGAAGGAGTGTGCTGATCCACGAGGAGCACAGTCTAGGGAAAGGGGAGGAGGGAGGAAACAAGAAAGTCAAACTCTCCACTGCTGAACCTAAACTTATACCCCCATATCGCAGGGATGCTCACTGAACATGGATCATTAGAACCGAGCACGGTGTCAAGGATGCTGCACATTAGGAAGACATGGCTCATTATGTCTGTGTCATGAACATAAGACAGGTAAAAACCTTCTGTCTCTACAGCAGTGGCTCTCAGCCTTCCCAGTGTGGGGACCCTTTATATGTTCCTCGTGTTGTTGTGACCCCCCAACCATAAAATTGTTGCTTCATAACTATAATGTTGCTACTATTATGAAGAGTAATGGAATGTCTCTGTTTTCTGATGGTCTTGGGGATCCCTGTGAAAGGGTCTTTTGACCTCCCAAAAGGGTTGTGACCAAAACAATGAGAACTACGGCTCTAGAGGCACCAAACTTGTAAATGCTTTAGAGCTTAGGAAAGGATAATTATCTTCAAATTTAATTAAAACAATTTTTCGAGTCAAATACTAGTGAAGTTATTTTCATTACCCTTAAGGTCAAGAGAGGGAAAAAGTTACACTTGAAAATGTGTAAAAATTAGTTGGAGTAATCATTTAAAAGTATAGTTGGCAAAGTCACTCCCTCATAAACCTTGGCTATGGGAATAAAAAGGAAAAAGTTTGCAGGCATGGCAGCTTTATGTGGTTGAGAAACATGTATGGATGCTGGTGATCATACTTCTACGTCTAGAATTGTCCTAAATCACATCCTCATTTGTGACGACACTTCTTGGTCTTCCCACTGCCAACAGCGTGGAACAAAACACAGCCGCGTAGACTCTACACTTCCTTCAACACCAGCCACATCCCTGTGGCTTGTCAAAACCTAAGTCACACTGTGTCTGACAAGTGTACTTACTCTTTGCTTTCCTTTGTACGGACATCAGTTATACTATACGATCCAGCTCAGTCCAGTCTCCTGTCAGATAAGCCTGGTTATTTTTCTTCTCCATGTCTCATGCTAGCATGGCAAGATTACACTATCTCGAGACTGTTAACTTTTTATGCCAATGTCTCTAAAGTACACTAGGTTTTTTGTTTGGTTTTGTTGTTGTTTTCTTTTTCAGAACCAGAACAACATTCCATTAATTCTGGCTTTGTTTCCTGAATTTTATTCTTCTACCTCTTGTCTGATATTTGGAGTGATAGAATGTAATAAATTGAATTTTAGTGGTCCCCAGCTCGCTTCTACTGGTAATATTCATTTTCTCTTTTAATTTTCTTTTCTGACTTAGCTTATTCTTTTGAAGTGTGTGGTATAAGGTTGATTTAATAGGCTTTTTATTTGGTGGGACTCTTCAGGCCTTTGAAAAGAGAAACAAGTCTCCCTATTTGCAAAGTAGTAACAGAAAAGTTGACATCATCTCTGGAAAATGTCCTTTAAGCCCACATAGCTTTGTTCTTTCCAGTGTAATATGAAGGGCTGTGTTGTGTGGTGGTGTCTGCAGCCTTCCAACAGCTTCCCTTGTACTTCAGACTCATAGTTTCCACTCACCTTCATCTTAGCCATATCTTATTGAAACATTATGTTCATATTTTTATTGTTGATCAAAATAATTATTTATTATGCAACACCCCCATGAAAGTCAATACTCTAGGAATCCCAGACAAGATTTAATGTTGGATCAATAATAACCCAATCTCTGAGATTCCTGCTCTCCACCCCACTCAAACCATTAAGTCGATTCAATTATTTCACCTAATCACATGAACACTTCAAATCATCATTCGACTATTGATATTCCTCCAACGGTAGACACTGAACTATTTTACTTTCAGATACAATGATCATTTAATGACCCTGCACCTAATGGATTGATTCCACATGGCCTCTGATTTTTCTTAGAAGTTCTATGAGACGCCAGGTGGGACCTTATCACACCTGGCAATATAATTTAGACCTAGGTTGCATTATAACATCACTTATGATTTTTAAATACAAAATGGGGTGGGGAGTCATTTCTGATCATAGGAAAGACCCAGATAATTATAGACAAGCCCTTTCTAAATAGGGGGGGAAAAAGCCATGATCCTAATCGTTGGGTTGATTTAACAAGTGCTCATGTAATGCTAATTGTAATCAATACCCTGCGATTTACAAATATTGTTTCGTTCATTCTTCTTATGAGATCATAATTAGATAGAGACTATTACCAGTCTTTCATTCTTGTTGAGATACTTCTCCATTTAGGACCAAGGACCTGCTAGCCAAGGCATCATTCATTACTGATGCCACAAGGCTTACATAACTGTTCAGTTACTGCACGTATTTTGCCCAAGCCACTAAACTTTTTTTAAAGTAGTACAGGAGGTTACTATGGTAATTACAAGCACATAACACTGAGCCAAGTGCAAGTGATTCTCAACATTGCCTTCTTCATTAACCCTTCATGCATTTTTAAATTTGCAGCTCTTTGAGCAACCATTGACCTCAATGCCTGATTCCAAATGACAGTCTGCTTTTATCCATGTCACCACCTAAGTTACTGTGAAAGAGGCCCCATGCCTTTCGTGTGTTATTTCCCCTTCAAAGAGTTGCTAGGAGGTCAAACTTCTTTCAGATACCACCTAGCCTAAAAACCAGGATTAGCCACAGCTATGTGAGGTACAGATATGTCTGAAAATTCTAATAATAGAAAGAGACTAGGAAGGCAGGGAGGAGGACTCAGCCCCACCAGATGGGCAATCTTCACAAAAGGAAGCAGTTATTTGTGTCTGGGCCTTTAACCCACATGAACTTTCGACCCCATTCTGTCCATACCTGTTCCTTCCTTTTTACTGTATCTTTCTAACACTGTAACAGTCCACTCTCTGTCCCCTGATAACACTTATTGCTCCAAGACAAGGGACCTCAAGAGGACTGCTCTCTAGAATCCTGACTCAGGGAAAGGCAGCTAGACTGGCCAGGGCCAGTGCACTCCAATATAAAGTGTGCATTAGTTGAATAGGGGTGGATTTGGTCTTTCTCCCAGCAATTCTCAGGTTTAACCCCTGTACCACTGGACAATGCTGATCTCAGCAGCCATGGGAGATTAAATGATATTCCCAGTACCAGCTGTTGGATACTTCAATATGCATTGCTGGAGAGGAAGTCCCCAGAGGCCCCCAAGTCAGTACAGGCTACCACCATCACTCTTGGCTCTAGGTTAGCCATAGGAACTATATTGTAAGAATCTATTTCTGAAGATGCCATTTCTTGAACATGCTATTTCTTGGTTGTAGAACACCAAGAAATAATGTTGAGCCTGAACTAGGAGCATCCTCCTTGCTGGCTCATGCCCACACTGGGTCACAAAGCAAGAAGAAATACAAAAGGACAAGACAGGAGAATGGGGTAGATATTTGGTGTGGGGCACAGTTGTTTGGGGAGGGGGAAGGCATACAGAAGACAACACACAGGACAGCGGTGTGTGTGCATGGTGTGAGAAGAATGAGTTTGAGGAAATATAAAGCCATAGCACTACACCGGCTCAAACAGATGACGGGCCATTATCTAGATGAGCATTAGACCTATTTTAAGTAGCTCCAAGGAGCATGACCAGGGTCAAAAAGCAGGAATTAAAAGGAAACAAATGTTACCCACATAAAGGGAATAAAATTGAGTATAATACTCCAGGCTATAATTTTTCTCCAAGAACTTAACTATTACTTCCATGAAACGTGCTTTTCTTTATATATTCTATTAACCTGTTTTATTTCTTATTGTCTGAATTTCCCAGAAACTAATTTAGCAATACAAAATAAGAAAAAAGAAAAGGAAGAGGAAGACTTCTCAGACTCTCCATATAATCCAAATGCCTTACAAAGGATACCTGTGATTAAAGGGTCTGAATGATTCTATACCAACTTTTATAATGGGTGTCATACTGAATAAACTCACCCATCATTTTCTGAAGAACTCTGTGGCATCGTGCTCTGTGAGTAGTTAACAGACTTCCTGTGTAGGCGATACTGCGCTTATTTCCAGCAAGAACTGTAATTTTTTATTAAAAACAAAAGACTAATTCTGTTCTATTGCCTGTTTAGGGCACAAATCCTCTTACTGTGTAGAAGAACTAAACTGGAAAATCTTTTATTTTTTTATAGGTGTGCATTTCTTTTGGCAGACAAATGACTCTTTAAAAGGTGGTGTGTGGAAAAGCCCCACCACTGGACACTGCACTTCCATTTGAACACCAAGGCCCTTAGGACTTGACCCAGTTGATTTCCACACATACTCTGAACTAGTCTGAAAGGGCTGGAGCAGCCTTCTTCTTCTTTCTTCCTATGTCTGATGACCTGAGGACATCAAGACTGTTGTTTATTGTCTCGTTTCCCAGGGCTCTAGATAAGCTATCCCCATATGAAAGGGCAATTATTTCAGAAGGACAGCCCCAGGGCCGCTTGAAAAAACCAGTTGCATGCATTCACTGATTCTCACTCAAGGCTCAATGCACCCTTGTGTTGATTGGGTAGAAAAATCAGTGCTTCCGTCTTTATTTGAGCATGGACCATTCACCACCCCCACCCCAGTAAATGCTTTAAACCTCATAGATCCAATAATTCATGGAAAAAATATGTGGTAAACACTGTTTTGTCAACACACACACACACACAGACACACACACACACATCTCTGAATAGCACCAATGATCTACTTTCTATCTACAAGTTTAATGACATGTGAGACATAAAAATCCTTCTAGTAACAATGGCTAAATCAAACGGACAAGTAAGATGCTGTGTGTTGAGCTGGAATAATAAATATTTACCAGAATAGCTTAAAATATTTATACTCTTTGAGCCAATAATTCAGAAATCTGCCTTGATTAAAAAAATAAAAACACAAAACTCAGGCAAATATTTACACCCCCAATCTTTATTACAATGTTATTTATAATGGCAAAAAATAGATGTAGCATAAATATCCAGCAATAGGAGTTAAGGTAAGATGCAACCATTGGGTTAGATACTTGCTGACTAAAAACATCATACTTACTAAAAAAAAAAAAAAAAAAAAAAAAAAGGAATGTAGAAAGGTGTTTAAAATGCAGTGTTTCTTCTCCACTGTTGGTGGGGTTGTGGTTGTAAACTGGTACAACCACTCTGGAAATCAGTCTGGTGATTCCTCAGAAAATTGGACATAGTACTACCTGAAGACCCAGTTATTCCACTTCTGGGCATTTACCCCATAGACACTCCAACATACAACAAAGACATTGTTCATAGAGACACAATGTTCATAGCAGCTCTATTTATAATAGCCAGAAGCTGGAAAGAACCCAGATGTCCTTCAGTAGATGAATGGATACAAAAATTGTGGTACATTTACACAATGGAGTACTACTCAGCTATCAGAAACAATGACCTTATGAAATTCTTAAGAAAATGGATGCATCTAGAGAATATCATCCTGAGTGAGATAACCCAGTCACAAAAGAACAGACATAATATGCAGTCACTGATAATTGGATACTAACCCCAGAAAGCTCTGAACACCCCAGAAACAACTCACAGACTGTGTGAAGTTCAAGAAAAGAAAAAAAAAAGAAAAGAAAAAGAAAAGAAAAAACCATTATGCTTAATCCTTATACACCAAAAAAACTTTGACTAATTCCGGGTTACATCTTGTTTTACATGTAATTTATGCTCATTGTAACTAGTAAGATCTTAATGCGCACTATCAAACCTTTAAAAAAAAAGTCAATTACTGACAAAAATGTATTCGTATACTTTTATGCAAAAATGCTTAAAATTTGTACATTTCTTTGTTTTTTAAAATAAAGTTGTTCAATAAAAAGAATAAAATGCAGTGTTCAATGAAAAAGTCAGCAAACTGCAATCGGCAGACAATATAATCTCAACATGTGAAGTACAGGCATGAAGAACAGGCCTGTCATAACTGAGGGGATTGTACAGTGCACATACTCCTAGTTGCACAGTTATGAGGACCCGAGTTTGAAGCCCCAGAACAAATATAGTCAGGCAGGTACTGTATGTCTGGAACCCAGTACCAGTTCCATAAACTAGGAGACAGAGACATTGGAGGCCCCCTTAGACTGGTGGGGCACAGAACAAAGCAACACTGTTCAACCAAGGTGAAAGGAAGGAACAGATGCCAGATGTTGTCCTCTGACCTCCACGTGTGCACTATGCGCACACACCCACACTCCCATCACCCCCACATCCTCACCACCCCCTCAGGGGGCAGGTGGGAGGAAACTGGGGGATGGGGTGGGTATAACCTAAGTCGAAAGACACCAAAACATTGTCAGCTGCTTCCAAATCATGAGTTAGTAGGTGATTTCAGTTTTCTCAGTTTTCCTCGGTATACATTATGGCATAACATATTTTCTGCATCGGACACATATTTCAAAGAAGCAATAATAAACCTCCTACAAATACAGCAATATCTCCAGTGCCTGGGAGCTCCTGCCTCTGTATAGCTCTTCTCTATCCCCACCCTGTCTGCACCATCCCGGAGGCTGTGTGGGAATCCACCTCTGCTCTGTGTGAGTAAACTCACAGGACCAGATGACAACAGGAAACGCTGTTGGAACTGTGGGAGCGAGGAGCTGCAGACGATATGGTCACTGAGATCTCAGAGAAGAGCTGAAATCAATCAAATGTGTGCAGAAAATTAAGGGCTTGATGGCAAATCATCTCATCAAGACAGCTGCCTGACGTACTGAGGGCCAGCACGATGGCTCAAGGAAGAAGAGTACTTGCCACCAAGCCTCAGGAGATGAGTTTAACTCCTAGAGCCCACATGGAATGAGGCTGACTCTTGAGCTGGCTCCTGAAAGTTATCTGAAAGTTATCGGGCCTCCTCGTGTGTTCTGTGATGTAATACCTGTGTGAGCAGTACTTGATTTTAAGCGATGCCACCAACTCTGGACTATTTCCTGTTCTGGAAATCTAAGCATATCATTTTTCATTCTTTATTTATTTATGTATTATCTACATTTTCACACCACATATACTCGTTAAATAGATAAACTAAAAAACCAAAGACACGCGACAGAAATACAGAACCAAAGGAGTGAAGACGCATGGGGGGCCTGTGACCAATCAGGTGACAAGTGAAAACGGACTCTAAAATAAAGCTTGTGTCATGAAAATATGGATAAATTCATAAATGATAAATATAGAAATCTTCATTTTCATGAAAGTGCCATTTTCCTCTTCCTCCAGCCCTTTTTGTTTTTAATTTTGGTCAGGGCTGATATTGAACCCAGGGCCATGTGCTTGCTGAGAAAGTGCCCTACCACTGACCTAACCCCCAGCCCTCTCCAGACTTTTACTGAATCTCAGAGCATACTTCTAGTCACGGCTCTCTGAAATATATAGTCAGTAACTGTGAAAGTTCGAGAAAAGACAGTTAACAACATTGCAGACACCTTTCGGTTAGATTCTGGGGCAGCTGAAGCTGAAAGGAGAAAGCCTCTCTGCAGAGCAAGCAGTCAGCAAACCCAGTCTTTCCCTCTTGGGGTTTCTGTCTTCTTCTTACCCTCCTGAAGACAAATCCCAGCTACCCCAGGCAAACCTCACCTGGGGCAAAGAAAGCATTGTTCATCCTAACTTCTGCAAGTGTCTTGTTGGACTCTGCGTGGTTTGGGAACCATTTTCAGGTTCTGCTGACTGAGCTGTGAATCTACAACAGTTGTCGTTTATGGGGGCTAGAAGTCACCTGGAGGAGGAGGGGGCATTTAAAATGTCATCACCGAACACATATCTCCTATGGAACAACTGAGAATAATACACAGTTGTAAATACTAAAGAGGTTAATAAATAGGCATCTATTCCACTGAGTTATTGAATGTTTTCCAAATTAAGGACAAATTGTGTAAATTTTCAGCTTCTTTTTTTTTTTTTTTTTTTTTTTTTGGACATTATCATTCTTCAACTTCAAAAACATTTGTTTAAAACACTCCTTGGCAGGTTACTCTCTGGACATCACACCACAGGCTAAGGGGAACCAAGGGATGGAAAAGCCAGGGATGAACTATGAGCTACACACAGAGAAGATGACCACGTCCTCTTCTGATCAAAAGAGCAGCCTGGAAGCCTCGCATGACACAAGATGATGTCACAATTGTTAAGGGCGGGGGTGGGGGAGTGTCTGCCAAGGACTCTGTGCTCACAATGCCAAAAACAAAACCAACGGAATGGAACCAAACAGAAATACAGAAGAAAGCACTACCAGAGTGAAAACAAACGTGGAGGATGGAGTGAGTCTGCGCCATGATGCAAGGAGGCGGTTTATCTGCGTTAGGGTAGATACCGAGGATCTGATATAAAATCGGAAAAAATTTAATGACTGGAGAAGATCTTTAGGGGCAGTCACTAAAACAACTCGAGCTGAGAAGGCAACATAAGTATTCATCCAAAGGGAGAGAAAGAAGAGGCGGGAATCTGGCAGTTAGTTACTTTCTGGCTTGGAAATGTAATTAAATATAGTCAAAGAAATAAATGGGTGTGCTAAGATTTATATACTTTAGCTTTAGGGAGAAATTTAAAATTTTAAAAACCTCTTTTTTTTTTAAATAAGGGAAACACTTATCACAAGTTTTCTTACTTGAGAATCTCTTTTCAAGTCAAAGGAGCTGACCATTGTTAAGTACAGCTAAAATAAAATTTAATTTGTATAAAATGAGTACATAAAACAGTCCATGTGATTTCCTGAAAGTATTTTTAACAAAGCCTATCTGTATATCTGAGCAATAATAGTTTTAAATAATGCTATCAATTTTTGACTATTTCCTGGTCATGAAATCTAAACATATCATTTTTTACTCTTTGTATATGCTTATATTATCTACATTTTAGAGGATTTTTTACAAGAACAATAATTATGTATCAACAAACAAACAAATGTCAGGCTTGCTTACTTTACCGCTTGGGCCTCTGCTGATGCTTAAATCATATTTGAAATGCTTCCACAGGTCTAAGGAAATGATTTGTACATATTTAGTGCTTTCTGTATGAGTTTCATCAGTACCTACTGTCAAGTACCACACACCCAGTAACTGACCTAGGAGCTTGTTATAAAATATGTCAGCCTTCTTGGGCATCAATTGGAAGAGAAGCCCTTGGCCCTGCTGAGGCTTGATGGCCCAGTGTAGGGAAATGTCTGGGAAGGGGTGGGTGAGAGAAGGAGCACTGTCATAAAGCAGGGGGAGGGGCGATGGGATAGGTGGTTTATGGAGGAGAAACCGGGAAAGGGGATAATATTTGATATGTAAATATAATACAGCCAATAAAAAAAATGTCAGAATGAGAGGCCAAACCCACTCCATTTATCTTGGGACTTGCCTATATCTTAAAGGGATTAAAAAGTCCTGAGAACTTTACCTACAGCAGAACCCAAGCTGGACCCACATACCAGAAAGGACCCCAAGGCTTGTCCTTGGCCAGAGTTCCTCCCTAGTTACTTTCTAACAACGGCAGCTCTTCCATTCTGCTGTCAGAGATGGCAGTGTGGACCAAGCTCGAGCTTGTAATAAAGACACCCTAGTGCTATCACATCGGAAATGGCTCCTTGTTGGTCTTTTAGGGTTCACAAACACCTGGCAAAACAGTGCCTAACAGGTGAAGGAAAACTTACTTAGCACCTTCCTAGTGTGATGTGGATGGTTCAAGATGATCTGGCCTCTCCCTCCTTTTATAAGCCAGTCTGAGGGAATATTTCTCTACCCAGAGTCTGTGTAAGAGTTATTTCTTGATACAGGCCTGGCCTCTCTACCCTTTGTGATCCCTGGGGAGGCAGTGGTCTGATCTGTAAACTGACAGGAACAAAGGGCATGTGGCCTGGGCACAGAGCCCTTCTTTTCCTAGGAAGCTTCAGGCTCTCTGCACCTCCAGATCTGATTTCCTTACCACGCCAGAACATCAGATCCATCCTGGGCTAGCTCAAGCTCACCTGGATGGGAGTCAAAAAGCCACATTTTTCAACCTGTCCTCCTCTAGTAAAAACACCCTCGGTTTCTTTTGCTAATTTAAAATTTGATTTCTCAGCGGTTGTTTCAGAATGGAGGTGAAAGATGGTGCTCACTGAGATCTGCCTGGAGGGTGCAGTAAAAAATCACATTTTAGTTTTCTTTCAAGCGTCCATCTCTTATTTAATACAGCCCTTCAGTCCTTGCCTAGCTGGAGTTCCTTGAGCTGACTCACAAA
Source organism: Micromys minutus (assembly GCF_963924665.1). Classification (NCBI taxonomy): domain Eukaryota; kingdom Metazoa; phylum Chordata; class Mammalia; order Rodentia; family Muridae; genus Micromys; species Micromys minutus. Next base: position 28,289,986 of record NC_137980.1, read on the forward strand.
CTCCACCTACGTGCTTGGAAAGAACATACTTGGGTTTTGTTTGGGCGTGTTGTTTGTCTGTTTCTGCTTTGTTTTCTCTTTGTCTCTGCTATGTGGTTGCCTGGGTATTTTTTACAGTTTTCATGAGAAGAGACCAAGGGGAAGAGTTAATTTGTCCAGTCCTGGTTACTGCTCTGAGGTAAAGCTGAAGAACCACAGAAAAATGGCTAGAATCGAGTGCTAAAGTCAACAAGCTCAAAAGATGCTGAGGTGGTGGTCACAGCCATGGACCACAAACGTACAGAGCCACCAGCCCTACAGGAGCATGCTTGCTCTGCAGTTCTGAACTCCATCAGTGAGCACAGGAAAGCGTGGGCATGGCAGAGTGCATCATAACCCCAGCATGTGTGGGCAGAGACGGGCAGATCCCAGGGCCTAGTGGGCAGACTAGGCAGCAAGTCTGACTACAAAGGCATGCTACTGTCTCAGTTAGAACCTGTCTCAAAACTGAAGGTGAACTTGTACGGTGTCGTAGGGTTTTACTGCTGTGAACAGACACCATGACCAAGGCATCTCTCATAAGGACAGCATTTAATTGAGGCTGGCTTACAGGTTCAGAGGTTCAGTCCATGATCATCAAGGCAGGAGCATGGCAGCATCCAGGCAGACATGGTGCAGGAGATGCTGAGAGTTCTACATCTTCATCTGAGGGCTGCTAGTGAAAGACTGACTTCCAGGCAGTTAGGATAGGGTCTTAAAGACCACACCTACATTGACACACTTACTCTAACAAGGCCACACCTCTATATAGTACCACTCCCTTGGCCAATCATATTCAAACTATGACAAAGAGGGAGTGACCATGAAGGCTTGGTGATCAGAGAAAGTGGCTGAGGGTAACAACAATATAACATACACAGTGAGAAATCACAATAGAACAAATTCAATAAAACTATCACAAAAGTAAGATGGCAAGTGACAGAGGCAGACACTTAGAGGCACATGGACACATATGGGCAAATACTCCTGGACACACATACACACATATGTGCATATAACACATGGATATACACAAACATGTATAGACATGCTTACACTCATAAAATATAAAGAAATGACATTTGAGAATACCATCTCTGAAGTAGGTAAATAGCTAATTAACCAGCTTTGCCTATAAAGGCACTGAAGCATTGTCAGCTGTACACACAGCAAAGATAGCGAAGGTGACCCCACCTCCAAATGACAAATAGCAGTAAGAATAAGAGTATAAACTACATTTGACTGATTAAGGACAATTTATCCAGCACCTCCAATGTACCAGGTTGTGGTGTTTTGAATGGCCCTTATAGATTCATGTATCTGAATGCTTAGCCCATACGGAGTTGCATTATTAGGAGGTGTGGCCTTCTAGAAGGAAGTGAATCATTATGGTGTGGGGTAGGGGTAGGTCTCATATGTTCAAGCTATACCAAGTGTGGCTCACAGCCACTTCTCCTGCCTGCAAATCAAGGTGTAGAACTCTCAGCTCCTCCTCCAGCACAGTGTCTTCCTACGTACTGCCATATTTCCTACCATGATGATAATGAACTAAGCCTTTGAAACTGTAAGCCAGACCCAATTAAAAATTTTTTTTCTTTATGTATTGCTGTGGTCACGGTGTCTCTTCATGGCAATAGATATTCAAACTAAGATGAATCTGGTTTGCTATAGGGCTGGAAAAACAAAGTTATTGTACTAGGGTACAGAAACTGATAGCACAAAAGCGAACAAAGAATTTGATATTCCATGTGAAAATAAGCATTTTTTATCAGTTTTTAAAAGTTTGTCTAAATATCCAGATATCAGCAATTGGCTCTATTTATTAATTTGACACAGTTACTAAACATCTTTTAAAGTCCCAGCACTGTCCTGGGATTTAAGCTGAATTTATAATTATTCAGTCACAGTTAATTTATACTGTTCCTTCAGAAAAGCGAGTGTACTGTGGGCTTGTTTCATAATTTCCTTTGTCAGTGACTTCAACAGACATAATCGTTCTATCCTGGTACTTCAGATATGTGACAGATATCACACTTCTCTTTTCTACGCTGCTCATGACAAATGTCACCAATGAGTCTGAGCACCTTTTCCCTCCAAGCACAAAGATAGCCTTTAAAGCCCCCTAAGATTAACCAATGCTCTCCTATGACCAATCCTACAATTGGCTAATGAGGCAAAGCCTATTTGCCATTTTTTCATAGGGCTTAGATTTCCAAACCCACAGATGATCCCTAAGTGTGGCGTTTAGGAAGAATGACCATCCACCAGTCCCCTGCATTGTTTAAGGTAATTAATATCCATGACAGTTCCAACATCTCCTTGGCTTAGCACTACAAGCATCCAGTTGCTTTTAACCTCATTGATCTAGAGGACAGGGGCCCCTCCCTTTGCAGAGAAGAAAATTAGGCTTTGGTTCATATGTTTTACTATTGTTTTAGTTTCTCAATTTAGTTGCCTGAATGTGAACTGAGTAACTTGTAAGTGATAATATACAGCACCAAATAATACTTGGATTTTTTAATTTATGACTAATATCTGTAAACACTGATATATATGTATGAAACATCCATTATTATGCATGTGTAATTAAGCTAATGATACTCAATAAATAATTTTTATTTATAATCTATTCCAGTTTTGATATGATAGACATGTCTATTTTTGTTGTGGTTTTTTTTGTGAATAGTGAAGTCTTTGGTAGATCTTTACCAATCCACATCTGAGTCCTAAGAAAGCAGCATAATCTCTAGGCCAAGTTGGTTTTCAGTTAGAACATGGGGTCTAATTTGCTATTCTTTTTATAGAATTAACTCAACATGCCAATCAGTGAGCAAGCAGACTTCTGGATAACCCAAACAACCATTCTCCAAGTTTCTCATTGGACACCTCCAAGGTGGTGCCCAATGGCAGTGGATCCCGGGGTAAGAGGGGTCCCACGGGTTTGCTGTTTAAGATTCTGTTAGAAATTGATGGACATTAAAACACACAAACACACACACACACACAAACACACACACACACACACACACAAACACACACTACTGTGTGTGATATTCAGTGAAGTAAGAAATGTTCAAGCTGGATAGAATCCTAGACAGGTGTGAAATGTGCATTCGAAAATCCTGAATAACATTAGGCCCTTCTGACTTTGGTGTGGCTCAATCCAGCATCAGGAATGGAATCTAGAGAGGAACCAATTCTGTTTTCCAGCCTTAAACTGTTGAAGAGTTCGGTGTGGTGTTGGGGAAGAGTGACTTGATAAAGATTGCTGGACACAGAAAATGAGCAATGATTGGGACAGTGTGAGCTACAGGAAGAGAGGGCCAGAAGGTGGCCGGAAGGTTGTGGGTGGCTGTAAGATGCTCTGTGGCCACTAGCAAGATGAGAAAACCAGCTGCTGAAACCATACTCTGTAACACCAGGGCCTCGAGAACAATATTTTTTTTTAATTGAAAACATTGCTGAATTGTTTTTGTTGTTGTTGTAGTGAGAAAAAAAAATCTTGTAAAGACTCCAATATTAAGAGGTCCCATGAGATAAAATACATTTCCAACTGCCTAGCACAGAAGACTAGCAGGAGGAAAATATATCAGTTTAAAAACAAAATTTAGTCAGTTCCCATATTGCATCATGATAACAATTTATTGTAGATTCTGAAAATCAGTTCAATAACGAAACTATTCCCAAAGAAATAAAGTAAATCTTACATATTCTTGCAAACATTCACGTTCTTGATAAAATATGTGCCTAATTTAAAAGTTGTGTTTTATTTGTTTTCAAAGAACCTTTCCCAAATCGACATTCATGCCAAGTTGTGATTATACAATATACAACCATCCCACTGCCATTAATATGAGGACAAAAAATAGACAGGAGACCATTTTGCCATAGCATGATTAATATTAGTAACCAGAAAGCAGGGTGTAGTCTGCAGACACCTGAGCCCACAGTCCTTACAACTGGATACTGATCCCACACAAAAAGCTTTAGGGCATAGTTTTCATTACTGGTTATAATTTAATGTATCTTAATTTCTGTATTATTTACATTAAATTTTATTCTGTTTAGGAACTGTAGATACAAGCATACAATATAGAGTTAAGATGGTCAACCAACTCTCTGTGATAGAATTTTATACATGATTGTCCCAGTGGGTTGACTGTGACCGTGTATCACTGATAAGCCACCTTCAGTATTCAGAGGTGTGACCTTAAAGGTTTGAAGGATGATATTCAGAATAAATAATTACAAGTAATAATCGGGGCTAAAGGCAAAAATCAATACGGTGGTTCCTAAGATTAAAGAAACCAATATGAATCTCATAAGGTAAATCACCCCTGCATCCCAACGGGGATTCATCACTCAAAAGCACGACACGCTTAAGAAATAAAACTGTGTAGAATGTAATGATGGAGGGTCTATGAAGGAGAACACAGATAAGATGTTCATAATGGACAGATTTGCAGGAGCAGACCTAAGTGGTGTGCAATCCATCCTTTGTGTGGATGGAAATGTATTCCTATCCTTATAGACCAAAGGTCTAGTGCGGGAGGTAAACACATAATTTTACTTTATTATTCATCTATTACTCTTTTGTTAAAACAAAGTTTGGGTATATAACAAAATCTTTAATCCCCACTAAATAGGCCAGGCTGTCCCTGCTGAGCTCACTGCGCACTCCACCCATGCCTCCCAGAAGCTCCAGTCCTCCTGACTCACCCTCCTAATGACAGTTGAGTACCAACATATCCCACAGAGATCAGCAAATTGAAATGCAATAGATACTTTCCTTCTACTCCAGTCTCAGAATCCCCCTTCCAAAACAAACAAAAAAAATCTGATCTGTTTGCATACAGCCCACAAAGAAGATGACTATATTCTCAGGTTTCAAACCCTGAGCCTCAGAGAAACTGCAGAACAAATAGAAACCCAGTGAATTAGCTACAGTCTTTGTTATTTTTTATTTTATAGAATTGGTCATTTGGCAATTTTATATATGTTCACAGTGCAATCTGATTTCTGACACCCCTCCCTACTCTCTTATACCTTCTTCCTACACCTGTTGCCCATTCCTCCATAAAGTACCCTCTCCACACTCATCTCTTTTGTGTGGTTTTTGTGATCCACTGAGTGAAACCAGTCCCCTCTGTGACCATGGGTTTGGAGTTACCCATTATGCTGTCTTTAGTAGGTACAAACCTGAAGACAATTCTGCCTGCCCTCTAGAACAGAGGTCCTTAACCTTCCTGATGCTGTGACCCTTTAATACAGTTCCTTATGTTGTGCTGATTCCAAACCATAAAATTAGCTTTGTTGCTATTTCATAATGGTAATTTCTCTACTGTTAAGAATCCCAGTGAAGGAGATGGAGGAGCTATACACAGAGTCAGGAAATTGAACAGAGATGTGTAGCAATGGGGGATGGAGAACTGGGGGTAGCAACCAGAAAATCCCAGATGCCAGGAAAGCAAGAGCCTCCCAGGACCCCACAGAGATGACATTAGCTAAAATACCCCACAAAGAGGAGAGATAACCTGTCGAGACCACATCCAGAGGTTAGGCATGGCCCCCAAGTTGATGAATGGGGCCACCCACCTATCTCCAAAATTTTAACCCAGAATTGCTCTTGTATAAAGGACATACAGGAACAAAAAGTGGAGCAGAGACTGAAGGAAAGACCATCCAGAGACTGCCCCACCTAGAGATTCATCCCATCTACACACACCAAACCCAGACAAAATTGCTGATGCCAAGAAGTGCTTGCTGACAGGAGCCTGGTACAGCTGTCTCCTGGGAGGCTCTGCCATGGCCTGACCAGTACAGATGCATAAGCCAACCATTGGACTGATCACAGGGACCATGATGGAGGAGTTAGGGGAAGGACTGAAGGAGCTGAAGGGGCCTTATCTGGCATCCATGGGAGGGGAGGCCCTTGGTCCTGTGAAGGCTTGGTGTCCCAGTGTGGGGGAATGCTAGGGTGGTGAAGTGGGAGTGGGAGTCACCCTCATAGAAGCAGGATAAGGGGGTAAGGGGAGAGAGTATAGGGGGCTTGCAAAGGGGAAACCTGGAAAGAGGATAACATTTGAAATATAAATAAATAAAATATCCCAGTTAAAAATAATTCTAATGTAAATATCTAATATGCAGGATATCTGATATGCCTGACCCCCCAAAGGGATTGCAACCCACAGATTGATAATCACTGCTCTAGAATCCACTTGTCACTCATAGGTCCAAACAATTCTCCCTGGCCCATAGAGGGTTAGTGAGTAGACAGAAAGCAGGGAAAAGGGTTGGAATAGATGGGAAGTTTACGAAGCCCACCATGAGGTTATCAGAACTTCAGTGTCAATGGTGGGAAAATTAATGGCAGTGGCCTCCAACAGAACTTCAGATAAAACACTTTAGTCCACAACAAGCCTAGTAGTGACATCAGGAAACTGCATGTCATAATCATTGTGACAATTGTTGACTGCATAATTCTAGACAGTTATTTTTCACATACATTTTTATAATTGCAGTCCCTGGAAAGCTCTGTGTGGGGTGGTATTGAAGGCTATGTATAACAAATATAGTTCTTAGTCCTTTCTGGTGCCTGACTGAGCATTCCTCACACTGTCCCCATGTTGGGAGTCATGGTATCTGTGCATCCAGTTGACACCCAATGAACTGCCGTTGGCAGCAGCCTAGCACATTTTAGCCACTGACCACCCAGCAGGCTGAGATTTTATCTCACCTCCCACCCCACATGCAAAGTCAACGATACGGTCACACAATTCTTCAATGCCCTTTACAGATAACAAGACAGAAGAAACTCGTAAATGGAGTCTTCATCCTACATGCCTAAGATGCCAGGTGGAGTTGTAAGAAAAAGTATAGAAAGGTAAAGAAAGAAATTTAAAGTTGTCTGATTTGAATTTCAATCAAGATAAAATTTTGCATATTGCCAACATTTTACTGCAGAATTTGCTAATTATGTCATTTTCATGTGGCAATTATTTATTTTAAATGCCTTAGAAAAGACTCATGGAGAGCGGTACACTATAAACATGAAAAGGCAGCTTGTAGAAACGGCAACTCTGGAGCCTGGCTCTCTGGCAGCACCGTCTGTTGTTTCTAACAATTCCCAAAGCCTGAGCAAGCGGCTGATCTCCTGTTTGTCAGTTTCCTCGTCTGTGAAATGTAGTGACGCTGGGACATAAAAAAGCAAACCAGACTTCTAAAGATGAACAGAGCTAGACGTGAGGTGAAAGTCCCAAGAGGATAAATGACATGTGCCACAGTGTTCTAGGCAGTTGTTAGTCACAAAGTTCCAAAAGCTGGTCTCTCCCAGGGTTCTGCCAGAAGGCACAACAGCCTTGGGAGTCTCGTGACCATGAATATGGTTTCCACCACATTTCATAAAGTTTGTTTTGTGATCATGAACACAAGCGATTACGTAGACAAAAGTAAATCAGAGTCACAAATATTACTGAAAAGTCAATGGAGCATCAGCAAACCTGTGATAACACTTTATGAGACACAGATGAGTTAAAGTCACTGAAAGAAAAGGAAAATGCAGAAAAATGGAATAAAAGAGAAATAGTCTCTGTGGTGATGGGAAACATAAGTCTATGGATTTGATGATCTCTAACATCACACACATGCACACTCACACACCACAGTCACATATCCATGTGTATTCATATGCACACACATGCATTCACATACACACTCATACACACATGCACACACACACTCATGAACACATACACACACATTCGTATATACACTTACGAACACACATGCACACATGCTCATGCACACTCATACACACACTCACACACATGTACACGTGCTCGCACACACCTAGGTGAGGGAGGGCCGCCCAGCTAAGCAAGCACCAGCATCCTAAGCAGGCAGACAAGTGATAAAGCTTTGCACGGGCACATCAAACCCAGTAGAAGAGTTTCATGACTTTAGCAAACTTGGAGGACCCTGTCCACCATTAAATCAATTACATAACAAAGAAGAATAAGGTGCTAAAGTTCTTCAGACAGAACATCACAAAGTCACAGTAGAGGAACTGCATAGAGGTGAAAAGACCAAAACCCATAGAACTAGGAAATGCTGCGGGAATAAGTAAAAGAAATGTTGAACAATGGGATTCAGAGTTCACGTCAACTCCGTCCAGCTGATGAAAATCCAAGGAAAAGCATTCCTCACCCTTGAGAAGAAGCTGACAAACTGATCCTAAAGTTCATGTGCACATACAGGCAGGTAAAATGGTGAGGGCAATGCTGAGAAGAAAATGACTCTGGAGGACTTGGATTTGGTATCTGCAGCCCTGGCTATGAGAGGCGATGCCAAGGACCAGGGAGGTGGCTCAGCGCACCCACAAGGAACTTGTTGCCAAGCCTCACTGCCTGCTTTTGATTCCCTGAAGCCATGTGTTAAAAGGAGAGAGATGATTCCCATATTATCCTCTGACCACCATAGGCACACTGCAGCACATGTGAAAACACACATATATACACATAAACACACACACTTACATGCACACACATGTAAAAACACACATGTACATTTACAAGCACACACATGAATGAACACCTGAAAACACATATACACAGGCAAACACACCTACAGGCACAGATGTTAAAACATGCATATACACATACAGACACACACATACATGCACAAAAATGTGAAAACATATACATATGCAGCCACACATACATGCACACACATGCAAAAATACAATAAATGCATATAAGTACACACAATGCACACATGTGTGAAAACACATATATACACATACAAACACATGCATGCATACATAGTCACAAATACATACATACACAAGCACACATGGAGAAATAATTTTTTAAAAGATAGTAACAAAAAGGGGAGAACTAAAACTTTGTACCATGGCTCATGCCTGGGGAAATCAAACTTTAATATATCTTTTTTTTTTCAAACTTTATTTTAAAAAACAAAGACAAAAGAAAAAAATTTTAAACATTTTTGCATAAATGTATACAAATACAATTGTGTCAGTGCTTGGATTTTTTTTTTCTTTTTTTTAAGGTTTGATACTCTACATTTAGGTCTTACTATTTACAATGAGCAAAAAGTACATGTAAAACAGGGTGTAACCCGGAATTAGTCAACATGTTCTTGGTGTGTAAGGATTGAGCATGACTTTTTTTTGTTTGTTTGTTTTCTTTTCTTTTCTTTTCTTTTTTTTTCTTGAACTTCACACAGTCTGTGAGTTGTTTCTGGGGCAGTCCGAGCCTCTGGGGTTAGCATCCCACTATCAGTGACTGCATATTATGTCTGTTCTTTTGTGACTGGGTTATCTCACTCAGGATGATATTCTCTAGATGCAGCCCTTTTCTTAAGAATTTGGTTAAGTCATTGTTTCTGGTGGCTGAGTAGTATTCCATTGTGTAAATGTACCACAATTTTTTTATCCATTTATCTACTGAAGGACATCTGGGTTCTTTCCAGCTTCTGGCTATTATAAATAGAGCTGCAATGAACATTGTGGTGCATGTATCTTTGTTGTATATTAAAGTGTCTCTGGGGTATATGCCCAGAAGTGGAATAGCTGGATCTTCAGGTAGTACTATGTCCAATTTTCTGAGGAATCGCCAGACTGATTTCCAGAGTGGTTGTATCAGTTTACAACCCCACCAAAGTGGAGAAGTGTTCCTCTTTCTCCGCAACCTCGCCAGCATCTGCTGTCATCTGAGTTTTGGATCTTGGCCAATCTGACAGGTGTGAAGTGGAATCTCAGGGTTGTTTTGATTTGCATTTCCCTGATGGCTAAGGATGTTGAGCACTTCCTCAGATGTTTCTCAGCCATTTGATATTCCTCAATTGAGAGCGTTTTTTTTAGCTCTGTACCCCATTTTTTAATAGGGTTGTTTGATTCTCTGGTGTCTAGCTTTTTGAGTTCTTTGTATACCTTGGATATTAGGCCTCTATCTGATCTGGAGTTGGTAAAGATCTTTTCCCATTCTGTTGGCTGCCGTTTTGTTTTCTTCACAATGTCCTTAGCCTTACAGAAACTTTGCAATCTCATTAAGTCCCATTTGTTAATCTTTGACCTTAGAGCTTGAGCCATTGGTGTTTTGTTCAGAAAATTTTCTCTTGTGCCTATGTGTTCTAAGGTTTTCCCTACTTTCTCATCTAATAGTTTCAGTGTATCTGGTTTAATGTGGAGATCTTTGATCCACTTACACTTGAGCTTTGTACAAGGAGATAAGAAAGGGTCTATTTTCATTCCTTTGCATGCTGAGTGCCAGTTGGACCAGCACCATTTGTTGAATAGGCTGTCCTTTTTCCATTGAATGTTTACGGCTCCTTTGTCAAAAATCAGGTGACCATATATGTGAGGGCTCATTTCTGGATCTTCTATTCTATTCCATTGATCCACATGCCTATTTCGGTACCAGTACCATGCAGTTTTCAGCACAATTGCCTTGTAATATAGCTTGAGGTCAGGGATAGTGATTCCTGCAGATATTTTCTTGTTGTTGAGGATGGATTTCACTATTCTAGGTCTTTTGTTATTCCATATGAAATTGCACATTGATCTTTCCAAGTCAATGAAGAACTGGGTTGGAATTTGGATGGGGATTGCATTGAATCTGTAGATTGCTTTTGGTAGGATGGCCATTTTTAAAATGATCCTTCCAATCCATGAGCATGGGAGATCTTTCCATTTTCTGAGATCTTCCTCGATTTCCTTATTTAGAGGTTTGAAGTTCTTGTCATACAGGTCCTTCACTTGCTTAGGAGAGTCACACCAAGGTATTTCATAGTTTTTGTGACTATTGTGAAGGGCATCTTTTCCCTAATTTCTTTCTCCACATGTTTGTCCTTTGAATATAGGAAGGCTACTGATTTGTTTGAGTTGATTTTGTATCCAGCCACTTTGCTGAACTTGTTTATCAGCTGGAGGAGTTCTCTGGTGGAATTTTTGGGGTCACTTAAGTACACTATCATGTCATTTGCAAAGAGTGATGTTTTTACCTCTTCCTTTCCTATTTTTACCCCCTTGATCTCCTTTTGCTGTCTAATTGCTCCAGCCAGGACTTCCAGTACTATGTTGAATAGGTAGGGGGAGAGTGGGCAGCCTTGTCGAGTCCTTGATTTTAGTGGGATTGCTTCAAGTTTCCCACCGTTAAGTTTGATGTTGGCTGTTGGTTTGCTGTATATTGCTTTTATTATGTTTAGGTATGGACCTTGGATTCCTGTTCTTTCCAGGACTTTTAACATGAAGGGGTGTTGGATTTTCTCAAATGCTTTCTCAGCATCTAGTGAGATGACCATGTGATTTTGTTCTTTGAGTTTGTTTATATGGTGGATTACATTGATGGATTTCCTTATATTAAACCATCCCTGCATCCCAGGGAGAAGCCTACTTGGTCGTGGTGAATGATTGTTTTGATGTGTTCCTGGATTCAGTTTGCAAGGATTTTGTTGAGTATTTTTGCATCAATGTTCATAAGTGAGATTGGTCTGAAGTTCTCTTTCCTTGTAGGGTCTTTGTGTCGTTTAGGAACGAGGGTTATTGTAGCCTCAAAAAATGAGTTAGGTAGTATTCCATCTGATTCTATCTTGTGGAATAGTTTGGAGAGTATTGGTGTTATGTTCGCAATAAATGTCTGATAAAATTCTGCACTGAACCCGTCTGGACCTGGGCTTTTTTTGGTTGGGAGGCTTTTGATGACTTCTTCTATTTCTTTAGGTGTTATGGGATTATTTAGATGGTTTACCTGGTCCTGGTTTAACTTTAGGATCTTGTATCTGTCTAGGAATGCATCCATTTCCTTCAGGTTTTCCAACTTTGTGGAGTATAGGTTTTTGTATTAGGATCTGATGATTTCTTGAATTTCTTCAGTTTCAGCTGTTATGTCTCCACTTTCCTTTCTGATTTTGTTAATTTGTATACTCTCTCTTTGCCCTCTAGTTAGTCTGGCTAGAGGTTTATCAATCTTGTTGATTTTCTCAAAGAACCAGCTCTTGGTTTTGTTGATTCTTTCACTGTTTTTTTTTTTTTCTATTTGGTCTATTTCTGCCCTAATTTTGATTATTTCTTGCCATCTACTCTTCTTGGATGTATCTGCTTCCTTTTGTTCTAGAGCTTTTAGCTGTGCTGTCAAGTTGGTGATGCATGTTCTCTCCAGTTTCTTTTTGGAAGTGCATAGGGCTATGAGTTTTCCTCTCAGTACTGCTTTCATTGCATCCCATAGGTTTGGCTATGTTGTGTTTTTGTTGTCATTGAATTTTAGAAAGTCCTTAATTTCTTTTTTTATTTCTTTTTTGACCCTGCTATCGTTTAACAGAGCGTTGTTTAGTTTCCATGTGTATGTAAACTTTTTGTTGTCTTTGTTGTTGTTAAAGACCAGCCTTAGACCATGGTGATCTGAGAGGATGCATGGGAGTATTTCAGTCTTCTTATATCGATTGAGGCTCATTCTGTGTCCAATTATGTGGTCAATTTTCGAGAAGGTGCCATGAGGTGCTGAGAAATAGATATCTACAGAACATATCATCCTAAAGTAAAAGGTGTATTCTTTTACTTTAGGATGATATGTTCTGTAGATATCTACTAATTCCAGTTGGTTCATTGTCTCTGCTAGTTTTACAGAGTGTCCTTGTTCAGTTTCTGTTTCCATGATCTGTCCATTGAAAAGAGTGGGGTTTTAAAGTCTCCCACTATTATTGTGTGGGATGAAATGTATTTTTTGAGCTTTAGTAGGGTTTCTTTTAGTAATGTGGGTGCTTTTTGTATTTGGAGCATATATGTTAACGACTGAGAGTTCCTCCTGACAGATTTCCCCTGTAATGAGTAAAAAGTGTCCTTCCTTATCTTTTTTGATAACTTTTGGTTGGAAATTTACTTTATTCGATATTAGAATAGCCACTCCAGCTTGCTTCTTGGGGCTGTTTGCTTGGGAGTTTTCTTTCCCAACCTTTTACTCTGAGATAGTGTCTGTCTTTGTCTCTGAAATGAGTTTCCTGTATGCAGCAAAATGCTGGATTTTGTTTATGTGTCCAGTCTGATAGCCTATGTCTCTTTATTGGGGAGTTGAGTCCATTTATTTTAATAGATATTAAGGAATAGTGGTTGCTGTTTCCTGCTATTATTGCTTTTGTAGGTTGAGTTGTGTCTGTGTCTCTTTCTTCTTTTGGTTTTCTTGCTTAGGAGTTTTCTTGTTTTTACTAGGATGTAGTTCCCCTCATTGTATTGGGTTTTCCACTTATAATTTGTTGTAGTGCTGGGTTTGTGGTCAGATATTGTGTAAATTTAGATTTGTCTTGAAATATCTTCATCTCTCCATCTATGGTGATTGATAGTTTTGCTGGGTATAGCAGCTTGGGCTGGCACTTGTGCTCTCTTTGGGTCTGCATGATGTCTTTCCAGGCCCTTCTAGCTTTAATAGTCTCTGTTGAGAAATCAGGTGTGATTCTGATTGTTCTGCCTTTATATGTTACCTGAGCTTTTCCCCTTACTGCTTTTAGTATTTTTTCTTTGCTTTGGGCACTTGGTGTTTTGACTATTATGTGTCTGGAGGAATTTCTTTTCTGGTCCAACCTATCTGGAGTTCTGAAGGCTTCTTTTATGCTCATGGTCATCTCATTCTTAAGGGTAGGGAAGTATTCTCCTACAATTTTGTTGAAGATATTTACTGTGCCTCTTAGTTGATATTCTTCTCCCTCTTCTATTCTTATTATCCTTAGGTTTGGTTGTCTCATTGTGTCCTGGATCTCCTGGACATTTTGGGTTAGGAGCTTTTTAGTTTTTGCATCTTTTCTGGCTGTTTTGTCTATGTTTACAATGTCGTCTTCTGCCCTGATATTCTCTCTTCCATCTCTTGTAGTCTATTGGAAATGCTTGCTTCTATAACTCCTGATTTCTTTTTTAGGTGTTCTATCTCTAGGGTTATCTCTTTTTGTGTTTTCTTTATTGTGTCAATTTCCATTTTAAATTCCTTCTTCCATTCCTTCATCTCTTTGGTTCTGTTTTCCTCTAGTTCTTTGAGTCCCTTGGGTGTTTTTCTTGTTTCCTCTTTAAAAGCTTCTGATTCTTTTTGCTTTTCCTCCCATTCTTGTTTAAGGATCTCTATCAGTGTCTTGAGGTATGACTTTAGGTCTGTGTCTTCTTTTTCTGGAGTGTTTGGCATTCCAATGTTTGCTGTGATGGGAGAGCTGGGTACTGGTGTTGCCAGGTTGTCTTGGTTTCCTTGGGATATTCTCTTTCGCTTTCCTCTTGCCATCTTGTTGTCAGTGATATGTTCTTGCCTTTCCCTTGTATCTGGTCTGTGTCCCTGGATCTTCACTGGTCCAGGTGGCGGATGGTCTGAGCCCTGTTCTGTGCCCCAAAGTTGCCGGGTGGGAACAGAGGTCCCAGTGCTGGGTTCCTGGTCCCTGGATCAGGCAGGGCAGGGGCACACTTTCTGTGTGCACTCGGCAGAGATCTCTCTGCTCCCTGGCTGCCCAGATTCCCTACTCACCAGTCTTTAAACCTTTGGGAACTGCTGGTCCAGGTGGCAGATGGGCCGAGTTCTGTTCTGCACCCCAAAGTCGCCGGGTGGGAACAGAGGTCCCAATGCTGTGTTCCTGGTCCCTGGATCAGGCAGGGCAGGGGTGCGCTTTCCATGTGCACTCGGCAGAGATCTCTCTGCTCCCTGGCTTCCCAGATCTCCTTTTCACCAGTCTTTAAACCTTTTTTCCAAACTTTAATATATCTTAAATATAAATTTAATCTCCAAAATTAGAAAACCTCTGCAGGAAGCATAGGAAATAATATTTGTGACTTTTAAAAGACATTTAAAAAATGACATAAGTAACAATGCATCATTTTTTAATTTATAAGCTGCTTCTAGTTCCAATTTGTAAAATGGAATTTAAAATGTCTGCTCTTTCAAATACTGTCCTGAAAAAAAAATTCTGAAAACCACTGGAAAGTGAAAAAAAGCATTGCCTGTTTGCTGAACACATTGAAGAAAAGTCTATCATATGTAAAGAACTCTTAGAACACAATGATTATGAAAATCATCTGGAAAGGGAGGGATAGTACCTTGGGATGATTCACTAAGACAGAGTCACAACAAGAGGCACAAAAATGTGGGAATTAGTTATCCATTGAAAAATGTGAATTTGAAACAGAAAGCACTAAACTCTTAATGAAACAATCAAAATTTAAAAACGGCTAGGGTTGGCAAGCTATTATTCAACAGGAGTCCTCATATACTGTTGCTGACGGTAGAAATGGTACAAACACCTCAGAAAAGATTTGGTGATGCCTTAATAAAGTAAATATGCACTTATAATGTGAATCCCTCTCCTTAGCCCAGGAAAGAGAAAAAAACATACATCCACGTATAAACATGCGAGCTTCTCCTCACTCTGTCTTGGGATCTCCAAACTGCAGCTAGCACATTTCCCTCAGCAAGCCCATGAAAAAGCAACTGCACCCTGCCATTCAGTGGACTAATACTCAGAATACATACACAGCTACAGCCCTGCATGGTGGCTTATGGAGGCAGTGAAAGAATTTCACTGTTCTTTATCCTCGTGACAGAGAAGCTCGGTCACCCCACAGACATGGCAAGTGTGAACAGGACGCACCACCCACTCATCCTGGATAGCCTAGGCACTCAGACAGCAACAGAACAGAATGATAGCAAGCCTTCAAGAAGTAAAGAAAGGATTATCCTTGCTTCTTACATAAGCCCCCGGAAACTAAGCACACACTGGTGGATCTGTCCTGCCTCTCATCTGACGGCTATAATGGAGTCTTTCTAGGAGGCATCTGAGGTCACAGATCAACAAAGACAGCAACTTACCTATTGCATTAAGCATGTGGTGACAGAAAGACCAGGAAACGTTGTTTTTATTCTTAGGTGCTCCGAAGATGCAGGATGGAAGAGGGAAATGCATTTAATGTATCCAAGAGGGATATGGGTCCACCAAGAAGCCCTTATTTAAAATAAGTACATAATGGGGAGAAGCACTGAATAGTATAAGAAGTGCTTGCAGGAAATAGAAATGGTGATGGAGGATGATAAAGAATTATTTTTAATATAGCTTTTAAACATATTCTTGAAAGTGATAATGTTTGTAAGCTATTTCTAAGAGAAAACAGAACAGTAACATTTTGATAGGTGATTTTAGCACTGCCAGGAAGACTGCTTGCCTTAGGTTAGTCCTGAGAGATGGATCTAGCACTAAGGCTTTGTGCTTCAGGGCAGAATCATTAGTTTTTAAAGTTTAGCATTGCTTATACAAGCTGTATTTGACATACTAACTGCTGCAGCTCTTGCGGAGATGTTTGGGTAGCGGTGGCTGGCCAGTCTCCTATTAGAAACGGGGATAGGGTATCAATTATTGGTGCTGACAAGGTATCACATAGCTGTGGAAATGCAAGTCAACCTGATCTATTTTCATCCATGCATTATGTGCTATGGCAGGTTCACACTCACTTTTGAAACATTTATACTCAGAGCATTAAAGGAAACTGCTTGTCCCAGAGAAAGATGACAGGCAGTTATCCCTCCTCAGATGTGTCATTGGAAGGTGTATTCCTTTGTCACATCTGCATCCAGTTCTAAAAGCTTTTGAAATGCTGACAGGCCTCCATTACCAGATCAAATAGCCCTTACCTGCCCCTGTGCAGCAATGCCCGGAGAAGAGTGGAGTAAGAGTCTTTTGTGCCTATACATTGTCTCTTGGTATATTAATTAGCACCGGGCCATGGTGTATATTTAAGAAAACATACTAGGCTTTTTAGCTCATCTTGGTGCTCAAACTACAGGAAAAGCTGTGTCAGGGTCAAGCTGGGTCATTTCATTTAAATAAAAAGAAGGATCACACACAAAAAATTGTTCTTTACAAACCTGTGAACTGCATGATTCATTACAGTAATTGTATAGTCTTTGCAATAATAATATCGCTGCCTGTCTTACATAATATAGCAGTATCTCTCTGTACAGTTAAAGAGACTCTCACAACAAACTAACATGGCCAGTATCGCTGTAACAGATCGCACACCACTACCCATAAATCGAGTTCTCACTGATAAATAGGTCTGTCATTTGAAACGAGAAACAAAATCTCTGTGGCGCTCAGCTTTTTCACCTTTAAGGATAGCAATTTTGGACAAATCCTAAATGTATGGTTTAGGTAACCTTCAGGTTCCGGGTAAGGGGTCGTTAAGAAATGTTCTTCAGGGTTATAAGCAGATATCTCTTGGTCAGTACTTTTAAAGAGGAAAGAATGTTTATACTAATGGTACAACCTTATGGAATTATTGACAGCGTAGTCTAATGGATCATTATTAGAATGATATAGAGATAGGTACTTGTGATAACTATATATCTATTGGCTTGAGTCTTGTATTTTTTTACAGTTGGTAACATACAACTCCAACCATCACACTTGTTAATAGGCATACTATGTTTTTATCTGTTTGAAAACTCTTGAACAAGTCTACTAGTGCACTCCTATAAGTCCAAGACTAAAAAAAAGTCTGGGGCAGGGGGATCACTCAAGTCCTTGACTATCCTGGGCTACATTTACTATGACACTCAGTCAAACCAATCAAGCAAACAAACAAACAAAAACATGTATTTTAAAGCATGAATAACCATTCCAATAGTATAATGCCTTTATGCCCCACCCCCAAACTCCAGCAGAGCAAATGAGGCATCGTCACAGGAGCTGTTTACCAAATCAGGCTGGAAAATGGCATACTGATCGTTTAGATAGTTCAGTGTCTTGGTGGAAAAGCAAGATCTAAAGTGATTAACTGACAGTAAGAAAAATTGGTTTATAATGATTTTCTGCCAGTCAGCTCCACAAGAGCATACTCATGGTCAGAATCCCAGATTCACCCCCCAGAGAGGAGGTGAGTTCTACACATTTGTTAAATCTTGCCATTCCTCATGGTGATGGTTTGTATATGCTTGGCCCAGGGAGTGGCACTATTTGAAGGCGTGGTAGTTTGTTGTGTACTTTGTTGGGGTAGTTGTGTCACTGTGCGCCTGGTCTAATTCTTTAGTCCTACCTTCCTGGAAGTGAGTCTTACTAGCAGCCTTCAGATGAAGATGCAGAACTCTCAGCTCCTCCTGCATTATACCTGCCTGGATGCTGCCATGCTCCTGCCTTGATGATAATGGACTGAACCTCTGGACCTGTAAGCCAGACCCAATTAAATTTTGTCCTTATGAGAGATGCCTCGGTCATGGTGTCTGTTCACAGCAGTAAAACCCTAATACATCCATTAAACAAATTTGGTTTGTTTTGGTTTGGTTACCATTGGCCACATTTGGAGGACTTTCATTAAGAAAGACACATTCCCCCCACCCCAAAGAATCCAGTTCCTAGTGGCGGAGGCTGCACTGTCAGCCATGTAAGCAGATTGACAGTTGAGGGTAGAACCTGAGGGGAGGGACACTAGACAGCGGTTTGGTGAGAGAAATCTTTGGAGACAACATGCTTCCTAGATTGAGAGTGATGGAGAAGGAGTTAGCTGAGCAGGATGCACTGTGCAGACAGACGACGTGAGGAGCCTGGCTCTGGATAAGAGGCTAATGAGCCACCGGGAAGCCTTACCTTTGTCACACTAACCGGAGAGCCTCAGGACATGGTCTGATCTCACTGAAGCTTGCTAGACTGTATCTTAAAACTGCAACTGTGAGCTGCTGAATGGAATGGCCGGTGCCACTCGTAATTCAATCTTCATTAATCAAGATGGTCAGGCAGCAGATTTCAAAAGCGGCATCGGCTACCAGCAATAGCCAGTGCTGGCTGGGAGATAAGAATTGGTTATCGGAGAAGCAAGCTTGGCGGGCATTCAGGGGAAAAAAAGCATCCAAATGAAAGGGAAGCATCCAAATGAAATCATTAGGAGAGCCTAGCGGCTGTGTGCCTAGGGCTCAGAAATGAAGAGCCCAGGAAGTGAAAGCTACAGTGAACCAGCTAAGTAGGAAAGGGCTTGGAAATCTTCACCCCACAAACATCCCAAAATACATCCACTGGTATTGCTTAATTTGAAAGAGTATTCCTTCCCTTAATGGGAGATTCACGCTAAAATAGAGATCTAGTGTTTTCTTACTCTTTTGTATGTTCCATTAACTGAGATTTAGTACACTGTACACGTCTCTTATACAGGGTATATTAAGATATAGAGCCATCAGCCTTCTTTAAAAAACAAATCAATATAGGCATTTGAATAAATATTTATCCAACATGAATGTTGGTTACATAGAGAGTCATAGTATTAGAATGAAAAATGAGATTTTTTTCCCACACATTTCAAAGCAATCAGCATTGTCACTTACAGGTTTCTGTCCCAAAACCACAAGTGTGCTGATGTGTGACAGCCCCAACTCTCCATGAATACTGGCAGAGTCCTCCTCATCTACAAATCAAACTCATTAAAATGGTGATCTGCTTTTAGACAACTGAATCAATGATAGGCTTGAGCAGTCACCTTGTCATGTTTTATAATGTGTCACGTTACCATGACAAATTTGTCTTCAATATGCAAGCACACACCATTCACCAACCATGTAAGGAAAACACCATTGCCGTTTCTAACACAGCTCTAAATTTATCCCCCAAATATAATTTTCATATCAATAGCCCAGAGCATTGTGAAAATAATTTGTATGCACATTGGTCTGAACTAAAAAACAGATTATAAATGAGATTTTTATAGAAAAGCTAGGCATATGGTGAAAACTTCTCCTTTGAGCTAATTCCTGCCTACATGTTGTGGGCGAGGGGAGGTTGAGTGTTTTAGCTGGACAGTCTACAGGGCTCAGAGTTTATAATCCATGAAGTTCTATAAGCCAACTTTGGCACCAGGTAGGTCTAGAAACAAAAATTGTTAATGATAAAAATTATCTGCACAATCAGGAAAAAGGTTTGTTGATTGCATCAGAATCAGGTAAAATATCTCCATGTATGCTACATGTGAGCATTCAGTTCTCTAAGATCCTCAGGTCCTGATTCCATGAACTAGTGTTTAAACAAGATCATGGCATTTCTTTCCTTTCTAAGGCCTCCCAGCATCTCAGGTACTCTTTCCACTTAGTAAATGGTTCCTAAAATCATTAGTGGTCTGTCAGTGAGACATTTCTTTTTTCTTTTTTTTAAGATTTATTTATTTATTTATATGAATACATTGTAGCTATCTTCAGACATACCAGAAGAGAGCATCAGATCCCATTACAGATGGTTATGAGCCACCATGTGGTTGCTGGGAATTGAACTCAGAACCTCTAGGAGAGCAGTCAGTGCTCTTAACCGCTGAGCCATTCCCCCAGCACCAGTGAGACATTTCTTATTTCACAGAGAACATGTAACCACCTCAAGAAGAGTCAGATGTTGGCAGGAGTCCAGTTTGCTTCCAGAAGAACTTCCAGCCTTCGCCCACTGTGCTAGAACTTGACTTTGACTCTCCTTGTTTCTGTTAAAAATGCCACGGGGTCAAGGCATTTCGGGAGGTTTTACCTGCCTTCCCAAGTCTATTTGAGAGTTGCCCTAAAGGCCCATTGTATGCCCAGCTGTGGTTTTTCTGAAATACCAGTTCAGTGTTTGAACTGTGACAGACCTTCTGAGAACTGAGTTCTCCATAGCAGTGGTTTGGTCTAGATGCTCTTGGTTCTCACTGGAAGTATCTGTGTTTTGCCCAAACATCAGAACACAATCCCCACTTTTATCTCCTCCTTGCTTCATAGAGCCATCTTCCAGCTATAGCACAGACACACAAACAGTCCTCACCCACTCCCCATCCTTCTGACACTGTCTCTGCTTATTTGTAATGAACAGCGGCTGCTGGGATGCAGACACAGGCAGAAGAACTAACAGCTCCAGAAGGCTGTCTTGAAAGAATGGTTTCTAATCAGATCTAGATATCATCAGGCTAGGAAATCCCAGGAGACAGGAAACACAGTGAGCCATTTCAGTGTCCAAACCACATTTTACTGCAGGTCATGAATCTAGGAGGGGGAAGCCATGTCAGCTAGATTCATGGATAAGGAAAAACTACTCTAGAGAGACCACAGCAGCTGCAGTCTAGAAGGTGAAAGAACCTTTGAGCAGAGAGAGCCAAGTTTGGAGACCACCCCCCTTAAGTCTTAACCCAAATGTTGAACAGAACCCAAATGTGACAAAGTGACTCAAGACAATGAAAGAAATACCTCAAACAGTTATAGGAGAAATGATTATGTAGCTGCCAATTAGATTACCAAAGTTTAGAATTCAAAGGACATTAGTAGTCACAATAAGATCTTTTGAGTTTTGCCATGGTTTTGTGGATCAAAATATATAACCCTGGACTGTGTGATTATAATTCAAGTTAACAGCGCTCAAGAGCAAGGCTCAAAATGACTCATGTCCAGTCAAATTGATTATTCACCATAACAAACTTTGCAGCAGTTTTAGAAATACTAGCATGTATATCACCCTTTACAGTTAAAATCAGAGTGATCTAGAAATTTTAAAAAATTTAGAAATATCAGAATATGGTACATATTTCTTTAAACCCAAGAAACAAAGGAAGGTAGATCTTGATGAGTTCAAGGCCGGCCTAGTTTGCATAGAGGGTTCCAAGCCAGCCATGGATGGGTGGATGGATGGATGGATGGATGGATGGATGGATGGATGGATGGATGGATTGAGGATGGATGGATGGATGGATGGATGATGGATGGATGGATGGATGGATGAATAAACAAATAAATGAAAAGCTCACTTCACTCATAATGATCAGGGGACAGTCAATCACTTGAGAGTGACCTAGAAGTTACTCATTTGATAGAATTTGTAGAAAAAGACATTAAAATTATTTCGGTGAGCACACTCCATATGTTCAAAAATAATAAAAGAATTGATGTACAAATTAGAGATATTAATGATTTGAAAGTTTACTCAGACTGTTAGTAACTAAGAACTGCATGGTGTGTTACAAACTGGAAATATTATAAATATAAAATATCCACAAAATGAAACAGTCAGCTATCTCAAAAGACATTAAGATTAATTTCATGATTTTTCTGTGATAAGGAATAATTTTCTGATTGGACATATTACTACCTGAGGACTCAGCTATACCACTCCTGGGCATATAACCAAAAGAAGCTCCAACATCTAACAAGGACACGTTCCACCATGTTCATAGCAGCCTTATTTATAATAATCAGAAGCTGAAAATAACCCAGATGTTCTTCAACAGAGGAATGGCTACAGAAATTATGCTACATATACACAATGGAGTACTACTCAACTATTAAAAACAATGATTTCATGAAATTCCTAGGCAAATGGAACTTGAAGCTATCATCCCGAGTGAAGTAACCCAGACACAAAAGAACACTCATGGTATGTACTCACTTATAAGTGAATACTAGCTCAAAAAGCTTGGAATACCCAAGAAAGTATTCACAGAAGTTATGAAGCTCAAAGAGAAGAAAGGCCAGAAGGTGGAGTACTCAGTCCTTCTTAGAAGGAAGAACAAAACACTCATGGGAGGAAATAAAGGGACAAATAGAGGAGCAGGGATTGGAGCAAAGATTATCTAGAGACTGCCTCACCTGGGGATCCATCCCACATGCAGCCACTAAACCTGAGCACTATTGCTGATGCCAAGTAGTGCTTCCTGGTAGGAACCTGATATGGATGCTCCTCCTTAAAGGCACCACGAGAGACATACTGATACAGAGGAGGATGCTTGCAGCTAACCATCAGACTGAACACGGGGACCCTAATGAAGGAACTAGAGAAATGACTGAAGGAGCTGAAATGGTCTGCAACCCAATGGGAAAAACAAAATGATTAACTAACCAAACCCACCACAGCTCCCAGAGACTAAAACACCAACCAATGAGTTTGCATGGAGAGACCCATGACTCCAGGTGCATATGCAGCAGAGGATGGCATTCTTTGCCATCAATGGGAGGAGAGGCCTTTGGTCCAGCAAAGGCTCATTTTCCCAATATAGGGGAATGCCAAGGTGCTGAAGTGGGAGAGGGTCGTTGGGAGAGGGAGCACCTTCATGGAGACAATGAGACAGGGAGGGTATTGGGGGGAAGGGGATAACATCTGAAATGTAAATACAGAAAGTATCCAATAAAAAATAAACAATTTTCTGAAAAGTGTAGATGTTGTGGGAAGACACCTACCTCATCGTCAGCCACACAGAAGCAAACACATATATCACACATAATACTTAATAATGGCAACAATGGCTGTTAATGACCAAAGCATTTACTACATACTACACTGCAGTTTATTAGTATTTTAGAGTATATTCCTTTAATCTACATAAAATGCTTAGTGTGAGATGGCACCTTTTCTTTATCAACACAAACCATGTATAGCTCACTACACTTGCTGTGTCTCTTCACTATGCTGAGAAGCTATTTTTGAGCAGCTGACCTATACCTTCTAGGTGTACGTGAGCACACTCTGATGCTCACAGTGATATATGACTACAGCAGGATTTCTCTTCTGTGGGTTTTTTTTTTTTTTTTTAACTTTCATGTTTCAGAACCAGCGAAAAAGAAGCAAACACATTATCATGCAATCCGAGTTTTATGACAGATTGGCAAATTAAGCATCTGTTAGGAGCCATGAAAACATTCAGCGTGAGAAGCCATGGTGCCTGTGAAGCTCATATTTATTCAAGACGAGTCTAGTGAAACACTCTGGCAGATGCTTTACAGACTGAATGTACACAAGCGAGTATTTCCCTTCTTAGCCACAACATAGTATAAAACCAGCCATTGTGTTGTTGATCAGCCTTCAGTTGTAATTTTATACAATACAAATGATACACATAATCATAAGTTACACAACTACAAATTATTATATATGGAAAGCTATTAAATGTCATCATAAAAAAAGACATAATTAACCTCTCCATTAAGAAACATTCAAATATGTAAAATAATGGTATAAGAAAAAGAACGCTTTTGGTCACACATTGATTTGTGCAAATTTGAAGTGCTAGGCACAATGTTGCAGTTTAATTTATGAATGTGAATATAGTTACATACACTTTCTGTGATATTAATAAATGTATTTCCTGGGCAGAGCTCTCTGTATCCAGACCCTGCTGGGAAAAAGCTGGTCTCCCATGAGGGCTGACACACGTGAGAGCACAGGTGAGACCACCACCTCTGCGCAAATTCCTGGTCCAAGAGGAACCCACCTGGAGTTCTCAGGACACAGGAACGGAGTAGCAGTATGGAACGGGATCCTTCTGGTTTTTGTTTGCTTCTGGAGCTGACCCTGTGCCAGAGCTCACCATACCCAGATTTCTCTGGAAGAAAGCTGGTCTCCAGAGTGCTGACACACTGGAAATTATAGATAAGACCACCACTTCTGCTCTGAGGGAACTGCCTGGAGCTTTTCAGATACAGAAATCAAGGAGCAGTTTGCAACAGGATCTTTCCCGTCAGTTTTAGTGTGTGCCCTGTGCTGACCCTGTGACACAGCACTCTTTACCTAGAACCTGCTGGAAGAAAGATGGCCCCCCAGTAGTGCTGACACACAAGCTTAGAAAAGGGTGATGCCACTGTCAGAATCAGCAAGACCAGCTAAGAGCAGAGATAAGCAGATGGCAAGAGGTAAGTCCAAGAACCTAAGCAACAGAAGCCAAGGCCACTTGGTAGCATCAGAACGAAGTTTCCCCATCACAACAAGCCCTGGATACTGCATCACACCAAAAATGCAAGCTTCTGACTTAAAATAACAACTGATGATAATGTTAGAGGACTTTAAGAAAGTCATAAATATCTTTCTTAAAGAAATACAGGACAACACGGGTAAATAGGAAGAAACCCTTAAAGAGGAAACACAAATCAACCAAAACAGGTGAAGAAACTGAACAAAACCATCCAGGATCTAAAAATGGAAATAGAGAAAATCACCAAGGGAAACAACCCTGGAGATGAAAAAAAAAAAAAAAAAAAAAACCTAGGAAAGCGATCAGGATTCATAGATGCAAGCATCACCAACAGAATACAAAAGATAGAAAAGAGAATTTCAGGGGCGGAAGATATAGAAAACATTGACACAGCAGTCAAAGAAAATGCAAAATGCAAAAAGCATGCTAACTGAAAACGCCCAGGACATCCATGACACAATGAGATTAAACCTGAGGATGATAGGTATAAAAGAGAGCAAAGACTCACAACTTAAAGGGTCAATAAATATCTTCAACAAGATTATAAAAGAAAACTTCCCTAATCTAAAGAAAGAGATGCCCATAAACATTTTTTAAGTCTACAGAACTCCAAATGGATTGGACCAGAAAAGAAGTTACTCCTGTCACATAATAGTCAAAACCCAAAATGCACAAAAAATTTATAGAAAAACTTTTAAAGGGAAAAAGGCCAAGTAACATATAAAGGCAGACCTATCAGGATCACACCAGACTCTCAACAGAGACTATGAAAGCTAAAAGATCAGGGACAGATGTCATGCAGATTCTCAGAGAACACAAATGCCCTCCCAGGCTACTATATCCAGCAAAACCCTCAATTAACATAGATGGAGAAACCAAAATATTCCAAGACAAAACGAAATTTACACAATATCTTTCTACAAAACCATCATAGAAGCAGTGGGAATGGGGATGGGATACAGATTTATGGAATAGAAACCAGGAAAGGGGATAACATTTGAAGTGTAAACAAAATATATCTAATAAAAAAGGAAAAATATAAATGTATTTCCTTTCATGTTTATTAACTCATAAGCCAAATATTATGCTAAAATGCTTTAAGTACCTTTTCACTACAATAACATCAATTTGGGGGTAACTAGATAGGTTTAAATATAGAAAAATATAAAATACTAATAATTACTTTCTGCAGCATCTCATAGAAGGAGCATTAGGCCATATGTGTTTTTTCAGTTACTCAAAAATTCTAACAACTGCATAGAAAGAGTTTAGTAATAAATAGACTCAAATGAGTAAAGAGGTATTCTCTTCAGAGTTGATCTTCAAGTAGATAAGTTAAAGGTAAATATGAATTCAATCTCACAGACCTTTATGTATTAGTATTTTTATCCTACTTGATAACATCTTCAAAACACTGTATTATTGCCTCTACTGGTAATCACAGATAAACCTTAACTTCTTTAAAAAAAAAAAAACTTGATTAATGTTTACATGTTCATAAAACTATGATCTTATTCCAAAGCTTTATGGGAATAAAGTTATCAATTAATCAATTAAAAATAGCGCACTCCTGTTTCAGTCCATTTGACCTGCTTCACTAAAATACAGGAAGTCAGAAGATGGTCAATAACCCCAATCGATTTCTCTCAGATTTTTCATGTTGTCAAACCCAAGAATAAGACCTCACAGACCAGAAGGGACATTTTCTGGTTCTCATATGAAACTTTCCACCAAGTTCTGAATGCAAAACATTTCTCTGGGAGCCAATGTACAGATGACCTAGTTTCTGATTGCCTCCACACACACGTTACCTTTTATGATGACCACATTGGTAACAAAGTTTCGATATATTAAGTTAAGGGAACACCTTAAATCCATTTATAGTTATAATTGGTATATACAACACTATAAACTGATGTCTGCAGAGCTATTTCTACACAGTCCCCAAGTAACACACTCAACACTTGAAATAGTTAAGTGTGTGTGCAATTTAGCATTAATCTCTTAGTAGGATATAAACAAATCACCGTGCTCTACCTTAGATTTCCAGTAACTGTTTATCTTTCATAAATGAAAATGTACCAATGACTCCCAACTCTCTCTTCATGTTGACACCTACAACCGCTTGATTACTCTCTGGTTCCGAGAGTTCAATTTTTTGTTTGTTGTTGTTTTTAGTTTCCTACAGATATACAATCACACAGTATCTGATTTTCAGTGTCCAGTTTATGACATCAATTTTTTTCAAAATGAGAAGATTTACCTATTGTTAAGGCTAAATTGTAATGAGCTAGGTGAATAGAAAGACAAGATAGATCAATAGACTGTAGGTAGGTAGGTAGGTAGATAGATAGATAGATAGATAGATAGATAGATAGATAGATAGATAGATTGATTGATAGATGATAGATAGATAGATGATGATAGATAGATAGATAGATAGATAGATAGATAGATAGATAGATAGATAGATAGGTAGGTAGATGTTGGATAGAATATACTTCTTTTGCACTCATTCCTGGACAGACACTTGGATTGTCTTAAATCACAGATAGTGTTAAATAATGCATAATAAACAGAGAGTGCAGATATCTGAGAAATGTTGTTCTCGTTTCTCTTGGATATATTCTCAGACGTGACACTGCTGGACCATATAGCAGTTCTGCTTTTAAGTTTTAAGAATCTCCATACTGTTTGCCATGGTGCTATACCAATTTACATTTCCGTTAATTGCATACAAATGCCTACTTATATGTTATGTTTGTTTGTATAACTGGAAATTAAACCCAGAGTGCACATGCTTATGTAAATGGTCTACCACAGAGCTGCAACCACAGTCCTCTCATGTACATTTTTAATCAATGTTTTTTCTTCTCTGTAATAAAAAGCTTTCTAACAGGTGGTCATCTTATGGTGGCGGTAATACTTACATGAACCATGTGCTATTTTTATCTATGGCCATAGAGTAAAATGATTACCTTAGTTAGGCAAATGAATCTATCAGTTTCCATACGTCTGTGTGTGTGTGTGTTTGTGTGTGTGTGTGTGTGTGTGTGTGTACATACTAAGAACAGATAAAACTCTCTTTTAGTAACATTTCAGTATATGACGTCATTGACTGCAGCTCTCATCCTTCACCTCTAGACTCACTATGATGTCATTAACTGTACCCTTGTCCTTCACCTGTAGACTTACTCCTAGTGGCTGTGATTAGCTGTGATGCTGAGTATCTTTGTATGCCCTGGGTGACCACCTGTATGGATTCTTTGGAATATTGTCTATTCTGGATTTGAACATTGTTTAGTTGGATGGTTTGAAGCTTTTGTGATGTTGATTTTTTGAGTTGTGTGTGTATTTTAGGTATTAATATGTTTTATATTATGTTTTGTAAGCTATTTTTTGCTATTTTGAAATTTTTCTTTAACTGGATGTTTCACTGACTATACAGAAGATTTGGTGTAAGATCATCCCACCTACTCAACTTTGGTGAAAATAAACATTCTTTGCCAAGGACTTTTCCCCAAACTCCCCTCACCCTCAGATGTATGTCTCATTTGCACATCTTTATACTAGGTTTGATTTTTTTTGAATGTGTGCTTACATGCACGGATCTGTAGATTCAAGCTCTTGTTTTACACTTGGGTAACCAGTTGTCTCAGCCTCCATTACTAATGAGATAAAAAAGGGATTATCTTCACTTAGGATCCTCATTGTGTCTGAGACAGCTTTCTAAGAACTCCTCATGCGTTTCTGATTATCTTTATCAGAAACTTGACCTTTTGTCTTAAATGCATCCAGCTAAGACCTCATCCCTCCTGCCTCTCATTCCTAACAGCTAGCTTGTTTGGCTCATGTTTGCGTTGTTTGCTGGTCTTTTGGGTTTTGTGGGGTTTTTTTTTCTTCATTTATTTATGCTCTGATATTCATTACTCCTTTCTTTCCTCTGCCTACTTTGGCCTCTGTTCTTGGCTTTCTAGCTTCCTGAGCTGTAATGTTACTCACTGTAGGGTTTCTCCTGTTTATAATCTGATGTTCACTAGAAATTTCTCTTAGACTGATTTTGCTGCAACCTCTTGAAATTTTCTTTCTCAGCTTGTTCAGGAAATTGAAGCTGAGAGAGGAATCACACTTTCTAAGTGAGGGCTTTACCCCTGAGCTACATTCACAGCTCACATCTTCTAAGTATTGATGTTGTATGTTTTTCTTCTTTCAAAATGTTTTAAAAATTCTGTTTCCTGAGAGCCCTCTGTGTGTGTGTGTGTGTGTGTGTGTGTGTGTGTGTGTGTGTGTGTGTGCACATGTTTGCATTTTGTTTTCCATTTTCTGTTATTGATTCCTAAATTCATCACATTATGGCCCAAAATATACTTAATATGGTTTTGATCAACTTTTAAAAAAAGATGTTTTGGGACTGGAGAGATGACTCAGCAGTTAAGAACATTGGCTGCTCTTCCAGAGGTCCTGAATCCAGTTCCCAGCAAACCCATGGTAGCTCACAACCATCTATAATGGGATCTGATGCCCTCCTCTGGTGTGTCTGAAGACAGCTACCTGTGTACTCATAAACATAAAATAATAAATAATTCTTAAAAAGAAAAAGAAGATGTCTCATGCCTAACACATTATGTCCCCAGAAGAATGTCGCCTGTGTTGAGAAGAATGTGCTCTAGACTGCAGAGAGTCGTCTTTAAACATCTACCACACTCACTTGCTCATGTTCGTGGTTACCAGGAGCTGAGCCCATGGTTCTGGCTTTAGGCACTAAAGTGGGCCTCATGTCTCGATCTTCTGGAATTAACCTAGAATATGTGTGCATGGAGTCTGTCCTGATACTGGGCAGGCTCCGTGTACGACTGCACAAGAATTGTCCCCGAGATCGGGTTTACGGGCGAGTCAATCTGGACTGGGACCGTGAAGCCGATCTCGAGGTTCACTGGCGTTTTCTCATTGGCCTGCTGTCGGGGGTTCGTGGCAAAAACGTTATAAATTATTTTGCCTATCTCATATAAAATTACTTCTCTCTGTGTGGCGTATGGCAAAGTGCCGGGAAGGGATGCTACGCCAACGGGAACCTGTCCTCGCCCTTTTCAGTGTGTTCTTTCTTTAAATTTCTGTAGTCCATCCAGGCACTGTAACCTCTCACCCTGATTCCACAGCTCCCGGAATATATTTTTGCGCATTGACGGCCACTATGGGTTGGATATTACACAACCCTGAAAGCTTGTCAGTTGAAAGCTTGGTGTGCAGTTCCGCATGCTCGTGGGTATCCTGGGAGGTGAGCGGATGCTGAGCCTCTGACCTCACGGGCGCAACAGCCCATGCAATAATTCACAGATCCGAGGGGTGGAGACACACTGCTAAAGCAACTTCCTCTGCATCCTGGCCATCAGGACGCAAACAGATTTGTCTGGCTGCATGCCCGTTGACCCTTGTTTTCTTGCATAGTCCTAAATGACCAGACATCATGGAGCCTCGAGGACCATGAGCCAAAATTCACCTTCTCTCCTTAGATTTCTCACAGCAGTGGAAAGCTGACTAACACAATACTTATTTAAGGATAGTTCCATTGATAAACAAGTCCCTGAAAGTCTTAATTTCCCATCTTACTAATGTCCGAATCCTTAACATCCCAATCTATCTAATATTAAAAGCAGGGTACAGAATATCAGTAATAATTATGGGTGAGATCACAGTAACTGTTATAATAGGACAACTTATTTCATTCAAAAATATCAAAGGCGCAAACATAAAAGAAGGTATTTGTGAATTATGGAAAATATTAGATATATGAACAGACACATCCTTCTCCAATCTTTCAAACACTTGTGGTGACTGATAGGGACACCTCTGCAGCTCTTAACGTCACACTAAGGAACTCTGTATTAGTAACTAAGAGTTAGGAACGGTCCAGAAGGCACTGGTGGGAGGATTTCAGAAGCCAGATGGAAGCAAGCATAGCACTCTTCACCACTGAATGCCAAAGACTCCTCCCTCATGTGTCATAGCCACTCACGGACAGAGGCTGGGGTCTGTCAAAAGAAAAGATGTACATCGGTGTAGTATGTGAGATGCTCAATACCAAAGTCAGGGATCAGTATAGTTTCCTTGGGATGGAGGGGAGAAAGGTCAATTTTATTTAAAAAAAAAATTCTTAGGGTTCAGTTCTCAGCAGCTATGTGGCACACAACCATCCATAACTCAAGCTCCAGGGGATCTATTGCCCTCTTCTGACCTCCTAGGGTACTGCAAGTATACGGTGCACATACACATGTGCAGACAAGACATACATATAAAATAAAACAGCCTAAAATGTATTAAAATTTCTTTCCCTCATTTCTAAAATATTAAGTCTAACTATTTTAAATTATTGGTGCACACATGAATACTCAGAATGTTAAAAGTATACTGGTAAGTGGCTTCCATAAAGATTCCTTGTAATATGCATATTAATTTTATTTCATAATTAATTCCTGAGTATTCTTCTCTCATCTCTTTTTCGTAAAATTACAGAGAAAATGGAATTATCACTTAGACCTAGGTATATTTAAATTATTTCATTAGTCTGTATTATCTTCATGTTCTTGTTATACTAAATAAATAAATTATTTACACATAAACTATACATTTAAGGTTTGTTCAATAATATACATAATTCTCAAAAAGTAATTGTTTTAAGCATAGGTTACACATCCACTCATGTCATTGGGAAATGACTTTTTTTATTGTGTCTAAATCTAAAAAGCATCAAATGTGCTATTTCAATCATCTTAAGTGCACAGCGTTCCTCCTGCATTTGTTTTTTTTTTTTTTTTAATTGGTTATTTTTCTTATTTACATTTCAAATGTTGTCCTCCTTCTGGCTTTCCCCTCCACAAACCCCCACCCCACCCCTCTCCCCCTGCCTCCACAAGGGTGCTCCCACACCCACCCATCTGCCACCACCCTACCACCCTAGTATCCCCTACATTGTGGCATCAAATCTTCACAGGACCAAGGGCCTCCCCTCCCACTGATGCCAGACAAAGATATTCTCTGCTACATATGTGGCTGGAGCCACGAGTCCCTCCTTGTATACTCTTTAGTTGGTGGTTTAGTTCCTGGGAGTTCTGGGGGGGTGGTGTCTGGTTGGTTGATACTGTTGTTCTTCCTATGGGGTTGCACAAGGTTTTAACCAACTACAGAATTCTCAGAGGAGGAGGTTGACTTCCCTTTAGTAGTTATCTGTAAATCATTTGCTCCCTGATGGCTTTTTTTCTGTTTTGCTTGTTTTGTTTCAGTTTGTTATAAAGTGTCTCAGTTTGTGTCTATCAGGATTTGCCAAGAGTTCTCCAGATTTCCTGCCTTTGTAACATGTATTTAGTTCCCTCTGTCGGTTTTCCTTTGTTCTGACTCCGTGCCTCTTATGGTGTTAGGCCTCGACTGTGTCGCCTAAGTTTCTTACACCGTTCACTGTTCTTTGGTCCTTTGTCCTTCTGTTCTTCAGACTCAGCACAACTGTCCTGGCTTTGAGTGTGCCAACTTTGCCCGCCACAGCTGCTACCAAACTCTTAGTAAACTAATCAGCTGAGGTACAACATTTGCCATTTTTGCAATGCTCTCATTTCCATTTTGTTTTATAGATACATTATTTTCTTGACATTGATTAGCTATTGGTTGTATTTTATTTTACATTCTTCATCTATTGAAGCTCATGATTTTGTAATCACTGAGGAGTTCATTCTTTACAGGACTTCCTTGATTCAACACCCCCCCAGCTATGCCTTTTATTTTGTTCCCTTGAATCAGATATGTTTTCCTGTTCCTTCCTGAGGTCTGAATGAGACAGTGACTAATCTTAAAGTAATTGATAAAGTGTTAAATCATACTTTGCTCCTGCCTATCCTGGTCAGGAATCTGGCAACCAGATTGCCCCCCCACTCCAGCTTAAGAGTGCACTGGAGCAGAAAGGGTCAGCAGAGTGTTGCTTCTGTAGAGCACACATCTGTCCTACCTGGAGCTTTGGCTGCATTACCATCCTAGAGGGATGTTTCTCAGTTTGTTGGAGGTTCAACACTGTTCTGAGAAAGCAAGGACTTGGAGATTGCTTGCTCACCACATTGCTAATACAGAGCGTCCTAAGTTCATAACACTAATGCTAAAAACTGTAGCTTAGTCATTACTATTAAATTTTATTATTATTATTATTAAATTACTAATTTTACTTCATAAAAATTAAGCAAGAGATTAGAGATTAGTGTATCGGAAACATTTATAGTGAGGGAGATACACTGCCTTCCTTTTAAATTTCATGACAAAATGTAGAAGGCATTTAATACATTATCTGATTCCTCGGGAAGAAAAGCAGTCACTCTGCTATGGCTAGGTGACATTCTCATGGAAAACACCCGGCCTCTGAAAATCAGTTCTTAATAAAACCAATTATGCAATCTCATCATGATGATACACCCCCAAAACATAAAGAGCCTCCATGACCAACACTCATTTTTCCTCTTTGTTCTAGTGAACATTCTTGCCTCTGTCCGAAAGGTCTGCTCTCCTCTTCTTTTGGGCCCATTTAATTACTTCCTTTCCCTTTGTATCCCCCACAGGAACTGCAGTCTGAAATTCATCTTACACACGTGCTATATTATCCAGTAAGCTAAGATGCACAAATCATTTAAGATATCTCTGCTGACCCTGGCACAACAGATCATACAGTTTAGTCATGCATGATCCCCATAAGAACAGAAGGGACCGTGTCTGTATTAGTGAACTAGTCAGCCACAAAGCAAACATGACAAACCCCTCCATTCATAGGCTTCCGACCCTTTTATTTCTATATCCTTCTAAATCTGTTATCTCGATTACCCTGATGAAAACTAAATTGAACCGTGTGGAATAGTCATTTCCAGGGGCAACACTAAAACTGTCTCACAAGCAGACTTGCAGATGCAGAGAGCTAATGGAGAACCCATTTCTGTATCTTAACTGAGCACATGGAGAAGTCCTCGTGAGGCCAGGGGAGGGAGTGAAACAGCCATAGCCAACACGAATCTGGATCAGGGCAGGGGATATTTTCTACCAAATATAGACATTTTCCAATATTTTAATAGCAGAACTATAGTAAACTGATCAAATGTAAGATTGGGTCATTTCCATCCATATATACATTCATATGTATAGATAAAAGTTTGAGAGATAGAGATATCTGACTGATGCTTCTAAGATCTTTCCAGTGCAGAATATGTTTGGATAAGTCCTATCCTTTCTGAGAACACATTAGATGACTGACCTAGCGACCTCTACTGCTTTAGGAAGCTGATAGGCAACTGGTTGCCAAGCAACCATTAATTTCATTCTTGTACCAATAAAAATAAGTGGGCTACATATTCTTCAATTAAAACACACAAAAAACAAAGCCTCGAGTCTCTGAAGAACTGACAGAAACTGGGTCAGGGGCTCTCTCCAGGATCTCTTAAGTACTCTGTCTGTAATCAGGTAACTAAGGATTTCATTCTTATTCAAGATACAGAGAACAGGAGAGAGATCACATCACAAATGAGCGACATAGGATTCTGGCAAAGCTGCAAGGAATACCCAGCTGCTTCCACCCTCCCCACTGCTGTGCTTCAAAGCCACAGGTGAGACCTGCCATGCTATTCAAATTGAGGTGCCAGGGTTTGCGTTTTCACAGACAAATTAAAACCTCTGATAGCTCTCATATTTAAGAAAATTCTTACACATTCTGCATCGAGGGAAATAGGTATGCTTTGGAACAAAATCCCAAGTGTGGCAGGATTTTAAAAGAAACATAAAATGAAAACAGCTGATAATTACTGCAGTGAAAAGACTTGTTCCCATCACAGCTTTAAGGGTTCAGACACCCATGGCTGCCGCCCACGGCTCAACCCCGATTTTAGAGGAAAATGAGTCTTTCCCCATTTTCTATCACATTGGCTACCAAGCTTTCAAACATGACCTTTATTGTATTAGGTAAATACTGTCCATTCACGGTTTCTTCCAAAGCATTATCATTAAGGTATGCTGGGTTTTGTGACTTCTGTTCCTTGGTCTCTAGATGTACACAGGAAGTTCCTGAGTTTAGTGGTTTTCAATTTTGTATCTTAGTGTCATTTGGTTTGAGAAACACCAAAATCTTTTTTTTCTTACAGTTCCACCTCAATGCCAAGACGTCTCATATAGTATTTATTTTTAGACACCTTCTTTTCTTGTAACCCTTCTTAAGAAACTTTTCCAGACGTGTATCTATTAAAACCAACTGAGGATTTTAATAGTGAGAATGAAACACCAGGTTTTATGGAGCCAACTCAGTGCTTCCTGAGCAATGTAGAACTTCGATGTGACAAAAAATTCACACGTAGCATTCCGATGGTCATTGTGATAAAATATTCATACAGGTTATTTAAATATTAATAAGGAGAAGCACAGTGTAGAAGCAGGTTCTGGTTTAATTTATTTTAAAAGTCACCAGCTCCCCTGGAATTTTCCTCTTTTATTCTATTGCACAGTCCTGGGAGGAACGTGTGGTTTCCGAAGTGAGACCATAATAAAATGGAAGACAGTACCCGGAACTGGCTTAAATCATAACGGGAGAGGTGGATGCTTTTGCTTCTTGATTCACGGACCCTACTGTGATACAAAGAACTGTTAACTTTATATAAGTTGAGACTTTGTTTGGAGTTAGGCAATATCCCATTCTTGAATTAATGGTTCCTAACGATGTTGATTTCTAAATGTATCTTCATATTCAATGTATTTTCCTATTTAAGTACTTATTTTCAATTTGTCTAGATCATTCCTTCTTTTTATTTGAGACTATAATTGTAATCACAAAAATAAAAAGACTATTAAAAAAAGAATATAAGTTCAAACAGCTAGTAATGCAGTTGTGTAAGTTGTCTATCAAGGATTCAGGATTTTGTTGGCAAAAGACTATCATCTGAGGGAAAAAAGAGGTAGGAAGATTAAAATGAGTTTTTCTAGTTTTATTTGGCACAGATCCCAAATGGAAATTATAATTTGATTTCCAAGATATAGTCTGGTTTATCCAGGCCATGTATGTGTGTGTGATGTGTTGTATATGTATGTGTGTATGTGTACATGTGTACATTTGTGTGTGTGTGTGTGTGTGTGTGTGTGTGTGAGATGTGGTGTATATGTGTGTGCACACATTTGTGTATGTAGGAACGTGCATGTTTGTGTGTGTGTATACATGTGTGCATTTGTGTGTGTGTGATGTGATATATATTTGTGTATGTGTATGTAGGCACATGCATGTGTGTGTGTGTGTGTGTGTGTGTGTGTGTGTGTGTGTGTGTGTGTAATTTTTCTGGTCTTCTCTGGCTCACAACCCCTTCTCCTTGAAAATCTGGTTAAATGATAGAGAATAATGATTTACTCACCACAGTTTCTCCCTCAAAAATATTCTAAAGGAAAGTTAACCATATTATTTTAGTTGCTTTTCTCACAGCCATGGCTAAAATACCTGACAAGAAGTAACTTAAGCAAGAATAGTTGGTTCAGGCTCCCAGTTTGAAAGGATACAGGGGAGGCAGGCGTGGGTGGCACTTGAAATCAGGGAGTGGAGGGTGATGAATGTGGACTGATGCTCAGCTCACTTACTGCTATTTTCTCAGCCCCAGTCTCTTACTCAGCAGAGTGTTTGGAGCTGTGGCAATAGGTATGGGAAAGAAACAAAAGGGATACACATAAAAGGCAAAGTGCCACTGTGTGTGGATGATACAACACTAGAGTTAAAAGACCCTTCCAGCTTCCACAAAGAAACGCTTCAGACTGATAAACACTTTCAGCAAAGAAGCAGACTACAAAATCAACGTGTAGAAATAGCTTGACGTTCTATAATCAATTCAGATTGGATTTAAAATTGAATTTAAAAGATTCTGCATAGGAAAGACAAGCATTCACTGAATAAGCAGCCAACAAGCTATCCAGTGAACGAGATAATTAGATGAACAGAGAGTCCTCAAATGATGGGATACGGAGGGCAGGTAAATGCCTCAGTGGGTAAAGTCCTTGCCCAGATCACAAGGGCCTGAGTCAGAATTCCTGACATCATGTCACATCCAAACACAGTGGTGACTGTCAAAAATACCAGTGGTCTATACAGTCAGACCCTAGATGCTCAAGGTGAATAGATGCGCTTCAAACCCACTGGATGTGTGTGGAACAATAAGATGGAGCACTACAGACCAGGTCATACGGTACTGACCCTTGTCCTCCACATGTACATGCAGGCTCATGAAAGCCTGAGCACAGAATGGAGGAGGGAGAGGAAGGACACAGGTGGGGTAACAAACGGCAAATAAACATAGGAAAACATTCGACATGGCTAGACGTCATGGGAACACATAACAGATTAAGAGTCTGTCTCCCTCAGACTTGAACAGCGGTCATTAAAAAACAAACAGCAGGACTACAAGAAGGAACCCTCACACTGCGCTGGTGGGAATGGAACTTGGTCTGGCCACTATGGAAATCAACATGAAGATTCCTTTAAAAGTATGAACCTGCCGGCTGTGCTGTCAACCCGATACAAACCAAGAGGGTCTATGAAGAGATTGGCCTGTAGGTAACTTGTGGATCATTTTCTTGACTAACGATTGACATAGGAGAGCCCAGCTCATTATGGGTTGTGCCACCACTGGCCAGGTGGTCCTGTGTTATATAGGAAGCAAGCCTAGTAAACCATCAGGAGCAAGCCAGGAAGCCTGTGTCTCCATGGCCTCTGCTTCGGTTCCTGCTTCCAGGCACCTGCCCTGAGTTCCTGCCTGGATTTTTTTTAAGGTGGACTGTAACCTGTAAAATAATATACAACTGTTCCTTCCAGAGGTGCTTTTGGTCATGAGGTTTGTTAGAGCAGTAGAAAGCAAACTAACACAATAGCAGACTAGAAACCCAGTTAATTTGGCTTAATCTTTAAAAAAGTGATAATAATGAAGAATTTGGTTATTTTTTTATTTGTTTGTTGTTCGTTTTTCCTGAAAGGGGTAAGATCTGTAAATGCATTTATTAATTCAGATGAGATCTTCCTGGAAAATTGGGAAGAAGTATCTGGGAACTAGAGTCCACCTCGGGTGTGGCCCAGGCCAGTGAGAACCACAGGGGAACGTCCACATACACAAACAGTAGAAAGGCTGAGAGCACCACTGGCAGACATGGGACTGGTGCGGGCTGGAGAACCTGGAACTGAAGAACCTAAAGCAGAAGTTAATCCCAGAGTTTAGAAGCTCTGGTGAGAAGAGCAGGGACCGCCCACCAGGGCTCATGCCCTCTCCTCCCCACACAGACCATCACAGCTCACAATGGAGCCAAGAGCTGGATACATAAACCATGTTTTAGATTCTGGGAACTAGTGGAGCTCTGGGTTCCACCCAAGTCTAGACTTTCCACACAAACCATGTGATAAACCCATCCTCAGTAACCCTCTTGTTGATTCATTCTTTAGATCTATCTACATGTTCCCATTGGAACTGGTCATTGTAATTCTAAAATTCATTGCAAATGCTTTGGCCCATTGGAAAAGGATGAAATAAGAGAGAGCCAAGATTGCAGAAGAA
This sequence comes from Micromys minutus, assembly GCF_963924665.1. NCBI lineage: Eukaryota > Metazoa > Chordata > Mammalia > Rodentia > Muridae > Micromys > Micromys minutus. The sequence goes on from NC_137980.1 coordinate 28,328,275, forward strand.
TTCCAGAAGAGGGGGATCAGAAGGAAGTGCACCTTTGTGAAGGCAACTTGAGGGGGAGGAAGAGGGGGAGCAAGGTGGGGCAAAGGGATAACATCTCAAATGTAAATACAGAGTATCTAATAAAAAATATATTTTCTTAAAAAAAATTCCAGAAGAACAGCTTCTGCTTCTGGGGTCTAGAGACAAGGAAGAGCTTTATAGAATGCTTGTCTAAGAATGCCCAAGTCCTCTAAATAGTACTTGCTGTTGACACTTAGACAACAGTATGACATTACAAATTACGTGCAAGTTCTGAATGCATAGATGAATGCATTGGTGAGACAACAAAAGGGTGTCTCAAATTTGTAATGCATGCAAACTCTCTCTCCCTCCCCCCTCTCAGACACACACACACACACACACACACACACACACACTTTGTATTAGATATTTGCACATATAAACTCGATGGCTATAGAGGATTTTATTGCTGTTGGATTAAGACTGAGTGAACTCACGATGAGTTTAGTACTTCCCACTTCAGTTTCCCAGATCAATGTTGAAACTAATATTTAATATTATTTAGCCACACACTTGACTCCCACTGCCTTCACATAGAACTTCATGCTTTAACACACAAAGAAAAGCAAACTGTGGCTCAGTAACAATGTATTTTACAATTTTATTTATGCAGACATAACTAAATATGCACCGTGAGCTTTGTGTTCATTTCTCATTTAAATATTTTATGTTTGCTACTACATAGTCATCATCATCATCACCATCATCGTCTTCATCATCATCACCATTACTGTCATCACCATCAGCACTGGACTCTTCCTCTGCTAAGAGTGCAAATTTTAACATGTGTGCTTTGTTAATATTCAAAAGTTTCAAATCCCAAATTCTGAAAAGTTTCTTAGCAATGCTATCAGTGATCTATGGCACATGCATGAACACACACATACGCACAGAGAGAGATATGCGCACGCGTGCATGCTTTGGAAGGAAGCCCCTGGAAAAGGAGAAAATATAAACTCAATTATACAAATATGTAATCTAGGTCAATAAAAACATTGCCCCCTTGCAGTATACCACTTAGTTTTAAGTGTTTTATTACCATTTTTCTCTCTTCTCCTTGATTTCTCAATAATTATAAAAACCAATGTTGAGCAAGAATGTTGGCTAAGATTAGAATGTTTCAAGTCTTCTTTTTTTTCTTCAGAAAGCTGGAGAGCCAACATAATAGGTGTCTCCACAGAAGTGTTCTTTAGTAGTGCAGTCAGCACACGGCAGACTGGAGCTGCAGCAAGGACAAGCAGGGTAGAGTTTACACCACACGTGGTCCTGTACCACTCCTTTGAAGATGGTGATTGGTCAGTTGTCCCTAACATCTGCCTTACATTATTGTGAAAGCCTCCAGCAATGATCTTCCCAGTACCTGCACTGGGTTGCATGTGTTGGAAGTAGAAAATGCCTACTTTGGGCAAGGATATATTTTCTCTCTCATGCTGATAATGTGTTTGAGCAATTTCTCACACTGAAGAAGCCTGAGTTTCTCTCTCCTAAAGCTCTGGCTCAAAACCAAAGGCTTCACTGGAAGGAAGTTGATACAGTTGATTTGGATAAAAGGATTTCATATGCCATATGATGAATGTCTTCCAATCTAAACCTGAGTCTATCCAATTCCTGGGTCATTTAAAACCCTTGTAACCATAGGAAATGGAAGAAGACACTGGGGGAATGAGAGTAAAGAATTTACTGCCCAAAGCCTTTAAAGACTCTCTAATGGCTGGGAGTTACAGCACAGAGGCCATTACTGTGCAAAGGCAGGGATGGGCTTAGTGAGCATCAGGGAAGTACAGGGTGTTGTGCATCAAGGCTGGTTATTTCCTGATACTTAGCATAGACTTCCCAAGGCTGGGGGAATAACATGAAGAAGAAGGTAGAACCCAGAAATAGCACAATGAACTTTAAAAACAAAAATAAAATAAAATTTGTTACCATTGTCCAATTGAAAATCACTAGGGGATTTGAGTAACTAATACACAGATGGAAATGTGAAATATTTGTCCTGGGAACTTGATAAAAGACAAATACATAGATTTCATATTGAGCCATAATAGTGGAGTCATTTCTAAGTTTGGTTCTGGGTCCTTTATTCTCTGGATTTTTTTCACACTCACAGTCCTCTCTACAAGCTAGACGCTATCAACATCTGACTAGATTAGCCACCTGAGCTCAAACCGCAGACATCCATTGCTAACAATTTTACCCACCTCACTGGTTTGAAATTATTTTCATACCAGGAACTCCTTGTGATTCTACAAATGCCCTGGAACCGAGAAGAGCTAATGGTTTTTATCTGTTGAAGCTTATCAGTTTAGAAAATTAAAATCTTTACTACTTCAAATATTATTTTAATTTCTTAGGGAATAATACTGAGCCTACCAAATAACAGAAGAAATAATGTGCTTTTTGACTTTTGTACATTCCAGAAGAAAAATAATGAAAATAATGTCTTTATTTTTACCAATAGCCTTTATTGCCATCTTGAACATTTTTACTTTTTATTTTTCAAGTTATAATAAAATTATGTCTTATTCTTTCTTCTATTTTTCCTTTTCAAGCTTTTCTATGTGCCTCTTCTTACTCTCTTCAAAATTCATTGTTTCTCTTTTCATGAATTGTTGAAATATTCATAAATGTGTAGGTATATGCATATGCATTCCTAAAAATAACCAGCTCAGTCTGTATAGTGTTACTTGAATGTACATTTTTGAGGCTGACAATTTGGCAATGGATAACCAATTGGTGTAGTCGTCACAGTAAAAGACTGCTTTGCTTGTTCTCAACATTCTTCAGTTCCTTATAGCAGTTTAGAGTATGGATCCTACTTCATAGAGTGGGCCGTATCCCCAACAGAAAGTAAAGGACTGGGAGACTTTTTTTTTTCTTTTTCTTTTCTATTTTATTAAATTCTCTGTATTTACATTTCAAATGGTATACCCTTACCCCCATTCCCTCCCTCCTCCTCCTCAACTTGCTTTTATAAAGGTGCTCCCTCTCCCAATCACCCTCTCCACCTCAGTGCCTTGGCTGGTTAATGATGTTGTTCTTCCCATGAGGTTGCAAACCTTTCAGCACTTTCAGTCCTTTCTCTAGCTCTTTTCTTGGGGTCCCCATGTTCAGTCTGGTGGTTAGCTGCAAGCATCCTCATCTGTATCTATGCAACTCTGGAAGAGCCTCTGAGGAGACATCCATATCTGGTTCTTGCCAGTAAACACCTCTTGGCATCAGCAATAGTACTTGGGTTTGGTGGCGCATATGGGGTTGTTCTCCAGGTGAGACAATCTCTGTAGATTTTTTCTTCAATCCCTGTTCCTCTATTTGACCCTGTATTTCCTCCCCTGTTTTGTTCTCCCTTCTAAGAAGGACTGAGGCATCCACATTCTGATCTTCCTTCTCTTTGAGCTTCCTAAGTTCTGTGGATGGTTTCTTGGGTATTCTGAGCTCTTTGGGGGGTGGGGGGTAGTATCTACTTATAAGTGAGTACATACCATAAGTTTTCTTTTGTAACTGGGTTACATCACTCAGGATAATAGCTTCAAGTTCCATCCATTTGCCTAGGAATTTCATAAACTCAATGTTTTTATTAGCTGAGTAGTACTCCATTGTGTATATGTACCATAATTTCTGTATCCATGCTTCTGTTGAAGGACATCTGGGTTCTTCCCAGCTTCTGGCTATTATCAATAAGGCTTCTATAAATACTGTTGAGCATGTGTCCTTATTAGATGCTGGAGCTAATTTTGGGTATATGCCCAGGAGTGGAATAGCTGGTCCTCAGGTAGTATTATGTCCAATTTTCTGAGGAACCGCCAGACTGATTTTCACAGTTGTTGTACCAGTTTACAATCCAAACAACAGTAGAGGAGTGTTCCTCTTTTAATTGGGAGACTTTTAATGACTGCATCTACCTCATATCAAGAAATGTACTCGTTTATTCTAGGTTTTCCAGTTTGGTGAAGTATAGATTCTTAAAGTATGTACTTATGATTTTCTGAATTTTCACAGTGTCATGATTTTTTTCATTTCTAATAATTATTAATTTGAATTTCTTTTCTTTAATGAGTATGATTTACCCAAGGGTTTGTTAATCTTGTCAATATTCTCAAAGAGCCAATTTATTTAATTGATTATTTGTATTGTTTGTTTATTTGTTTCTACTTCGTTGATTTCAGCCCTGAGTTTAATTATTTCTTGCTGTCTATTCCTTATGGGTGTTATTAGTTTTTCTAGAGCTCCTTTGAGGGTCTATCAACCCTTTCACAGGGTCACCTAAGAACATCAGGAAACACAGTTACCCATTACATTCATAACAGTAGCAAAAATAGTGATAAAGTAGCAATTAAAATAATGTTATGGTTGGAGTCCTCACAACATGAGGCACTATATGTTGTAGCATTAGGAATGTTGAAAACTACTAGTCTAAAAGCTGCTGATACACACACACACACAACACACACACACACACACACAACACACACACACACACACACACACACACACACACACACACACACACACCAGTGTGACTATCTGTCTCATAAGGGAATGAAGCCTGTTTGCTTAAGTAAATTCTTTTTCAAACAGTTAATTGTTGAGTCAACAAAACAGTCAACTAACTGTTTCATTGGGGGAGAGAAAAAGATACTAGCATGGCAGTGAAATTGGTCACTTAATCTAATATGGTGGATTCTCTACAAAACTATCATGCACTGGGAGGTCGTTGGGCTGGGGCCTGGCTCAGTGGTAGAGTAGTTGCCAAGAGCATGCACATGGCTCTAACTTCAACTCCCATTTCCCCCAAAACATCCTATTCTGAACTCTATCATTCCTCCTACACTAGCCAGAACTATGCATTAACATTTACCTGCTCATATTCACCATGTGTGATAATGATCTCAGGTTAAAGTATTAACTTTTATTCCTGATAATATTGTCCCAGTACCCTATGATATCATGAAATATATAATAACACAAATCAAAAAAGGATTGTACTTTTTGTTCTTAAAAGTTATTTCTCATAGTTCAAATTCCACACTAAAGAACTTTTTATTCTAATACTTTGCCTGCATAGATGATTGAGACTTTTTTCTAATCTGTGGTCATAAAAGCCAGCTTCTCCTCAGTAAAGGTTCGGTGGACAACGATTCTCTCTTCTCTGGTCAACAACGTTTGGGAAATGTCATGAAACATAAGATAAAGTAGGTCTTTGCCATGAGAGTTTTCTTCCTGTTTTAGGGCAACTCTGCTGTGAATGCCTGAGAAGAACATCAACCTTTCCCATAGTTTTTACTCCAGAGTATTAGGTATGGGACAGTTTCAAAGTCTGCCAAGTATGCCTTCCAGAATTTCATGCTAACTATTTGGCACTGTAGCCTATGCCTCCTTGCCTGGCAATGAATCCCTGTCTTGACTTTTCCTCTGTTAGCTTCCACCTCCAGCTTCAGCACAACCACACTCCAGCCAATTTGGGCTGCCTTCCATTTTATAAGCACACTCTCTATCTTGGTTTTTCTTCTGTTACACAAGGCTTTATCTTTGCTCAGAGTTGAAGGGTAAAGTCTAATAAAGTATGGAAGTCAAGGATGCTGGTGCTTGCAACTGCTGGTCAAATCAAATCGAGAATTGGAAATCAGAGACCTGAATACATGGTGCTGTTCAGTTATTTGATGCAAATTATTATCAACTGAACAAAAGGAGCATCATTGAGAAAAATGCCCATAAGAGCAAACTGTAGGCAAGTCTGTAACATGTAAATTTAGTGATTGATGAAGAGGGGCCAGCTTTAAAATAAAGCAGGCTGAGCAAGCCATGAAGAGCAAGCCAGTAAGCAACACTCCTTCATTCCCTCTGCATCATCTCCTGCCTCCAGGCTCCCACCCAGTTTATGTTCCTACCATGACTTTCTTAAGTAGACTATGATCCAGAATAAAGCCAAATAAACTCTTTCCTCCCCACATTGCTTTTAGTCATGGGGTTTTATTTTAGCAATACTAACCCTAGAATCCAGGTCAAAGTAGGTAAGTCTTCCGACCCTAATTGATGTAATCAAGACACTACCCACAGATGTCCCAAGAAGCCCATATCTCAAGAGATTGTAGATTTCTACAAGTTGGAAATTAACATTATGAGATGCCCTCCAACACCACGTTCATCACCACAATGCACATTCTTCATACCACCAGCTGAAGCCCACTCACCCACCCAGGTCCACCATGCAAGTTCTATGGACTCTCAAGAGTCATGCTGCTAGTTTGTTCTCTTTAGCATGTAAGTGTTGGTAAAAGAAATTGCATCCATCCTCCATCCTGTTATCATCCTGTGCACATATTACATTCACTGAAGAGCATACAGTTGGCAGTAAACGGTTGGCTTATTATAGGGATTAAATTAATTAAAATTTATCTTTTAAAAACCTCATGTTATTGGTAGAAGAATCTGTAGTATACATTTTCTATAGGTATTGTTTCTTAAAGCAATCGATGAATTGGACATTTCTCATTGTCTAATTATCTCAAGTGAGAAAGGTTACTGGCAGAGGGTGTTGAAAAAGATTTCTGATAATGTCCATTATTGATTGCCTCTAAAGGAAATTATGTAAATCAGATTCAAGCAGATCCATTTGTAACCTGTGTGGTCTAGGACAGAGGCCACCTAAGGACCACATGTTGAAGACTTGGTCACTGGTCTCTCACACTCATGAACTAACAGAACCTTTACGAGGATTGATGGGAAGGGATCAGGGAATGTTGGGCTACCCTTCTCTGACCTTTCAGATTTTCAAACACCAGGAGGTGAGGGGGAGCGTCCACTGACACCTACTCCCCCACCCCACCCCTTGCCTGGGTCTTACCACAAGACCCAGAACAATGGATCAGCTAATAGTAGGATGAAATCTCTGAAACTCTAAGTCCAAATAGCCTTGTTTTACTGTTTAAGCCTATTAATTCTACCACAGGTTATAGTAGCACACAGCTGATAAAACACAGCCAGACAAGTTGGATGAACATGAGGATGGACATGGCTACCTTTACAGTTACTAACCAGTTATCCTTTAGAAAGCCCTGCCTTATATTATGGTCTAGAACAGGTGGTTAAAAGGGAATTCTTCAGTCCTCCAAACAATGCCTGTTTTATAGACTAATAGATGGATTATTCTAGTACTTAAAAATAATGCCTTTTTAGGGAAAAAAGTAGCTACATAGAAACAGTGTCTATTTCAACCATATCTTCCCTGTTGACTCCCAATAAAGCTTAAGAAATCATTTCCTAAGCTGGGGAGATGGCTCAGTGTCATGCAGTGAGAGTTTGAGGGCTGGTGCTTGATCCCCAGAACATATTTTGAAAAGCTAAGTTTGACGGCGCATGTTCAGGGAAAGCAGAAACAGGCTGACCACTGGATCTGCTGTCTAGCCAGCCTGGCCTGATAAGAAGTTCAAAGTCAAGGAGAGATCCTAACTCACAAACAAGATGGGTGGCAGCTGAGGACTGACACTTGGAGCTGCCATCTGGATGCTACATGCACATATACACATGTGCATCTGCACACAGAGAAATGTACAATTCACGCACACACACACACACACACACACACATACACACACACACAAGAATAAAGATTGTTTTTCTCAAAAACAATTATCTCCCTTATAGTTGCTGTAAGTTGAAGCATATACAATGGTTAAAGAAAGGCATTTGTCATCTTTTTGTTTTTATGCCCAAATTCCCTCCTAGCATGCCTGCCTCTTCTTTTGCTTCCCCAAGGATACTGGCTGCGAGAAAGCAAAGCTAAAGACAGAAAAGCAAGAACAAGCATTTTTAAAAAAGAAGCAGGTTTTGCATTTCAAAAGTCCACAGGCAATGCAAGCCCCAAGATATGAAGATAAAAAACTGCCCCATGTCTGTTCCTCTCCCTTCCATTCCCCTTCCAGAATCTTCTTTTGTTCCTGAACTTCCTATACCAAATGACTTTAACATGAGTCAGCAGGCATCCATATTCGTGCAGATCTAAGGCTTGCTGCAGAGAGTCAGACTCTGCATGCCCTGCTGCTGGGGACTGCATCTATCACTTTATCAGGAGACGCCCACATTCACCCTAGAATGTGGTTCAATACTGAGGGGAAGAAGGGGAGAAGATACACCTAAGCTGTTCAGATACAAGTCCATGGCAGAAGCTTCTGAGAAAGACAAAAGTTGCTCCGTTTAAAAAGTTAAAGGGAAAGCTGGGTATATGGTTGCACTTGCCTGTAATTCTGGTATTTGGGAGGCTGAGGCCAGAGGATCAGGAGTTTCAAGGCAGCCAAAGATACTGAGTGAATTTAAGGGAGATCTGCCTAGACTACCTGAGATCCTCTCTGGAAAACAAAGACAAGACAGGAAGGGAAGAATGCTTGTCTGTGCTTGCTTGCTCCTAGAGGATATTTCCGTACCATGTGGATGGGGTGGGATGGGTAAAAATTCTTCAGAGACAAAATAAAAGGGTGTGTTTGTTAAGAGTAACAGACATCAGTGTCACACAAATGTAAACTGCCCCCCAGACCCCTGAGTATGGCTGAAGTCTTCAGTTGATTCTATTCCCTAATCAATGTCTTATGTAATTGACATTTAGGGGAAACTAAAGAGCTGCGAACACCATGTCTTCATCAGCACACCATAGTATAGGACTATACTATATATACACCATACTATACAAAAATACCATATGCACACCACACTATAAGAATATACCAAATATATACAATACTATAGTAATATACCAAATAAATAATATACTATAGGAATATACCTTATACACACACCATACTACAGGAATGTATCAAATACACATCATACTATAGGAAATCTACCATATACACACCACACTATAAGAATATACAAAATATACACAATTCTATAGGAATATACCATACACATATACACCATAATATAGGGATCTACCATATATACACCACACTATAAGAACATACAAAATATACACAATTCTATAGGAATATACCATACACATATACACCATACTATAGGGATATAGGAGAGAAAAACAATCTTCCTGTGAAACCATCGACATTTACCAAATTAATCTAGGCATGTTTGAGGTTTAACATTGGCATTGACAGGAAATATGCCTCCAGGCATGCCCATGAGGGATTATCTAAATTACATTAACAGAGATGAGGAGGTCCGCCTTAGCCCTGGGCAGCAATGGCTTGGTGTTCTGAACTAAATAAAAAGGAGCTAATTTTTTTTTCCAAGCCTCCACTTTGCAGTCCGATGCCTATTGCTGTTGGAATCTGCTTGTGACCACACAGTGCACTAGAGCAAGGCCAGTCTACCATCAAACTCCTAATACTGCTGTGTTCCTAATGGTGGTAAGCACAGGATTTGTCAGTGCATGGACCCTTCAGCACTGCTCCCTTATTAGACAATGTCTTCATATTAATCAGACCTTTCTCTGCTGATTCTCACAAGGCAGGCAGGCCTGGTCCATGGAGAGAGCATGAAGCTGGGAGCTGACAGGTTGCCTGACAGTTCCGCACAGGAGATTTTCTGAAGGGGTTAAACTCAGGGAAAAGAACGTGGTTCTTTCCAATTACCAGCCTCAAGCTCATTCCTGCATTTCTACCTCCTGCCTGCCTTCCCTCAGCTGTCTCTTCTAAAGCATGACCACTGCTTAATTAGCTCCATCTTTTGCTATTTTTCTACTTATTAAGTAAACTAATTTTAGCAGTGCATGGCTAACCATCTCTTCTTATAATTTGGCTTCAAGAAATAGCTGAAGAATCCCGTGTTGATTTATAAGTGCTGGGGAATAAAATAACCAAAAATCTTTGAAGAGTAAAAGTGATAAATGTACTCAGTGTTTGAAAAGGAGATGAGTTATTCACAATATCACTTAATTCATAATCACAGGACTCACTCCTGTGTGGGCAATCACACCTTAAGTCACAGCACTTTGGAGGCAGACCTCTGTGCACTAGGGGCAGCCTAGTCTATATAGCTCGTTCTAGATCAGCTGTGGACAGATACATACTGTAAACATAAGGAACAAACTAACAAAGAAAGCCTTCCAGCTTATCAAAAGCAACAATTAGGTAGATGTGAAAACATTAAAGACAAAAAGGAATCATGATAAAGTGTCTCACTTAATGGTCTATTGCTATGAGGAAAAACCGTGACCAAGACAACTCACAGAAAAACAAAACATTTAATTGGGCTTGCTCACAGTTTCAGAGGATTAGTTTATTCATGGCAGAAAAGGTGTTGACAGGCTGACAAACATTGTTACACCATGTCTGGTGTACGCCACAAGAAAGGGCAGAGAAAACACCAATGGGCTCCTGAAGAACCAAATCTTTTATTATTCTGACCACATCAGCAGAGTAGCTAATCAATTGGGGCTGACAGACAAGAATTTGAGAGTCTTGTTTCTTCCGACAGCCCTGAGTAGGGGCAGAAACAGGGTCTGTAAGCTTAAAACCAGCTTACAAAGTTACAGCTGTAATTTTCACCAATCAGAACTCTGAGATCAGGAACTACCCCCCTGTTTTCTATCATTGTCAACTGACATTGAATGTAAGTGCTTTTGCCCAACCAATCAAATTTATTTGTTCTTTCTGCTTTTAGGAGCACATATTGTGCTTTTTGTATAACTATTGTTGCTTAGAGAGGGAGTTAGCCAGCTTAGGTAAAATGGAGTCTGAAGTCAAAATGGCAGCACTTAAGACAAGTTCCTTTGATCTGCTTCCAATAGCAGGGCTCTGTAGCAATAGCTGAGAGCTTGCACCTGATCCGCAAGGTGCAGGGAGAAGGAGGGAGCACAATAGACTCTCAAAGTCTCAAAGCCCACCCTCAATGACACACCAACTCCCACAGGCAATACCTCCTAATTCTTCCACAGTTCCACTGATTAACCAGGTTCCAAGCATTCAGACACATAAGCCTATGAGGGCTTTTTAAGTCAAACAGCCACACCAAGAATGTTTTAGCAAAGTGAAGCAAGGCTGACTAGGATCCAAGCACACTGATTAAAATGTCAAAGGGTATAGAGAGACAGAGTGAATGGTCTGTTTGAGATAACCTAAGAATGCTTCTTATATCCAGGGTAGGCTGACAGTCTAGCACGGAATAGAGAATTCACTAGGCAGTAAGAAGTCTTTAATGGTCTCTTATGTCTTGAATTTAACTTCTTTATTAGCACCCAAAGCTCTAGACAAACTGCTCCAGCAGTCTGGGACTGTCACCATAGACACTGGGTCACTAATGACTTGCCTCTCTCATATCATGATTAGGTTCTGAATGAAAATAAACTAACAAGCTAATGCCACACAGACCCAAAACCCAGATGGCTCCAAAACTAAGCATGATGCCCTAAGTCAGTGGTTATCAGCCTCAGGGTCATGACCCCTCTGGAGGTGGAACGACCCACAGGGGTCACCACCTAAGACCATCTAATCTTTATATACAGTGACATTTACATTGCGATTTGTAACAGCAACAAAATTGCAGTAACAAAGTAGCAATAAAAATAGTCTTGTGGCTGTGTTCGCCGCAGCATAAATAACTGTAGGAAAGGTCGCAGCAGTAGGAAGGTTGAGGACCTCTGGCTTAGATCCCTCTCCCTCACTGCTCCTGCCATATGCCTCTGTGACAGCACAGTGCAGTAGCATGGCTGTCCTCAGTCTTGCCCGCTTCCCATCCTCCTAACTGCTGCCAAGACACATTCTTGAAATATAATCTTCTCCATTCTCTACTTACACACCCTCCTACACATCCCTGTGATTTTCACATTAGAGTAATCCTCTACTCACATGAATGCAAAGCCTTGTGGGACTGGCTGCCCTCCCCTCTAACTTTTCCCAGCAGCAGTCACATGCTTAGGTATGCCTCTCATTCTTTAAACATGTGCGCTATTTCAGACTTCCCTCCACTCAGACCCCTACTCCCTCCCATTCCTAAGCTAACTCTTGTTTAGCACTTCATACTCGACTGAGAAGCATCCTACATCTGTCTGGTCCAAGCTCTCTGTGAGCACACCTTCAGTGTAACCTGTATTCACATGACTACAATACCAGATTCTCTACATCCATCCCTGTGGGACACTAAAGTCTTTTTCCTTCAACCATATTTGCCTCTCTTCATCTAACAAGTCCCTAAAACACTAGCTGGCAAACTCATTGAGTGCAGAGCTGGTGAACAGATTATAAGGGGGCAACAAATATAAACAACTTGCCTACCAAATTTAATCAAACTCTTACACTTCACAAAACATTTCCCATTCAAGGTTAAGTTTTTATAAAGCAGTTGCCAGATACTTTAGGACAGGGTGGGTCTATTTCCCCTGAGAAGATGCCAGCATCCAAGGAACAAGATGAAAATCCCTACAAAATATTAGAAGGGTTAGAGAGAAATAAAGTTCAACTCTTAATATATTATATCCAAAAATTATAACAGTCCAAAAAGGAAAAATAAACCAAAAATAAACAACCAAAATATAGAGAGTAAGAAATAAAAGGGATATTTGAAAAATATAAGTTATTATCCTATTAGATTTATTTTTTTTCTCTAGAAACTCATATTAAACCTGTATTCAAGATAAAATGGTGGAATGGACAGTTCCAAGTTCTCGATATGAGCTTCACAACTCACCAAGAAGCCTGATGCTGACATTTACTTCCTGTTCTGAGTGAGGTCACTGGGGTATCTCAACACCCATCAGCACAAGAACCCTCCCTGTACAGTGGCAGAGTTGGTGGTCTTAGTTTGGTGACCAGAGAGAAGCAAGATTGTAGCTACTATTTCAAAAGTACCCCAGGAATCACATGCCTTCTGTCATATACACTAGACTCAGGTTACTCCAATTATTTGCTTCCTTGGTTGTTTAAATTGAGACACAAGGATTTATAGATAGCAAAATTGCTTTCACTTGATTTACCCACCAAATAAATAAGGATATTGCATTTTAATGAAACCATTTCTGTATATTATACATGAATTGTTTCAATACCCAAATAGTCTAAGTTGGGCAACATGTAGGATGTTTTTAAAAAGCCAGTGATGTAATGTTTCCATCCTACTGAGCCCTAAAGGATTGTCCCCATGGTCACCAGCAAGGGACATAATGGGTACAAATTTCCAATGGTAAAGGGAATTTCAGTGTAACATGATAGCAAGAGCAGAACCCGATAGTAGCAACTGTACCAGTCAATCACACAGAATATAGATAGCAGTCCCCCCAAACACTGAAGCTGATCTGAGCAACACACCCTATTTTATAAAGGTAATTTATTCATATGCCACCCTTTGTCTTTCTCACTGTTACTGTGTGGCGTGGAAACACTGGTCTATTACCACCCCCCCCCCATGTCTGCTGTCAAGTCATGGCCTTGGTATAAGGTAACTCAATTTCAAGTCTTCTGTGCATATTTGTCCGATTCAAACCATGTATGATTCATAAATAAAAGAACACCTATTCTTCACACCTATTCTTATTTCTAGATCAATCTATTCCAGGAAATCCTCCACAAAGTTCACCAACATCTCTGCAGAGGCTCAATGGGGAAGCACGAGGCTGCCCTCCATCCCAGAGACACTGAGCACAGTGATTTGCTGGTGCACTTCCCCAAGGGCCCCCTGCTATAGAACTTGTGGAGCAGAAAAATCTCAGCTAGTTTATTTACCACCCTAAGGATCAATCCATAGCGCTTAGGTTTGAAAGAAACAAAGAGAGACATAATTCTCAAGAGACTATGTTTGGAAGACGCCCAGAGAAATAGTCATAGACAATAATATAACTTCTTAAAGGGTAAATTGGTATAGGTGTAGAGATTGGAGTAGCTACTTTCTTTGGAACTTGGATTGTCACAGGTGACTAAACTCCCTTGCATGTGATTCAACTCAAGAAACTCAAACACAGAATCCTAAACTGCTGTAGAAATCAGGTGGGATTCTGGGTATGACTAGTCCCAGTGGCTTGAGGAGGAAATGGACTACAAAGGCATCAGAGCTGAGTTCTTCTCCCCTAGGGCACACCAAAGGAGCAGCAGTAGAGAGGGACATAGTGGTAAATATTAAAAAGTGATAACCTTTTATGCCTTGATAGGGCCAGCTTCCATAGGGCCACATGGCACTATCTTTATCTTAGCTGCTCCATGCCGCCTCTAAGTACTCACAGACCCTGCCTTCTTTTGATCCAGGTGCAGTCTACTTCGCCCTCCCCAGATGCTTCTGTCCCAGGTGGTCCATGACTGCCCAGTATATTGTTTTCACTCATTTCTCTTCTCATGTTGTTGCCAAGCCTTGCAAACACACACACACACACACACACACACACACACACACACACACATCTCAACTCTGTGTCAGGCTTTGTGTGTCCCGCCACTCTGAACTCAATTAAGTTGCAAATCAAAGAACACACCAAAAAAACTCTGATCCAATTGGTATGGTATAATTTGCCAAATGATTATGTATAATTCCATCCCTTATAAAATATTTATAACAACCTTGTGCATATAGAGATGCACCAAGAGAAACATCCACATTTGCCTCCATGTTGACTCCTCCTGAATCTCCCACTTTCTCCTTCTTTCTCCTTCCTAGACTTTTCTCCACCTACTTTTCCTTCTCATCCAGTGAAAGACTGGACCCACCTTGTTCTGTAATGACATCATCCTACAGGCATCTCTGAAGGAGACAATTCTTTTCATGGAGATTTTAGTAAATTTAATCCATGTATATATTAAATGTAAATTATATGCCCTACCTCCCTTCCCATATACATACATGATTGTGTGTCTGTGTGTGTGTGTGTGTGTGTGTGTGTGTGTGTGTGTACACATGTGCAAAACGCAGGGATCTGGAAAGATAACCCCACTGGTGAAGTACATTTTATTGAAACCAATAGATGCATCTACTACCTAGGAGGGACATTGTTGCCTTGTTAAAGGGTAACTCAGTTTCAAGTCTTTTGTACATAAATGCATACATACATGCAGTCATTCATACATACATATATGCATATACATATATCTGCTTCTATAGTAGTAGGTATCCATATGCCTTTTTTCAAATCACTTTCTCATGTGATTTTTATCTTTAAGTCCATTTCTATAATATATTCACTGACATATATGTTGAACCAGCTCTGCACATCCAATATAGAGCCAGCATGATCATTATGGTTGATCCTCTTGATATGTGCCTATATTCAGCTTGTTTTAGTGTTGTTTGTCCTTCTTTTTACTCCCTCTTCTACTCAACCATCCACCCTCTACCCTAACTTAACTCTTCCTGTTCCATTATTCACTTTTAACCCTTTATATTACTGTGTTCTACCACCATCCCCTGAAACATCCTTTCTCATAGCATGTTGAGAAGTCCTATGGTACCTTAATAATTTTCTCACATTTTGGATATTCCAAGTCTCTCTCTCTCTCTCTCTCTCTCTCTCTCTCACACACACACACACACACACACACACACATACACACACACACACATACACACACACACACACACACACCTGCAGATTCAACACTAACTTTCACAGATGAGAACAAAACATTTTTTTTCCTGAGTTTGAGTTTCTTCAGCCAGAATAGATCCAGTTCCATCTATATTTTGGGCATTTCAGATTTCTTAAAATCTAAATAATATGCCATTGTATTATTTAATTTAAAAGTATGTCACCTTTTTATTATTTATTAATTAGTTAATAGGCATCTAGGCCTTTTCCATTTCCTGGTAGTGTGACTAGAACATTAGTGAACGTGGATGAGCAGGTCTCTAGACTCACATGCTGAGTTCCTTTGGTGTGACCCTAACACTTGGGTAGTTGTGTTCATCAGACGATCTACTTTCAGTTTTTTAGGAACCTTAATACTGATTTCCATGGTGGCTGCACCAGCCTGCCTTTCCACCACAAGGGAATAAGTGTTCCTCTTTCCTTTCATCCACATGGCTATTTTCAACATTCTTTTAAACCTTGGCCATTCTGACTGTGGTGAGCTAAAATCTCAGAGAAGCTTTAATTTGAATTTTCTCTGATAACTAAAACATTGAACATTTTTCAGTGTTTCTCAATCATTTGCGTTTCATCTTTTGAGAATTCCACTTTGTACTCCTCAAATATTAATTGTGTCAAAGGCTTTTCTTTTTCATCTATTAAGATGCTCATATGATTTTTATCTTTAAGACCATTTTTATGATTTATTACATTCATTGACTTATATATGTTGAACTAATTCTGCATGTCCAGTATAAGCCAACTTGATCGCTATGGTTGATCCTCTTGATATGTGCCTGCATTCACTTTGATGCTATTTTATTGAGGATTTTTGCATTTGTATTCATCAGGAAAATTGGTCTGTAGTTTGGGCTTTTGATTCTAACTGGTTTAGGTATTAGAATTCTACTGGCCTTACAGAATGAGTTTGAAAGTGATGCTTATATATTTTAAGAAGTATCTGTCCTTTAGATTCTGGGAGAATTCTAGTGTGTCTCTGGGCCTAGATCATTTTCTTAATTAGAAGAAGTTTTATTAATATTTCCATCTTTTCTTTTGTTATGGGTCTGTTTAGGTTGCTGATATCTTCTTAGTTTAACTTTGGTAGTTTGTATAAATCATTTTTTAAAATCAACTATTTCTTTGAGATGTTTTTGCTTAAAGGAGTACAGGTTCTTAAAGTGTCCTTTTATAATATTCTGCATTCTTTTGATGTCTTTTACAGTGTTTCTCTGTTCAGTTGTGACCCTGTTCATTTGAGTCCTCTCTTTCTCTTGCTTGGTTGAGCCAGGGATCTGCCAAGCTTTATCTTCTCAAAGATCCAGCTCTTAGATTCTTTGATTTTGTGTGATTTTGCTTTGTTTTTATTTTTGTTAATTTCTGTGTTGATTTTTACTATCTATGGCCATCAACTAGGTTTAGATATAGTTTGTTCTTATTGCCCCAAATTCTTAAGTTGTGTCACTAATCATTCATTAATATTCTTTCTTATGTTTTTAATATATGAACATAGGGATATAAATGTTGAAAATGGATGAAAGGAAAGAGGAATACTTATTACTGATGGCAGAAATGCAGGCTGGTGCTTCCAGTAGGGAAATCAGTATCTAAGTTCCTAAAAATCTAAAATAGATCAACTGTAGAACCTAGCCACTAGTGAAAACCACTATTAAGTTCACACCCAATGAACTCAGCATGTCCAGAGAGACCTGCTCCTCCATGTTCAATGATGTTCTATTCATATTCCCAGGAAATGGAAAACTCTATTAATAAAAAAGCATAAAAGATTCTTGATAGTCAAAGCAATCCTGAGAAGGCAGAAGTTGGAGGAATTGGTAGTTTAGACTTCAAGATATATGACAATGTTATAGTAATAATAATAATAATAATAATAATAATAATAATAATAATTCAGAAATGCATATATAGTCCAATGGAACAAAAGATAAGACCAAAACATGAGTACTAAAAATTACAATAGCCAACTGATATGTGACAGATAGAAAAAAAATTCAGTAGATGAAAGACAGCATGTTCAACAAGTGATGTTGAGAAAACTGAATGTCTACATATCAAAGAATAAAATTAGTTCTGAAGCTATCACCCTGCACAAAATTATCATCAAGTGCTTCAAAGAACCCAGTGTGAAACCTGCAGTGCTAAAACTACTAGAAGAAAACAGGCAAGGACATCCTACAAGGTTTGGTGTAGAAAAGAACTTTTTGAACAATTCTCTACTTGCCATGAAATTAAGTGACAAATAGGACCTTGAAAAACTAAAAAGCTTCTAAGCAGCTGAGGGAAAAATCAATCTAGTGAAGAACTAACCCATATAATGGGAGAGAATCTTGGCTAACTGTACATCTGGCAGATGATTAATGTCCAAAAATATACAGAAAACTCAAAAACCAAAGAGCCAAGGAAACAAATGACCCAAGTGGAAACGTGAACAAGATCCAAACAGTCCCCAAATGAAGCAAAAATGACAAGAAATACCTCAAAACGTGAAATCACTCTTAGCAATTGAGGAAATCAAATTAAACCAACTCTGAGACTCCATCTTACCACAGTTGTGTTTGGCTAAGATCAGCAAACCAACTGACAGGAAATACTTCCCAGGCTGTGGGGAAATCAGAATGTTCCTTCGCTGTTGGTAGGAGTGCCAACTGGTACAGCTACTCTGTAAAGCAACATGAAAATACTCAAAAATCTAAAAATAAATCTACAGTCCGACTGCGTTACATCACTCTTTGGCATCCTACCCCACAGATAACTGGCTCAGCCATCTTCACTGCCTCCCTATTCACAAAAGCTGGGAAATGGAAACAACGTCTATGTTCCTCGTTGGATGATGAAAACACGGTGCATATGCACTGTGCAACATTATTCAACTGTAAAGAGAAGAGCAAGCATGAAATCTGAAGGCAGTTGGATGGACCTAGAAAGTATTACACTGAATGAGGTAATAACCCAGACCCAGAAGAAACTATGGGTTTTTTTCTCATCTGTGGTTCCCAGCTCCAGATCCTCAGATGTGAGTGAAGAACACGTAGAGGAATTACAGAGACCAGAAAGATACAAAGGTACCTGGACTGGGTCGGTGAGATGGAAGAATACAAGTGATATGAAGCAGGAAACAGGAAAGCAAACAGGAAGGGGGACCTCACGCTGGAAGGAGGGAGGAGTTCAGTTCAGCAGGAGGAGAAGGGAGCAGGAGCAAAGAACATCAAAGTGGTTTCAAAAAGGCCCAAGAAATTTTATATCTACCTAAAATCATTCACTTTGTGTGTGTGTGTGTGTGTGTGTGTGTGTGTGTGGTGTATTTTGAAGAAAGCTATACCACTTGAGTTGTGTAACTGATTAACCAAAATCCCTGTACCAGACATGCATGAGAAACATCCCTTCAATTGGTTGGTCAGTGTAGTTGAAGCCTTGCCCAAAACAATATAAATTGTGCCTGGTGCCCTGGGTTGCCTCTCAGAGGTAGAAGGTAAGCCCTTGCTGCTGGAGACACAACTTGGATGGTTCAAGATGGATCTGACCTAAAAGCCTCTTTTCTATCTTCCACACTTCCAGAGAATACTATGTAAGCTGCCAAGGGAGGGGAACAGTTAAATGGCCCTACCCACCTGCAACACCTAAGATCAACAATGTCACCAGCATAGCGAGATTTGCATAAGCAACACGCACTTGCAGTGGCAACCAACAGTTCTCTAGTTGCACTGAAGGCCTGTTCCCTGGGAGGAAAACCAAGCCTGGAACTAACTAGCTTCCCAGGGTTAGTGAGGTCATAGACCTCGGAAGAAAATCAACTAGCACGACACTGCTAGACCAGCGTACTTCCTAACTACATTCTAAATCCTACCTTATACCCACAGGCAAGTGTAACTACTGCCCCTCATCAACGAGACCTCTTTACTGCTGAGCCACACTGGACACAATGCGTACATCACGGAGATCCCAGGCCCAGTGGGAATGTCTACCTCATAGCTCCTCAATTTATGGCGTCATGGATGAAGAGGCTGAAAGATTTAAAAATCCAGACTACCAGCAAGTTAACAATGAAACAGCTTTTCCAAGACAAGTTCAGAACAATAGCAATAGTAACAGACATGCTAATGTAGAAGGGAAGGTGATCTCCTGGGGTCCCACCCCTGAATAAGGAAATACAGACTAGTTGTGATTACTGAGGGAGGGAGGGGTAGCCTGTCCTAGGAAGAAGCCCCCTAACTGGTTGTCCAGTTCAATGCAGTCAGCCTTGATATCATATCCATGAAAAAACACACCCAAGCAGGGTTTTACATTTACTTGTGCATGCATGTGCATGCAACAGTAATAAAATTAATAATTAGGAATGGAGTGGCTATCGATTTGAAAGTAAGAAGAATATGGAAAGTGTTAAAGAGAAAGGATCTGAGAGAACCTAGAAAAGAGGAAGGAAAAGGGAAAGTATTGTAATTATATTATAACCAAAAACATTAACGTTGAAAATGAAAAAAAAAAAGACATGTTCTAAGATGCTACAGGACTTCACATTCATGTGTGAAGGAGGCAGCTGTCAGACTGTCACAGACTGATGTCCCTCTTGGTGTCTTACAGACACCTATTTACACTGTGGGCTATTCCCAAAGATAGAAACTCTGGGAAAGAAACATTTGTGGCATGGATGATGTCACTTAAACTCTATGAGGAAAGACACAAAGACAGTGACCTGTGACAGAGCAGTGATCCAGTCTGAATGCCACAGGGGTTCATGAGGAAGGTGAACTAACTCTCTGGGGTCATGTGTGGGATAATCAGTCCTTTGTCTGGATCTCTCCAGTCAGAAAAAAGGTCCCTGGACAGAAAGGAAGGATGAGGGTGTGGAAGCATACCATTATCAGCATAGGTAATTCACAGAAGCCACATGACCCACTCATGGTGAGCCTGCTGCTATAAACAGATGCTCAGCCAGAGTCTTAGAAATCTAGTGGAAACTAGCTTCTAGCTGAATTTCAACAGCAAGTTTATTTAAAATCTACAAGACACTTCAGGAAAACAAGCCAAAGTCCCACTGATTTTCTCTTTGTTATCACACTGAATGTGATTGCTCACTACACTTTGTGATTTTCTTTAAAATGGGGAAGTCTCTCCACTGTCAGGCTGAGAGAGAGGAGGAGGGTGGTGGGGGAGAGAGAGGGAGGGGGAGAGAGATAGAGAGAGAGAGAGAGAGAGAGAGAGAGAGAGAGAGAGAGAGAGAGAGATCGGTAAGCACTGAAACAGGCTGGGAAGATTTTTACATGAGACATTTATGTTCAAATAATCCGTCATGATAGAAGGAAGAGGGTTAGGAATAGGAAGAAGGGAAGGTGGGGAGAAGGTGAGAAGGAGGGAGGGAAAGAGGAAGGGAAGAAAGAAGGAGGAAAGAAAGCCATGTGTAGAAAAGTAGAAAGAATGGATCTGTAGACTTACTTGAATTGTTTAGGAGTCAGCATAGCTTACTTCAGAACTTACATTAGTGTGGATCTGTGACACAATAGACACATTGTCATGGGAACATAGATGGCTCAAAGGCTGTCATCAGACTTCCTGTTTTACTATGGAGGGGCTGACACACTCACTCATCTTAGTTGGCTCACTGTCTACATAAAATAATTTCTTTTTGGTACTGACATGACAAGAAAGCTTAGTGTTTTCTTTGATATCTTATTAAAACCAAGTGATAACCCTGATTAAATAAACTCAGTAGCACTTCTCAAGGGGATATGATTTGTAAAACTCGTCTGTAACCTGGAATTTCTGACCTATGAAATCTTCAGTGTTCACATGAGAGTGTCCTAGAAGGAAGACATCATACACAAGGGCTTACAAAGCTCTGATGTTTTTAAGGGAGGAAGTCTTCGTTCACAGTTTCAGAAGGTTCTGCTCTCAAACAACTGGCTCCATTGTTCCTGGACTGTAGGAAGTCAGGAAGCCTGTGGAAGAACATTGTTGGTTTCCTCAAGGAAGTTAGAAAGACAAGGAAGGCAGAAGAAGAGGCTCAGAAACAGACATGTCCTTCCATGGCTCACCCACTCCCTATTTTATGTCACAGCTTCTAAACCGGGAAGTTACCACATCTCAGGAGTGACATTCAGTTGTAGAATGTCCCTTGATGAGGATGGCATTCTTACCAACCAATCACCTTTCAGTGCATGAGTAACTGGGGCTCACACATTCAAAGTGTGTTGGGGGGGTTGGGGAGACAGAGACAGAGAGACAGAGAGAAACAGAGATAGAGACAGAGATGGGGGAAGGAGGCAGAAGGGTACCTGTGGCATGCAGCTAAAAGGAAAAAGTCAAGTTTTGCTGTGATACAGATATAGTAACTCATTAAGCACGCTAGAAATAATCAGTTTCTAAATTGGCTACTAGGTCCAGCTAGGACTGAGCTTGTTGACAGTCTTAGGTTTTAATGATTTTGATGTAAAGATCCCTGCAGGCCATTTCTGCTAATTGAGCTAGTGAGACATGCTAGGTCCTGTTGACAGTTACATTCCAGTTGAGACATTGTCTCTGCTCCCAGCCTCCATTTGAGCTCACCTCAATGCAAATGCAGCCTAATACACTGGCAAAACTAGTCATTTCACTCAACCAGGTTAAAAGATAGAGATAATTGATGATGGGATATGAATTTTCACATAACTGAAAAGATTGTGAATGAAAATTTCAACACATCTTGAAGAAACTTTTATCAGCACAGATATTTCATTAGAAATAACGCTGGGTGCTCACAGTTGCTCATGAAGAGCAGGTCAGCTCTGATGGCTCAAAGTACGTTCTCATCTAAATACTGCGAGAAAAAGTAATGAACACAAGATGCACTCCATTGTAAGTTTCAGACACTGCACTGGATACACTGGATATGATTCTGTCCTTCTTCCTCTTCACCCATAGAAAAGATATTCCCCAGTGATATATTCAAGAAGAGAAATTGCTCACACCAACACTTTCACAATAAGTTAGGCATATGTGCTTGAAAAGCAAATAGTTTTCACCAATGTGTGGATAAGAAGCAAATTACAAATTTGTATCACATTGGAAATCTATCATCTTTAAATAGTAAGAGGAATGGACTTACAGTTGTATGATGATACATAAAAATTTATGATTCAACTTAACAT
Organism: Micromys minutus; assembly: GCF_963924665.1. Classification (NCBI taxonomy): domain Eukaryota; kingdom Metazoa; phylum Chordata; class Mammalia; order Rodentia; family Muridae; genus Micromys; species Micromys minutus. The sequence continues at coordinate 28,350,964 of NC_137980.1, forward strand.
TACATACTCTCTTAAATACCAAAATATTCCTGTGGACATTTACATATTTGAATTCTTGTTTGAATATTAGAATTTTATATGACTAATGTGTCTTCTTGTGTGACTGAAACCTTCCTTTACACAATTCACATAATAATGGTTTTGGGTTCACACTTTTTTCAAAAGATGTAAAGTAATATAGCACTTCTTTTATTTCAAAATAGTCATGATTACTCATTTCAAACGTTCATCTTTTATTTAACCCTGTTCTTTGCTACTGTAAAACAATAGAAAATTTCCCCAGGAATCTTGTAGATGTTGAGTTGATAGAGTAATTCTCAATTTCATATGGAAAAAAACTCAGGACAGCTAAAACAATCCTGGACAATAAAAGAACTTCTGAAGGCATCACTATTTCTGGAGATGCACTACAAAGCAATAATAATTCAAAACACATGGTATTGACATAAAAACAGGCAAATTAGTGGAATAGAACTGAAGACACAGAAATAAACTCACATACCTATAGACACTTGACTTTTCACAAAGCAGCCAAAATCATATAGTATAAAAAATAAAGTATCTTCCACAAATGATGGTGGTACAATTAGATGTCTGCCTGTAGAAGAATGAAAAATGATCCATATTTATTACCCTTCAAAAAATTCAAGTCCAAGTGTATCGAAGACCTCAAAATAAAGCCAGATACACTAAATCTAAGAAAAAAGAAATTGGGGGACTACCTTGAACACATTGGTACAGGAGACAAATTCCTGAACAGAAAACCAATAGCTCAGGCACTAAGAGCAACAATTAATAAATGGGACCTCATGAAACTGCAAAGCTTCTCCAAGACTAAGGACACCATCAACAGAACAAAATGGCAGCCTACAGAATGAGAAAAGATCTTCAGCAACCCTACATCTGACAGGGGACTAATATCCAAAATATACAAGTAACTCAAGAAATTAGATATCAACAAGCAAAATACCCAACTAACAAATGGGAAACAAAGCTAAGCAGAGAATTCTCAACAGAAGAATTTCTAATAACCAAGAAGCACTTAAAAAAATGTTCAACATCCTTGGTCATCAGGAAAATGCTAATCAAAAGAATAAGATTCTAGTCAGATGGCTAAGATTAAAAACTTAAGTGACAGCATATCTGGCAAGGATGTGGAGCAAGGGGAACATTCCTCCACTCTTGGTGGCAGTGTAAACTTGTACAAAGACTTTGGAAATCAATTTGGTGGTTTCTCTCAAAATTGGGAAAAGTTCTACCTCAACACCCAGATATACCACTCCTGGGCATGTATTCAAAAGATGCTCCACCATACCACAAGGATACTTGCTCAACTATGTCCATATCAGCTTTATTCCTAAGAGCCAGAAGCTGGAAACAACCCAGAAGTCCCTCAACTAAAGAATGAATAAAGAAAATATGGCAGCTCTACATAATGGAATACTATTCAGCTATTAAAGATAAAGACATCATGAAGTTGGCAGTCAAATAAATGGAATGACAGTGACCATGTGTGGCATATGAGGGAGAAGAGAGAATGCAGATGGATATAAAGGCCGGTCATAAAGGAAATAAGGTAAGTATGGTAGATTGAATGAGATGTCCACTGTCCCCTCAGGCATCTGAACATTTGAGTTCCAGTTGCTAGCTCTTTGGATGGATTGAGAAGGGAGTCCTTGCTGGAAGAAATATGTCATTGGAGTTGGTCTTTGATGCTTCAAAGACTTGTTGTGTCTCTTTGTTTCTGTTTGTGGTTCTAGACATGAGTCGCCGCTGCTGCTTCAGCTGCCTGCTGCCTTCCACCTCTGCTCTGCCATTATGTACAAGCATTCATCTGCAACTCTGAGCCCCAAATAATCTCCATCTCAAACTTACCTTTGTCGTGATCTCTTGTCACAGAAGCAGAACAGTGATTAGGAATAAGTAATCATCATTTGGGTATGTGAAAAGGCCATATGGAAACCCGACGTTTTTGTTATTTTGTCTCCCCACCCCACCCCTGGATCTTTGGACAGAATTCGGGGCCTTTTACTTGCTAGGCAAGAGCTCTACCACTGAGCTAAATCCCCAACCCCAAAACCTGATGTTTTATAAGCTTTTATGTTTTTAATATGATAAATCAAGGGCTTGAATGGAGCCATTCTGCATGGATGGACAATGCTCCTCCCAGAAACCAAATCCCAAGAGCAGGCACAGGGTGAGTTCTTGGTTGTGGTGGGGGGTGTTTGCTGGTGGGGAACAGGCCTTAAAAACAATACATTGCTACATACTTTAGATGCAGAATGCCGAGAAACAAAGTGGAACTAAGTTTGAAACCTCCTCCCTTCTGGCTACATTTGCAGTGAGAAAAGGTACTGTGTAGGTTGCTCAAAGGTAAAGATTGCCCAGCCTCCTACCCAGCCTTAACTCTTGTGCTACAAGAACAACCCTCTGTATGGTTGGCCAGGAAGCCCTTTGCACAGGAGGGAATTCCTACACACTACTGTAAACCTGGTCAGAGGTCATAGGCTGTATCAAGAAACCTACAACTCTTGTTTTGCAAAGTAGACATGTTCTCAATAGATGTTTGTATCCATGCATCAGTCATGCTCCGGGGGTTCTTCAGAGAAGCTTCTAAATATAGAACATAATTCGTAATATAGAGTCTCATGACCGCTCCAGCTGATGAGCAGGAGTAAGGGTGAATTATTTGGGCCTAATTGGGATATCTGGCTTACCATCTCCAAGTCTTAGAGAACATGCCAGAAGACAGGGTGAGGGGCAGTAAGCAGGAGATGGAGGTGCAGGCTGCACATGTATTTTCAGACCATGATAAGGCTGCTGCTCTCATGTGCTCCCTGAGGCCATGGCTATCCTCACAAGGCCTGTATATTTGGACCTTCCAAAACTTCATCATACATGGAGGAGGAGCACATAAGGCCCTGCATCTCCCTGAGAGACAGTTAGAAGTTAATGATCACTGGGTCAAAGGGCATCACTTTTTTCAGTGTTGTAGCCACTGAGAAGTCGCTCGTGTTCCACAGAATAACAATCCACATAATCTCATGCAGTAAGCCCTAGTTAAAAATAGGACACATATATACACACACATAGACACAACATAGACAGAGAAACACACACAATATACATACAATAAACACCCATATACATGCATATACACAAACACACATGTATACACACAGTACACATACTACATACAGTACACACGCATGCTCACACACAGTACATGAGATTAGAGGAAAACTTATTGGGAAGAAGCAGGGTCTCCAGAGGAAAATAAGAACAGGGTTTGAAGCAGAGATAAGAGCAATGTGGCCAGGGAATGATGTACACCTTAGATCCCTGCACATGGAAGGCAGACATTTGAGTTCAAGGCCAGTCAAGGCTACACAAAGGAACCCTGTCTGGAAGGAAAATGGAAAGAAGGGGGATGGAAATGGCTAATGAGGCATGAAGATCACTAAAATCCGATGTTATAGACATGTGGGAAATTGTCAAAAATAAAAAGAAACCAGGTATAAGCATAAGCAAAAGAATCCTTTCTCTCGGGGCTTTAACAGCACAGGAAACAACTTTAAGACTTGACATGTGCAATTGTAAGAAATTAAGACATTTAACAACAAAATTTCACACAGAAGAGTAAACAGAGAGCAGATAGAATGGAGAAAGTTCTTTGCCAGTGACACATCAGATATGAGACTGATATCCAGAATATGTGAAGAACTGTTAAAATTAAACACACAAAAAAGTTATCTGAGCAATACATAGACTAAGGGACTATTTTGAGACAATTCAAAAAAGAAAAAAAAAAAAGCCAAAGAGGACTTGAAAAAAAATTATCCAACGTACTTAGCTATCATGAAGGGCAAATTAAAATTGCTTCAAAAGTCCACCTACCCCTGTCAGAATGGCTATCACTAGGAGAAATTTTGAGTTAATGCATTAGGAATATGGGGAAAGAACTACTTGTGTAGACAGTGTGAAAATCAGTGCAGAAGCTCCACAAAATATTGACGATAGAGTGTTGTATGACCCAGCTATTCCAAATGCACATCCACAGAATTACTTTGTTTATTATGTTTATGACTAGGCTTTTTACACCAGCCAGGAACTAGAGAAGGCACTGCTGGCCATCTACAGATGGCTGGATAATGAGGATGTGGCACATACACACGATGCAACGTTATGCCGCCATAAAGTAAAATGAAGTCAAGGAATTATAGGAAAATGGGTGCATCCAGAACTTACTCGGCTTGGTGAAATGAACGAGACTCAGAAGAACACTGCATATTTGCTCTCAAATTGAAACGTGTGGTGTGGTGTGTGTGTGTGTGTGTGTGTGTGTGTGTGTGTGTGTGTGTGTGTGTGTGTGTAATATATGTTTAGGGGTGTGTTCTCGGTCACAAAGGTATTAAAGAAGCAGTGAGAAGAGAGCCATGGGATGCTACAAAAACAGAAATGGAGAGTCATGGGATGCCGTGGAAGCAGAATCGGAGAGAAAGAGGGGCTGCAACGGAAGCGGAAACAGAGAGAAGCAGGGGCTGCAACGAAAGCGGAAACAGAGAGAGTCGTGGGATGCAATGTAAGTGGAAAAGGAGAGAAGCATGGGATGCAATAGGAACAGAAACAAAGAGTCATGGGATGCAATGGAATCGGAAACAGAGAAGCATGGGATGCAGTGTAAGCAGAAATGGAAAGAAGCAGGGACTGCAACGGAAGCGGAAACGGAGAGAATCATGGGATGCAATGGAAGCGGACAAGGTGAGAATCATGAGATGTAATAGGAATGGAAAAGGAGAGTCATGGAGAGTCTTAGGAAAGCAAAGTGGCAGTAAGTAGGGGAAGGAGAGAAATCAGCAGGAGCGGAAGAGTACATATGGGAAAACAATATTGGCCGGAGCAAATGAAAACAAGACACAGAGGAGCATGTGAGTAAGAAGATACCAAAATGAAGCCTTTACTTCAAGTTCTAAACCAAAAACTTAACAGAAGTTTCTACCATCAGTCTTCAACATTTGAAGTATAGTTTTTGATTGCTATGCGTTAGAATGTTTGACTTTAAAACTGCTATTTGTATTCCTAGCTTGAGTTTCATTTAAAAAATAAAAGTGTTCATTGAATTTTGAGGTTAGGATTAGGACGGAATTACTTATGATTTATAAATGTATCGGGAACATAATTCTGCCTACTTGTATTATTGATTTATGCAAAGTGACATTCTGAGCCCTGACAATTATAAAATCTAAACAGTGATCGACTCGGAAACGTGCTGAAGGTGCTCTTCATCCTACTGTAAAATATGCAACCAGGATTTAATTCACTATATAAAATGAACAGGCACATCCATCTCATTAATGTAGAATTTTTCTCCATATTTAATGAGTGGTGAAATTACCAAAGAATCCTTTTAAATCCTTCGTGGCTTATTAGTAACAAGAGTTTGACTTGTAGATGTATTTTATTTACCTAGATACTCAAGGTAGTATTAAAATTACTCAAGCATAAAGGTGTTAATATACAAGACATTTGAGAGGCCCAGAACTAAATTACAAAACACAGAGAAGATTCAATAAAATGAAATAAGTAAAATGAGAGGAAGGAATAGACATTACAACTGAAATTATCAAAAGGGTCGCATGAGGTCATTGTGAACAGGGCACGCCAATGCAATCCACCTGTAACTCTAGCCAAAGTAAAATAAGTAGTAACAATAATTAATGTTTAAAAACAGCCTAAGGAAGTGAGGGCAGCTGTGGGACGGGTGCTCAACATCACTGATTGTCAGATATGTGTCCTTAGACACACTGGGAGATAACTCATGTCTTTCACCTCAGCTGTTTCCAAAATAGGTAAATGAGGAGAGACAAGTGTTGGTGAGGATGTAGAAAACTGAATCTGCACGTGTTATCAGTGAAAATGCGAAATGGCACAGTCACCATGAAAACATATAAATAGATATCCCTCAAAAACTTAACAGAATTTCCTCATAATCTGTGGCTCGTATTCGATTTAGCCCAGAACTGGTAAATGATCCTAAGGACATACTAGCACACCATGTGTTGAAGTACTAGTCAACACTAAATATCTCCACAGCTTAAATGCCCATCAGCAGAAAAATTTTAAAAATGTAACCCATACAACAAAATACTACCCAACCTTAAATAGCAAGTTTCCTTGCAATGTCATGCCGAATGAAGTTAAGACAGCCGTAGAAAGAAACATGCTGTTGGATTCCATTTATGTGAGTATTCAAAAGAGTCCAGTTCATTGCATCCAAATGGAATGGTGACTGCCACTGCCTGGCACACTGTGAAGTGGGGGACTGCAAGCAACAGGCACCAAGTCCCAAGTGGTCAGGATGAAGCGTCTTTTGTCTGGTATTTTATCCAGAGCTACAATCATGCACCCTGCACTAGCCAGGCTGCAGTGGCAGACATTGTGCTAACTGTATGTGTACAATAAAGTAAACATGTTAAATGATGAACTGAAAACTGTAGATAAATCTCTCAGAGTAACATCTGTAAGTAGAAAGAATATATCTCATTCAGGATTAAGTAAATATAGCGCGTCTAAAGGATGCGATCGCTTACAGCCTTCCCACAGAACTAGAAGAATATTTTCCTCCCGCTAATGCTATATCCAGAAGTCCATACTGACTAAACGTTACATCAATACTGGTTAAAAGCAGCTATAAAATGTGTCTTTCTTCGTGAGTTTTCAAGACGAGGCCACATGTGTGAGTGATTGAAATCTGGGAAGCAGTACTTGGCATCCATTTTCAAAATTACAGTAAAAAGAAGCACATGTGGCCAGTGTCCTTGCTAAAATAAGAGGAGGTGAAATAGGAAAATATGTTTTAAATGCCGAGACTCTGGAAAACATTCCCGGTGAATCATAAAAACTGAGTGAGGATATGGCCAATGATTCGCCCATGTTAAGTCTGGAGTGGGGGCGGGGCGGTGCAGCGGGAGGATGCCAAGTGGCCAAAGAAACGGAAGAAACAGAAGCGACAACAGGATAAAGAATCTTCAGTGGAGATGCCATGGAACAGTATCTTCCCAAGGACTGTGGGCTGCCAGAGGTGTGCCACTGAAGAAATGACCTTAATGCTTAGGTTGTTAAAGGGGCAGCATTAAAATACACAGCAGAGCAGCCGTCCGGCTGTTACCCACGGAAGCGTCCGCCCTGTAAACTGCAGAGTTGCTGTGCAGATCTTGCCTTGTTCTCAGAGTCTGCAGACCATGAAGCAGTCTGAACCTTGACTGCATGCCTCAGCCATGATGGGCAAGTGTTGCTGTGGGAGCCTCGGACGTACGAGGACTGCACCCTGGAGGAGTTAGCGCGAACAAATCTGTAACGGCTGAGGAAGCTCTGGTGCTGCTGGGAGCTGTGGGAGAGGAACATCCCCACCTGACTGTCTCACTTCAGTCTTGGGGTGAAGAGGAGCGCAAGCCGGAGGGGCTTCCCGGTGTGAACATCTGGGAGTCCTGTCATCATTAAAGGGTTTTCCTTTGTCACAGCTCTCCTTCTGAGTATGCCTGTCACATACTGTGACATTGGTGGCTGGCATAACAAGATGATTCTCTTCACCTTGTACTATCTCTTGCCTTTATAAATTCCATCTCAACTCTGTGTTTTCAATAACAAAAACTTGTGTTAAAGGCTAAGAGCAATAAAAATAAAATACGAGAACCAACCGAAACTTATCAAGCAGATCTTCATGAAAGAAAAATTATAAAAAGATCTCTCTCAAGGTAACATTTTTCTCTATGTCAAAGGCTTCCAAGGACTTTCTTTGGGGAAAAAAATAAAAAGCAGACTCATTGTTACCACTGAGATCCATCAGTGGCCTAGATATAAACCCAAGAGAATGAGGCTTTTTTCAATGGACTACTCTCGTGGATCAGGCAGCTGAACACAATGGTTAGTGACAGGAATTCTGGAGTCTGAAGTCTCCCATTTCAGTGTAATGACTGGCAGGTATAACTTAGTGGAAATACGGAGGCAACACAGAAGGTTTTCCCAAAACAGAGCACAATACCATTTCTGATCTTCAGATGGTCCAAAGAAGATATTGACCTCCAGAGAGTGGTCAATTCCACTTCTTAATATAACTGAGAGTACATAAGGAAACATGCTATTAGAAGTTTTGGGGAAATTTACTACGTGCAAGATTACCCTGCTAATTGTAAGGAACAAAAATAAAATCATGGTGTAATAAATTTCATTCATTTGTCATCTGGATCCGGTCAGGTTTAAAGGGATTTTGCCATCAATTATCAAATCTTAAAACTACATATAGCTTCCTTCCTACTGAACTACACACTACCAGTACTGGATTAGAGCCACCTCACAGAGCTCATGCTAAGCTGGAATTTGTTATATGAATTACTAAATCATTTAAAATCATTTCTCAACCATGGAATGAAACACTGTTGAATATATTTGCTCAAATTCATGTTAGCCATTTTCAAAATATAGCTCATTTTCACGCTTCAGAATATGTGTACACAGGACACCATATGGATGCTACACCACCCTATTTTCACACCTAGTATAGAACCTGACTTGTGTCTAAGCAAATGCTTCCTTCCTTGTATAGATCACGCCAGTAATTCTGGGGGGGGGGGGTCAAAGGACATGAGCATGAATGGGTCCATGTTCTACAATGGCAGATAGTAACAAGACAAAAAACAGGAAATGGAAATGGAAGAGGGGGAAGTCATATGGTCTTCCAAGCAGTCAGATATGGTCACACATTCAATTCTCACGGTGAACCACAGGATCATAATGTAAACCTGCCTTACAGGAGGACAGAGTGTGAACAATTTGGTGACAGATACCTCTTGCCGAGACCAAAGGCTTAGCAAATCTGTTCTACTGTGCTCTAACACCTAAACAACTATACAAAAGTTCATTACCTACTTCAAAACATTAATAACAAGTCCATCCTGAGATGAAGAAGGGACAATGTGCTTGACCTGAAAAGTGTTTTTAGCTTTAATGATCTTAGTGGGGGACGTGTTCAGTATGTCATCATTAAGAAAAATGTGACTTGTGGATTTTTTAAAATGCCTTGTTTGTGCCAGTTGAGTTTCCTAATCTTCCTAGTTTCCTGACAATTTAAATCTTGACTCATAGCTGGACTTTTAAATGTTTTTTCTATATTTCTTGAGATCACATGTGTATCTTCATTTGTTTCTGTTGGTACAGTAAGTTAAATTGATTTAAATTGTTAAACATTATTATGCTAAGCTACACTTAGCCACATTGCTTTGATGCAGTTCAATACATAGGCAACCTTTTATAGTGTTTTTAATAAAATTAGACACTAGGTTAATACAAAGATAATAAAAGACTATAAATGCATAAGTTATATAGATTTTCATAAGTTGTATATATTTGTATATGTTGTACTTGGCTTGCTCACTTCTCTCAAGGATGCTTTGTGTCCATGTTCATGAAGGATATTTGTTTGTATCATAATGTCCTTGTCTAGTTTTTGTGTTGGGATTATTCTCTGATTACTGGATTGCATTAGTAAGATTCTTTCCTCCATGATCTTCCAAGACAGGGTGAATATAATTAGATTTTTTTCTTTGTGTATAATATAATGAACAGTTTTCATACCTGAATCTATAGAGGTAGGGGTGTGTATGTGTGTGTGTGTGTGTGTGTGTGTGTGTGTGTGTGTGTGTGTGTGTGTGTGTGTATACAAGCTTGGTTACTTTCAGAAGAGATGGCAATTGTGGTTTTTTAAATATGCTTGGCCCAGGGAGTAACACTGGAGGTGTGAGGGGGTTGAAGTCTCGTTTATACTCAAGTCTGGCCAGAATCAATCTTCTCCTAGCTGCCTTTGGATCAAGATACAGAACTCTCACCTCTTTCTCTAGCACCATGTCTACCTGCTTGCTGCCATGCTTCCTACTATGATGATAATAAACTGAACCTCTGAACCTATAAGCCAGTCCCAATTAAATGTCCTTTATAAAAATGGCTTGTCTCATGCCATCTTTTCACAGCAATAAAACCCTAACTGTGAGACTTCTTTCTCTGTGATAACTCAAGCTTGCATCAAGCTGGCACAAAACCAGCCAGTACACCGGAGGATCACAAAATCTGAAGCGGTCTTCCTGTTTGGGGGCTGATGGCTTTCATGGAGGGTCTTGCAGCCACCTCTTCTTGACTTTCATCACTTGGTGATGGCTGGGAACTTGAATGCACTGCTTGCCAAATTGTGTCCACATGGGCAAGCTCTCTCAGTGTGCAGTATAATGCCTACTCCCCAGTGTGAAGGCAGCCCAGGGTAACACATCAGCAACCACAACCTGAGTGGTCCCCTACCTCAGCCTTCACAGCAGCTTGCCGCACCAATCCATCATTGCTTCTTCAAAAGAGGGCCCTGGCTTCTTTGATGTGATTTTTCTAAAGTCTCGGTAAATTTCTGCAAATCAGGGACTCAGCCTTGAATTGCCCTTTTGATGATAAGTGATCAGAACAACTTGGGAAAAATATGAAATAGCTCTTGGGTTTGGTTCTGTTTTGAGAACTTTGTATGTAGGTGTTGTCTCTATGTCACTCATGTCTTCCCTCCCCTTTGCAGTTTCTCCTGTATCCCCCACCAAAATCCATTACATCTGGGAAGGGTATCCCATGACTGGCACTGGCTTTTTTTTTTTTTTTTTTTTTTTTTTTTTAGATTGTTCATGATCCTTGGGAAGAAACGCCATTTATGTAGTATAACTACACACACAGCCCATACACATCCAGCAAACCCAGGCAATATTGCTGATGCCAAGAACTACAAGCTGACAGGAGCCTGATATAGCTGTCTCCTGAGAGGTTCTGTCAGATCATGACGAATACAGAGGCGGATGCTCACAGCCAACCACTGAACTGAGAACAAGGTCCCCAATGGAGGAGTTAGAGAAAGAATTGAAGGAGCTGAAGGAGTTTGCATCCCCATGAAAACAATACCAACCAGGGACACCATCCAAAGAGTCCACATGGACTGACCATGGCTCCAGCTGCATATGTAGCAGGAGATGGCCTTGTTGGGCATCAGTGGGAGGAGAAGTCCTTGGTACGGTCAAAGGGGATGCTCCAGTGTAGGAGAATGTCAGGGCAGGGAGGTGGAAAGGGGTCGGGAAGGAGTACCCTCATAAAAGCAGGGGTGGGGGGATGGGATAGGGAATTTATGGAGGAGAATCCAGGAAAGGGAATAACATTCAAAATGTAAATAAATATATCCAATAAAATCAGAAAATAAAAAGAAAGTTAAAAATATCTAATAAAAATAGCTTCTAGAATTTTCACACTTGCCCTGTTTTCTCCTTTCCAAGAGCCACAATTAATAGATGCTCACGTAGTCATAGGTGATATGCTCTGCAAAAGCTCATAACTTACCTGAATTAAGAAACTGTCACCTTTCATTCTAGCCTCTTGTACAGTTAAAATATTGGTGAAATGTTACAAAAGGTCTGGTCCGCAGGGTGGCATTCGTGGGAAACAGTGGAACATTAAGGGGTGGGACTTTATGGATTATCCTTAGATGACTGAAGACATGGTCATAGGCATGATGCTGGAAAACAAAATGCTCCTTTTTTGCTTCCTAGTTTGTCATTTAAGCCACTGGCCTCACCACTCACACTTGCCTTGACAGGCCACCTTGCCAGAAGTGCAAAGAAACAGGTGAATGCAATTTCTAGATCCATAAGCAAATTTGACCCCTTCTCTTTAAGTTACTTGTCTCAGATATTCCATCACAGAATGAATAGACTACATTCTCTATTATTCTCTACTTGGTGTCAGATAACAGCACAGTGACCACAGGCTTAGTGGGATGAGATTACAGATATTTTCGGGGACTGATTTAGTAAGACAAACGTGGACAGGTCACAGCCACCTCTATGTACAGTTGAGTTATTGCTCCAGACTCTGTTGTGATGGTAGCTGCCAAGGATGCTTCCATCACTGACTGGACTGCCCACATCACCCAATTACTATCAAGACACAAAGGGGAATACATCCTATGGAGTGCCCCAATGGGCCAAGCTAGAAATCAGTGCTTGTAAAATTCTTCTAATCATATAGCATGTAAAAATAGAAGTAGACTTTTCAGCCATTCTCTATACCCAGTCTAGAGTATAATCCCTATTCTCATAGATGGTACTGGGGGGAAAATCACTTAATAAGAAGAAGAGATATTAAAAATAGGTCAGGTTCTTTGCTTGAAACGTAATAATAAAAGGGAGCAGTAAAGATGGTTTTCTCAAGCACAACCCCTGGTAAGTTGACCTTGCTCAAAAAAAGAGGGGGAGGTACTGTCAAGAATATCTGGGCTATACAAACTGGTCAGGGGAGGGAAAGGGGGTTGTAATGTTGAGTGGATAGGGAAGGAGAAAGATCTAGAAAAATGAGGGAGAGGAGTGGTGAATTTATCAAAGCACACCATAGGAAACTCTCAAAGAAGTCATAAGTAGGAAGTAGGAAAAAGTAAGATTAAAGCTTTAAAGTCAGACATGATAGCTTGTGCCTGTCAACCCAGCACAGAAAGGATGAGACAAATGTCCCTGACGTTCAGGCCAGCTTGAGCTACATGGTGAATTTCAAGTCACTCTGGACTTCAAAATGAGACCTTGATTCAGGCAAAGAAGAAAAAGATGAATTGAACCTTTTAAATGTAGGACCGGGGACTAGGAAGATTGTTAAGTCAGTAAAAGCACTTTCAACCCAGGCAGAGACCTAAGTTTGGGTTCTAGAACCCTCGTAAAAGATGGATGTGTAAGACAAGTGTCTACAATCCCAGCACTCCTGCAGGAAAACAATAGGCCCGAGACCAAAGAGTCCGAAGAAGCTCATTGACCAGCTAACCTAGCGTGCATGTGTGCATGCCTCTCTCTCTCTCTCTCTCTCTCTCTCTCTCTCTCTCTCTCTCTCTCTCTCTTTCTCTCTCTCTCTCTGTGTGTGTGTGTATGTGTGTGACAGAGAGAGACAGAGACACAGAGTCTGTGTGTGTTCCTGTTTCAATAAGGTAGACTGAAGGAATTAAGACCAAAAGCTAGCCTCTGGCCTCACATGTCACGGAATGTTTATAACTGCAGACACACACAAAATAATTGAATGAATGGTCAAAAGCACAACTAATTGATCTATCGTTTTGTAATCACATTAACATGGAGTTTACCAAATACAAACACTGACTGAGTTAAACTATATACAAATCATCTTGGCAAGAGCCAAGTGCTTCTTGGAGCCTGCCCCTTCCCACAGGAGCTATATAAGGTCAGATATCTGGGACTGAAGCCACCATCTATGTTATTTCTCTGCTTTCCTAAGCTGCTGACCACAGCTTTGCTCTAAGAGGTTCTTTCTGGTCCTGATTGTGAGATAGTCCTGGATCTGAACCCTGAAACACAGGTCATTGCATTAGGGTCATCCAACACTTCTGAGGCTCATGCTGGGAACATGTGGGTCATGATCACTGAGTGCTGGCTTTTTCTTGGCACTTGCCATTCAGAGTGTGGGCAGTGTGCCACCATAACCACCTCTCCCACCAGCAGCAACCCCTGAGAGCTTGTTAGAAATGCAATATCACAGGACCCACCTAGCTAAGCAGTTGTTTTAACAAGAGAAGATCCTGGTTCACTAATGGTTTCATTAATTCCGTGCCCTTTGCTAGAAATATCCAAAAACTGATCAATAAGCTTCCAATAAGATCTGTAATACCATCTGGGCCCTGATCACTTTACTCAGACCCAACAAATTGCCCTTGATAATTTGTTTCTAATCCCCCAAGCATGAAACTTCCTGACTTAACCTCCCCAGTGACTCTCTTGTAATCCTCTTCAACACACACAGAGAAGGGTGGGGATTTGGTTGAGTCTGTCTCCTTGGTGTATGGGTCTGGGTAAATCGTATCCACTCAACAAACATGTCTTGGAATATTAAGAACAATACTTGGGAGTGTTTTACATTTGGAATTTTTCACATATAGAGCTTGCCAACTGTTTTTAGGGTTAGTCACTACTGTGAATAATCTACAAATCACTGTTTTCTGAGTGGAGCCTACAGAAGGAAAGGAAATATGGCCATTAAGCAAACACATGCACTTCAGTATCTAAGGTGTAATGGGTTTGGGACATTTTATAGGTCACTTGACTTATTTAAATTTAACCCTATAGGATAAAATATGACCAAATAAGCAAGGAAATAATGTTCCAAGTATTAGTAACAATGTGCAAGCAGCCAAAAGCCAGGGAGGACATGTCTCTACCAAACATTGTAAATGATTAAATATAAAGTACATGATAAGCAGATGATCTTGGTGACAAAAAGCAGTCTCCGTGCATGCTGCATCAACAAGCTGGGCATTGTGTCACATGCCTGTAACTCCAGTATTCTAGAGGCAGGAGCAGAAGAAACTTGGCTTTATAGTAAGTTCACAGCACTCCTGGGTTATGTAGTGAGGGATGGCTCAAAAACTCTCTATAACCCATAGATGAGAGAGATTTCAGATATGGGGAAAGTATATAGAATGGCTAGCCAAGGATATAAATCATGAAAATTGTGTGGGTAGACACTTCCTCTTCATGTGGAAGAAATTTGATATTAGAAAAAAATAACGGTGAGTTCAGGGCTGTTTTATAGAAAAGAGGAAGAAAAACTATGTGACAGAGTCAGAATGCCACAGTATTAAAGACAAACAAAAACAGTGATGAAGATGGACAGACACAGCAATGAAAACAAACAGACAGACAGTGATGAAGATGGACTGACAGTGATGAAGATGGACAGACACTGTGATGAAGACAGACATGAAGTAATAAAGATGGATGGACACAGTGATGAAGACAGACAGATGAAGTAATGAAGATGGATGGACACAGTGATGAAGACAGACAGTGATGAAGATGGATGGACACAGTGATGAAGACAGACAGTGATGAAGATGGATGGACACAGTGATGAAGACAGACAGACACAGTGATGAAGACAGACAGACACAGTGATGAAGACGGACGGACACAGTGATGAAGACGGACAGACACAGTGAGTGATGAAGTCGATGGACACTGGGAGCACGATGGGCAGGTGCAGTGGTGAGGACAGATGCAGACAGACTTTAGAGGTACTTGAAATAGAGTTAATGGTGACCCCTTGCCGTGAAGCATAAGCAATAATGACGCCCAGTGCAAAGCTGTGGCCTCAGTGAGCTCCATGTGTCCTGGGATGACTTCCAACTGCTTAAAATGCATACAGTAGAGTCTGGAATGCCACCGTGGTTAAGGGCATGCACTGTTGTTGCAGAGGACCTGAGCTCAGTTCCCAGTGCCAACATGGAATCCCATAAGCACCTGGAATATGATTTCAGATCAACACCCAGTTCTGATCTGTTGGGCTATTAGGCATACACATGGTATGTAAACATACTTACAGGCAAGGCATTTGTACTAACAAAGTATAAATAAATCTACAAAAAAACCTGCATTGAAATTCTAAATATGAGTGCATGTGCTTAGAAATTGGAATATTAGGTGAGCAGGTTAAGATGAGACTGTCAACATAGTCCCTGACTCAAAGGCTCAAAAAATCCTCCAAATGTGTGTGTATGTGTGTATATAAAATCTGTGTGTATATATGTAAATAGCATGTATGTTTGTATGTATTTGCTATATTATAATTATATTTATATTCTAATTAAATGCTCATATGTGTATACATATATCTGTACAAACAATTGTAAAGGAGGCCAAGAATTTAAAAGAGAACAAAGAGTATTATTATACGGAAGGGTTTGGAGGGAGGAAAGGGGAGGAAAGTCAAAATTGATGCCATTACATTATAAGCTCAAAAAAATAAGACAATCTTTTATAGAAGACTGGCCTTTCGAACAAGTTGATCCCATAACTCTGGAGAGTAAAGACCTGTTTGGGCCTGTGTTGTTTTCTGAAAACGGAACCGGCACCCTGACGTCGTGGGCAGAAGAGGAAACACAAGCTTGGAGTGGTAGAGACAGGTACATCACTAGAGAAACAGGGTGGAAATCTGTGATGCCCTGAGGCCTTTGGAACCGGAGAGCACTTTTCTCTCCATTCCCATGAATGGTGGTTTATGCTGAACAGGAACTCAGCCCAAAACTGAACATAAGTACATAAAAGGTAGGAATAGAAACCAGTAGTTAAGAAGCACACAAAGAAAAAAGAAGCTGATTTTTTTTTTCATGCCCCAAATGAATGTTGACATTATGGAAAAAAGAATCCAGTGGGTAGGTGGGACTCTTTAGATACAATCAAAGAAAATGTAATGAATTAGACTTGATGTTGGAAGTGCCTGAAAAAAAAAAGGGAAGACTCTTCTAAAGAGCTGTCTTGGCATGGCCAGCAGACTGAGCAGCTCTGAGATATTTGTGGTGGAGTTCTTGGTAAAAAGACTATGAAGAATGAGAAAAGCAAAACTCATATTTGGAGAAAGAAATTATTTCTACAATTAAGAAAGTCAGAAGTCATTCCTAGACTGAAGGCACATCATGCTCCAATCAGAGAGACAGGCATTAATCTACATCTAGTAAACATCAAGCTCCAATCTGAGAGAGGGTGTTAATCTATGTCTAATAAACTACAAAACCTCAGATGTAATGAGAAAAACTTACATGTTAAAAAAAAGAAAATTTGTTCTTGCTCCCTTACCCTCTTTCCCATTCCCTCTCTCCACATTTCCCTCCCCTCCCCCAGTGCTCATGGCCAGTCTCTACTCCTCTACTCTTTCTCTGTACTCCTCTCCTTCCTCTCCCTCTCTCTCGCCCTCTCCTTTCCTTACCCCCTCCCCCATTCTCTCTCCCCCCCCCACCACTCTGCCTTTCTCTCAACTCCCCTCCCCATGTTCTGAATAAACTCTATACTAAAAAAGACAAAAAGAGAAAGAGAAAATTTAAATTACCCAGAGCCACTAAAGCAACAATATTTGCCAAAGGTCAATGCAAACTGGAATGTGTTACCCTCACTTGGTATCATTTACACAGGAAAATGAAACAGAATTGCTTCCTGCATAGTGTTCTCCTCAGTGGGCGGTGTGTCCTTTTATAAACAGCAGCAACACTTTCAGATGGCATAAACAGAAATGCCATGAGCTCTGTGTTATCCTGAATCCTGTTTTGTTGTATGGCTGGGGTGTTGCTCTCTGTAACAACTAGTTCATCTTCTTACTTGCCCTAGGTTTGGGGAGGAGACTATTTCTTCTCTTCCTCTTACTAAAATTTCTTTCTAAAACTAGAAAGTTCTGTTAGATACTTGCCCCATCATTAGATTATCTGGGTTTAGTTTTTTATATGGAGGAGTCCAAGAGTTAAGCTGGCAAAAAAAATCCCATATCCTAAAAAATTAAAAATAAAACACTAAATTTACAATCAATGTATTGTTCCTTTCCTTTTTAAATTTTGTAATTACTAGGTAGTATAAAAGTTCAAATATTGACAAATGGGACTTAATGAGATTGCAAAGTTTCTGTAAGGCTAAGGACACTGTCAAGAAAACAAAATGGCAGCCAACAGAGTGGGAAAGATCTTTACCAACTCCACATCTGATAGAGGCCTAATATCCAAGGTATACAAAGAACTCAAAAAGTTAGACACGAGAGAATCAAACAACCCTATTAAAAAATGGGGTACAGAGCTAAACAAAAGGTTCTCAATTGAGGAATATCAAATGGCTGAGAAACATCTAAGGAACTGCTCAACATCCTTAGCCATCAGGGAAATGCAAATCAAAACAACCCTGAGATTCCACCTCACAACAGTCAGATTGGCTAAGATCAAAAATTCAGATGACAGCAGATGCTGGCAAGGATGTGGAGAAAGAGGAACACTTCTCCACTGTTGGTGGGGTTGTAAACTGGTACAACCACTCTGGAAATCAGTCTGGTGATTCCTCAGAAAATTGGACATAGTACTACCTGAAGACCCAGTTATTCCACTTCTGGGCATTTACCCCAGAGATGCTCCAACATACAACAAAGACACATGCACCACAATGTTCATAGCAGCCCTATTTATAATAGCCAGAAGCTGGAAAGAACCTAGATGTCCTTCAGTAGATGAATGGATACAAAAATTGTGGTACATTTACACCATGGAGTACTGCTCAGCTATCAGAAACAATGACTTTATGAAATTCTTAAGAAAATGGATGCATCTAGAGAATATCATCCTGAGTGAGATAACCCAGTCATAAAATAACAGACATGATATGCAGTCACTGATAATTGGATACTAACCCCAGAAAGCTATGAACACTCCAGAAACAACTCACAGACTATATGAAGTTCAAGAAAAGAAAAAGAAAAAGGGAAAAGAAAAAGAAAAAGAAAATCCATTATGCTTAATCTTTACATACCAAGAAAACTTTGACTGTTTCCAGGTTACAGCTTGTTTTACATGTACTTTATGCTCATTGTAACTAGTAAAATCTTAATGCACACTATCAAACCTTAAAAAAAAAAAAACAAGCACTGACAAAAATGTATTCGTATACTTTTTATGCAAAAATGCTTAAAATCTGTACATTTATCTTTGTTTTTTAAAATAAAGTTGTTTAATAAAAAAAATATCCAGTTTCCTTTTTCTACTTTTATTTAAATTTCTAAAACATAACAAAAGAACTGACCAATATTGGCTGATGCTAAGCCCTAGAGAGTTACAGAGGCCTTCTATTATATTTTGAAAGAAATGGCCTTATTCTGACCTCTTTACATACCCAGAAACAACTGCCCAGAGGAGTGGACTCCCTCTGTGTCATCTCATAAAGAATGAAAACCATTTTCTCCAAAAAATTTTGACTTTAAAGTTTAAGGCCAGAGATTACCCTCTGTCATTCCCTATGTGTGTAGACAGGAATATAACTTTGGCCAAATCTTAAAAAAATTCCTGAAACACTGTAAAGTAAACTTTGAAAAAATAACCTTTACTGATGTATTACAATTATTTAAGGGAAAGGTTTCTTGTCTGTACTATTACTGCAGTCTGAATGTGCTCTCCCCAAACCCACATTTTAAATCCCTACCTCCTGAGGTTATGGCATCCTGAGGTAAGGTTTTGTGAAGCTAGTGAGGTTTACTTGAGGTCAGGAAAGTGGACTCTTAAGCTTGTTCTCCCCTTGCCTCCCCTCTTACACTCTCTCACACACACACACACACATACACAAAGCCTGCCTGAGCCCTTAGCTAAAGGCCTTTGTAGGTGACAAAAGAGGCCCTCACTATAATTCAGAACACTAGTGTCTACACTTCGGGCCTCC
Organism: Micromys minutus; assembly: GCF_963924665.1. Lineage (NCBI taxonomy): Eukaryota > Metazoa > Chordata > Mammalia > Rodentia > Muridae > Micromys > Micromys minutus. The sequence goes on from NC_137980.1 coordinate 28,370,253, forward strand.
AGGCTCCAAAATTATAATAAAATCATGTACTGTTTAAAGCAGTCCAATCTGTCTTTTTTTTTTTAATTATTCTACCCCATACTAGATGACCCAACCTTCAGACACCTGCCCACGAAGGGATCAATATAATGTTTAGCTCAAAGACAATATGTAACTTAATTACTTGCATGTAGTCTTATAGTAACTTCAAATCTGGGGAGGAGTTTGATTTTTACATTTCATCTATGGGCTGAAAATGTTGATTAGAACTCATAGTAATTTCATAGACTTTTATAAGACAAAAATGAACCAAAATACCAGGCAGATGTGTTTCATTTTGCAGAACAGTGGAGACACATGGCTGAAACCTGGATTACGCTTGCTCCATGAAGAACAGTCACGTCTGTTAGATACAAGCAGCCTGCTACTCAAGGGAAGCTGAGTGGGGAGAGCTACTGAGAGTAAGGAGCTGCCTGCGGCTGGCCACAGGTGCTGGTCCTAAACACTCACCCCATGTTTCCTGAATGTTTTAGTTTCTTTGACTTCTCAACTCAAATACTCACGCTTCATACTTGTGTTTGAATGGTTTACTTCCGGGAATTGACGGACGTGACTGTCTGTATTTCACTATTCCCAAGTGAAATTCTAGCACTAGGAAAGAAGGCCATGGAGCCTGAAGTCTAAGCTGAGATACATGCTCTGGTTCTGTTCGTTCAGTTTCCTGCAACTTGCTTTTAAATAAAAATCAAGATGTGCATGACTCTTTGTTTATGGCAGTTTTAATCCCTTAGATGGGCCCATTTGTCTTAAAATGGGAATAAGTGACCCTTAATTACACAAAGCCAGGAGAGAAAATTTTATTTTACTTGTATGTGCCATTTGTCTTTGTAATTATTCAAGGTTTTAAACATACGTAATTAGGAAACAAATTCACAGCCATATCAAATTTGACACAAAGTGTATGATTAGGTCTACAGTGTCAAGTATCCGAAAGAAATCCAGCTTCAGCTCCTAACAGGAAGCTCACAGTAATAACACATTCACAGAGTTCCTAATTTATCAAAACATTCCACTGTTAATAAGTTAAATTATCATGATTACATTTTAGTCAAAAGTACCTAAAAACACATGCAAAATTATTATAAAAAAAAAAAAAAAACAAAGAAAACAACTGTCAAAAGTAAAGTTACCCTGAATTCCACAGTCAGTCAGGAGCCAGATCAGGGATGTGGCAGTGAGCACAGGGTGTCCCAGTGAGCAATAAGTGACCCACTGCCACTATGCTTCCCAAACACCAAGATTTGCTAACTTATTGCTTTCTTGTCATAAAATACACACCAGAGATTATGCTGTGATCCTGACGCAAGACACTAGGAACTTCTCTTATCCCAAGAGGAATTTCTCAATGTTCAAAATGTTGGGAAATCCTCAGGTCTAGGATCAAAACTACAAGGAGGTTCTAAGTCTCCCCCATTAGAATGGCTATTCCAAAAAAAAAAAAAATGTAAAGCAGTGAGCCACCAAAAACTGACAAGTGCTTTTGAGAGTGTGCAGAAATTGGAGCTATTAGGTGTCACTGGGAGAAGTGCAGAGTGAGTAGTGAGTGTGTACAATGACAAAGTCACTATTTTTTTTAAGAATTGCTTATTTTATGTATAAGTTCACTGTAACTGAATACAGCATCAGAACCCATTACATCATGCAGTTGTTGGGAATGGAACTCAGGACCTCTGGAAGAGCAGCCAGTGCTCTTGGCCCATAAACTATTTCTCCAGCCCCCAAAGTCACTCTTAAAAAAAAAAAAAAAAACAGACACACAACCACTACATGGCCCAGAAATTCCAACTTCAGAATCAGTACAGCAAAAAGATTGGGAGAAAGGAGTTAAGTAAGTGTTACGTCAACCACATTCATAATCAAAGTAGTCACAGGAGCCTAGAGGAAGGAGCAGGGGAAAGGGCAGGCAAGGCATGCCATAAATATAGACAGGAAAGATGTGCCACAGACAGACAGCCGTCCCATTTAACGTGAAGAGAGGAAGGGGATGTGGACTGCACTGTGAAGGCATGCTCAGAGAACAAATGTATACAATTTCACTTACAGTAGTCTACCTTACAGACACAATACTATTGTGCAATGGCCATGGGAAGTAGTCATGGAGAGTCAGCATGTAGAGAGAGCACCCAGTGAGAAAGTGGTGGAGCAGAATGAGGTGATGGTCATGTAATGCACCTATGCATAACACCACAGAACCGAGCACTTCAGAATGGCAAAATGCTGTGTTATGTCTCACCATGAGAAATAATGAAAAGGAAATTTTGATAGAAACATTTAACAGCAGTGTGCTCCAGCCCGCGGGATCTAAGTCATGGACATTCAGACATGCCCTTACCTGGGATATGACAATGGAAACCTATTTTGTGTCTCCTGCATAAACATTGCCGTAAGATAACCCTGGGAGCTGGGGCTGGAACTGTCTGGGATAGCACGTGCTTCACATGCAAGGACCCTAGGTTTGGTCCTCAGGATTGCACAGTATCAAGCTTGGTGGTACACACCTGCATTCCCATCACTCCAGGGGTGGGGGCGAGAGGGTGAGAAGTCTCTGGTCATCCTGGGCTCCAAATCAAGTCCAAGGTCGATCTGAGACAAGCAAGACTCTGTCTCATGATGATAATGATGTAAGCAGAAAAGCTATTGAAAATAAAGGATCTGGCTGCCGTCCCGTGACGTGTGAACTGGTCCCTCAAAGCATTAACACCTGATGCACATCAAGTTTGCCACTTGATTATATACAGTCTAGTAGCATCCTTTCTCACAGTGGACCAACTTCATCTTCATTGAGTAAAGGGCTCTTCTCCTGAGAACTTACAGTGTCACCACTCACAGCCTCTCTCTCCACTTTGATCTTTCAGGGATGCAAATAGACCCTGAACCTATAGAAAGAGTCTGCAGGCAGCTACAACCTCATCTGATACACTTTTGTCACGATCGGCTTTCAGTGTCTCCAATGTTCACCTAGCTGTCTTCAGAATGAATGTTAAGCTCATGAACCTTCCACTTTGATCTCAATCCTCTAGCCTCACAATCAAAAGTCCCCCATGTCACCAGCCACTGTCCTTGTCATCGGTGCATAGGCACAGCACTTCCCACAACCAATATGTAATTTTTTTTATTCCTCACAATCACCTCTGCCATGTGATTCAGCCCCTGAGCTAGACATCTAGTGTCTATGTGCTTACATTTCCCAATGTGGCTACTTTCCTCTTTCTTGAGAGCACTTAGCACAAAAGCTCTATCCTAGATGGACTAAAGACAGAACTTAGGGGCAGCACATAAAGCAGGAGACTTCTTGAAGCTCAGTAACCAGGAAACTCCCCAGGGAAGATAAACAAACAGGAAAAGTCCACAAGGTCTTTGTACAGGTCTAGCACCATGGCTCAGGAAACCTCAGAGACAATAATGGCCAGAGCCTAGCAGGACTGCTTTGAGGGCCCATTCACCAGGAGCTTACACACCAGCAGCCCAGACCAAAAGACCCAGTGGCAGCCAATAGACAGGAGTGTGTTCTCCTTCCCACCCAGAATCACACTCCACACTACTCACAACAGTGCCAGGGATGTTGGGAGTGGCTGCCCCAAGCACTAGTGTCATGAGCTTGCACACTCAGCATTTTAAGGAAGAGATGACAAGCCTCTAAGCAAGAAAACAGGTTCCCTTTCAAAGGTCATTAACTAGACTCTCCTTGCAGCTTTATGGTAGAAGTGGGAAAAAGGGGACTTTATCTGGATATTCCTGCCTTATCCTGTCCTTACTGACTATTGCTTGGCAAGAACTTTGTAAATGGAAACTGCCTCCAATACATGACACTTAATACCCTATCTTCTTTAAAATCATCCAGATAGCCAATGGGGTAAACCCAGGAACCGTCCAGGTATGGATGTATAAAAGAAGTGGGCTGTGGGTGAAAACTGCAGGGTCTGAGGTGAGATGAAAGGTGTGTGTTCACCTCACAGCACACAAGGTGTGAGGGGGAGTGGGAACAATGAGCTGTCCTGATAAAAATTATTACAAGTCCAAGGGCCATCAGTTTCCAGCCAGTGACTTACGGTGCACTACAAACACTTGATTCTAAGTTTCAGTAAATGACTCAGCAGTGCCCTTCGTTGGAAGAGAACAGGACTGCACAGCTCTCTCTGGGACATAGCTCCATCTACATCTGTCATGGCATAAATGAAGAATTGTGAGACCAGCGTGATTAGCACAGAGGAAACAAGATGCTTTTTTAAGCTACTGGAAACAATGGCAAGATGCTGACTTTGCTGTTTGCATGCTTCGGAACCCCGCTTTACTCTAGGTTGGGTAGAACAACAGTGTGGACGTTTATATCATAGTCTAGTCAGATTTTAACCAGAGAAGAAAGCAAACATGATTCACATAAGGCCATGAACTGCCTCAGAGACGTAGAGACTGCATTATACAGGAAACGGGGGGTTTGTATTTCTTCATTGTGAGTGGTCACTAAACTCAAGTCCTTCACAATGGTGTCACTTAAGACAACAGAGTCAAGTTTCTAAATACGCAATATAATTAAATCCAGTTAAAGCCTACATTGTAGTCAACAGACACTCCAGACTGTCTCATTAATAATATGAAACCACCGACTTGATATCAAAGCATAGAGGGGCTTCCCAGAGCATCGTTAGATGCAAATGTGCCATCTGCTACACAGTGTTGCTGAGCACTAGATGAGAACGCTGAGAATACATTGGTTTGAGGGCCACAAGGTAAGGCTGTGGAGAGAGATGTGGGCCACAGCAGCAAGCAGCTGAGAGAAGACCAGCTTGGGAGTGGAAGCTTAGAAAGTGTGTGCTCATTCTCTCGAAACGAAATTTTGCCAATTATTTTACAGTGTGTGTGTGTGTGTGTGTGTGTGTGTGTTTACATGTGCTTATGTGTGCCTGTATGGCTGACATGTGTTCGTGTGCTTGTGTGTCTGTGTGTCTATGTGTCTGGGGGGTGGGGGTGGGGGTGTGTCTGTATGTGTATATGTGTAGTATGGTGTGTAGGTATATGTGTGTATGTACGTGTGTGAATGTGTGCCTGTGTGTGTCTAGGTGTACTGTTAGTGTGTGTCTCTGTCTGTGTGTGTCTGTGTATAGTGTGGTGTATGTGTCTGTGAATCATGTTATAATAATATTATGTGTATATCTGTGTATATGTGTGTGTATATATGTCTCTGTGTGTGAGTCTCTCTGTGTGTAGTATGGTGTGTGTCTTAGTTAGGTTTTTACTGCTGTGAACAGACACCAAGGCAAGTCTTATAAATGACAACATTTAATTGGGGCTGACTTACAGGTTCAGAACTTCAGTCCATGATCATCAAGGCAGGAACATGGCAGCATCCAGGCAGACATGGTACAGGAGGAGCTGAGAGTTCTACATCATCATCTGGAGGCTGCTAACAAAATACTGGTTTCCAGGCAGCTAGGATGAGGGTCCTAAGCCCATGTCCACAGTGACATACCTAATCCAACAAGGCCACATACCTCCTGGGACAAGCATATACAAGTCATCACAATGTGTCTGTGTATGTGTGTATTTGTGTGTGTGTGTGTGTGTGTGTGTGTTTATAACACATTCTTTCCATTCCTTCTTTCATTTGAACAAGATGTGATTAGATAAAATTTGTATAATAACCAGTTGATAACACATGATTCATGATTAGTTTATTTTTTCCATTCATGAAAATTTTGTGTTCTTTATAACTTGGAGCCTGTCTGCAGAAAAGTAAGATTCTGTGAGCCAACCTTGATTTTATGAATGAACAAATGTTCAAGGATCTCAGAATGTGTAAGAAGAACTACTGGGCTATTCTAGTTTTTAAATGATTCCATTTTAAAGGTTTATTTTATTTTTATTTTTCTAATTACATTTGTGAGCATGCCTATATCCATGTGCGGGTGAGTGTGCAGAGTCTGCAGAGGTTGCAGGTCTCAGAGCACCTTGAAGCTGACATGGTCCTAGAATTGATGAGTTTGGAAACCAAACCTGAATCCATTACAGGAGCAGCAAGAGCTCTTAACACTTGAGGCATCTTTCCATCATTATCCCTGTCTCCATTTTCAAAAGGTTGCCAGCATATTTGTGGATGGTTCACATAAGGAAGCATCCAATAAAAAGCCTGTCTTGAGCTGAGGGTAGCTCCAGTCAAAGTACATTTGCCTAGTATGTACCAGGCCCTGAGTTCAGTCACGAATGGCATGGTCTATGATGTGTGTATTCCTATTCATTGTCTAGCCCACATATCTTAGAACTGCAAAACACAGACAGAAATCATCAGATTTCAGAGTTGGAGTTTTTACTTTTTTTATTTTCGGGACTGTGTTCTTGATTTTCAAAGTAAAAATAAAGCCAGCTGAATGTTTATTTCTCTTACATTGACGAAACCCTAGGGAAACAGTCCTGGCGTTTAGGCACACGATATATCTGTTAAGAAAGCCATATGTAGCTTTCAGCCTGGGCAGCCACCTTCCAGTTATCTCAGCAAAATGACGAACACAAAGGGAAAGAGGAAAGGCACTCAGTCTATGTTCTCTAGGCCTTTTAGGAAACATGGAGTTGTTCCTTTGGTCACATATATGTGATTCTACAAGAAAGGTGATACTGCAGACATCAAGGGAATGGCCACTGTTCAGAAAAGAACGCCCCGGAAGTGTTTCCTCTCAAAACCGGAAGAGTCTACAGTGTTACCCAGCATGCCGTGGGCATCATTGTAAGCAAGCAAGTTAAGGGTAAGATTCTGGCCAAGAGGATCAATGTGCGGACTGAGCAGCACATCAAGCACTGGAAGAGCAGAGGCAGCTTCCTGAAGCGGGTGAAGGAGAACGAGCAGAAGAAAAAGGAGCCAAAGAGAAGACCTGGGTTCAGCTGAAGCGCCAGCCTGCGCCGCCCAGAGAAGCGCACTTTTGACGGAAGAAAGCGTGAGCTGCTGGAGCCAGTTCCCTACGAATTCATGGTCTAATGTGCAAAAGGAAATAAAGGACATGGACTGCAAAGTTGGGTGGAGGGGGAGGAAGGAAGAAGGAAAGGAGGAAGGGAGGGAGGGAGGGACGGGGCAAGAAAGAAAGAGAGAGAGGAAGAGAGGGAGAGAAAGGAAGGAAGCAAGCCAGCCAGCCAGCCATATGGAGTGACCAGACTCTTCACCTCCTACCACACCTCATATTCTCTTCACACTTGGTATTTTGTATTTAGGATTTAGTCCCTGAAGGTAACTTGAAAAAGTATACTCAATGCTATAGACATAAATAACACAAGATGTGGATCAGAGTCCTGTTTCTCACCCTGAGCACAGCAGCCAGTTTCTACTTTGGGTCTGAGGTAAAGCATCCCAGTGAGGTGGGACCGTGGCTTTGATGGAGGAGAACGAACTCATGGCTTGACATGAGCAAGTTCTCAAGCAAGCCAGGTGACCAAGTAACAGCAGAGGAAGGCTAGACCATGACAAAGCTAGACCTCACCTCCCTTGCACACCCTAGCAAAGGGAGGGTGCTGAGTGTAATGCCCCCACACACACACACTCACACAGACTTTACACTGAGAAGCACTATTTTTACCTCAAAAAGTGTTCATTAGTGCCATTAACCATTTGGTATGTAAGATTAAAACAAATGGTTATATTGATTCTCACAAATTGTAACATTAAAAATCCAAGTATCTTCAGGGAAGCCCATGATAACCAGGAAACTCACAGTAGTAACTATTAGAAATTTACTTTTTCTTCTTTTATTAAATGCTTTCTTTATTTACATTTCAAATGTCATTCCCTTTCCCAGTTTTCCCTCCAGAAACTCTCTATCCCATCCCCCTCCCCCTGTTTCTATGTGGGTGCTCCTTCACCCACACACCCTTTCCTTCCTGTCTCTCCACCCTGGTATACCCCTACACAGGGGCAACAGCCTTCAAAAGACCAAGGACCTCTTCTCCTATTGATGCCTGATAAGGCCATCTGTGCTACATATGCAGCTGGAGACATTGGGTCCATCCATGTGTATTCAGTTTTGTTTTGGTTTTTATTTTGTTTTGTTTTGTTTTGTTTTTTATATTTTACGTATCTACATTTCAAATGTTATCACCTTTTCTCCACTCTCCTATCCCTCCTCCCTGATCCCCTTGCTTCCATGAAGATACCACTCCCACCCACCCACTCCCAATTCATCTCCATGGCATTCTCCTACACTGGGAAAAGGGGCCTTCACAAGACCAAAAGCTTCTCCTCCTATTGATGCCAGACAATGCCATCCTCTGCTACATATGCAGCTGGAGCCATGGGTCCCTCCCTGTGTATTCACTGTTTGGTGTTTTAGTCCCTTGGTGCTATTGGAGGGTGGGGGTTGATACTGTTGTTCTTCCCATGAGGTTGCAAACCCCTTCAGTTTCTTCAGTCTTTCTCTATCTCCTACATTGGGGTCCCCATGCTCAGTCTGATGGTTAGCTGCAAGCATCCTCATCTGTATAAGTATGGCTCTGGAAGATCCTCTGAGAAAACATCCATATCAGGCTCCCGTCAGCAAGCACTTCCTGGCATCAGCAGTAGGAAAGGGGTTTGGTGTCTGCATATGGGATGGATTCCCAGGTGGGGCAATCTCTGGATGACCTTTTCTTCAGTCCCTGCTCCACACTTCGTCCCTATATTTACTCCCATAAGTATTTTGTTCTCCCGTCTAAGAAGGACTGCAGTATCCACATCTTGGTCTTCTTTTTGAGCTTCTTATGGTCTGTGAATTGTTTCTTGGTATTCTGAGATTTTTGGGCTAATATCTGCTTATCAGTGATCACTTACCATGTGTGCTCTTTTGTGACTGGGTTACCTCTCTCAGGATGATATTTTCTAGTTCCATCCATTTGCTTAAGAATTTCATGTAGTCATTGTTTTTAATAACTGAGTAGTACTCCATTGTACAAATGTGCCATGTTTTCTGTTTCTATTCCTCTGTTGAAGGACATCTGGGTTCTTTCCAACTCTGGCTATTATAAATAAGAGCAATGAACATAGTGGGGCATGTGTCCTTGTTATATGTTGGAGCATCTCTTGGGTATATGCCAGAGAGTGGCGTAGCAGGGTCCTCTGGTAGTACTATTTCTACTTTCCTGAGAAACTGTCATACTGATTTCCAGAGTGGTTGTACCAGTTTGCAATTGCATTAGCAATGGAAGAGTGTTCCTCTTTCTCCACATCCTCACCAGCATCTGATGTAGCCTGAGTTTTTGATCTTGGTCATTCAGACTGGTGTGAGGTGGAAACTTAGGGTTGTTTTGATTTGTATTTCTCTGATAACTAAGGGTGTTGAACATTCCTTTAGGTGCTTCTCAGCCATTTCGTATTTTCCAGTTGAGAAGTCTTTGTTTAGCTTTGTCCCCCATTTTTAATAGGGTTATTTGATCCTCTGGAATCTAACTTCTTGAGTTCTTGGTATACATTGAATATTAGCCCTCTATCATATGCTGAAGCAGTCTCTGTAGATCTTTTCTTCACTGCTCCTCTATTTAACTTGTATTTCCTCCCCTGCTTTGTTCTCCCTTCTAAGACAGACTGAGGCATCCACATTCTCGTCTTCCTTCTTTTTGAGATTCATAAGTTCTGTGGGTGGTTTCTTGGTATTCCAAGCTTTTGCGGGGGCTAGTATTTGCTTATAAGTGAGTTCACACCATTTGTGACTGGGTTACACCACTTGGGATGATAGTTTCAAGTTCCATCCACTTACCGAAGAATTTCATGAACTCGTTCTTAATAGCTGAGTAGTATTCCATTGTGTATATGTACCAAAATTTCTGTATCAATTCCTCTGTTGAAGGACATCGGGGTTTTTTCCAGATTCTGGCTATTATAAATAAGGCTGCTATGAACATTGTTGAGCATGTGTCCTTGTTAGATGTTGGAGCTACTTTTAGGTATATGCCCAGGAGTAGAATAGCAGGGTCCTCGGGTAGTACTATGCCTAATTTCCTGAAGAACTGCCAGACTGATTTCCAGAGTGGTTGTACCAGTTTACAATCCCACCAACAGTGGAGGAGTGTTCCTCTTTCTCCACATCCTCGCCAGCATCTGCTGTCATCTGAGGTTTGATCTTAGCCATTCAGACTAGTGTGAGGTAGAATCTTAGGCTTGTTTTGACTTGCATTTCCCTGATGACTAGGGATGTTGAGCATTTCTTTAGGTGCTTCTCAAACATTCCATATTCCTCAGTTGAGAAGTCTTTATTTAGCTCTGTACCCCATTTTAATAGGGTTATTTGATTCTCTGGAGTCTAGCTTCTTAAGTTCTTTGTATATATTGGATACTAGCCCTCTATCAGATGTGGGATTGGTAAAGATCCTTTCCCAATGTGTTGGCTGCCATTTCATCTTCTTGACAGTGTTCTTAGCCTTACAGAAGCTTTGCAATTTCATGAGGTCTCATTTGTCTATTCTTGATATTAGAGCATAAGCCATTGGTGTTCTGTTCAAGAAATTTTTCCCTGTGCCTATGTGTTCTAAGCTTTTCCCCATTTTCTCTTCTAATAGTTTCAGTGTACATGGTTTTATGTGGAGGTCTTTGATCCACTTGGACTTGAGCTTTGTACAAGTAGATGAGAAAGGATCAATTTTCATTCTTCTGCATGCTGACTGCCAGTTGAACCAACACCATTTGTTGCAGATGTTGTCCTTTTTCCATTGAATTATTTTTAGCTCTTTTGTCAAAGATCAAATAACCATAGGTGTGTGTGTTTTCATTTTTATAGGTCTTCAATTCTATTCCATTGATCTACCTGCCTGCCTCTGTACCAATACCATGCAGTCTTTATCACGATTGATTTGTAATACAGCTTGAGAGGTCTGGGATGGTGATTGTTCCAGAAGTTCTTTTATTGTTGAGAATAGTTTTCACTATTCTGGGTTTTTTGTTATTCCAAGTGAATTTGCAAATTGCTCTTTCCAACTCTATGAAGAATTGAGTTGGAATTTTGATGGGGATTGCATTGAATCTGTAGATTGCTTTTGGCAACATGGCCATTTTTACTATGTTGATCCTTCCAATCCATGAGCATGGGAGATCTTTCCATCTTCTGAGGTCTTTTTCAATTTCTTTCTTCAGAGACTTGAAGTTTCTGTTGTATAGACCCTTCACTTGTTTGATTAGGGTCACACCAAGGTATTTTATATTCTTTATGGCTCTTGTGAAAAGTGCCATTTTTCTAATTTCTTTCTCAGCCTGTTTATACTTTGAGTATTGGTTAGTGGTTTAGTCCCTGGGATTTACAACTGAATGAACTCCATCTAAGTTCATTCAGAGCCTTAAAAATTCAGGATTTCCCTTGTTTTCACTAGAAGTGTTTTCAGACTCTCAAATGCTCATTTTGAAACGTAAATCTATACTATGCAACAAGTGTCTTTCCTTGCTGTGTAACTGAGACTTATCTGAATTCTAAGCTTAGAGAACTCAGGAAGCAGATGTCTGCTTAATGAGGTAATTGATGCTTCGGCCCACACAGTCATCACACATGTGAGTCCAGGTTGATGGTGGTGATGACAGATTTATAAATAGGACCACATACTCTGAGTTAATGTCTTTTAGCCAATGGCTATATTTACAACACCAGCCAACTGATTAAAATGAAGAGACACCCTGTGATTATGCAGCCTGGAGATATAAATCGGTACCAGTGATCTTGGCTCACATCAGCCCTAACAGAAGCTGTGGCTATTTGAGAGAGCCTCTCAATGTACACTAGTGAAATACTGGCATCTCTCAGAGATAAAGAAGACTGGGCAGTGCAGGCTTTGACATTTACCAAGATTGGGCTCATGGGTTCATAGGGATAAAATGTGAAGGACGATGGGTATTTTCCTTAAAGGTCTCCTTCCAACCCAAGTACTGTTTTCCATTCAAAAACACAGAAGTTGTAACGTTAGCTTTGTTCCTCTGTAAACACAGCAGCACTCCTGTTTACACTTTTGTCAGGATGAGAATCAAAAGGAACAGAGCCATACATCAGACAGAGGGAGAAAGAGGAGGAACAGAGGCAGAACTGAGCCAGAGAGTCATGACTTCTCTTTGCCTGTATCAGTTACCAAAAGGGAAAGCTCTGGAGGCTCCCTGGCCCTGGACTATGAAGCCCTAGAAAACACTGAATATGAAGTGCCACACCCAAAGGGACCCAGGACATCCTGGATAGGTGCCAAAGATAATAATTAACCTCTAGGGAAATTTCTAATGCTGTTTATCAATCAAGTCCAAATATGTTCTCTGTCCTGCTTATTTACCAAATTGTTTTAAAAATACATTTTAAAAAGTTGATTGTCAACAATTTTCTTTGCATTGGCTTTCTCCTTTCGAACTCAAAGAAAAGAGTTATTCTTTGAGAATGGGAGGAGAAACCCCTGGGCAGAAGCTCAGGTTCCTTCACAGGTGTGCACCAGGCATGCTGAGGTAATTGCTGGTCTACGCCCTAGAAAGGGGTGAGAGAAAGCTGAGCTATCTCCAACATTTCTCGTTTTCTTTCGAGAGAATGAGGATTAAATACGCTCACCTCAAGGCTCTCTCGAGAAAGAGCAGTGTGATCTGATATGGACTGGCCATAGGGTCAACACAGATCTCCTCGCATTCTGCATTAACCAAAACATGCATGTTCCTCCTTCCTCTCTAAGACACATTTCATTGGACTTGGCAGGAACAGTAGAGAGATCACAGATACTAAGTTACCTATCTCTTCCAAGGACGGGTATTTCCCTCTGCTATTACTGCCTGTCGTGTAATTAAATGGAGATGCCATTGTGAGATCAATCCGGGGAGGATAGAAAGCTAAGTACACAGCAGAAATCCGTGCACACAGTAAACCCAGCTGGATTCTACCAAAGACTTACAGTAGTGGGATGGAGCGGGCTGGCATTTAACAAATGACGCTGATGTCCATAGAAATAAATATCGATAAACAGACCAGGACCCAAGTGAGGAAGCTCTCAGCCTGTGACGATCCACACAAAGATAGTAAGAAGCCCAACTACCAACAGGAAGAAAGTAATTGCAAGCCACACGGTTGCTTTAAAAAGAACACAGAGGGACTGGACGAACCCTGGGAAAGACTAGAATAAAAGCCTAGGATCCTGGGACAGCCTCGGGAGAACAGCTTACCAGCCGGAGAAGGAGGCAAGACAGTTTTTTCCAACAGAGAAATCAGAGGAGAGCCCTCGCAAGCCCCACCCAGCCGCGGGGCCCAACACACTGATTTTTCATGCAGTTACAACAGAATCAGAGAGAAACCGCTTTGGCCACACTGTAATTCTAAGGATTGTGGCTCTGGACCATCTTAGTGGAAGCTACTGAACTTAGAAGCTACTGAACTTAGGGAAAAAGAGCAGGTTGGGCCTGTAAGGACAGGCCAGCGTAGAGGTAACTTAGACCTGGAATCCTTACTTGGCCCGACCTAAACACGCACCACTTTCCTAACAAATCGCTCTGCATTCTGGGACCTCCACCTCCACAGAGCTGTAAGCGTACTTCTCTCGAAAACAATTGGGTCACAGCTTTTGCCTCCCTAGCAAACCTCAGTAAACTCCCTTTCTGTGACCAAAACCTTCCAGAAGATGAGCTGATGAGCCTGGCCTGGTTTGGGGCGCATGCGTAAAAGGGCGAAATGCGTGAACAGTCAAAGAAAATCTGGTTAGCATCTTAGGCCTATGCATGACTGAGCATGTGCAAGATTACAATCAGATGGATCAGGAAAAGGGACGTGTACAGTGAGCAAAGGCTTACGTGACCTAAGCCTGTGAGTCAAAAGAGAAAGCCACCCACAGTCTGTCTACCCCCAAGCAACTGGCTTCTCCTCCAGGACCTACAGAAGGAATCCCTGGGCAGCAAGCAGAACTTGAGCTGCCGCCTTTCTCGAGACATGCTGTTCTGGTGTAGGCTGTCCCCTCTGGAAGACCCTGGAAACATCCAGTCTCAACAGTAACACTGAAAGCGGCAAGCAAAGTGGTGTGTATCTGTAATCCCAACAGTAAAGACACTGAAGCAGGAGGATGGCAGGTTTGGGGTCTGCCTGGGCTACCTAGCAAGATCCTGCCTCAAAACAAGTTTTAAAAATAAATTTAAAACCCTAAGAATAGCAAACCCTGGTGACTCCATGAAAAGGCTGAATCATCCATGTGCTGCTATAAAATGATAGAACTTTATATACAGTTTTATGCACTCAGATAGCATCTTACCGCTAAACAAGAAGCTAACATGCTATTCCAGGCATTGGTCACAGAAAAAGAACGCTCGTGTCTCCACAACCTTGTATAAGAATGCTTACTTCGGCAGTATTTGTAATAGCCTGAAAATTGAGAACAACTCAGATGCCCTCCCTCGGATGAGGCAGTTAAGCAAATGGTGTATTCACACTAGCACACACTGCTTATCCAGGAGAGGGAATTAAGCAATGTTGAACAGAGCAGTGTGGATGAATCTCTGCATAATTACAATGACAAAAAGTATTTCATAGAGCTACATCTTGTGTGCTTCTAATCATGTAACATTTTGAACTGACACACACAAACACATACACACACACAAACACCAAAAATATTAGAGGTTAATAAAGGCTGGTGTATAAAGAAGAGACAGGCTCTGCAGGCACATGAGAATATTGAAGGCTCAAGGGAATTCTGTGTGGCAGTGAAAACATCCCATATCGAAATCAACAGAGCATTTACAATATTTCAGGTAGTTTTGCTTAGCGTTGCTTTTGGGAAAGAGTACATAAAAACTACAGAGATCTTACTGTATTATTTCGTATTACTACATACAAATCTACAATTATTTCTAAATGAAAAGCTTAAACTGATATGGATCCCTTGAGTAAACTAAAGAAACAATTGAGTAAAATATCAGTTAAGTGAAGAGAAGTATTGAAGGAACTAAATCAGATAAGTGGCTCAGCCTATTGATAAGTGTCACACTTGTGAAATTTTGGAACGTTGAGCTTCTGTGGAGTCCTTGCTTTTAGTTTTGACTCATGTGTATGTGTGTGTGTATACACACACACACACACACACACACACACACACACACACACAAATACAGGTGTACAAGGCCACAGAGTCCGATAGAGGGTGTCAGGTGCCCGGTAGTTATGGAGTTGCAGACAGTTGTGAGCGGATGCCACAGGTGCTGGGAACTGAACTCTGGACCTCTGCAAGAACAGAAAATATTCTTAGTGGCAGAACCACCTCTTTAGCTCCAGTTGTGGGGTTGGTGGTGGTTGTTATTATTGTTCTGGGGTTGGTGGGGGAGTGAGGGGTGGTGGTTGTGGGGTTGGTTGTGGTGGAAGTTGTTGTGGTTGTTGTAGTTTTGTATTCTTTCTTTTCTTTTCTTTTCTTTCTTTTCTTTCCTTTTTTTCTACTTTTTGCTGTTCCATGTTAAGAATCATAAAGTTTTATTAGTTATTTTTAAGATAAGGTCTCCCTATGTAGCTCTGGCTAGACTAGAACTCTCAGAGACCCACTAGCCTCTGCTTCTACTTCTACTGAGATTAAAGGAATGCACCACCATGCCTGGCAAGAATCAGAATTTTATAAATAAAAGTAATCTAAAACAAAGTAAGCAAAAAACCTAGAGATAGTCACATTTCTGAGATTTGGAAGTCATAAATTTGAGTAACTCACAAGCTCCTGGGCTTCACTTTATCCCAACTATAAACTATAAGTTATGATAACATTGTATGGTTCTAATGGCATAATACAGTAGGAAACACTTTGTAAGCTATGAGACTTCATTTTGCAGGTCACCATTCAATGCCACATAACTGTTAGTCTTTCTTGGTTGGCTCTAAAAAGGCAAGTGTAACTTAACACTTGCCGAACACTTTGCCTATTGTGGGTTGAACAAAATCCCTTATGTGATAAGCTGGGTACACCATTGACCATAGTTAAATCCTCCAAGATCTACACATACCCATGTCTTCCCTACAACATCCCAGGCCCCCCGGAGGCTGTCGTAAGGGTGGCTCTATTATCATTTAGATATGAAAAGACAGACAATATGGACTTGATTTCCATGGAAGGGAATATGTCTTAAGTGCTCATAAGCAATAAGACATATCACCAGGAAGGAGCCTTTGGACATGGCATCAAGATTGGTAAGGTGGCAGGTGAAGGCAGTGGGAAGCCCTTTCTGTGGCTTCCACAGGAGGAAGCAAGACAGTCTGGGAAGCCCAGAAGGCTTGAGTCAATGGTGTGATCCCCAGCTGGTGGGCACCGCTGATGCATCATTGAACTGTGGGCTGAAGGGCCGGGAAAGCTACCCTCATCAATGAGTTTATGTCTACATGTTACAGGAGGAGAAGAACCCTAGCTGGAAATGGTAAGACACTGAGTTCATGGCTTTGAAGGGTATACCCATAACCCCACACCCACTCTCACCCCCACCATCACCCTCATCCCCTCTCATCTTCACTTCTCCGTGGGTGAGTCCTTTGCTCTTTACCTGTTCCACGCAGAGGGTTCTGATTCACCCTGCATGGCTCCAGATGAGGCCATGTTGCCTTGGGCTGCCACTCCTGAAGTCATCAGGCAGGTTAGGCCCTTCTTCTCTTTTCCTTCTCTGGGATATTTTGTCATGGCAACAGGAAAGGACAAACACACAAGACAAGCAGGCATGGACTGGCTGGCACAGATAACTTCTGCAGACTCCAGGGCTTAGGGACTGTTTGCATTGTTCA
Organism: Micromys minutus; assembly: GCF_963924665.1. Classification (NCBI taxonomy): domain Eukaryota; kingdom Metazoa; phylum Chordata; class Mammalia; order Rodentia; family Muridae; genus Micromys; species Micromys minutus. Next base: position 28,386,971 of record NC_137980.1, read on the forward strand.
AACACTCGGCCCTGCTGCAGTTAGGACAAATGAAGAATGGTTCAGACTCTCCTGTAAGGACCCTGTCATCAGTCTATAAAAGATGTCGAGGAGATGTGGGCTCTGGACCTATTGGTTTGTGAATAAAAACACACAGTTTTCTCTCAGGGTAGGGGTGGAGATAGTGTTTTTACAGTCAGCAGGGCCCAGGTGTCAACACATTAGAAATATAGAAAAATTAAAAGTTCTGATTATTGCTGTTGCCCAGAGTCTTCATAGTAGATGTCTGAAATAATACTTCATGAGAGTGAAGGTTAATTACATAGAAGTAGTTACAGCAATGCTGAAATATTTCTATAAAGAAAGCATATAATCTCAAAAAAAAAAAAAAGGGTTTAGAAGTCTTTCCTGGGTACAAGTATGTCACCAGAATAAAATCACTCACACACCCTGATCTGGCTAAGGGCACACGCTTTGCTCTACATTGCAGGCCCCACCCTCTTGGTCAGGCTGCTCTGTGTCACAGTCCCACACTCTGCCCACAGGATGGACAGCAGTCCCTTGGTAGTCTCTTACATTTCCGATTTCATCAGAAGATGCCACCAAAGGCTGCCTTTCCCTCCCTTATTGATTCCTCGTATCAATGGCTTGTGACACCTCTCTTTTTGTTGATCTATCAATGGCTTGTGACACGTCGCTTTTTGTTGATCTTGTTAGGCGTTTGTCAATATTATTGAACCCTGTTGCATTGACTTTTCCCTGCTGGGATTCCGTTTTTCATTTTGATGCCTTCTGCTTTGACCATTTGCTTTCCTTCGGCTTGGTCTTACCGTTTTTCTAAAGTTAAGCAGAGACCGTGAGTAATGGGTGGGAGACTTTACCTGCCTTGCCTGCTTGGAGCCGCAAAGGCTCTCAGCAGTGTGCTGTTTTCATTTTTCTTCAGTTTGATGTATTCTTTTAATTTTCTTGAGACTTCCCTTCTAATCTGTGGGTTATTAGAAGTGTTATCACTTAAATCTCAAGTATTTGGAGATTTTCCAATTATCTTTCTGTCACTGACTTTTATTAGCATCAGAGAACATGGTGTGTGATTTCTATTATTTTAGATGTGTGGAAGTTTCATTTAAGGACCAGGATATGGCCTTTTTTTTTTTTTTTTTTTTTTTTGATATAATTGCACTACAAACACCTGAAGAGGGGAAGGTGTGTCTTCTGCTTTACATGGGTTGATTTGACCCTGTTAGTTGAGGCTGTTGGGGTCTTCTAGATCTGAGCCTGCTTCCTGTGTAGTCTACTTCATGAGCTATTGAGAGACTGGACTTGAGGCTCCCCCTGTAAAAGCAGCATTTGTACCTACTGCTCTCTTCAGTTTTCTGCACTGTGGTGCAGTGTTCCATCAGCTTTGAGGTGGGGCACGTGCACACTAGGTGTTGCTGCGCCCTTTGGCAAGCTGACTCTTTCTACTTTGTAGAATCAACTGTCCCTGTGTGTCAGCTTCCTCTATGTTCATGGGATCTTTCAAGCTACTCTTTTGGTAAGTCAGCCTGTGACAAACTCTTTCTACTTTCCTTCATTGGAGAAAGTCTTGATTTCACTCTCTTCTGAAGAAACAGATTTTGAAAAGGGTAAAATTTTCATTCTTCCCTTACTTGAAAAATCTTGTTCCAGCTCTATTGTCACCCATGGTGTCTGATGGAAAATGTCGTGTTTTGTAAGTTAGAGGGAGAGAGGGAAGAGGGATGTAGGAAAGAGGGAGATGTAGGAGGGAGGGAGAAGAGACAGGTAAGGTGTAGTGGTAAGGTGCCGTGGGCCAGGTAAGTTTTGATGAGATTATAAGAAGGTTGGTGGTCATTTTCCTTTGCCTGGCTTTAATTTTGATTTTTCTTTTTCTTTAGTTTTTAGAAGTTAATAACGATGTAGGTGGCTGTGAGTTCCTTTGGCTTTATCCCATTTGGGAGTCACTCACTTTCATGAGTATGTACAACTTGATATTTCATGCCAGATTCGAAGAGTGTCAGCCATTGATTACCCAGGCCCTCTCTAGTCCTTTCCTCCTCTTCCTGTGCCATAGAGACACACTGCCAAAAGCCCTTTTAGCTTGCAGAGCTCCACTGTAATCCCATCAGGACTAGAGATAAATATGGCTCTCTAGGACACCTACTGTCAAGAAGGTACCCTCTCTTGTTTCTGTTACACTACAGGCTTTCTGGTTTGAGGGCTTCTGGATAATTAATTCTCTTGTTTTTCTCCTGTCCTGTCAAAGCACTGGGATTATAGATGTGTGTCACCGTATCTGATTTGTTTTCAATCTGTGTTCTAGAGATCAAAATTAGGTCATCAGGCCTGTGCCACAAAACTGCTTGCTAAAATGAGTCACCTAACTAGCCCACCGTGATTTTTGGTTTGTTTCTTCCATAAGTTTATGCATATATGTGAAATTCATGAAATATGTTTATATCCACATATATAGCTCTTTGATCAAAGTATCTCTCATTACAGTCTCTCTTGATCTTCCCACTCCCACCAAACTTCTTCACCATGGTGTGTGTGTGTGTGTGTGTGTGTGTGTGTGTACAAACATGTTGCTGTTAATATTCTTCCACTTTTCTCCAGGAGTATGTATTCAAATTGTATATTACAATGTGCTGTCTTGAAAGTAGCTAGTAAATATCCAATATGTCACTGGGTTCCTCTTTTTCTTACTTAAAACTTATCCACTCTCCAGTTACTTCCAGTAGCAATAGTCACTAAACTCCTAAGTTAAGTCTTCAAGAAAGTATATAACATGAAATTTAAAATAAAGATTTAGAGCCAGATTGTCACCGCTTCCTGTGAAAATTTTGTTAGCTGATACAATGTGCATATCAAGTCACCTTGCATTTAACAAGCAGGAAATAAGTATTAAATGCTGTTGCTACTTACTGGTAAATTGAGTTCTATTCAGAACTCTGAAAACACATACTTATTTTTTCTCCTTTTTTCCCCGTGTTTGTGAGTGTTGTGTGTTTACCTGTTTGTGGGCATCAGTGTGTGTGTTGAGATGCCTAGGCACATATATGAATATGTGTATGGAAACCCAGTCGATGGAATTCTTTCTCAATTGTTTACTGTGAGTCAGATTCTCTCAATAAAATCCAGAGCTCATAGATATGGCTGGTCACAATTGGCTCCGGGAATTGCCTGTCTCAGGCTTTGAATGCTGCATCTATAGGCAAGTTACCATGCCCACGGGGTATTTATGAGTGACTAGTGATGACAACTCGTTTGTGTGGCAAAGACTTTAAACATTGAGAGACCTCCCCGGCCCTACATCACTGTGGATTTCAGTTTGTGCGCTTGTAAATATTATTCCCTTGCACTGAAATGTCTTTTCCTCCCTCCTCTGTCAGAAATGTCTTGTTCAGGTTTAATTTTACAAATCGATGTCATGCGCATTCGGAGTATCTTGTCCTTCATGGAAGCTACCTCTGTCTCTAATATACTGTGTGATTCTATCACTTGTTCACTTCCTGTCTCTTTTACTACAATGTTGGTTATTTTGCAGGCATAAGGTTTTAATATTTATTTCAAGTTCCTAGTTTTAGCAACTTCTTGACCAGTGTTGGATAAGTAAGCGGATAAACAGATGAATTCATACAAGTGATTGCAAAACACCAGAAATGCCCACTCACAGGTATTTATTTACCATTACAAATTCAACGGGGCTACAAAGAGTTAAAATATACCATCATGTGTTCCTGATAGTTATTAAAGGAATTCAACTCTTTTGTAATAGCCTAGGATAGAATAATCTTTAAATATGTATGCTACAATTATATTCTTTTCAAATATATTATTTTTTAATTTTGAAATTAAAATATAATTACATAATGTTCCCCATTCTCTTTTCTCCCTCCAAACCCTTCCATATACCCCCCTTGTTTTTTCTCAAGTTTGTGGCCTCTGGCTTCTTTTTCTTTAATTGTTGCTATATATTCCTAAATATATAAATGCAATCTGCTTGCTTTATATAATGTCATTTGTATATTTGTTATTTCGGACTGAGTGCTTGGACTCTTCTGAACATGGGTTGCTGGGAATTCACAGGATACTTCCTATGGGGTTAACTTCCATGATGTGCACCTGGGTTCTGGCATTGAGTTATCAAAGGGGGATGTTCTGACCTCTTGATCTTTTATTTCCATATAAGATTGGTAGCATCTATTGTGGATCTCCATGGCACCTCTGATACATCAGTGTTTAGGATGACTTCATATTGATGTTGCTCAGCCTATCTCTCCCTCTTTGTGTGCACCCTCACATGTGTGTCTGTTGCTCAGTGTGAGTTTCTGTGTGTATGTGTGCTTGTTGGCAGGGGATCAACATCAAGTATGGCCCTTAGTTGCTCTCTGTCTCATTTTTTTGAGTTAGAATCTTTTGATGAACCTGGAAGTCACAGATGCAGCTAGGCTGGCTGACCAGCAAGCCTGGGGATCTGCCTCTGGGATTGAAATGTGACCACAACTCTAGACATTTACATGGGTGCTGGGGATCCAAACTTAGGTTTTCAAGCTTGCATACCACATGCTTACCAGCTGATCTATGCCCCCAATCCTGTAGACTCAGCATCTTGAAGGAAATAAGTACACAGAATGGGATCACAGAAAGCAGGGATGGTGGTGCCAAGAACGGAAGAAACTTTGCTTTGGGGATTCTATATGTCCCACCATCTTCTAAATTTTATAAGTGAACATGGGCTGCCTAAGATCTTCCCCATCTAATGTTGCCCCTTTCCCATCCATCATCCTCCTTTTATTCGCTTTATTTTATTATTTTACATTTTCATTTATTGTCTCTCTGTGTGTGTGTGTGTGTGTGTGTGTGTGTGTGTGTGTGTTTGCCCACACACGTGCATTCATGTGCATGGAGATCAGAAGACAACATTTGAAAGTCAGTTCTTTCCTTCCACCATACGGACCCAGAGATCAAACTCAAGGTGTCAGGTTTGGCACCAGATGCCTGTGGCTGCTAACATATCTCATCAGCCGTTTTTCTTCCTCCTTCCCTTTCTTTCTTCTTTTCATTCTTTCTATTTTTTGACAGGACCTCATGAAGCCAAAACTGGTCTCAAACTCCCTTTGTAATCAAGAATAGCCTTGGATTCCTAATGCTCTGGCCCCCACCATCCAGATGGTGTTTAATGCTACAACATTAAACAACTGTAATCTTTTATCCAGCTAACTCAGTAGGCAGATGTTCTTCTGTTCCTCCTCTGAGCAAGCCAGCTGCAAAACACATGAGAAAAATTGCCTAGGGCAGGGAGCACAGACCCACTTCCTGGGTCCTCTTCCACCTCTTATGTGTCCACAAGTCAATCCTTTTCTCTTTATTCCTTCCTCTAAGGCTGGTAGAAAGCAGCTCACTGTGAGAACGCTCATACCTACAGGCTTTACACAAGTGAAAATAAACTGTGCTCCATGCCAACAGCAAGAGCATGTCTTCTCTCTGGTAAAATCAATCATACCTGAAAATACACAGATGACTGTTTAGGAAGAAGAAGACAGTAGGCAAGAGGGGACAACTGGAGATGAAGGAGGTTCTGAATATGATGGAAGTATACATTAGAAATGTGTACAAATGCAACACAGCAAAACACACCCTTTTAGACAATTATATATGCTAGTATGAGAAAAATAAGAAGGGAGGGGCCTCCTACATCTTCTGTTCCTTCTGTTTGTATAAACAGCTCTCGCTCTCATGGGACAACTTTAATTATTAGAGAGTGATACATTAAAACAAGTCAAACATGGGCTGGAGACATGGCTCAGTGGTTAAGAGCACTGACTGCTCTTCCAGAGGTCCTGAGTTCAAATCTCAGCAACCACTTGGTGGCTCACAACAATCTGTAATAGGATCTGATGCCCTCTTCTGGTGTATCTGAAGACAGCTACAGTGCACTTATATATAATTAATAAATAATTTTTTAAAAAGGGTCAAAGACCTAGTATTTATGTTAAAATGGCACCAACACTGGAAAGTAAAGGGGAAAACATCAATTTCTCTTCTAAATATAAGTAGGACCTTTATAGTTTTCATATACCACAGCTAGCTCATGGGATTGCCCAAAGGCACTAAGAATGTAGCTGTACATGAAAGCCTCATATGGACTTATCATCTGTGTATTTATTTATTTTATAAGTGCATTCTATAGCCCTCACTTATTGTATACGTGTGCTAATACAGCTTAAAAGCATATCCAAGGATTTCCTGGATGTTTTGGGTTAGGGGTGTTTTACATTTTGCACTTTCTTTGACTGTCGTGTTTTCTTTGGTATCTTCTGCAGCTGAGATTCTCTCTTCTATCTCTTGTACCCAGGGACTAAACCACCATCCAAAGAGCACACATGGAGCCCATGGCTCCAGCAGCTTATGTAGCAGAGGATGGCCTTGTCAGGAATCAATGGGAGGAGAGGCCCTTGATCCTGTGAAAGCTCGATGCCCCAATGTAGAGGAATGCCAAAGGTGGGAAGCAGGAGGGAGTGGGTAGGTGGTTGGGGAGCACCCTCATAGAAGCAGGGGAAGGGAATGGGATAAGGGGCTTCCAGGGGGGAAACCAGGAAAGAGGATAACATTAGACGTGTAAATAAAGAAAATGTCCATTAAAAGACAAGAAGAAAAGGAAAAAATATATTTAAATTGGGAGAGGGAGGAATACTAGAATTCTAACAACAGACACTACAGTCCCAAATACAAACTTATTTTATTGAATTTCATCTTTGTATCAATGTCACCTATCCATTAATATAAGTTTGGGTATATATTACTTAATCCAACAACCAAAAAGAAAAAAAAACATTATTCCTCAACTCCTACATTTGACTTATTTCAAAAGTTTGGTAGCATAACTTCCTTAAAGGGACACCTGACATTTGTGCTTAGAACCTACACTGAGAACTGTAAGTAAGTAGCAGACGTTCAATGTGCACAGAACAAATTCCTCTAACGTAAATGGATATTAGTCACTGTAGAAGTCAGTCAGTATCCTAAGCTCAAATACTTTGACATCTTTCACTTTTTCCTATTCCATGCCTCATAAAATACAACAATTACCCTTTCATATTAAAAACTGTAAACTTCTGAACCATTTTGGATTTCAGGCTTCTCTGCACCCCAGCACCCATGGGTTCTTCAGTAAGTCTCCAGCCACAGTGAGGATGGCATCACCCCTGACCTCTCTACTCTCATAGGAATGCCATTTTATCCTTAAATGGGGAAGGTGACATCATCAGCTTTTGTTGCTGATAAGGCACATTGTCATGCTGTTAGAGTTTTCTCTGGGAGTTATGTTTGGAATTACTGAAAGTATGTTATTTGTAGGATGCTCCACTTCCAATCTGCCTATCATTGTGGTAAAGTGCATTTGCTCACAACAGCAGGAGTTGCTAGGAGCTCAGCCCTGAGTTGGGCTTTCTGGGGCAGCCAATTGTGTAGACCCTTGGCAGGGGTAAGAATTGGTCTTGGGAGGGATTATAATAGCTTCCTATAATAATGTTTACCTGTCTTGATTCTAAGTTACTCTGAAGCCAGAAGCTGCAGGCCTCTGGGTGAATTAACACCTGTTGCTAAACAGTGGGGGATGAAGCAAACAATTAATTGCTAGGGGCTCCTTTCTCTGTTGCACAGAAGCTTTGCCTCTTGCTTGCCAGGCAGGAAGGATGTTTGGAGCAATAAAAGAGAATCACACTGGCAGAACAAAGCATTCTTACACAGGCATTTCTGCACAGAAACATACATATGCTCATACATTCTTAAAAACATACACATATTCATATATTCTTGTCAGGTCAAGCTATTAGTGTCATACTTACATACTTACACTTATACACACATATATATATATATATTTACACACTTACACTTACACACACATACACACACACACATACACACATACATACACACACACACTTACATATGCAATAGGAAGCAAAAGACCAAGTGTCAGTGCAGAAAGAACTTGCTCATTCTGGATGAAAAATGAGCTTTAACCATTTTTGCATAGAGAAAGAAAAAGCATCTACCCTTTTATTGCTGAATGCATTTTTTAAAACCTATCTCTTTGTAAGTAAAGCCTGCCTGCTGCTTTTGGCTCCCTCTGCAGCTCCTCTTCTTAGTCTCAGCTCTTTTCTCCTCAGCTCTGCTACATTCTGCTGTGTTCTGCTGCTTTTGTATGGCTTCTATTTTCTTCCCGCATCCACTTAATTTTGTTATTCTCTTTGTCTCTCCTCATCTCTGTAATGCTTCTAATGTATTCTTCTTCTTCCTAATGTCATCGTTCCTAGTTTGTTGTCATTGTTGTTTTGTACCATTTCAGGAGGATAAATCACATGGTATCCCAAAAGTTCACAACAAGTTCAAGCACAAATTCTAATCATAAATCTAAACAAAATGCGACAACAGAGATGTTTACACGTTTCCATTAAAACTAGTGATCTACCTAGTCATTTATTATCTGTCACTAGCTCCACAGTTTTATAGATTCCAAAACTATAATTCTTATGTCTAAGTTAACATTGAAGTTTTGTGTGGATAAACACAGTCAATACTTAATCTTCTGTCCTTGCACCTAAGATGAATAGTTCATTTATTTTACAACCTCGAGTTATTTGTTTTATGGCCTAAAAGAATGAAATCCTAAATTTTAGCTCTGTATGCCTGTTTTCTATCTCAGTGCAGTTAACTTCTGACACATGAAGACTGGCAGAGTTCTAATTTTGGTTTTTACAGGGAGCTCTAATTGTAGCCCTTATTTTAAAGGGCTTGACAATCACTAGTATAAATTTAGGAATTCTTACAGAATAATCATTAGGATTTAATAAATCATCTACTTGTGTGAATGGCCTCACTACAAGAGACTACATCTTCATTGATCTGCCCAATAGGGTGGGCTAATGCCTAAGGATCGTTATATTAATTTAATAATGACAGGAAATGTGTATCAATAGCAGGATCAAATCCTGAAACATTGTCCCTGGGGTGTTGCCTGCAAAAGCTCATGCATCTCATTCCACAGTCCATGGTGAAACCACCTCAGGAAGATCACTTGCTGTCCTTTAGCCTCTCCTTCATGACTTTTGACAAGGGTTCATGCATAACATCCACTGATTAGATCGAGGGAACTGCATATAATACACAAAATACTTAATCCTGTTTCTCTTTGCACATACCAACCATAAGATATATTCTTCACTCACTGATCGCCAGCTGGATCAGGAAATATACTGTTTGCATGCAAATAATTATTACATAATTCTTATCATTAAGTTGACAGACTTTGGAGTAAGTTTTGGGATAAGGAATTAAAAATTAAGTCCCTATGGTGATGCTAACAGGACAAAGCACCAAAGGGAAAAAAAAATGTTGTCTAAGAATTGGGAATTTGGTAATGACATTTTAGAAATGATACAGGACTCCATTATGCTTTGTCAGGCTCCCTAATAGGTTCTGTCTATATTGTTTAAAATAGAATGTGAAATACGCATGACTAATTCAAAAGTTTCTATGGCAGATAAAATAATAACGCTGACATGACCGACAACAACACAATTACAAAGGCAGAATCGATGGCTTCTATCTAGTCAATTACATACAGTAAGAGAGACCACTCCTGCTTCAAATGTGAGGAGGTGACAGCTAAAATATGGATAGATACGGTCAGGAGACTGGTGCTGCAAGCCAGCTAGATATCTCTGTTTTAAGATGGCCTCCCAGTTTAGGGGAAAGGCTAACTGCCTTTGGTGGGGATGTAAGCCCAAGAAGAGGAACTAATCAAAAGGGTAAGGAAACAGAGGAGAGCCAACTGATGGTGTTAGACATGCCTGATTCTCATGGGACTGTCCTCTGAGTCACTATATAAAGTACTTCCCAATCCTAGCATAAGGGAGGCTCTTGACTCCTAAGGCTAAGCCTTTCTAAAATAGCTCTCTACCCACTCACATACACTTCCAGTCTGTGCATATTTGAGACCATAGTATCCACTAGAACCTGAGCTACAGGAGTTAAAAGGGTAACTCATGGGTACTACCTGTGTTCTATTTGTGTCAAAGCTGTTGGCTTCTCCAAAAATAAAATGTTAGCCAATACAGTGGCTCTGCAGAAGTAATTGGCCAATTGTTTCAGACACAAATAACTATGAGAATTTGAAGTGTCTCAAGTACATAAGGGCTGGGATATCATTTCTGTGGACCTGTACTACAAAGAACAGGGCTAAACCATGTCTACTGAGTGTGGACCTCCAACAGATGGATCTCCACACACCATGCACTACAATGGCTATCCTTGCAAGCCAGCTGGAGCTCTAGGGAAAGGAGAAAGAGAAATAGAGAACAGGGTAAGCAAGTATTAATCAGGGATTCTACAGCATCACTTCGCATCATCTTCTAAAAGGCACTCTAAGGGAAAGAAACATGGTAAAATAGAACACTTTAGAATTAAGCATACTATACACAAGTATCCATGTTTCTATTTACAGGTTGTCTGTGTTTGAAAAAAGAGCATAAAGCTCAGGAGATTTAAAATAATACTTTGTAATATTTATTCTTGTCAACTTGACACCATCTTGTATCATCCAGGAAGAAGGTCTCAATGAACGATTGCCTAGATTTAAGTTGCTGGTTGGGATATCTCTGTGACGGCGTGCCTTAGTTACGGTAACTGATGTAGGAGGACACAACATAAATGTGGGCAGTATCACTGCCTGGGCTTAGGCCCTGGACAATAAAATAAGTGAGCAGATCACTAGTGGGCGAACATTCTGTTCTTGACCATGGATGTGACTTGTGGCCTCCTAAGCATTGCCAAGGTGAGGAAAAGAAGCAAACAGACCCTGCTTTAAAGTAGCATTTTTCAGAGTATTTCATTACAGCAACAGAAAAACAAAAACACTAGGACATAAATTATTTCTGATCCAGGGCTGGGGATGTGGCTCAGTCAGTAAGAACATTTGCTGTACAAGCACAAGGACTTGAGTTCAAATCCCCAGCAAACCTGTGTAAAAGGCTGTAACTCTAATACTGTGGGGGCAAAGATCATAGGTTCTTGGGGCTTTTGGGCTGACACTCTAGTTACAGTTTCCCTGACAGACTCTGTCTCAAGGGAATGAAGGAGAGAGTGGTAGAGCAGGATACCCAGCATTTTCTCTGGCCTCTGCTCATGAATAAATATATCCTACCTCAATACACACACACACACACACATATATATATATACATATATATACATATATATGCACATGCATACACACGCCAAAGTGCATATTACATACATACACATATATACACATACACACTTGTCTACATACGTCACACACATACCCCACAGTCTACATACTTCCCACATACACACACACACACACACATATCCCACAATCTACATACTTCCCTCACACATGCCAAAGTACACATTAAACACACACACACACACACACACACACACACACACACAATAGTTTGGGCAGTATGAGTTCATTCAATGAGGATATACAGTACATATTCAATTACTGGAGCCTTTGTTTTTCTTTGGTCTCTTTTAGTTTATGCTTGTGACAAAAGCCAAGGTAGCATCAGGAATTATTTCTTGTCAATAAAAGCACCTGTGAAAATGAGATATTCTGTTTTGATATATTTCTAACTCCAGTAAATCTCTGAGACACCAATACAAGGAGTTCACAGGGTAGGTATAGATAGTCTACCAGAACTCTCTCTTTTTACCTGGATGGTACCTGGTTCGACAGATTCATGAGACATGAAGTTGTGAATCAGAGCACAGCCCCAGCTCTCCTGTGATTAATGCTTTCTGCCTTCACATCATTCCAGGGCAACAAACACCATTCTGTGCAGTAGCAGGGCACAGGTGTAAAGGCCTCCAGTCTACGCTTCCAATTCAAGCCTCAATCTTGTAAATCTAGAGAGACCCATTTCCCCTTCCACTGTGGGTCCCCAAAAGGAGAGTGTCAGCTTTGCTTGCCAGAGAAAGGGCAATTAAGTGGTCGAACGTTCCTGCCGAAAAGAAATCATGGCGTATAGTGAACACTTAATCTGCCCAGTCTTCTCTTGACAGCCCAAATCAGATTATTTCTCTCTGTAGAGCGCTCATCACCCTTCCTGGGGCAGTGAGCAAATCAATCTCAATGATTTCCTCAGACTTTCTCAGCTAATCCTTGACCAGGTCAGTGGTGGGATTACTTTAAGCCTCTTTGACAACATGAGAAAGCCAGGACTGTAAATATAATTAGTGATTCCTTTCTATATTTCCTAGGAGACATTTTCTGCCTGGGAGGGTAAGGGTAGCAATGAGCAAAGGTGAAGGGGGGCACAGCACAATGAGGAACAAGCAACCCTACACTGAAGAGACTCTCCAGCTCCAAGCCTCCCGGCGCTGGCATGCCAGAATTGTTTAGCACTGAGAACAGGTGACTGTTAAACAGACTTGCGCTCTGTACAAAGAAATTACTTTCTGGGCTGGAGACATGGCTCAGTGGTTAAGAACACTGACTGCTCTTTCAGAGGTCCTGAGTTTGAATCCCAGCAACCACATGGTGGCTCACAACCATCTGTAATGGGATCTGGTGTGTCTGAACACAGCTACAATGTATCCATATACATAAAAGAAATAATTAAATATTTTTTTAAAAAAAATTACTTTCAACAATAATTGTAAAGTAGAGTGAGCAATCGCCTTAAAAGATATAAAGGCAGAAACGTTTTTTTTTATCAAATGCTGTGTTATGGAGAATAGACACTTGTTAGACAGTTTCAACCATTTATATGATTGATTTGGTTCAACTTCACCCTTACTGCCCCCTCTCAGCCTCTCCCTCTCCTAAATTATATTCCCAACTTCTAATGCCATATCTGCCCTTCGTGGGCGAGACAGTGAGTTTATTGGAGTTAGCCTGGTCAGGAATTATAGGTTATGAACTATAGCAAAGGCAACTTTCAGTGGCCAAAATGCTGTAGAGAATTACTCCCTCATGCAACTTAATTGTCTATAGTCCCCACGGGCCTGTATATAGTTCCTCCCAACAACAGAAATCTCCTAAATCATAAATGATACATTATTTCCTTGATTAGTTCAACATAACATTATACTGTATTTGGACTGATGATTTTTTTACTGATGGAGACAAGATTTGAAGCCAGACTGGCCTAGAGCTCATGGTCCTACTTCCTCTGCCTCCAGGGTGCTGGGGACACCTCGAGCAGCATCACAGCCTTGATGACACCCCACCGCTGATGAAGTCTTTACTTTTTAAAGAAAGTACGAATACGAAAACAGTAAGAAAACGTAGAGAGATTCTTTGAGTTTAATAAACTATTGCATGCACTAACTTAGGTTTTGCTTAGGAAGCAGACACATCCATCTCCCAGTCTGTGCTGAGTCTTGCTCAAAACACAAATGGAAAGCCAGGTCTTCCTGGGTCAGCGATGCTTCGAGAACACCCGCACTGGCTTGCTGTTCTCACACAGGCCGAGCTACGTCCATTAGGTTTGCTTTGAATTTTATTTCTTTTGGGGATTTTGCTCATAGAACAGTGGGCCTGTTTTATTCTGCAATAACTAACAATAACTGTGGAATTACGTTTCCACTCCAAATGCTGATCTGTCTTAAGACACGTCCTGATAAGTTCACAGAGCTGCGCCAGAACCAATTTACTCATGCCACAAATATCTGCATATTTAGTTTGTTCCAGACACTTACTGAGCTTTCCTTTTTATTATTTTCAAGTAAGTGTACAAAGCATTGGATTTCTTCATGATGTTTTCATACATACTATGTTCTTATTGGCCCCACTGCTCGACCCCTGTCTAGACCCCATGCTTACTGACTCCCTCTGACAGCCCTGAGAAGATCGAGGATCCCCACTTTATAATAATGAGAAGTGGAGTCAGTTAATTCTACAGCCTTGCAAGGCTGAGAGTCACTGACTAATTAGCCAGAGTGAGAGAAGAAGATCTTTTGTCGTCTGCTAATTAACAATTGTCATTTTCACAACAAAGATTCTTGGTTCATTTTACATCCTAAGTCTCCTAAATCATCAGTTAGATAACCTAGACCAATCTGTGGGTCATGACAGTCAAAAAACACGTATTTCCAATGGTCTTAGGAACCCACAACCATAATTTCAATTTTTATTCCTATTTCATAACTGTAATTTTGCTACTAAGCAGTGTCTCAGTTCCTAAGACCACCAGAAATATGTCTTTTCTGATGGTCGTGACCCTGAGCTAACTAAATATTTTCTCTTTATAAGCTGGCTGCCTTGGGTCATTTGTTACAGTAACATGTACCCCTCTAACACAGCTACAACTCTCTGATAGTTCATTTGAAAATTCTGACAGCCACTGATGTGACTAAGACCTTCTCAGAAGCCTCAAATTCTTTCTCCATACCCACTTCTTTCTTTCTGTATCCCACATCATGGTCTAAAGATGTTTCTGTTCCTTCCCCTTGCATCTTCCATAGGCATTTCCATCAATAAAACAACTACAATTCTAATCTCATGTTGGTTTTACTCCTCAGAGGACCCAGGCTGCAACTCAACTCTAATATCACTTAAAACTAGGATGGATAATGACCAGTGTAAGGATGATGCCCTTTATCTGTTAAAATTGAAAATAACAACATTCATAGGGCATGTAATGGGGGTTGAGTGAGACATGTCACAGTTGGCAGCCTCTTAGTACAGCTGACAGACATCAATGACCCTCCCAGCTTTCATGAACAAGTGCATTTCCCTGGCACCGGTAAGCATCTTCTATAATAATTTATGCAGTGTGGTTGAACATAGGAGAGGGCACAGGATGAAGGACAGAGAGATTTCTAGAGGTGAATCCATCACAGCCACAGCCAGGGCTTGGGAAATAGCACCATTAAAAATGCTTGTTTCACAAGGATGATATGACCTGAGTCCAATCCCCAGAATCTATATTAAAAACTCTGGGTCTGATAGTAAAGGCCGATATGATCTCAGTACTGGAGAGATACAGAACTCTATGGAACTTGCTGGTGAACTTCATATGAGATAATTAAACTCAAAACATAAAGTGAAGAGTGACCAGAAAAGACACCGAACATCTGGCAACATCTGGCCTCCACACAGACAAAGACAGGCACACAAATGTGCACAAAAAAAACATGACACCAAAGGCAGATCATCTTGCATGGGATATTCTCTATCTGTCATAAACAGAGGCACAAACCCACAATCTTTAGAGGAAATGATGTTAATAATCCGTGTATATTACATATGTATTAATAATATTACATAAGGAAGTTCTGACTCAAAGTTTTCAAAACCAAAGATGCATGACTTCTGTCAACTAACATCTCTGAACCTCAGGAAAATCTACTTCAAATGTCATCCTGATTTCTAATGTGCTCAGTTTCTACCACATTCTATAGTGTGTGAAAGTTCAGAGAGGCATGCTGTCCTGAAAAAGCTACTGATGGACACATTATCAGGAAGTAGCAAGAAAATTACATTATCCAAAAGGGATGGTTACAGGGAAAGAAAAGGGAAACAGAAAGGCATGTTGTTGCTGCTACAAAATATAAATAAATAAACTGATTTAGAGTATCCAGTCAAATGTGCTAAAATGTGATATCTAGGTTACTTACAATCTCTATGTTGGGCAAGTAAAACTATAGAATCTCCGAGAAGACGGCTGGAGTCATGTCATAGCTTGCTTTCTATTGCTGTGATAAACATCATGACCAAATGCAACTTGAGAAGAAAAGAGTTGGTTTGGCTTACATCATCAAGCAAAGCTGAAACTGAGACTCGTGGCAGGAGCTTGCAGCAGAAACCCCTGGAGGAACATTGTTGCTGCCTTGCCCACTCTGGCTTGCTAAGTTACCTCTCTTATAGAGCCCAGGCCTACCTCCACAGCAGTGGTAGCCCCCACAATGAGCTGAGCCCTCCTAGAGCAATTAGGAAGCTGCCTCACAGACATGGCCACAGGCCAATCTAATCAAGACAAGTTTCCAGCTGAAGTTCTCTTTTCCAAGGTGACTCAAGGTTTTTGTCAAGTTGACAAGCTGAAGATAATTATAACATTGAACTTAAAACTTTACTAATTTTATCCATAACAATAACACGTGCACAAATGTCAAAATATGACAAATTATGTAGATGATAGATCAATAGATAGATAGATAGATAGATAGATTTGTAGAGATATTTAACTTAAAGAGCCCGAAGAAATTAGAATAGAATAAATGTATCTCAACATAATAAATGCATCTCAACATAATAAATGTTTCTCAACATAATGTGACAAACCTATAACCAGCATTTATACTAAATTGTGAGAAATGAAAAGCATATTCTTTAAATCAGAAATAATACAACTATGCCCACACCCTTCTTTCTTGTATATAGTGCTTAGATAGTCTTATCTAAACCAACAGATGAGAGAAGGAAAGAAAAGTA
Organism: Micromys minutus; assembly: GCF_963924665.1. NCBI lineage: Eukaryota > Metazoa > Chordata > Mammalia > Rodentia > Muridae > Micromys > Micromys minutus. Next base: position 28,403,421 of record NC_137980.1, read on the forward strand.
TCAAAAATAGGACATAAAGAAGGTACATTATCTACAGATAATATCACCCCAGAGCTAAATGACCATATAGACCAAGAAACACTCAGACTTGATAAACACTTTTAGGAAAATAGTAGAATACAAAGAAAATATACAAAAAGTAACAGTAGCACATGTATATTAGTAAGCTTGATGAAAAATATATGGGTAAAAGCTCCATTCATAATAGCTCCAGGAAAAGACCAAGGAATGGGCCAAATCAAGGAGGTGAGCTCTCTCTACAGTAAAAATGTTAAAACACTTAAAGAAATTGTAGAAGACACTAGAGAATTGAAAGGTCCTTCTTACTTGTGGATCTGCAAAATCAGTTCTGCGGAAATCGCCATATTGCTGAAAGTTAATATAATTTCTACACAACACCCATCAAAATTCCAATAACATTTTTACAAGATTAGAAAAAAATTAAATTTGTATGGAGACACCGAAGACCCTGAATCACCAAAGAAATATTAAGCAGAAAGAATAATGCTGAAGGCAACATAGTATTTAATCTCAAATTATACCACAGAGCAATAGTGACAAAAACAGCTTGCTACCGTCACAAAAACAAACATGTGAACCACAGAACTCAATAGAGAACCCAGAATTAAGCCCACTCAGCTACAGCCTCTTGATTTTTGACCAATATGTCAGAAAAACTAACAGCACTGGAGAAGCCAGGTTCCCAGATCCCACAGGGCAACTCACTTCAGTTCTGGGAAACCTGGTGCCCTCTTCTGGCTCCTGCGGGCACTGCACAAAATTGGAAATGGACATACGGACAGGCCAAACATCCATAAACATAAAATAATAAGATAAATATTGAAATGGGAGGGGGAAAGTGGTTGATTAATCCTCCAGATAAGCCTGATACACTTAGTTTATAGGGAAGAACAAGAACATGTGAAGCTTTCTTCAATATTTTCTCATAGCCAGACAGCGGTGGAACACCTTTAATTCCAACACTAGGGAGGCAGAGGTAGGCAGAGTCCTGGTTTAGGGGCCAGCCTGGTCTATAGAATAAGTTCCTTGACAAATGAAGCTACATAGAGAAACCCTGTCTTGAAAAAACAAAGAAAGAAGAAGGAAAAGAAAGATTCATTTTTCTCATTCCATTTTTTGATTTAGTTATTATCATCAGCTAATTTCCTAACATCATAGATAAAAACGGTCAATTAATTCCTCTTTGATTCTAAAACATGTACATCCCTTTTCTCTTACATTTTCTACAGTTGTGTTTTCATCTTGGCCAGGGGGCCTTGAGTCTCAGAAAGCTGAGGGCCGGATGTATCGCTGAGAGAACCAAGCTCGGCCATAGTCTCGTCTGGACAGTGCTGAGGTGGAAGACATGGACTCTGGTCCTACTGCAATCTCCATCCGGTCGTTCCCTTCACAGCGGATAGAACCAGACGGTAAATTTTCTCCTAAAGTGCTTTCCAGAGAAAACTATATGGAGCGGATTGCAGCCGCTAAACCAGACCTCCGTGTGGCATTTTCTAGTCACCTCGTTCAATTAAACGTATTTGTGCCCCATAGCATACTGCAGACCAGTCCCCACTTGCTCAGGGATCTCCCCCTCCGTGCCATTCGATCGCTTTCCAGTACCCTATGGGAAATGAGACTTAACCAAGCACTTCCAGGAAAGTCTGAAGGGATGATACAGTTAACACATGGAAGTACCTGGGAAAGGCCGCAGCCGGACTGGACCGGTAGGGAATAAAGTGAGCCATCCGGCTGCTGAGCTCCTCAGCTACAGAATGTCCGTGTCCCTTGGGTTTCCTTATTAGTGTTGTCTGGCTTTCTCTCATTCTACAGAAAGACCTGGTTTCAAGAGCAGGCCAGCAAAGGGGCCACGGGGAAGACTGTCTGAGCTTGTCAGCGTGAGGGGGGCTGATACTGCCCTCCGCTCCCTCTGAGTTGGTTTCCGGTCTAAAAGCCTCTAATTCTGGGCACAAAGATGGAGTGAGTTACGGACTGGTGCGTTTCAGGAAAGAGCCAGTTGTGGATATACCTGTTCTGCCTGGCAGCCGTCCGTCTGGCGAACTGCAGTGGCGACCTTTCGCTGTTATTTCAAGCTCTTGGAACAGAGGACGGACTGCCACACCCACCCCCCAAACGGGAGATCCAGTTCAAAGGAGTTTAGACTATGATACCTTGATTTGGAACACTGAGAAACAGACATGAAAGGTGACCTGGTGGCAAATACAACATTGAGTCTTACAGGCCCGGGTGACAATGTGCGCGCTTCTGCGGTGCTGTGGCACGGTTGCAGCTGAATGCACAGCTGGGTGCTTGTGCCTCTAACCTGTGCAGCTTGCACAACAGTCTTAGACCTCACTTTAAAGAGATGAGACACTAGAGGACTGTTTGTGGTGAGAGGCCACAGTGTGTGGTGGTCTGATCACATCTGTGCAGATGTTTTAATACAAGGGGCTAGTTTTCCCAACCAGGGAGTCCCGTGCCATAAACACAGCCACACAGGCCACTGACACCTTTGCTTAACCTTGATCTACCCACGGAATGTCTGCTATTGTTGTCCTTGCTCTTACTGCTTTAAACTATGTATCCAAGCGTTGTCATTTAAGTGCACAAGCATTTGTGTGTAGTAGAGGCTTTGGAGTCTCAGCTTTAAGTTTGGGCCATGAATGGTATCTTCAAGAACAGAAAATGCCCATTCCTCCTGAACCATCCTGAGGATACAGCTTCAAACATTTCAAAGACAGTGTCAACGCAGACTCTGATGGGTGCTCCTGCTGCTAGGCTGAGAGGAAGCTGGGCTAAGAGATTTTACAACAGTAGCAAAAGGGCCCATCGTGGGGAGAGCGAAGGATTCATGCCTAAGACTAATCCACGAGAGATTATCATCACAATCATGGAAAGTGTAGCTAGACCCTTCCACAAAAGGATCTAGAAGCCCCTCCCAGTCGAGGTGAGCAACGCAACTCCACTGAGAGTAAGGGGGCTGTGCACTGACAGTCATTCCCTTCCAGAACTGACCTTCCTACTAACACTGGAACCAGGTGGGTGACCGGTCCCTATGAAAACCCATTTCTCAGGTCCTGGATCCTGAAAACTGTCAGCATCACCACCAGATCTCAGAGGCTGAGTAACTTCTAGAATTGTTGTGACTTTGGTGGGAATGGAGCCCATGCCATAATAATCGTTAAAGCCTCCTTTAAAGAGGCTGGACAGATGGCTCAGTGTTTAGAGCACTGACTGCTCTTCCAGAGGGCCTGGGTTCAGTTCCCAGCAACCACATGGCAGCTCACAGCTGTCTGTAATTCCAGTTCCAGGGACTCTGACACCCTCGCACAGACACACGCACAGACAGAATAACCATGTACATAACAAATACATGAATCCTTATTTTAAAACACACTTTGTAGAAACTCAAGGCACATCAGAAACTTGAAATGGGATTCATGTAGCATCTGAAGCTGTGGAGGAACCGCACACATCCCATGAGCCATCGAGGCACTGGTGTTGCTAATAACTGCTGTTTCTACAGCTGTCGGGCACTCGAGCTGCCAAACTAGACACTGGAGAGAGTTATTTTTTGGTGGGTTTTTTTTTAACTAAATTCCTTGAAATCATAGAAGTCAAACAATTTGAGTTTGGTTTTCTACTCGAACGCTTAAGTTTGCACCTAAAGTTTGTAAAGACGAGTATAATAAGTAGACAGATTTTTATTTAAATTTAGGAAACACGTAGTTTGAGCCCTGGAATAGTTTCATATGCTTAGTATCGTCTCTAACCCTCCCAATAACCTTGGATGTGAATGTGGATAAAACCTGGGCTGAATTGGAAAGCGACGAAATCAAGCTTTGAGATGTGTCACATGCACAACGCCTCTCCTAGACATTTGGGGTAGGGAGAGTTGTCTCTCATGAGCAAATGCAGAGTCAGTAAAGGCCCAACAGGAGTGTCCAGACAATCTTCTTTGGACAGCAGAGCAAAGCGACTTCCACAGGCTGCAGACAATCCATGTAAAACAGCAGCGCCAACCGCCATTCCTTGGACAGTGTGTGAACCTAGAGAAACAGGGCAGGTTTCTTCAGACTTCACCTAAAGGTCAGTTTTCTGAAATGATGGTTTCCATGTTTAATACCCTAAAAATTGAGTCAGTTCTCATTCTGAGGGGAATTAGGTAGGTGAGGCTCAGCCCTGTTGTCTAACTGGTTGGTTTCTGACCCAGTGAAGAGGGGCTAAGGTGCATATTCTACATTTCGAAGCAGGCCTCCCCTCCTGGTTCTCTCAGCATCCCTCAGTCCCTACCTGGAATACCCTGCCCCCAACCCTAAACTTTCCAGTCCAAGGGCTAGGCAGCCTTTCCACAAAAGGCTCTTCCCCATATAATCCACACATTTTGCTCTCCTCTTTCTTATTCTCTCTCTCTCTCTCTCTCTCTCTCTCTCTCTCTCTCTCTCTCTCTCTCTCTCTCTCTCTCCCTCCCCCTCCTCTCTCTGAATGCTCCCCCTTTTGTCTTTCTCTTCCCCCTCCCCCGACATAGCCACTTCCTTGGCCCTGCGGCCAGTGAACCCACCAGAGAGCAGATTTCTGATAAACCTGCCTTTAATATATTCTAATCTGGCTTAAACTGGCAGAGAAACAACCTTCCACCAGCATTCTTGAGGAAGCCCTGAAGATTTTGTTGTAAACCGGAGAGCTCACAAGAAAGAAGCTTCACACTTTGAATTTGTCCTGTCTAGTTCTGCTGTTTGGAATTAATATGTGTTCCTTATTGCCACATCCTTGAATTTATTTCAAAATATGTGTTTTAATGATCACAAAGGATAAAGGTGATATTTTGGTCTCCATATTCCGCCTCATACACATGAATAGGATTGATGTGTGTACAGGCTCAGGCAAGGAAACCCAAGTTCACTGAGTTTTCTTCAGGATGTACAAGATGAAGGTAAAGGACACCCTCACTATGTTCGGTCCTTTGAGGATTGGTCCCAAAGAAAGAAACGGTGCTTCCCTCAAGTTAACAAGCTGACAAGAAGACCAGAAGTAGATACACCATGTGCAGGGCCTTCAGTCCACTGCCCACAGGCTTTATTTGTATAAAACACACTCTGTGGAACAGTTTTGAGCATCTATGCTTCAGAGACTGCGAGTTCCTGTCTGAAAACAAGCTCAGATCAGATCAAAGTTAGGAAGAAACCAAAAGCAGAGGCTGAGCTACGCATGGGTGTGCAATGTCGTGTGTGGCTTGGCCCATGGAGGGTAACAACCCGTGCTATACACACACACACACACACACACACACACACACACACACACTTTAGCATCTGTGTCAGTCTCCAGCATCCAATATGACTGTCAGCAAGATGGTGATGTGCAAAAGAAGCCAGAGTGCTGAAGGAGAACGGGAGGGGGAGGCAGAGCTTTATCCCAGCTGCTCTTGACCCCAGAAGCTGGTCTCGATATCCTTAGCCGACCATGCCAGCAACTCTTTTGGCTTGTTTAGGTTTGAAACATTTGCTTTCCTTTATGACACTCACCAACTTTCCGAGTCAAATAAATCTGTTCTTTCCTGTAAGTCAAAATGAGACAACACCTAAGGTTTAATCACACCCAGGGTTTTCCTAAATTAGCCATTAGCTGAAGCTAGGAGTGCAGATCAGAACCAGGGCGCTAAAGCTCCACCTTTTTCCTCGTTTCCAGTGTTTCCTATGATCCATGTTTTCAAACAGTGGAGAAATTGACAGTTCGGACCTAGTAAAAGCCCAACCAGATTAGCCTCCGTCAGATCAACTGTGAGAACTATTTACCCAGCTGTTCATGGTTTGCTGGTTTGTTACTTTGAGAAAGGGTCTGGATTCATAGCCCAGCTGGCATGAAGATTGTGGCATTCCTCCTGCCTCAGCCTCCCAAATGTTAGGATTACAAGCATGTACAAGCCCAACTGTTGTAGGTCAGAAAAAGATAAATGTGGCTTTATTTTCTTGCTTAACGCCGCCAAGGAGAAAACTCCATGCTGCCTTGTTTCTGTCTCCAAGTGGCTTCAGTACAAAGCAGGGAATGATTTTCAGCGACGGAAAAGTGTGTCTTCAGATTTTAGGACTGCGCAACTCTTGCCAGCATCAGATTCTCTATGCGAGATTTGACACGTGAACTCATCCCAACATTGGAAATAACCAGAGCGTCGGACCCGCACCCTCCCCAACCACAGATAAAGAAAGACCTAGGTGCCAAAAAAGCGTGCAAAGCAGCTAGTGAAGGTTGAGGAGCACCAGCAGGGATGAACCAGAAAGGATATGATATCTGGCTCTCATGAGCTTTCAGAGCTGTAATTAAATATGCTGCTCCCATGCTACACACACAAACACATACCCCCACACACACATACACACATGCACTATAATCAATTTTCCAAGCCATATTCTAGCCTAATCATATGTCCATCCTGGTTGTTGACTAATTGACTCTACAGATTTCAAGGGACTTAAGGAGCTAGACTCTTCCACATAATTTTTGTCTGTAACTTTTTAGTCCTTCTTGTCACTCATGCAAGAACACATCCTCCTGCCTCTGAGAGTTGGGAACTAACATGCAGTAGGAAAAATTCCCCCTAAGACTTTAACTCCTCTCTCGGGGTCAGAAGCAAACCCTGGGTGAGCACAGTACCCTCCCATCCCCATCAGAGAGCATGAATTGTTTTCCATCTCCCCCTCCCCCCCCCACCTCCTCATTGACTTGCTGACAGTCTTCCTCCATTATCATGGTCAGATGAGAAAAGATTAGTTAATCTGCATAAATCTCTTGACAAAATTCATACTGTGCTCCGTCCTCAGGTAACTGGCTCCAGTTCGGTGCACTTGCCTCTGAACAGAGTTCACGCTAGAAGCTCTTATTCATAATTGATGCTGACATTGAACACAACCTCTCACTGGCGTAATATCCACTTCAAACCCAGAGGAACGGAGCTGGCGGGCTTCGGGCTTAGTCTGTGTGCACCTCACCCACCTGAATACATCTGCAACCCCTGGCTCACTGGAACACTGTTTTCAGAGGACAAAAATCATCCATGATCTCCATATTCACCAACCATTAGAAGGAAAACTACCGAAGACAAAATAAAACCATCGCGTCAAACTTAACACAGCAGCTACCTAGCAAAAACACAGCATGCACATGAAAGCCGGCGTCTGTCTCATCAGAAAGTCATGAAGCTTCACGATTCTATTTAGTAAAAAAATAAAGCTCACAGCTTTACCCTCACAGCATTGACATAAACCTTTTCTTCAAGACCGGGATTTTTAGTTGGACTTTTGTGGCTTGCCTAAACTATTACTGTTTACTTTCGACAGATACAACGAATGAATAAATTGTATGCGGGTACTCACAGCACAGATCTCAGCGCTAGCCCTTAACATCAGACGTGGCGGCTGCAGACTGAACTCTACTCCTGCAAAAGCACTCTATTTTCCTTACAAAATAGCACCCCCTAGTGGCTGCTCGGAAATGATGAGGGCGCGCGCGCTGAGCACGTGATAGATTTTGTTTACTATCAAATTACGCAATGTCAAAACTCTCTGGCGAGAACAAAAGCTGATGGTAGAGGCGACCCACACCGGTTCTGTGCTCTTTCGGTGTCTCTCTGGGTTCTGTGAATGAAAAGATGTTTAACCATCGTTTCCCATGTCACATCTGGAAGGTGCCTCTGATGAAAATACAAGCTTCCAACGTCATTTTATCATTTCTAGTATTATTATTATTATCATTATCATTATTTTGCAATTATAGTCACTAATAATATTAACAGAAAATTTACCACTTACTAGAAAACATTTATGGCTTTACATACTAAAACTCACTATAAGCTTGGGAATGAAGCTCGGTTGGCAGAGCACTTCCTAACTTAAACAGAGTAGGCTCCTGTCCCCGAACCTAGCCAAACTGAGCCTGGTGACACATGCCTGCATCCCAAACATTTGAGATGTGGAGACAGGAAGGAGGGTCAGAAGTTCTATATCATCCACAGCGACATAGAAAGTTTAAGACCAGCCTGGACTACATGAAACCCTGCCTCAAACAAACAACCAAACACACCCGTCCCCATGAGCATATAGTCCTAGGCTTAGCCCCCCTGTGTTTTATGAGTCAGCAACTGAGGTCTATCTATATATAACATAAGCTGCCCAAATCTAACTAGGAAGCGAGAGAGGAGAAACTAAGACTACGTTTTTATATTTACAAACTCATCATCCTGATGCTGGCAAGCAGAAAACACAGGTACTTACCTCCAAAATCTAGTCCTGTCACAGTATAAATTCCAGTGTGAATAATCATGACAGTCATGGTTAACACTTTGATTTTAGTGTAGGTAGAAGTTTAGTTTAAGCTTGGGTTAGAAATACAACAACTTCTCATCATTAATAAAAATTAAATGACAGTGGATGACAAAAAAAAAAAAAAAAAAAAAAAAAAAGTCTAGGAACCCAGTTTCTCTCCGTGAGTCTTACCGTGCCCTTAAGGACACAGCACTGGCTGATGTGCTGTATTCTATTAAAATAAAGACAGACATATTTATTCAGCTAGGCTTTTGACACACTTTTCCAATGCTGTCAGCATCACCTCAGTTCTCATGGTTGTCAGTGAAACAGGCCCTTGGTACTAAGTCAGTTGCTGCAGGAATATCAAGAATTATCCACAAAAGAAGAGGGGGAAGAGGAGGAGGAGGAGGAGGAGGAGGAGGAGGAGGAGGAGGAGGAGGAGAAGAAGCAGAAGAAGAAGAAGAAGAAGAAGAAGAAGAAGAAGAAGAAGAAGAAGAAGAAGAAGAAGAAGAAGAAGAAGAAGAAGAAGAAGAAGAAGAAGAAGAAGAAGAAGAAGAAGATACCTGAACTGAAATTTTTTCCATGGTTTCGAAAGTGTCTAGTTCATTCTTAATGTCATATGAGATCCCTAGAAGATAAATGCTTTTTAATGGTTATGTAAGGTTCTCAAAGGACCAAGAGAAGAGCAAACAGGAAAGAGTATTTACTAAACTAACTAATTCCGTGCCCCTTATATGTTTTACTGCGGCATAAACTCTTTGGTTTGGCTTCTTAAGAACACGGCTGGGCTGCCTCTCCAGCCTTGATTTCGCCACAGAGCTGGTCCGTGGGACTGAGCAGAGACAATGCATATCACCTCCCTGCCCAGCCCACAGCAGACCTTTCTGGTCCCATGTTCCTTTGCCCTGTGAACGTCTGTCTGGACAGCCCCTGCTGGGAAATCCTGTTCTGCAGATAGCAGAGCCCACCACGGTCCCCTGCATCGGTTGCCAGGGGACAAACATGGTGATCACGGGCATCCACGCTGAGGAAAGAGAAAGACCTCTCTGACTTTCCATTCTTTACAGTCTCACCTTTGACCCTTGCTTACAGCAGAAAGATTATTTCAATGTAGTTACAAATTCTTCCTCAAAGAACACTTAATAAATGTACAGTAGGTTTAGCCCATGTCACATATCAAAGCATGAGCTGTACATGGGTAAACATCCCACGTAATTACAATAAATAGAATTCAAACCTGAATTAGACCTGACCTCTCACCACAAACCACAAGCCCTGTGCTCTTTAGTACATCGATGCTCCTTTCCTTCACCTCCACCAACAACAGCGGCAGGTTCCTTCGTACGGGTCAGTTCTCTTGTGCTGTAAGGACAAATGTCACTGCAAATCTGTATGGTTTTTGTTTTTAATATTTATTCATTTATTATATATACAGCGTTCTTCCTGCATATGTGACTACAGGCCAGAAGAGGGCACCAGATCTCATTACAGATTATGAGCCATCATGTGGTTGCTGGGAATTGAACTCAGGACCTTAACCATCTGAGCCATCTCTCCAGCCCACAAATCTGAATTTTTAAATACTCGTTTTGCAGTCGTGTGTGAATCAGACTCAATTTATGCGAATGCCTTTACACTGCACCCAGCTGAAGGACAAGCCCCTTATTTTGATTTCAAGCCAAAGATTAGAAATATGGTCAGTGCTACACCCTAATTAGAAAAGCTGCTATTGGTGATTCCAGCTACTTTTATTGGCCCAGGAAAACGTTTGAATAAATTTTATATCAATAAGCTCAAACGGTGTAATTCTCTTACAGAAAAGGGGGCAGGGTGACCGAGAAAAAGGACATGGTTATCTGTACCCACGCTGCTTCTGCTCCCCCACAACCATACAGAACCCTGACATGTGACCAAAGAGGACGTCACAGGACAGAAAGACACTCGAGCTGTGTGCTTAGTGAGCAGAGGACACAGGGTCCGGCGCAGTTGGCAGTCTGAGCCACGGTGACAACCTTAAGTGAAATGAACGACACATTAGAATCTAGCCAATTCGAAGGAAACATTGTTTTGACTCACTCTTTTCTGTGTCCCTTCTATTTTTTGCCTAGACATCAGAAAGAATTTTGTGTGCCAGGGATCAGACACAACATTCAGAAAGTCAAACGGGGGAAACGCTATACGACAATGACAAAGTTAAAAGGAAATAATTGCAGTTGGAAATTATAGAAAAGATAACAGAGACACGCATGGGGAAGGGATGTGACGAGGTTAGAGATTAAAGATAGAAAACAAATGCGACTTGAACAGAAATTGGATTCCTGAAACACTCTTGACACAGTGCACGAACACACACACACACACACACACACACAGAGATTTATTTTTTAAACTATGGATTGGTTACCAGACAGCTCAATGTCAGCACATAGGCTGCCTGAATGGATGCAAAGAACAAAGAAGTAAAAGACGTGTCGGTCAATCAAAACCAGAGAAGAGTTCTTCCTCGGGAAAACACCAAATGGCAGCAGACGACACTGGTGCAGCGGGAGGGCCCAGAGGACCTGGGACCCAGGATTAGGAGGCTGTGGCGGCTTCCACGGAGGATTCAGCAGTGACCTCAGGGCCTGCAGTCTTGGTCTAGGCCTAGGCTGTGGTTGAAGCCTTGGAGCTCATGGTAAAGCTGAAGACAAGGAGTGGATCCCCGTCACCAAGCTGGGCCGCCTGGTTAAGGACATGAAGATCAAGTCCTTAGAGGAGACCTGTTCTCCCTGCCCATCAAGGAGTCTGAGATTATTGACTTTTTCCTGGGTGCATCTCTAAAGGACGAGGTTCTGAAAATCATGCCAGTGCAGAAGCAGACCCGGGCTGGCCAGCGGACCAGGTTCAAGGCTTTCGTCACTATTGGGGACTACAATGATCACGTTGGTCTTGGTGTTAAGTGCTCCAAGGAGGTTGCCACTGCTATCCAAGGGGCCATCATCCTGGCCAAGCTTTTCATCGTCCCTGTGCGGAGTGGCTACTGGGGGAACAAGATTGGCAAGCCCCACACTGTCCCATGCAAGGTGACAGGCCGCTGTGGCTCTGTGCTGGTGTCTCATTCCTGACCCCAGAGGCACTGGCATTGTCTCTGCTCCTGTCCCCAAGAAGTTTCTGAGGATGGCCGGTATAGATGACTGCTACACTTCAGCCAGAGGCTGCACTGCCACCCTGGGCAACTTTGCCAAGGCCACTTTTGATGCCATCTCCAAGACCTACAGCCACCTGACCCCTGACCTCTGTAAAGAGACTGTGTTCACCAAGTCTCCTTATCAGGAATTCACTGATCGTCATGTGAAAACCCATAGCAGAGTCTCTGTGCAGAGGACCCAGGCTCCAGCTATGGCTACCACATAAGGGTTTTTATATAAGCAAAATAAATTAATTAAGTCTGTTTAAAACAACAACAAAAAAAAAACAATAACAACAAAACAGGAGGCTGGAGAGATGGCTCAGAGGTTAAGAGCACTGACTGCTCTTCCAGGGATCCTGAGTTCAATTCCCAGCAAAGACATGGTGTCTCACAACCATCTATATTGCAATCTGGTGCCCTCTTCTGGCCTGCAGCCACATATGCAGGCAGAACTTAAGTACATAATAAATACATCTTAAAAAACCAGAGGAGAGGGTATGAACAGTGAGTTGAAATGAAGTACAGCGCCTTCAGTGTGGCAGATGGCTTTTCCCTGTCATAGAACCCTCTAACCTTTGAAAGGAAATTCCTTGTCAAGGGTGCGACCAGTGTCTCAGTTGTTAGCAGCTTTGCTAACGTGGGCATATTGAGCCAAAGCTCATTTCATATATACTGGATCATTCCAATTTGCAGCATCCAAAGAGCTGGTGCCTAATTCTGATTAACTTGTTTCTAGTGTCTCATAAAACAGCTGTCAGGAGCCCTCTGGGAAAGACAAAGGCAAACAGAGGTGTTCCTGGAGGTGGCCCACCATTTTTTTTGCATGGCTTAGGATAGGTGAGCACCAAGGGGCAAGGTCCCAAGACACTTTATCTCAGGAAGGCTTCTTGAGCTGACGTGCCTTTCCTGTCACTATTGCATAGCCTAAGGATTCCTGGGCATTAGCTCACCCTATGGAGCAGATTTCCTGCAGGTCAGCATAAAGATGAGCTCTCATGAATTAATGCTGCTCAGATTTATTAAGGAGTCTCTGCGATTCCTGATTTAATTTAAATAATTTTAGGAAAAAAGGTTTTAAGAGATGGTCTTAGCTGCTTTGCTAGAAAGATGTAATAAAGTCAGAATCAAGAATAGAATGTGCCCACTTCTCGGGATAGTAAGTAAAGGCTGCATAATAATAAAAACAATGAGCTTTCATCATCACACTAAAAAGAGAAAAGACAAATTTATGTTCAAGGAAAAACATAAGGCACAAGCATAGGTGCACAGGTAGGTGCAAGCATAAAGCCACGGTGTGCAACACGATAAATGAAGACCAGTGAGGAAACTGTGCCCAGCAAACAACAAAATATCTGGTTGAAAATCTGATTTCTCAGAATTCATAGTCTGGTCACACTGAATTTTTGATAAACTGATGAATAAGTGAGTGAATGAATAAAAAAAATATTTCCTATTATCTTATTAACTTGTCTGACACTTAGGAAATGCCACAGTTTGACTCAGTTTCCTATTTTTTTCCCTTTGGATAAACAAGATGTTGCGTGCACAGTGAAATTATAAAACAGCACAGGAACTGAAGATCCACCTCTAACAGGTGAGCGAAAGTCAATCAATAACGTTCTTCTCACTGAACAACCAAACTCAGCAGTCGGCTGCAGGACCTGGGATTGCGTTGTCAGGGTTGGGTCTCACCATCAGCTGAAGCTTCCCTGAGGACTGGCCTCTGGGCTGAGCAGAGACATGGCCCTGGAATGGTGCTCACTGGGCAATCAGCGGGCTGCAAAGAGAAGGAAGCACCCGCATGAAACCTGTTCATTTAAGTCACGTTTATATGTGTTTATTTACTTACCTTTAGGGGAGCTCATGGAGGTGCTCAAGCCTTGGCATCCATGCAGAGGTCAGAGGACAACTTGAGGGAATCAGTTATTTCTTCATACCAGGTGGATGCCAAGAATTGGTGCAGGTGCCTCCACCCGCTGAGCAATATCACCAACCTGTAGCCAATTTTTTATGTATGCGAGTACACCATCGCTGTTCTCAGACACACCAGACCCCACTGTTCTCAGATACATCAGATCCCATTCAGATGGTTGTGAGCCACCATGTGGTCTCTGGGATTTGAACTCAGGACCTCTGGAAGAGCCATCTCTCCAACCCCCTTTAAGCAAAAATTTTTTTAATAAATTTTAAAAATAAAAAGTAAAGATTCGTTTGTTTGTTCAGAACTCAGTAGGATGAGGAAATGTGAGGAGTTGTATGGATGTTAATATTCAGACCTCTCCGGGAGGACTCATCTCACCTTTGATGATGGAGTGGGCTAGAGGGACCCACGCTTTCATAATAATAATAAACCACATCGGATTGGAAAAACAGCAGATATATGTGAACTTACTGATGACAGGAGGTTAATGTTTCAACAGAACTGTCTCACTGGTTGGTTTATTTGGAGGATAAAATAAGATGCACAAAACAACAATTTCGCTCACATAAAATCGAGAGACTCAGTGGGTTTTGCACGATGGTCCACACAAGCCGCCTGTAACAGGACAAGCTGTGAGCAGATTACAACCGTGTTTATCAGAACAAAGGCTCTCCAGACGACCAGAGGCAGCAGAGGTCCCGACAATGCCAGAGCTGAAGGGGGATGAGAAAACCCAATGTGTCCAGGAACAACTCACGATAACCAAACATGTCCCTGAAGGCTGCGGAGGAACTGTCTGCATCCCAAAGGTCACGTGAACCAACTAGCCGCAAGGCACCTTGCAATGGCAAGATGGGAGTCCCTGTTCTCATGTGTCCTTTGGTCCTCTTGCGGCGTTTGTCACGCCCATCATTTGGGCACGGCTTTCTTGGGATGTATCAGAGAAAAGCCATGATAACTATTTCAACATGATAATGAGGTGAAGCGAAAGAGTCAAACAATGGCCTCCCCTTTGCTTTGCACAGTCTGCTTCCATACCGTCAGCATCTTCGAGGAGGCCCACCACGGACAAGTGTAACGCAGACAGAATGGTAAAACTAGAGTAAGCGCTATGCCCGCATCAAAGCAACAGTTCTGCGAAGGTCACACAGCCCTCTGCCAAGACTGTGATAAGGTTGTGGTGGACCAGCTGATATCTGGATCCTCCAACAACCAGACATTCATCAACAAAGCTTTCATCACACAGCAATGGCGGGATGATGTCTATATGCAAATGAGGTGAGGGCAGGCGAGGCCAGTGATTGGGCAGTGGAAAAGAAAGAACAGTGAAAAGTTTTTGGAAGGCTGAAGAGATAGGAGAAGAGGAAGAAGAAGCAAAGATGGAGAAGGATAAGGATGACCTGCCCCCGCGTGGCTTTAAATAGCCACAGGTAGCTATGAATACCTTATAAGGGATGGATTATTTACAGGACAATTTGTCTTATCTAGGTGGGCAGTTTGTATCAATATCAACTGGCTCTGAGTTTATTGTGCGGATGTTTTGTGGAGTGAATATTTACTGATATAAATCTGGTTGATAAATTACAATCCTCAAGAGTTTTGCTTTTGTTGGGTTGCTAGGAATTGTGACTACAACCACAGTGCAGAGGCTGGGAATGTGAGCCTAGGTCACAACAGAGAGTCGGAAAAGGGCAGCTGCTGCTGGGGCCAGAGAGTAGCAGCAGGTAGCGTGGCATGGTGCCTGGAACCACTGACCTTTGCTTAATTAATATTTACCACCACAAGCAACCATCAACAGCCAAGCTTCATCTCTCTCTCTCTCCCCTTCCTCTCTTACACACACACACACACACACACACACACACACACTATAGCTGAAAAAGTCTTCTCGCCAAAGCAAATAACTAAAAAGCATGAATTTCGAGCCTTTGTGTCCGTTCCTGCTTTAGGCAGAGCACAAGACAGGAGGGTGCTAAATAGCAGTTGGTAGAAGGCTAAAATCAGGACAGAGAAGAAGTTCAGAGAACACGTGACCCATTTTCTTCAACAAGAAAAGGAAAAGAAGAAAAATGCACACACAAAAACTGAAGAGATGCTAGTAGCGAGAACATTTGTGCGCCCTTACACAGGCAAAGAGCGCTGCTAAACAATGCTTTGCTCTCAGGACTTGGTTCACACACTATCTCCAAACAGACATTTATGAGCTAATCTGAAATTTGGGTGTGGAATGGAAGTTTATTGATTAAGAAATGGTTGTATTTTGGCACATAATGGCACCAAAAGCAGCCCTTAGTTTTTGGGAGTTTTACAGATTCCTGCATCATAGGCTGTTTGAATTTTGCTTCAGTGCCTGATTTAAAACAGGTGAGCATTTGCTGTTAGTGTTGAAGCTACACAGTCAGTTATTGATACTAATTTTGTTAGTCTGTTGTTGTTGCTGCGGCTGCTGCTGTTCCCATAACGAATGAGAGGCAAAGAAAGAAAGAGAGAGAGAAGACAACTTGTACGAGTTGATTTTCTACTCCCACCATGTGGATTCTAGGGATTAAACTCAGATCCTCTGGCTTGGCAGCAGGATCCCCCCACCTGCTGAGCCATCTGACCTGACCTGCCCCCATGTTTTCCTAAGCATGATTGTTTCACTAAGACTGACTTCTGTGGGGGAGCCCTTTTTATTCTAGGGAAGGCAGATAAAAGTACCTGCTCATGTTTTTTCTCTGCAGTGGGGAGACGCTGCTGGGCTCCTTTGGCAGGTTCAAGTGGGCCAGCATCTGCCTTGGAGCCTCTGAGCTGACCTGCTTTCTAGTATCAAAAAATTTTAAATGCTCTGTAACTGCAAACAGCCTTTGAAAAACTAGTAGGGTAGCTAACTTGGCATGGCAGACCATTAAAACAGAAATCGCACGTCCAGTTGATTGAAGCCAGTATTTTAAAGGTCTGAAACATAACTGCCAGATTCAGAAATTCTTAAGAGCCAAACACGTTATGAAATAGAAAATGTCATAGACGAGCTGAAATCCATACCTCTGGGTGTGTGCCATGGTTTGTGGTATTGTTTTTACTTCTGAGGGATGTTGGGTGTCTAATTCATAGCCACGAAGGCTGTTGGGAATGGCTTCCTCCTTTATAGAAAGCAGCTTGTATAGCCAAGAATTGAAATTACAGGACTTTGATCATGGGTCAAAAGAGCAGATCTGAATCTAGTCTCTGACCTTGGAGAGTCCTGGACCGCTTGTGTTGTGGATGTCAATAAAGTGTTTCCACAAATCACAAAAACCCTGAGTTCCATCCCCCAAAACCATGTTTAAATCAACCAGGCGTGGTGTTACACACTTGTAACACCAGATCTTCTAAGGAAGGGAAAAGTCCTCGGGTTCCCCCAGGTACAAAGTTTCAGCCTCATCAGCAAGCTCCAAGCCAGCCAGAGACCCTGTCTCAAGAAACAAAGTAGACTGCTTTAGAAAAATGACACCCAAAATTGACCTCTGACCTCCCTCCTCATATGCATGCACTCATACAAGCATCACACACACACAACACACACATTCACAAACACACAGACACACACACACACACACACACACACACACACACACACACATACAGGTCCTTAAAGACATTATAGAGTTACCTCATTGACCAACACTGGAACTGGTCTCACTTCTGTTCCTACAATGTAGGAGTCATACCCTGTGTACAAGGACAGTCACCATTATGTCATTCTTACTACATGCAGGACTTGCTCCAAGTAAGGTGGTGCTACACATATCACACAGAGTTAGAGCACAGACTGTGGAGTAAAGCCTAGTACCCCATTTACTGAATTTACATTGAAAAACAGATAATTACCTTCCAAGCCTCTTCTCTCTGGCTTTTCTATATAATATAAATTAATCCCAGTTGGGTACATTGACATGTTATGTACAAGAGTACATCATGTTCTGTTTACAAATAGAACCCGAGGGCTTTTTGTAAAATGAGGGCTAAGGACTTGACTCCCTAATTTAAGTCCACACTTACATTCTGGCTGATCAGACCATTTCGTCTTCAAGCTAGGACTTCTCTAAAATTATGCATATAATTAAAGTGACAGAACTTTAGAAGGATTCATTGAAAAGCAATTTGCTCTATTTCAAAAATGTTCTCAGCATTTAAATTCTTCCGAAAAGTTAAATTGTATATTTCATGTATACTAACACAAATGATTAAAAACATTGATATTGATTATTTGACTATTTCTAAAAGAGTGTGAGCACACTGGGTTGTCTGGGTGTGCATGCATGCTGTCTGCCTCACTGGCATGTTTCTGGCACACTCGTTCCAGTTTGCTTTCCACTCTGGGTTTTTTCCCTTTCCTTTTCTCAAATGTGCCTGCATCTGCCTTTGAATTTGCTTTTTCAGAAGTGACAGGTTTTATTTCTAAATGAAGTCATACTTAATGAGGTTTTCTTTCTAGCTTTATTTTTTTATAATTTTTCAAGTAAAATATATTATTTTCCCTTTTGCTTTTCTTTTTCCAACCCTTCCCATGTGTAGCCACTCCTGCCCTCTGTCAAATTCATATTTCTCTTTGTTATTGTGCACATGCAAGCACACACACACACACACACACACACACACTTCTTAATATATAAATACTACCTACTCAGTTCATATAATATCTAAGGTTGGAGCCCTGTGAGAGTCCCTCTCAGGTTAGCAGGACAATTGGTGTTGCCTTGTTGAGGGCTGGTTTGGGCAGCCATGTTGATGGGACTTCGTGGACTTGGCTTCTCTGACATTCCTAGTTGATGCAAACTCAAAGCAAACTTCCTGTTCCTCTGGCTCCTTCGAAATCTCGCTCACCTTCTTTCCCTGATCCTTAAGCCCCAGGTGCAGGAATTGTGATGTGGGTGTGTCACTTGGGGCTGGGCATCACACTCCATCACTTGCTCCTGCATTTGAGCAGTTGTGGTGTTTGCCAGAGTTTATTGATGAAGGTTGCTGTTTTTAACTGGGAAAATGGCCTCCCTCTAAAAAGAATGGGTTTTTTTCCAGTTAGGAATTCTTTTAAGGAACTCGGTGTTTTCCTTTAAACCGAGTTCAGGTATTCCATTCTTACCTACACTGAGATCAACTCTTTGGCAAATACTTTTGTGACACAGAATATGTCAAATAAGTTATCCCCATTCTTTATTCATGTCTCTTAGGCACAAATAGAGACACTATAGCAGATGAAGTACAGAAGAAAAGGCCAACCCATCCCAGTCTACCTAGTGGAAATGATGATAATACCTCACCACAATCAAAAATGGTAAATCAGAGAAACGCCAGACCTTGAAGCTTAAATGAAGCAGTGAGGCAGGGGGATGTCTGTGAATGCTACCTGACCGTTCCATTTTTAAGGAGGGTAAACTGTGAAGGAATCTACTTTGCCAGAACTATAGACTTTTTATTTGTCTCTCAGTTATTAGCCCATGTCCATCCTCATGGAGTCATTTGCCAGGTAGTTTCTCAATATTGAGCTCTGTCTTCACAGGCTTCCACGATGTATAAGCCAAGTGTGTGATTTAAAACTCAGGCACGGCCAGCAGAAGCGTATTTAGAAACAAACAGAATGACCTTTGGTTCCTTGTAAAATCAGATCAATTCGAGACAGGGAGAAAACATGAAATTCATAACAGCAGGCTTCCCTTTTAAAAAGAAAACTAACCTTAAGGTGAATTGGGGAACAATTACTGACTAAATGTGTTTGATTCTAGAGTAATCAAGAAAACTGCCCTCTTTAGTAATATGCGCCATGCCTTGTGATGTTTAAAATTGTGTATTAGAGTTGTTCATCTAAAACCAAAGACTCTAGTTCTGTTCATTAGACTGTGCACAGCATCCAGTGTGCTCTGATATCAAATACCTAAGGAAAGGCTCTCAGATATCTGTGTTCCATTCTAAACTACAGATCCTAACTCTTACTCTTGTACACAGCTGAAGTTCTAAGACATGGAAGCATTTAATAAAAAAAAAATCACAAGGTCTATCTAGCAGACAAAATGGGGAATATTCCTGAATTTCTGCTTACTACCACTGACAAAATGAATTTGAAAATACTTGTTTCTTTTATTGCCTGGTTCTTTCATTTTCTGATCATTAAAAAGAAAACTAGTAATAACCTCCTCAAATTTATACTCTTTAAAGCCAGTGGCTCAATAAATGAATTGGAGAGAAGAGACCAATCTGCCCTGCAAATGAATGAGGCAAATGTTCTGCCCTGGAAGGGATAAGTCCCACGCCAGCTCTCAAGGGATAGCACATAAGTCCCATGCCAGCTCTCAAGCCTAATGTCCAGTCCAGTGCTTTGTCTAAATTAGACATAGATAAGGTACAAAAATACCTTTCCCTCTGAGGCAAACTGCTTCCTAAGTGTGAACCAGGGACAGCAAGCACACATATGCTTCCAAGCTACCATACTGGGACGTAAGCTAGGCACTATCAAGGGGAAAGAAAATAGAACAAGAGTCAAAAGATCAGCAGGTCACAAGTTTAAACCAATGAGCTGAATAGCACTGGATGTTTTATTTTTAGTTTTCATACATTGTATGGGTCCATGATTTGATGAAAAATGATATTCTGGACTCACAGTAT
Organism: Micromys minutus; assembly: GCF_963924665.1. Lineage (NCBI taxonomy): Eukaryota > Metazoa > Chordata > Mammalia > Rodentia > Muridae > Micromys > Micromys minutus. The sequence continues at coordinate 28,423,429 of NC_137980.1, forward strand.
GTAAATGCAAGAAGAGTTTTATTCTGCAGAAGTCCAGCATGCTGGGGTCTCCCGTTATGAAGACAGAGAGACAACCAAGTGAGCTCTCGTGCTTGGTGTAAAGCATGTGATGAAGCAGGGCTGATGGCACATTCTGAAGTAAGGTATTTCCCCATTTTTGTGGTCATCCCCAGGCTCTTCTTTGGGAGGGGTTTATGATTTTGTTCTGGATTTTATGGTCTGTTCCTAGAGCTGGTGTCTTATGACTAAGTTTCTGGGATTTATGGTCAATTCCTGAAGCTGGTGCCTTATGGCCTTTTTTGAAATCAGTCTTGGTCCTTAAGATGGAGACACATGGGGTTTATCTTGTCCTTTCACATGTACCTCTCATTCCCACCCAACCCCTTCTGATGATAATCCTTATTGTCTTCATAGACAATTTTACTTCTATTTTCACAGCATTAAATCAAATTAGAGAACAATACCTGAATCCATGCGATGACTTCCAGATATCACAGGGTGAGGATTCTGTCCCTAAAACCTGAGAGTATTCTGTCTCCGTGGCAAGCCACAGATCCTGTGGCTTGGAGTCAGTGGCTCATCCCTTCCCCAGATTGGGGCTGCATAGTGTGGTTGCACAGTCGTAGGGTCTCAGGAGCAACCTGCCTCTGTGACATTAGCTCTTATAGGGTCCCTGTTTGTACAGGTGCCCTGTGGAATCTAGAAGTAGAGATTCGTGCCACTGAAGCTCCCTCAGTCGGAGTCAGCTCAGCCAGCACCGTGAGGACACTGCTCAGATCTGTGTGTGGCTCACATCCCTGTAACTGTAACTGTGGGGTGGTTTTCTTTGCCTGCCCTTGGTCTGAAATAATGACACAGAGACCTAGTTTTGTTTGTTTGTTTGTTTTTGTTTTGTTTTAATTAATGAGCTTCAAGCAATAAGCTGGGCAGGTTCTGAACTTTTCTAACTCAGCTATGTCGGCCTAGACTAATTTCTATCCATATGCCCCATTACTTGCCATCTGAGCGCTGGCCTGGTTTGCTGAGTTCTATGTATCCTCATGGTGGCTCTCTCATCGAAACCTCATGGTCAGCCCTGGTCCTCTTCTCTTCCTCTCTCCCTCTCTTTCTAAGACCCCCTGACTGGGATTAAAAGCCCTGTCCTGTTCTCTTCTCTGGCCCATCTAACTGATCAACACTTTATTAACCAATCAGAGGTGATAGAAAACATGATGTTCCAACAATCATGACAATGTCACTGTACTGACCTCAACCAGATCTCTGGGCAATCAGCAATCAGCATTCAAATACACAGTGCATAGAACCATCCCCCAACACATGCTAAGGATTAAGGATCTAAGGCGAACTTAGGCTCCTCAGCCAAGGACACGGTATTTTGTAAAGTTCCCTTGTTTTTCCCTAGATACCTGTTCTCCCTACCCTCATAGCTGATATCACACACACCCAAACACTCTTCCTGCTTTCAGGCAGCCAGGAACCAGAGACACCTGGTTAATCGCATTATATACAATGTCTCCCTTCCTCTACAATGTAAGAAAAAGGCTCCTTGCTCTGCAGTGTGGGCCTGAGAAGAAAAAGAAGAAGAAGAAGAAAAAGAAGAAGAAGAAGAAGAAGAAGAAGAAGAAGAAGAAGAAGAAGAAGAAGAAGAAGAAGAAGAAGAAGCAGAAGAAAAAGAAGAAGAAGAATTATTCTCCCCTCTGGTGTCTGCCATGTTGCTGTCTATGTCATTACTAACATTTAGTATAGCAAATCTCTTATTTAAATAGAAATCTGCCTCAGTGTTCTCCCCTTGAATCCAAAACCTACAACCTCTCAGAGCTCACCTGAGGGGAGGTGCTTGGACATGTTGTGTAGGAATATGAGAGGCTGGGGTTTGAAGGACAATTAGAAACCCATTCCCACAATGCCCTGGACCTTCTTGTGAATCCAGAAGTCGGGGCCTGTGATAGGGGTAACGGAGATGTCCTTCCTGCTCTGTTCACAACAGAGGCTTTTCCCACCACTCACTCCAAAACCATCCCAGCCTCTACTAAGCACCAGACCCTGAAGCTGCTTTCACAGTGTAAGCTATTTATTAAAGTTGTTGGCATTAGAAACTGGTTGCCTCTGAATCCAGCAATGACATCACCCTCATGAGTCTGTTGCCATGGCAACTGCCACACATTCCCACTGAGCACCTCACCTGTTTGCTTACCTGCGCATCTCACCTGCACATCGTGATGCACGTGATTAAAAGGCAGAGATCCCCAATCCCTCACTCCTTCTTCTCCCCCCTCCCGCCCCCACCATTTCTCCTTCTCTTCTCCATTTTTCCCAATAAACCTTTTCTTGTGGAACTGTGCTGGTCTGGTGAGCTCTGTCCGGATATGAGCCACCTTCTAACACAACAAAAGTTACAGCCTTGTCTCTGATTTACCCTATTTTTGTTCCTATAATAAAATACTATAGCCTGGGGACTTGATTTTTATAAAATGGAAATTTGTTGTTTACAGTTCAGAAGCTGAGCTCAGGGCACCACAGGTGCTGTTGTCTGCAGAAGACTGTTCTCTGGTGCCAAGATGGGGTCTTCACTACTGAGTCTTTACAAAAGTCAGAGAACCAAGTCCCTCTGTCACCCCCTCTATAATGGCATGCATGACCTAAATACCACCCACAAATACCATCCCAGAACAGTTGCATTGGGGATTAAATTTTGCGTGAATTTTAGGGAAGCATTTAGCTCCTACCAAGTGGCGTTGCTGTTGGTTTCCTAAGGCCTTGTGCTTAATGTGGCCAGAAAAAGAACTAGCACTTTTGTTATTGCTGCGCTGTGGTTTTGTTGTTAAGAGGGTGGCAATTTAAAAGCACCAATTAAAAGAGCCTCCTCCTGGATGGAAAGAAAACATTCATTAAAGTGTTTCTTCCTCTGAGCTCTCTGTAAGCTAAAACTGACAAAATAAAAACCATCGACCATAGATACCCCGCCCCAGCCCACAGAACTCTCCATAGATATGTCTGTCTTTATGTTGATGTTCAGAAAGCTAAATATGATAGTGAAAGAAAATACAGTCAAGAAATATCTGTTGCATGCAAAATAACTCTCTGTACCTTGTCGGATACTCTGGATAACCATGAGATTTGCATACCTTCCCAATCATTTTCCAGAGAAAAAGTAAAACCTGAACCTAAGCATCTTATTCTAAGACACACACCTCATAGGCCTGAGCCCCACAATATCAATGAGTTTCTTGTGGATGTAGTATATTCTAGAAGGACCAGCTCTTCCCAGGATCAGAGGACAGAGCCACAGAGGACCTGACAGATCCACTAAGATAGACAGGTCAGCCGCAGGCATCTTTCCAGATTAATTAAAGCAAAGGCTACCTCACTGATGGACGTGAACACTTGTCCTTACCACTCATGGTTCTTCAGCACAGACATTGCTATTTCACCAGCCATGGATTTCACGGTGCTTAACCTTCATTGTTGATTTGGTGGGATTCGGACTCATCGTAGAAAGAAACCTATGAATGTGGGCATGCCAACGAGAGATTTTCTAGATTAGGGTGATTGTAGTGGACAACCCACCCAAGTGTGAGAAGCACCTCTCTGTGGGCTGGAAACCATGACTGAATGAAAAGGAGAAAAGGGATCTGACCAGCACCACCCAGTGCTCTGCTCCCTCACCCACATGCTGTGTGACAAGTTGCTCACAGCCCAGCTCTCTGGACCCTACTCCAATGGACGATAAGGGACTCAGTGCATAGCCAAAATAAACCCATCTTGTCCGGGCATCTTTGCCTGTGTTTGCTGTATCATCAGGACAAAGTAACCACTACAACCCGAAATTCATATCATCTTCACAAGTAAGACCACAAAAATATGTACGCTTAGGGATGCTGGCAAATCTTGGAGTTTCTAGAACATGCCAATGTGAAGACCACCCAAGATGATCTGCCAGAGAAGGGCAAAGAAGCTGTTCCTCAGCTATTTTCACTCCTCTGCTTGTCCATCTGTTTGAAAAGAGTGTCATGAAAGACATACATAATATTTCACACTGCAGATATATCCAGTGGCCACTATATCATCTTTCTGTTGAACTTAGTGCTTGCTGGAAGCAGCCGACCTCGACTGTCCGTACAACAGCATGAGATGTAGAGTCTGGTGTTTGTTTATTTTCTATTGCATCCCCTACATTTTCTGCAGACGTTAGACAGTAGCAAGGCTTGAATAAAAGCACAAATTAAAATAGAGTATGAATTCTTAAATAGATGAGGAAACTAAAAATCAGCCAATTATCTGCACATCTTTAAATATTTCTAAGCTGCAACTGCGCAATAAAACTCACTTTTCTGAATTCTAGTCATTTGCAACATATGCAAATTTCATTAACGTTATAAGATGAGTCACTGTGTTGTAATTACTTTTATTTTAACTGTAGGACTTAGAGAGACCAGTAGTAGTAATAGCACACAGTAAGAGTTTATTTTGAAAATAGCATCTGTTCCTAGAATGAAAGATTATCAAAATATGGATGACCATCGATAATACTGTGTGCACAAGCAAGCACATGGGTGTGCACTGCCAACTTTGCATACAAGTCCATGAAACTTTACTTCTTTTTAGTGCTCTTGACTACAACACAAAAGAAAAGCGATGTAGATGGCTTTTGTACAATATTTTTCCAAATTTTAAAACAAGCTGTAAAGAGGAAAAATTTAAAGACCCCCTATGTTAGCAAGGCAATGTATGCAGCCATCTTTGTCTTGGTGCAGAGAAACTAGGATAATATCACAGTTTATAATTCTGTTGGGAGCTGGACCAAGCAAGGCTTTCTCTAGTTTTGTGACCTTATGCAGGCTTCTTCCATGAGGAGCCTAGAGCTATTGGTTCCAAGACTGCTCTGTGTTCGGTCTGTCATGCTCTTGAGATAGCATGTGTCCCCTTGTATAACACTGCTTGATTGGCCTCCCGCTCACTTCATCTCATTGTTTGATAGTTTCTGCTGACTCCATCCATTGCTCCCCAGTAAATAGCACATGAGGCGCTCCACTTTATGAACTTGCTTGGCATTCCAGAGTTTGTGCAAGACCTCCATCCCTCAGCCTCATCTTTTCTGCCTTCTATCTTCTGTGTCTTCCTCATCCTCAGGAACCGGTGACTGAAGAATGACCGGCTGGTCCAGGTCACAATTCTTTACCAATACATCCAGAATGGGATTTTATTAATCCCATTTTTGTAAAGAAAAATAAAGTTTGCAGGAAAATAGTTGTATCTGTAAACTATTGTAGAAAGCAAGATAATCCAAGATTCAAGGAGACAAAGGCCCCATGTTCTGTCACACAGCTTCTAATTTGTGTGTGTGCCTTTATGTGAGAGTGAGTGTGGGTAGGAAAAAGAAAACCAGAAAAGAACCCATGAGAGGAGAAAAGGAAGTGTTAAGGAGACAGTTGGAGAGAAGGTCATAGAACATGGCATGTGGACAAGGTGGTGGAAAAGAAAGTATTGGGAACAGAAGGCTACAAATGGGCAGACTGAAGAGACAAGGAAAGGGAGAGAGAAAGGAGGACCAGCCACAGCAATGTCTGAAAATTACGTAAAGCAATCTGTTACCTCATATGCTAGTTTGAAACATCATATGCTGAGAATCCCTCCCTGAAAGTTTATAACTTTTTGATTTATAATCGTTGATATAACTATTGATTTTCCACTTCCGTGAAAGCCATATAATTCTGTAGAAACCAAATCTTGCCTTCGAGTTCATTGTTCACAACATACAACACAATACTGCTTTAGGATGCTGGGCGGGAACTGTAAGCCGCAGCTTCTAGCCACGGTCACAGTTATGTGGGGAAAGCCATAGCATGACATAGTGTATGATGTTGCTAAGCTATGTTGTTTCATAGGCCAAGTATATTAAATGCACTTACAACTTACTGTATTTTCTCTGTTCAGAGGGTTGGTTGGAACATACTCATCGTAAGTTGAGGATCAATTTTATATGCAGAGGCTAAATTATGTCCCCTGAAACTAAAATCTCATTAGTAGCTGAGGTTGTGGTGAGCCACTCCTACACTTTTGCCTTACAGTATTGCTAACCTGTATCTTTGCTTTTAATTTCAGCTCATCTTCTGGACACCAGCTATGACCTTAAAATTAATCCACTAGGATTTAATTTTGCTTATCCTAGCACATGGGCCAAAGTCTAACTTCCCGATAACCTCTGTAACACAGAACTGCCCCCTGTCTCCCTAATCTTTGGGTTATCCCTGTGACTGTGCAGACCTGACCTATTACATCTTATTTATTTAAGAGGACTGGTTTCCTTGGGACACTAGAAACAAACACAGCTATAGCATGGAACTTTCAAAGCACGACTCTAATGTGTTGCATTTAAGGAACAGAAGCCCAATACCTCTCAGGATTGGTGCTGTATTCATGGGTGGCCTAAGAGCCAGTATATTAGGACATAGTTAGAGATGACGCTGGTTTAGGAAGTGGTAACTGCAGGTCCTCCTCTAAGATCCATGACTTTAGTAACCCTTGGGATTCAGTTAGGCTTCCAGAATGGCCATGATGTTCCTCTGTTGAGTGGGGTCTTAAATCCAGTTAGAAAGCTGTTGGTTACTTCAAAGATATGAGTGCAGTGCTACAGACGATGCCCCATGTGAACACAAAGTCCAGCAAGTCTGGCAACTGTTTGGAAAGTTAAAACTAATTGCATTATTAAGCCCAGGTTTCTTAATCAGAATATGGACCAAGGCCCACTCAAGAGTGATATAACTTTTCCTCTCTGTTCATTTTTATGGCACAACTGTTGCAGCAATATTCTAACGAGTTATAGGTATCTGTAATTTTGTTTTTGTTTTGAGTCAGGGTCTTCAGTGTGTAACCTACACTTGCTTGAATTCACGTTCCATGTGCCTATCTCCCACTTCCTGCGATTACAAGTGTGTGCACTGTATCAGTTTCCTTTCTTGTAACCCTTGACCAAATATCTGATCAAGCAACTTAAGGAGGAGGAATTTCCTTTGGATCTAGTTTGAGAGTGCATGGTCCCCCATGATGAGAAAAAGCACTGTGGAATCAGTGTCTGTGAATGTGTGTGGCTGGGACTACTCACTGCATCTTGTCGGCCTCCAGGGAAGAAAGAGCTGAGTTTAAAAAGCCAGTCACCCAGACAAGTTCTTTCATCCCACAGGCAGACATGGAATCGCTAACCGTTCCCTTCTATCCCTTTTGTTACATGAGCTGCACGTGACCAATGAGGTGCCAGTTTCGAACTTGACACCAGCGCCCTTGTCCAGTGCCTACCACTGTTGACTTCAGTCAAGCTCCCAGCATCGAATAGGTCAGGCATCCCTCCATGTTCAATCAGTCAGGTCATGAAAGTGAAGCAGCTCCTGGAGTTTAGAAGTAGGCTTTAAAGAGCCTTGCCTTCAGGACTTAGAAGAAGTCAACATTTCCAAGAGTGGGCAGGAAGGAGATCAGGGGCTTTGCTACAGAAAGGCATTCATCCTGCCTGTTTGCACATGACCCAGTCTTTTGTCCTTGGACAGCTCCCAACACACCACAGAATTTGTCAATAATTAGCCCCAGGGGTGAACAGGCAGTGGTAGCAATCAACTGTCATGGGGTAAGTTAGTAATAAATATCTCTATTATGCGCATGTTGGTTAGCATGTGTAAGGTCAGAAAACTCTCTTCTGGATTTTTGTTAGAGGTCTGATATCCTTTCCACCTATTTTAAAGTTATCTTGATGGGAAAACAAATATTCCAACACTCTCAAAAGCAAGATGGCAGACAAAAGCAGAAGATGACAGACAGATCAATGTGCTGTGAGCAAAAGAAAGCACGTGCAGTTACTGCTGCGCCTGTGCTGAACAAAAACAAGTCAGTATGCATGAAAAACAAATCGGCCTCTCATAGTCTTTGATTCGGACTCCTTCTGCTCGGTTTGTCTGCCCTTCTGGCATCCGAATTCTTTCAAGAATTGAAATATTTGACATCTCATCTGAGTTTTCACTTCTTGATCTCTGTTATTCTTGACAATTCAAGATAAAAGTCTTTCTTGCTTTCCAGATCTTCACACTGAACCAGGAGTTCCTCTGGACACACCATCCATAACCTTCATCCACGGTTGGTACAGCCAATTAGAAATTATCAAAAAAAAAAAAAAAAAAAAAACCTAGAAATAGAACTAACAAATGACCCAGACAGAACACTCCAGCCTCAGCCCAAAGAGCTTTGTATCCTGATAGAGATAACTCACACATCCATGTGTTTTAGCTTTATTCACTATAACTAGGCAAAATGGACTCAGCCTAGGAGTCTAAAGAAAATGTACAATTTTAAATTATGACGTTTACAGATAAATGAGTAAAATGGGGAAATTTGAGAGAGATCATCCAAACCCAGACTCTCTCTCTCTCTCTCTCTCTCTCTCACACACACACACACACACACATACACACACACACACACACATGCATCCTAGCTTTTACACTTTGGTTTTGTATGTTTAACTCGGAGTATTTTCAGAGACCAGGAAATTAGAAAGTTGTCATGAAGAGGAGGGATATGTTAAGGGAGAAAGAGTAATATAACAAATAAAATGAATTTTAGGAACAAAAGGTTGAAACAGGAGGAATGTGGGTTGGAGAGATACAAGGGAGAAGCAGTGAAGGATGGTTGATTAAGATACCACTATATGAAATGCCAGATGGGCCAGGCAGTGGTGGTGCATGCCATTAATCCCAGAACCTCCAGGTAAAGGCAGGAGGTCTCTGTGAGTTCAAAGCTGGCTTGGTCTACAGAGTGAGTTCCAGGACTGCTAGGACTACATAGAGAAACTGTTTCAAAAACCAAAAAAGATAGACAGACAGATAAACAAGCAGGCAGGTAGACAGACAGACAAAACAAAAGAAAAAAAAAAGAAAAGGCAAGAGGGACACTGACTATCTTGTAACTCAATTTTAAAATGTAAACGGGTGTTTAAAGATGTTCTGCTTGGTTAAATAACTGCTTTTGGAGAGACTGTCGGATGCTCCTGAAGGCTCAGAACAACACGTGACTGTGCCGTTCCTTTTCATTTCCCACAATAACTACATGATAAGACCCTATTATTGAAAATGCCACATACCTCAGTGGCAAGATACAGAGAAATTGAGCTACAACTAATCTGGAAACCTTGTCAATGCTTTTGAAGTGCCCTAAGGTGCCATGCTTCTGGGGAAGAAAATATATCAACATTGCTATGTAACTGCAAACACTTTAAACTATAATACCACTCTGATAGGCAAGATGTGGTGTTATACCACACCAGTGCCATAGCGGGACAACTGTGGTGCAGTTAACCAACTGCTCTCTGATTAGACTGTGGTGAGGTTAACCAACTGCTTTCTGATTAGATTCCATGCCTGCTACTGAGTGGGAACAAGTTCTTTCCTTGTACTTTAAACCCAATAGTTCATGCATGCTGGAAAAAATGCTATAAACACTAGCATAGGAACATACTTCTGTTGGTTGGCAAAATTGGCATAATGTCAAGCTGTCTTCTGAATATCTGTTTATACCCAAAATGCTACTCAGAACCCTAACTAGAGGGGATTGAATGGTTGTGAATGTAGAGTCCCCTACTATCTAAGATGCTAAAAATATGGGATGCTGAAGACTCGGCCCTAAATAAGACAACCATTGGCTACTAATAGGTTTTGGGGAAAGAAAAATTATTGTCTCAGAGAGAGGGAGTTGTGTTCAATTGAATACCTATTAGTAAGCCCATCAGGTTCCAACTGATAGTTCCAAACACATGGTCACAAAGACCACTGCTTAAGCTAAGTGGCCACAAGGCAGAATGCATGAGGGTGGGGGTGAGATTTACAGGGAAGACTGACAGGACTGAAGAGGACATAAAAATGGTTTGAAGTGAAAACAATCAGAACGTGTTATACATGCATATGAAATTGCCAGATAACACATTTAATTAATAAACAGTTCTATGGGATTATTAATTTCTAATTCCATATTTTTAATTCTAAAAAATCTAAAATATTTATTCAGTACCCCCCTTATTATTGTGTTTTTTGCTTGTTGGTTTCATTTATGGGCAATATTACCTCATCTGTTTGGAATATTATACTTTTCTTCTTTTACCTTTTTGCTTATAATATTCCTTTTAAAGTTACTTTATTTTGATTGTACAGATGCTGTCCCTGAGTTTATGTCTATGTACCACTTGTGTGACTTGTACCTGTGGAGACCAAGAGAGGGCATCAGATCCTTCTTAACTGGGATTACAGATGGTCGTAAGCCAGCAGGTGGTTGTTGGAATTCAAATCCGGGTCCCCTGGAAGAGAAGCAAGTTCTCTTAAGTCATCTCTCCCAGCCTTGTTCATAATACTCTTAATTTCTACTTATTTGATTTGGCTTGCACTTTATGGAATACCTTTTGGCCCTTAGTTAGCAGCTATTCTCTTGAAGAATGTAGTTCCAGAAGAAACCCTGAGCAGATGCTCTGTGTATAAGTGGGACTTTTTTTTTTTTTAATCTACCTCATTGATGTTGGGTTTGAGGTTCTATGTCATTAGCCACCCTGAATGCCAGAAAATGTTACTCTTGGGCTGGTAATTTTTAACAAAGAGCAATTCTCCAGTTCTTGAGAATTGCCCTATTTCATCAGAACCAATTTAGGGAATGAGAATAAAAGAAGAAACACTATATTTAGATATGTATTTAGTATCTATAGTATAAATTTAGTATCTTTGTTTAGATGGAGGCCACTTTTTAGTTGTATCCAAGTTCAAAGTCTGTCTTATTAAGCCCCTATAGAAACAACCCCACCACCCTATCCATATCATAACTGAGCCTAATAAACTAAAGGAAGACAGAGGTACTTTTACCCGCAACTCCTTCTCCTCAGAAACTAAAGAAAATCCTGTTCTCATGAGCTCAGTGACGTGACTTGGCTCCTCAACGTGTCCTACTCTTTGATCTTGGGTCTGTTTCATCAGATCTTCTAAGTTTGGTACTATTCACCTGTCTTGGTGAAAATGCCAATGCATTTTTCTTTATAAACTCTGCCGAGACTTCAGTTCTCCTGAGACTATTTTATTACCCCCATCGAGTATGGCAGAAATAGAACTGTGTCAACAACCTGTCCCAAGCCTGTTTCTTAAAAACTTTAAAGATCTCTAATCTTTCAGATCAGTGGAACAGTCACCCAGTAGGAGAAGGAACGGGGTAAAGCCCAGCTGAGACTAAAGAGTGAGGAGACCCGCCTAAGTCCAGACTCCCAGCTGCCCAATCACATGTGTGGATCGAGCCATCCTAGGTGCTCCCAATCATCCCAGCAGCCAGATAAAACCACTGGTCACCTACAGTCCATGCTCAGGGGACAGAAAAACCATACCGCTGACCCCTGCCCTAACTGTTAATGCTGAACACATGAGGTGTGCTTCTGGGAAGTTTATCTAAAAGACTCCAGGTCCTTCTTTTGCAGAGATGCTTGTTCATCAATGTTGACTGCAGCACTACTCACAGTAGGTAAGTTATGGAGACACGCTAGGTGTCTGTCTCCTGAAGAACAGACAAAGAAAATAATGGTGCACATACATCATGAAGTCATCTTCAGTTGAGAACAATGAAACTGTTGTTTCCAGGAAGGTAGATGTTTCCAGGAGAGACTCATTCTAACCATGTTTTGTCAATCTTAGACAGATATTGCACGTTTTCTCTCACTTGTGGACCCCATACTGAAGGTAAATACATAAATTAGTAAGTATATATATAAAACACAGAAGGAAATTCAAACTGTCCGTGCAAACAACAGGGACAAACAGCCAGGGCACCTGGGGGTCAGATACCCGAAATTGGAATAAGCTCAAAGCACAATATACACTTGCATTAAAACTTATTTCTGGAGCCCCATGCCATGTAGCTCAGTTAAAGTACATTATTAATAAGACAAAAAATATTGTGAGATGCGATATAATTGTTGTGTTAATCCATTATCCTTGGGGATAGTTGCATGGCAACAGACCAACAAAACAACCTGGCTTTTCCTTTCAAATTGCAAATTACACTGTATCTTCCCCTCATCTATGGGTCTTTTTATCTTTGGGACTTCACAGCTTTTATTAAATCTGTGCCTTGCCGTTCTAGGGAGCATTCAGCGACAGCAGCTGTGAGCTCGTGTGAGCTATCCATCTTTATAAGAAGTCGCCTCATCCATGCCTTAATCTCTGTTACAGTCTGAGCTATGAGTCACGTTGGGTGTATTTTATTAGGCTTTGTTATATTTTCCAAGACTAAAGGAAATTTTTTTGGTAGCATGATCATTCTCTTTCATTAATTATCTCTCCATGCACCAAAGTCATTCTAACAAAACAATTACGTTCCTTCTGGTCTACCAACCCATTTGTGAAACTGAGTTATAGTTCTAATAAAGTTTACAATTCCTTATTTCTCCAAGAAGAATGTCAGATAGATAACAGCAAGAGTTTAATGTCATGTGTCAGCTTATCCCCCCCCCCCATAGAACCAAAGATACTGTCCTTTTTGAAAATCTAGTTAAAGAAACATCTAATCTCATCTTTTCCTCAGGTTTCTGACAGGAACCATCAGTAATCAGTAAACCTGAATCAGATAAATGCTTTCTAACATGTGGTAACCGTCAATGAGGTCATTCATTAGCATTTGAAACATGTGGAGCGTCATGAACAGATGGAGGTAGCATACTAGCATGCCATCTCAAAGACCTGCACGTGACTGCACTTTCCCTGGCAGTCAGCCCTGACATATGGCTAAATATCAATTACAGTGACTGAGAAATGTATAGTTTGTAACTCCTGTTACTGAGGGCCTCATTATAATGGATCTGAAAGAAGAAAGAGTATGATTCTTCTTCCCTCTCCCTCTCTCCCTCTCTCCATCTATCTTCCTCCCTCTCTCCCTCTCCCTCCCTCCCTCATCTATCTCCCTTCCTCTCCCTCCCCCTCCCTCCCCCTCTCCCTTCCCTCCCTCCCTTCCTGTCTCTGTCTCTCCCTCTCTGTCTCTCTGTCACACACTCTCTCTCTCTCATTCTCTCTCTCTCTCTCATTCTCTCTCTGAGACAGGGTCTCAATATGTAGCTCTAGCTGGCCTAGAACTGAGCATGTAGGTCATGATTGCCCTTGGGAAGGCAGAGGCCCGCTCCTGCCTCCTGAGTGCTGGTGTTTCACTATCCCCAGCACGTGCTTTAATGTTTTTATTAATTCTTTAAAAGCTCTGCATGGTGCACTTTGTTCATATCTGTCTTCCTCCCACCTGCTCCAAGAGACACCATGCCTTCACTACCCATCCAACACTGTGTCTTCTTTTACACCAATGAAGTCCAGTTTATGTTGCCCACATATCTTCCACTAGAACACGGTCAACTTACCACACTATGCTATTAAGGAAAACTAACTGTTCCTCTCTCAGTAGCTAACAATTGTCAACAGCTCCTCAGCCGAGAGTGGGACTATGTGCCCACCTCCCCTCTGCATGCTGGGAATTGGTCTGGCTTGAGCTTGAATAGGCTTTAGAGTATGTGCCTGCCGTCACAACCACAGTGAGTTCAGAGATGAAGCTGCAGTGTTAATGCCCAGAAGACCCCATTCCCTCATAATCAAACACAACTTCACCACTCTTTCCCACAACGCCCTATAAGCCTTGACAGGAAAGGGGTGGAATATAGATGTCCTACTTATGGCTGAGTAGCTAGCAGCCTCTTACTTATTCTCTGTGCCATGGTCAGTTGTGTGTCTCTGTTAACTGACATTCATCACAAGAAGCTTCTCCGAAGAAGGGAGAGATGCATTGATTACAGGAATAAGGATACCTTGAGCGTCAGAGTTCCTTGACCCTTTGTGGACTATGTGTTGAATACCATTAGAGGAAGCCAGTTTGGAAGGAAGTGCAGGAGCACAACTGTTCTCACTCTTTAGCATGTGCATGAATAAGCTTCCACCTGTTGGAATGCCGGTTCTGGATCGCTGGACTGCACTGGGGGCCTACGATTTGGATATTTAATAAAATCTCTGTGGTGTTGAAGCTGCAGTCATCAGAACACATGTCCTAACACTATGTTAAAAGCAAGTTCTTGATAATGTCTGTGGATGGAATCAAGAAAAACAGTACCCATGAAGAGGAAAAGAAGCCGACCACGTACATCTGGCTCCTTGAGTAAATGCTAAATATATTTGAAATGTTACTTTTTACTTTACTTACATGATTGAAACAACATAGTGAAATCTCCACTGAGAACATTCGACCAATACAAAAAGGACACCATAGTTCCTTTCATCTAAAGGCATATAACCAGTTAGGAAGATAGGACATTAGCTGTGTAATAGGGAATCTATATATCAATTTTTAAGTGATTATGATCAGATCAATACCCAAACAATTGTTGTATATATATATATATATATATATATATATATATATATATATATATATATATATATATGTATGTATGTATATATACACCTGTTGTGTATTTATAAAAATAAAGAGGAGAGAGTATGTCTGGTGAAGGTGTGGTATGGTGTGGGGAATGTGTGCCTCTGCGGGCCCAGGCTGAGGGACCAGCCACACGATGACATAGTATAGAATAGAGTTTATTTAGGGCATGGGGAAGGGAGTTAAGCAGATAGTAGAGACCAATAAAGGCAGAGAGAGAAGGAGTAGAGAAGTAGAGGCTGCCCTGGAGCACATGGAGAGATGGAAGGGAGGGGAATGGAGAGAGATGGGGAGCAGGACAGAAGGACAGAGCTAGAGCAAGAAGGCAAGAGAAGAGAGGGCAAACAGCCCCTTTTATAGTGAGTCGGGTACACCTGGCTCTTGCCAGGTAACTGTGGGGCGGAGCCTAGACAAAATTCTAACAATACCTAAATAAGGATGTAGGAAATTATAGCTGGGGAAATATGGAAAAGTTTGAAAGGATAATAAGCAAAAGAATGGGTGGGTGGATGGATGAACTAATAGTGGAATGGAGGAAAAGGGCAGAGCAGAAGTAGTGGAAAGGAGGGGAGGGAGGGAGGGAGGGAAGAAGAAAGGGAAGAAGGGAGGGAGGGAGGGATGGATGGATGGATGATGGGTGGATAAATGAATGCTGAGAGGAAGGGAGGGAAGAAAGGAGGGAAGGAAGGGGAGGGTAAATAGTGGAAAGGACAAGGAAGAAGGATGGAGGGAAGGAGGGAGGGAAGGAAGGAAAGAGGGAGGGAGGAGTGGGTAGATGGATGGATGGATGGGTGGGGGATAAAAAGAAAGAGAAATTGAGAAATGAATCAATGAATGGATGGAAGGAGGGATAATGGATTGGTGGATGGATGAATCTGTCTCTATGCCTTGGTCTAATATGTGCATAAAATAGGTAGATGATAGAACATTCCTCCAAAAAGGTGTACATTTTCTTCTGCTGCATGGAAGCATAGAATTAGTAAGTTGATTTCATTCATTTGACCTGTGATACAATGGCCCCACTTACCCTACAGCACATGTCTGGATGCCTCAGGACAAATAACATTCTACTGTGACTCTTCTGCTTCTGTTTTATATTCAAAATCCTCTTGGTAATAAGAAAACAGGCAGGATTATTTATCTCACGGGACCTGTAAATTCAGTATATAGCATCCTGTATTGCCCCTAAAATCAATCACATCCCAGATTGCTTCAGAATGAACTTTAGCAAATAGCACAACCGTGATAAAATTTGCATACCACATTTGCATACATTCGAGAGTTCCATCCCCCACCCCCCAGCTCAGCACTCCTATCCTAAATAAGATCACACACACCTGCTGAGAGCAGAGGTGAAGGGGCTCCAGAGAATGTCAGCCTGGCTGAAACACAGATAGTGACACTTTGTCCTCTGAGACCAACAGTAGCAGCAACAGCAAAGCTGAAGTTGGATTTTTCAGTTCGGGTCCGGTGTATTTAATAGGATCTGAATGTCTCTTACTAGTGGTTTATAATGGGAATATAAAAGCATTTAAGATTGTAGAGGGAGAAATGTGTGACTCATATTAATCAAAGTCACTGACACCAGGTCAGACTAAAAAAAAACATGCCAAGAAATTCTCATCCTAACTTCTTAGTGTCCACTGCACTCATTGGGTGATGCTTGTCTCCCGCCCCTCATTGCACACACCTCATTCATTTTCCATTCTCAGAACCTCCTTTCTGTGCCCCCATGCCTTGCTTCTCAAGACAGAATGTGGAGGCCCTGGAAGAGCTCCTGGGGAGCACTGCACCCACAGAAACTAGGAGAAGTTAGGCTGTGAATCTGCAAAGCCAATTTGAGTCATAGCAGAAGACCCAGCCAAACAAGTACACAAACATGTAGCCTACATTTAAACTCATTTTATAGGAATAGCACAATTTGTCTCCCCAAGCCTTACAGGTCACCACCACCTCAGGGGTAAATCTGCCTGTTTGCTGTCCTCTGCCTTGAAGGGAGCATCCACTGTTCAGCCCACACACAGCTGCTCTAATGACTCAGAAGATGGGTCTGTGTGTGTGTGTGTGTGTGTGTGTGTGTGTGTGTGTGTGTGTGTGTGTATAGAGAGAGATATGCTGGCCAGAAGCACATGGAGAAGGGGGGAGGGATGGGGAGAGAGTGGGGAGGGGGTAAGGAAGCAGGAGCAAGAGGAGAGTGCAAGAGAGAGAGGAGGGAGCAAGCAGCCCCTTTTATAGTGAATCAGGCACACCTGGCTGTTGCCAGGCAACTGTGGGGCAGAGCCTAGATGAAATGCCAACTTGAAGGACATCAGAGTCAAAGAAAGAGCCATTCTCACCCCTTCTAGAGAGAGATTCTTTATGTCTTGTCTCATACCTTGAACTATTCATTTAGTGAATAAACAGTTAATCCCCTGTCTCCGTAAGTCAGATGACTCATTTCTGGGTCTTGGTTAACACACTCAGGATGATTTCTTTCAGGGATGCGTTTGGGGGATCCAACTATTTCTATTTAAATTTTATCATTTCATGTTTTTAACAGCTGTGTAATTGTGCACACCGAGTAACTGAATGCATTGTGCAGATATACCACCTTTCTTGTACTCATTATTCAGTTGAGGGACATTAGGTTATTTCTGGTTTTTTGGCTGTGATGAAGAGAACAGCAATACTATGGCTAAACCAGTGCCTCTGTTGGAAGATTAACTATATTTTGGGGATATGTTCAAACTGGTATAGCTGGATCTTGCAGTTAGATATATTTCCAACTTCCTGAGAAACCACCACACTGGTTTTAATAATGGTTATACATGTCTGCACTCCCATAAGCAATGGAGGAGTTGTCCCCTTATTTCACACATGGGATGTCACTTGTGTAATCGATCTCAACCGTTCTGACAGGCATAAGATGGAATTTTAAAGAAGTTTTCATTTGCACTTTCCTGACAGCTAAAGATGCTAAACATTTCTTCTCAACCGTCTGTTTCTTCTTTGGAGATTTCTATGGTCCTATCTGTACTGCATTTTTAATTGGGTTGATTTCTTAATATCTAGTTTCTTGAGTCGTTTATATATTTCCAAGATTTAGCCCTATATCAGATGTGATTTTAGTAAAATCTTCTCCCATTCTGTGGACTGTCACTCTGTGCAAATGATGGTGACCTGGTGACCTTTGTCATACAGAAGCTTTTCAATCTCATGAGGTCTCACTTATTAGTTATTGATCTTAGGACATGTATTATCAGTGTTCTATTCAGGAAGTCTTTTCCTGTGGCAACAACTCCAAGCTGTTCTCTAATTTCTCTCCTGTCAAGTTCAGTGTTTTTATGTCGAGGTCCTCAATGCATTTATATTGGAGTTTTATGACCGGTGATAAACAGAGATATATCTGTGCTCTTCTACTGTTGTGCCCGAGTCTCAGGGACCCAAAAGGCCACCAAAGAGCCAATTCAGATGTAAACGCATAAGGGCTTTTATCTTGAGCTTGTGAGCAAGGACTCCCCCTATCACCATCACAGTGGGTCAGAGTGAGAACCCCAAGTCTAGAGGTACAGGGTGTTTGTTGTGGGTAGAGCAAGCCTGGGGAATTTCAATATGGGTTAGCAAGGTAATATTTTTAAAACTGCATTTCTGCAGGAAGGGAACACAGGGGCAAAACTGCCTGACAAACAGAATATCTGGGTTATCAGCTTTCTGCAGGATGTCTCAAGTTATCTCTGTGGACCTTGACCCTTGTAGTCTGACTGACTGATGCTAAAGGTAGGGGTCACCATGAAATGTTTGCTCAAGTGACCTTTGTAGTTTTCTTCCTGGGATTGGAGTGTAGACCCTGGTTTCACACAAAATGGAGTCTTTTCAAAAACATAGTTGGTTGGGCAATACACTACAGACAGCTGTCCAGCTGGTCCAGTTTGAGCAGCATCCTTTGTTGACGATGCTGTACTCTTCTGGAGTGTACTTCTGGCTTCCTTACCAAAAGTCAGGTATCCATAGGTATGCAGATCTATGTCTGAGTCTCCAATTCTATTCTGTTGATTAATGTATCTGTATTTATGACAATATCATGCCGATACCTCCAGCAGTCATTCATTCATTCATTTATGTATGTACATACTTACTTTACACCCCAATGGGAGTTTCCCTTACCTCCTCCTAGTTCCTCCTTCCTACCTCCCTTCCCCCATCACCCCTCCCTTTCTTCTCAGAGAAAAGGGGGGCCACCCATGGATATCAACCAGCCTTGGCATATCAAGTGGCAGTAGGACTAGGTGCATCTTCTGCTACTGAGCCTAGAAAAGGCAGCCCAGTTAAGGGGAAGGGTCCAAAGACAAGCAACAGAGCCAGAGATGGCCCCTGCTCCATTCATTAGGGATCCCAGACTAAAACCAAGTTGTCCATCTACTACATATGTGTGGGGAGCTCTATTGAGCCCGTGCATGCTCTTCGGTTGATGGATTAGTCTCTGTGGGCCCCGATAAGCCCAGGTCAGTTAATTCTGTAGGTTCTCTTGTGGTGTCCTTGACCCATCTAACTCCTTTTGTCCTTCCTCAGCCTCTTCCACAAGATTCTATGAGCTCCGAATAATGATTGTCTGTGGGTGTGCTTTAGGGGGAATTACCAGGTAAGGTTTGGTGGGGAAGGATGTATCATGGTTGCCCTTGTTGCTGGCAGGCCTTAGGAAATGAAGGCAGCATTGTGGGCTTGAAATATAGTGCAGGCATCAGGGTGTAGTTCAGCACTGTTGGGTCTAGCTAGGGGGACCTTGTAGACAAAGGACCTGGGGCAGAGTTGTCACAGATGCTGGCAAGCCTGGTTGTCCTTGGTGCTGGCAGGCCTCTGGGAATGCAGTTCCAGCAGTTCTTTTAATATTCAGGATTATTAAGCTATCCTAGGATTTTATGTTTCCATATGAAGCTGAAAGTTAGCTTTTCAAGATCTCTGAAATATCATGTTGTGGAGGTTTGTATTGGATCTGTACATTGCTTTTGGTAGTGTAGTGTCTTAGTTTGGACTTCATTGCTGTGGAGAGACACCATGACTGAGGCAACTTTTATAAAGGTAAACATTTAGTTGGGGCTGGCTTACAGTTTCAGAGATTCAGTCCATTATCATCATGATGGGAAACATGGCAGCCTGTAGGCAGACACAGTGCTAGAGGAGCCAAGAGTTCATCTTGATTGAAGGAAACCAGGAGGAGACTCTCTTCTGCCCTGGGCAAGCTTAAGCATTGGACCTCACAGCCCATTTCACAGTGATGCGCTTCCTCCAACAAGGCCACACCTACTCCAACAAGGCCATACCTCCTAATAGTGCCACTTCCCATGGACCAAAAATATTCAAACTTCCAAACCACCACAAGTACGAAGGGCATTTTCATTATATTAGCCCTAAAATCCATTAGCATGGAAGATCTTTCTATCTGCTATCCTCCTTAACTTCTCTCTTCAGTTTCTTAAAGATTTTATCATATAAATCTCTCACTTACTTTCTTAGACTTATCCCAAGATATTTAATATTTGTAGGCTATTGCAAATTATTGTTTCCATGATTTCTCTCTCTGTCATTTGTATATAGAAAGGCTGCTGAGTTTTGTGAGTTAGTTTTCTATCCAGCTACTTTGCTCAAAGTGTTTATCAGCTGCGGGCATTCTCCAGTGGAGTTTTTAGAACCAGTTAAATACGATATCATATTGTCTGCACATAAAGATGCTTTGACTTTTCCCTCTTATTTGTATCTCTTTGATCTCCTTCAATTGTCATATTGCTCTAGCTAAGACTGTAAGTACTAGATCACATAGGTTTGGAGAGAGTGGACAACCTTGAATTCTTCCTGATTTTATTGGAATTTCTGTGAGGTTCCTCCCCCCTACCCCATTTAGGTTGATATTGACTGTGGGATTGTTGTAAATTGCCTCTATTTTGTTAAGGTATTTACCTTGTACCCCTAATATTTCCTGTACTTTTATTATGAAGTGGTGTTGGATTTTGTCAAAGGTCTTTTCTGCATCTAATAAGCTAACCATGTGCTTTTTGTTTTACAATTGGTTTATATGGCAGATTTTGTTTATTGATTTACCTATATTGAATTATCCCTTCATCTCTGAGATGAAACCTACTTGATCATATTGGATGATCTTTTTTTATGTACACTTGGATTTGGTTTGAAATAATTTCTTTTGAAAAAATTTACAACTATATTCATAAGAGATACTAATTTGTAATTCTTTCTTTGTTGAGTCCTTATGTGGTTTTGGTATTCAGGTAATTGTGGCCTCATAAAATAAATCAGGGAATGATTCTTCTCTTTCTGTCTTGTGGAATAATTTGAGGAGTGTTGATGTTAATTCTTCTTTGATGACCTTGTAGAATTATGCACTCAACCTATCTAGCTCTGGGCTTTTTGGTAAATTTTCAATGACTGCTGCTGTGTCACTAGGGGTTATAAGGTCTATTTAAATTGCATGTCTAATCTTGAGTCAACTTTGGTAGCTAATATATATCAAGAAAATTATCCATTTCTTTTAGACTTTCCAAATTCGTGAAATGCTGGTTTTTAAAGTGTGTCCTCAGGATTGTCTAGATTACCATAGTGTCCAATGTTATGGTCTCCTTTTTATCTCTTGCCTTGTCAATTTAGATCTTTTCTCTCTGCCTTTTAAGGGTTTGTCAATCTTACAGATTTTTCTTAAACCCAACTCTTTGTTTCATTGATTCTTTGCAATTGTTTGCTTGTTCCTATTTTAATGATTTCAGCCCGAGTTTGATTATTTCTTACTGTCCTTTCCTTTTGGGTGGAATTTTTTCATTTTGTTCTAGAGCTTTTAAGTATGCTGCTAAATGACTAGTATGCACTCTTTCCAATTTGTTGGTGCTGGTACCTAGTGCTGTAGATTTCCCTCTTGGAGTCCTTGCTTTGTTCCATGCGTTGGAGTGTATTGTGTTTTCACATTCATTCTATTCCAGAAAGATCTTAATTTCTTTCTTAATTTATGTCTTGACCCATTTTCTCACTCAGTAGTCAGTTGTTCAGTTCCCATGAGTTTGAAGCTTTCTTTGTCGTTGATATCCAACTTTAATCCGTGGTGGCCAGATAGGATTCAAGGTGTCATTTCAATTTATTTTTTATCTGTTATGACTTGTTTTGGTGCCTGAGTATGTGATCAGTTTTATTGACAATTGTATGAAGGGCTGAGAAGAAAGTATACTCTTTTGTGTTTAGGTGAAATGGTCTGTAAATATCTGATAGGTCTATATGGTTTATAATGATAGCTTCAGACTTTCTCTGGTTTGGGTCTGGATGATATTTATTGGCAAGAATGGAGAACAGAAGACTCCACTCTCAGTATGTGAGGGTTTGCGTGTGATTTAGGCTGGAGTAGTGTTTCTTTTAATAATCTGGGTCCCTAGTATTTGGTGTATAGATGTTAAGATTGCAATGCCCTCTTGGTGGATTTTTCCTTTGATAAGTGTGTCATGTGCTTCCCTATCTCTTCTCATTAGCTTTGGCTTGAAGTCTATTTAGTCAGGTATTAAAAAGGACACATCTGCTTTTCTTCAATCCATTGGCTTAGAATTCCTCTTTTGATCCTTTTACCCTGATGTGATGCCTAACCTTGATGTTAAGGTGTGTGTCTTAGATGAAGTAGAAGGATGGACCTGTTTTCAAATCCATTCTGTTAGTCTGCATCTTTTGATTATGAAATTACTGCTGAGTGATATTAATGAGCAGTGTTTTCTATTTTGTTGTTGTGGAGTGTATGTGTGTGTGTGTGTGTGTGTGTGTGTGTCTATTTGTTTCTATGTGTGTGTGTGTGTGTCTCTGTGTGTGTCTGTGTGTGTTTTTCCCCTCTTTTAACTTGCTTATCTGGGATTATTTATTCTTGTGTTTCCTGGGTGTGCTTAACCACTTTAATTTGGAGTTTTTCTTCTGGTGCCTTTGTGGAACTGGATTTGCAGGTCAACAAAGAGAAGGGCTTCCCTGACCAGCTAGCTGCCTATTACTCTGACCAGTATGCCTCCTTCATCAAAGTGGACTATACCCACAAATAAAAAGCAGAATAAAACCTTTACTTTTTTTCAATGTTTTTGTCAAGTACAGCAGTTGTGAAGTCGATGATATGTCCTTGGACTAACTGCAATATACTTAAAGGCACAGGTTAAAGGACTGACTGACTCATGGATGTCAACGTGTGCACATTCCTCCTCATAATATGCCTAAATAACTTTTAAGGTAAGTTTGTTTTCATAACCATGCCCTACCTGAGAATAAGGGTGTCAATATAATAATTGTGTGAGTTTGAATAGTACATATACAGTGAAAAAGACCATTGGAATATGCAAGGGATACAGAAATGTCTCAAGGATTTTGAGTGCTTGCTGCTCTTTCAGAGGATCAGAGTTCAGTTCCCAGTACCTGTTTCTGGTACACTACAATTCCTGTAATTTCAGCTCCAGAGGATCTGATGTCCTCTTTGGCCTCCCTGAACACACACACACACACACACACACACACACCACATATACACGAACAAATAATAAAATGTAAATATTTTAATGGGCTGACTTTATAATTCTATTAGAAGTTTGAGTTGGGTTGAACAGAAAATCCCCAGCAATGAGTAATTGAAACTGGATCTTCAAGCACTAAGGAGAAGTGTGAACAAGGACACCAGCACAGTGCCAACAAGTTCAAACGCCCAGCCACATGCTTGACCTCAGAACACATAGGGGCTCAGGGTCAACTGTACCCAAGCGAACATTCACAGTCACACGTCAAAGGCCTAGGGCTGTTGTGATTAGTCGAACAAGGGAAGAGGGAGAAAAAGTAAGACTCACTCTGAACTGTTACATTGTAACTTCTCAACTGTTTGCTCAATGTTCAATTCCCAAAACACAAGTTTGCAAACAGAAGCTGCCCAGCTACCCATTAAGTATAATCCAGGCGCAGAACTGTTAGTGAGCCACTGGGCTGATGAAAACCACCCATGACTCGTTTGTCTCTAATTTTAAAATAATTCATTCCTTTGCTGGGTGTGCAGGTGAGCTATAGAGAAAGCCGAGCAGCTGCTACATCAACTGGTGCTGACAATCCAAGGCGCTAGTAACTCTGGGTTACAGACTATCACACTGGGGGCTCCCTACCAGCTAAGATGCCCCACTTAGGTCCCTGTTGAACTTCATGTTTAAGCTTATACTGTGCAAATATCTGTTGTAGTTGGGAATACTCTCCAAAAGTTTGAGTCGCTCTACAGACGTTCTCTTCCTATTATGTTACTGTGAATGATCCTTGAATCCATGATTGTATTTAGTTCACAGATTCCTTTTTTATAGAAATATTTTTAGAGTTGTGGTTTTCAAAGGTCTGGTTATGGGGTTTTTTTTTTTGTTGTTGTTGCTGTTTGTTTTTGTTTGTTTGTTTTATTTTTTGAGAATAACACTCTTGAGAGTCTAGGTATTTGCTTCTCAGTTCCTCTTGCTGAGTCCTATGGTGTTTGGTGGTCATCGCCTGTGCTCAGTGGGACAACCCTAGTCCTCTTCTCATGGGTGGAGGGAATGAAGGCATATGGAGTCTGGGGACAATAGATCACAAAAGCAGTTTGGACTGGTTTGCTTTTGAAACTTGTGTTCCTTGGGCAACTGTGTTCAGATTGCATCCTTTCCAGCATCTCTCAATCTGACTCTCACAGTGAGAAAATGCCTAAAGAATTTTCCTAAGTGAACTTCTGAATTGTCCCATAGCAAAAAGGTCAATAACATTACCTGGTCTTTTATCCATCTGAAAAACATTCCAAACTGTTCGGTTCCAATGAACTTGAAAGTTTTTTTTTTTTTCCTTCAGTGAGACTGACAATGGATAAATTCGAGTCAAGAAAATTCACCAGGAGTGTTTTAAGAAGGCTGGTTTGATGGACTGTGCTCACTTCTCACAGCAGAATCAAATTCTCCAGCAGAGGTTCCTTTTCCTTACAGTCTTCAGATAAAGAACCCTAGGCTTTAGGGATTGTCATAAATTTTCATGGGGGAATTTTCAAGATGCCCTAATAAATTTGTCAACGGTCTCATCCGTCTTGCCACTGCCTGTTTTGCTACCTGCCTCCTAGGTATCTGTTCCCCTGGGGCATCTTCAAAGTTACTTCAGATTAGTCTTTGGGAGGTATAGTCTTGAAGCCACTCCATAAGATTCTCCTTCTTTATGACCAAAACTCTAGAGAACATACTTATCGCCCTAGCAACAGGGTGAGGGACCTCTCCTGGACTCTTGCCCCTGATCTTTGGATTCTCAACCCCTTTGTGAAATGTCCATCATTTCACATGGTTGCCTATGCCTCTTGCAATGCTAAAATATGGATTTTTAATATCTGGGCATCTTTAGCCCCAGCTCTGTACCCTCCTCATCCCAAGCAAAGGGCTCTTCTAAACAAGAGCTGTTCATTATCAACACAGGAAGCCTGTTAAAATTGGATTATCAACATTACACTTAAGAGTGTGACACCACACACACACACACACACACACATACACACACACGCACATGCACACACAGAGTGTGTGCTTTGATTTCAAGGTCCAGACCCCTTCTTCAGCACTTCGTGCTCTCTTTCTTTCTCTGGTGAATGGCAGGCTTTCCTACCTTCCCTTCACTCATTCCTCCTAGAAAGGAAGACAGTCTACATGAAATATACAATAAAATGTCGAAAGGTAAGTGGGTTCCTGCTCTTCATTGGGAAATAACGGAGAAAGGCTGTGGTGTCTAAGAAAGGCTGCGGTGTCATAAGAAGTGTCTAAGAAAGTGAGACTCTGAAGTAACTTAATAATTTGATAGCATCTTTAACACGTGGAAAGTCTGTGTGGTAAGATATATGCAGGTCAGCTACAAAGCAGACACACAACCAAAAACAGGGCATCCTTATGTGACTTGGGTAGATATGGGGATGCCAAACTGACCCTTTAAGAGACAGAGAGAGAAGCACTGAGACCTCTTTTCCCCTGTGAGCGATCTGTGTTTAAATTCCCTCTTGTGCGTATAAATCAGTATACTTTTCATATTCTTTCCTTTCTTTTTCTTTTTTTGCATACTTCTCTGACAGACATAATTACATGAATATTTTCTCTCCACCACAGTGGCTATCACCTTGACCCATTATCAGTCCATCATGGTCTTTAATTGAAACCAATCTTCAGAGCCTTGTTGGCTTTTCTGTACACTGGCCTTTGGTTTGTATTTTCTGCTCCAACCCCACCTTTCCCTTTAGCTGCCTTTTCTTCATAAGATTTTGAGGAATCGAATATGATTTTTTCCCCTGAAATATGAGCTTAGATTCCGTTTGCAGTACAGTGGCAACTGCCAAGCCACATTTCCACTGGAAGATATCCTCCGGTTTCTCTTTCACCCAGCTCCCAGCCTCGATGAAACTCTTGTAAAGCCGCATCCGTGGAAAAGCTATTATTCGATCAAGTACATTTCAGGGAAGTCTGATCGCTTTATGCTTCAAATCAAATCATGACTACGATTCCCGCTATCCTGCCTCCACACAGGACTGTCACATTAGCTGCCTCTGGTTGCTGAGGTCACATTTTGATGAGATGAAATGACATAAATATGTTATTGTATAGTTCTAGAGACCATGTGCCTGAGATCAGATTTTCAAGTGCTGTCAATATTGCAGGGCCAACTTCCTCTGGAGCCTGGGATGGGTCTGTTTCCGTGTTTAATCCCGGGCCCTTCTGGGGTTACTTCAACCTCTTGCCCCATCTGAAGCACAGAAGCCAACTCCAAAAGGCTGGTCATTGTGACTTCAGCAGTACAACATTCTAGGGAGAGCAAATCTATGGTGACAGAATCTATGGAGACAGAAATAACTGAGACTGTTGGGTGGATGGAAATCGGTGGCTGTGCAGGTTTCTGGGGTAATGGATGTCTCGTGGACTGGAAGAAGTTTGGAACGCCTATGTCACTTGCTGTGATATTAACATGGTGGATGCATTCACCCCACACTCGTCAAAGGTTGACCACTAGGAGCAAGTCTTAATGCGAACAGGGGCTTTGAGTAATGATTGCCAGTGTATGTCCCAGGCTCTTGGTAGTCAGCGACGTCAGCAGGGTGGAGGACAGAGTGTCTGAGAACTCTCTGTAATGCTCAGTTTGGCTGTGAACACAAACTATCCTATCAAGCAATGCTGACTTTTAAAGCTGTGACTCTATGTGACTCACCAGGCACACCTTTGTTAGAAAGGTACAACACAGGAAAGAAGAGAAGATTCTGCTAAGGGGGTTCTGGGGGTGAAAGGAGGTGAAACAGCAAGGGAGCACTCCTTGGGTTGGAACTCTTCGATTTCTTGTCTATAAGATGGTAAAACTGCGTAAATACACATACACATACACAGCAAACCATGAAACTGAACTCTGACTGGGATCTGACAGACCTTCACATCAGCATCATCAGCATCCTGACCAACAGCACAATGAGAACCATTACACAGGGGCAGTACTGGGCAATTGCATGCATACAAGCAAACTGTCAGTCGTTATAGCTACAACTCCAGGTCTCACTAAGGAACTTCCTAAAGTCCTCCAGCAAGCTTTAAAGAGTTTTGATTTTATGTAGGGGCGTGGGATGAGCATCCGGTCTCATTCTTCTGATTGTGAATATCTGATTCTCCCAGCTCTATTTAAGGGAGAGACTGCATTTCTTTTTTTTTTTAACAATTTATTTTTATTTTATGTGCCTTGGTGTTTTGCCTGCATGTGTGTGTGTGAGGGTGTTGGATTCTGGGGTTACAGACTGTTGTGAGCTGCCATGTGGGTGCTGAGAATTAAACCCAGGTCTTCTGGAAGAATTGTGTTCTTATCTACTAAGCCCTATCTTCAGCTCCAGACTGTTTTTCATATTGGCTGTTCCTGGTACCTTTGTTAACTGAAAATGCATGGAACTATGCCTGGTATGTATTCTCTGTTAATCTACCAGTCTGTTTTGCTTTTTGCTTTTTGAATGAGTATTTCTTTCTAATACACAAGACCTTGAAATTAGCAATGTTGGTATCAACAAGCTTTGTTCTTTCTTGATATTGCTCTGGCAACTGTGAGTCATTTATTGTTCCACATTAATCTTAGGGTGGTTTTTTCCTTTTAAAGTGCCCTTAGAAATTTGGTAGGATTTCCAATGAATCCACGGGTGGTTCTCCAGTTGATTTTAATGTGAGAAAGTGTTAGTACTTACAGCCAATGTTGACACAGCAGCCTGGGCCACCAACATTCACAAGGGACAGCTTCTCTCTGAGAACAGAAAGCTATTCAGACCTTGAAAAATGTCTGGTGTCCTTGGCATCTGGGATGTGCCTTGCCTGGCCATGCGAGGCTATGGAGCCCTGGTTCCCAGAGAGCAAAGAAACTAAATTTGACACCGAGGTCCTTTAATGTTCTCTGGTTCACAAGCCAGTTGACTTCACTGAACCATCTGGGGAAGCAATCTGCTTAATGAGGCTAAAATGGCAAGTTATAGCCCACAGGGGAAATTATACCATGAAAACTTATATATTAAAGATTCGGGCAGCCACCAACACAAATATTGTGACGTAAAGATGGATAGTAAGAGAACCAAAAGGGCTCAAAGATTTCTTCTTCTTCCTCAGTAAAAACATTCTACTCTCACCATGGTCCCAGAAATACATTAGCTATCTAAGGTATATATATATATTACATATATATTTATATGTTATATATGTATGTATGTATTTATGTATGTATATTCTTTTTAGAGAAAGTAACTGACCCCACTTAACAGGAAATACCAAGCTGTGGGATGGATAGAATAGAAATGCTGACTAATCAATTTAGAACATAAAGAGACTAAGTAAGCACTAAAGAGAACACAGGTGGGAGGAAAGGAGGGACAGAGGGAGGGAGGGAGGGGGACAAGGCTGCTCTGGATCTTTGAATCATTCCAGATTTCCTTCATCTCCTCTAACTGTTTCTTCTCCAATTACTCTTCTATGTTTTTAATTTTAAGAGTTGGGATTCAATCTGGTGGTTTCTCAAAAGCTTGGGACTAGTCCTAGATCAAGACCCAGGTACACCACTCCTGGGCACACACCCAAAAGATGCTCTACTTTGTTCATAGCAGCTTTTACTGTAATATCCAGAAACTGGAAACAACCTAGATATCCCTTAACTGAAGAATGGATATAGAAAATGTGGCACATCTACACAATGGAATACTGCTCAACTATTAGAAACAAAGACATCGTGAAATTTGCAGGCAAATGGATGGAACTAGAAAAATAAGATCCTTAGTGAGGTACCCCAAAAAGACACACATGGTCTACACTCACTTATAAGGGAACAGTAACCATAAAGTACAGGATAGCCGTGCTACAGTCTACAGACCCAAAGAAACCAAGTGATAAGAACAGCTCAAGGGAGGATGCTTGAGTCTCACTCAGAAAGGAAAATAAACTAGACATTAGAGGTGACTGGAGAGAGGGAACTGGGCACAAGAGGGAATGAGGAGGGGAACAGGGATGGGAATTGGGATGGGAATCGGGTGTGAGGAATGAGGTGGGACAGGGCTGGGAGTGAGAAGGGAAGTCATTGAAGGAGATCTCTAGGACTAGACCTGGGACAGAGGAGGCTCCCAGGAATCTATGGGGTGACCCTAATCGAAACTCCTAGTGGGGACATGGAGACTGACGTGGCCACCTCCTGTAGACAGGTGGGACTTCCAGCAGAGGGAAGGGCACATGGACCCAGCCACAAAACCTCAACCCACAGTTTGTCCTGCCTACAAGATGTGCAGCAATAGACGGAGCAGAAAGGCCAACCAATGACTGGACGAACTTAAGACCCAACCCATGGAAAAGAGCAGATGCTTGACACTATCAATGACGCTCCAGACAGATCTAGCATAACTGTCTTCTGAGAGGCTTCATCCAGCAGCTGATGGAGACAGATGCAGAGACCCACAGCCAAACATCAGGCAGAGCCTTAGAGTCTGATGGGAGAGTGGAATAGGATTGAGTGAGCCTGAGGGGTCAAGGACACCACAAGAAGATCTACATAGTCAACCAACCTGGGCCCATGGGGGCCACAGAGACTAAGCCACCAACCAAAGAACATTTATGGACTGAACTTAGGCCTCCTACACGTTTGTAGCAGATGTGCAGCCTGATCTTCTTGTATGTCCTCTCACAATTAGAGTGGGGACTGTCTTTGATTCTGTTGCCAACCTTTGGGTCCCCTTCCCCTAGCTGGGCTGCCTTGAGGGCCTCAATAGGAGAGGATACACTTAGCGTTAGTGGGCCAGTACCCATGGGGTGGATGGGACTCCCCTTTCCAGAGAAAAGGGGGAGAAGGTATCAGGGAAAAAATGTGAGGGTGGGGCTGGGTGGAAAGGGAGCTGCCATCAGAATGTAAGGCAAACAAATAAATTAATTAATTAAAAAAAGATTCCTCATTCAACCATGAAATCTTTCATCTTCACCTGGACAGCTGATTTGTGAGCTTCAGACATGCCTATAAATTCTGACAGACTTGAAGGGAGAGACACATTTGCTTTGGGGACTGAGAAGCCAGCTGAAGAGGGACATATGCAAAGAATAGAAATGACTTGCTCAGCCACCAACCTGAGTCACAGGCAGAGAGTCAGGACATTGTGCTGAAGACACATCTGCTTTGACCTATAGATACACGTTTCCAGCCTCATGTATATGTAAATATACATACAATCCACCCATAGCAAGAGATATGTATAGGTGGTGTTTCTCCTAACAAAGGCCACACCGTGTTTCTTTTTGTTTGCTATCCTCAGAACAAATAACACCCGAAGTGGGAGAGAGACATTCTCTTGCCTCTCTTCACAGAGAGTCAGGTTTGGCTGTGGCCTGCTGTCAAGTGAAGACCTCTAAAGCCTGTCCTTGCCTTTAAATGTACAATGAAAACATCAGCATGTGGTGGTAATGTCTGTGGCCATGCCTAGCTGTGGACATCAAAGACAGACAGCCAAATGTCTTTGCAGAACTGGACGGAGTTAAGATTTACCTGTGAGATCCCAAGAGCTATCTGAGGATTTCAGAAAGGTTACAAAAAACATGGGTAGTGGTTGAGACCACCAAAGATCACAGGTAAAGGTATCCTTCAAATAGAAAGGAAACAGCAGGCTTCCAACAGTTTGCAATGTGCAATTAAAGTTCTATAGTGGAATGCAGCTCTCACCTATAGAGACCTTGCTTTTGCTTAACAAAGTCCTGGATTGAAACGAGTTAACTGATGGTCTC
Source organism: Micromys minutus (assembly GCF_963924665.1). Classification (NCBI taxonomy): domain Eukaryota; kingdom Metazoa; phylum Chordata; class Mammalia; order Rodentia; family Muridae; genus Micromys; species Micromys minutus. The sequence continues at coordinate 28,454,157 of NC_137980.1, forward strand.
TTCCCAGATCTACCAAAGTGGTGCTTGTTGGTGTCGTTCTGGTGATCATACAGTTAGCCAAATACGGCTTTCCCCTTTGACTGGTGCCGTGCCTATCTTGGGGTGGGAGGAGGTTACTTATTCGTGTGTTTCTAAACAGAACTTCAAAGAATAATCGCGTGTTGACTGGCAGCCAGGAAGGAACTGACCACCGCATAGAGCGCCTATCGCCTGCCTCGTAGCTGTGGACTATCTGCAGACATTCAGGAGGACAGGAAAGGGAATCTCTCTATAAAATGCAATCAGTTCATACGTTCAACGCCCACTGTGTTCTGTGATTTTACCAACGTGCCCAATAAATTCCTTCCTCCTCAACAGCAGCTTCTCTGTAGCCAGTTTTGGTCTCTACTTCCACACCAGAGCTGCCCTGCTTTAATAAGGTTCTCTAAGGTCCCGTGTGCTCTGTTTCATGCCTCTTGCATTTGGACTGTTACATCCCTGGAGGGCTTTGCTCCACCTGCCTTCTCTGGGCTCCGTACTTCACCTGCACAGCCGTTCACCTTCCATTCTTGCTCAGGAGTAAGCAATGGCCTTGAGGTTTTAGCCTCCACAGGCCCTTTATCTTTGTGACTGTCTTTATTAATGCCTTCTTACTGTCACAGAATGTTGGGGTCACACGGAGTTCTGAGCGGCGTGGCCTCCAAGCCGTTTGACATGCTTTTATAATAATGCTTTCCTGATGAATACGGTTCCGCCCTGCTTCCTCTCACCTGTTAACCGTGCTGATAATGTTCCCTTAGGGGTGGTTATTTTTATACACTTATTTCTTTCCACCATTTTACTAAGCTTCTTCTCCACAATGACAACTATACTCTCCTTAATTAATTAAAGCAATTAAGGAGGGGAATGGGTTTATGATTAAAGTGCTGGCTTTGGACACAGGAGGACCTGAGCTCAGACCCCGGCACGCACATTAAGAGCTGGGTGTGGTAGCTCGTGTCTATAAAGTCATCCTGGCGAAGCGGTGAAAAGCTCCTCAGAGTTCAACTGTTAGCCGGGCAGACTGCAGGGTCAGCAAGAAAACCTGCCTCAGAAATAAGGCACAGGGGCTGGAGAGATGGTTCAGCAGTTGAGAGCACTGACTACCCTTCCAGAGGTCCTGAGTTCAATTCCCAGCACCACATGGTGGCTCACAACCTTCTGTAATGGGATCTGATGCCCTCTTCTAGTGTGTCTGAGGATAGCTACTGTATTCTCATCCATAAAATAAATCTTTAAAAAATAATAATAAGGTACAACAGTATTGAGAAAGACATCTAAATTAACTTCTGACTTAGATACACATTCACACATGCAAATATGCACTCGAGCAAGCGTGAGAGAGCACGAGCGAGTATACACACACACACACACACACACACAGGAGCATGTACACATACACACATACAAACACATGAACCTACCCTAATAAAATTATTTAAAATAATTGTTTCCAAGTGATACTATTCTCCTAATTAAGTGAATTCACACAAATATTTTATTTCCCCATAATACCACATTATTACTTAGGTTTCATTTGCTGAGCTGAAACACCATGACCAAAAGCAACTTGGGGAAGACAGGGTTTGTTTACTGATTCCAAATATCTATAAAGATGCACTTTGTGTATCTGAGAGAAAAGAAACAAAACAACAACAACAACAAAACCACCTTGAGCTAATTCTCCCATTAAATTCAAGCCCAAGGTTAACAAATGGAAACAGGTTTGTTCCCCAAACAGACAGTGGATATGAGTCAGAACTCAGAGCTTTCACTGCATAAGAACGAGACAGGCATGTTGGGATGCATGTACAAGAGTGTTTCCTGAGCATACTGAGCGACAGTTGGGGACACGGAGAGAGCAGAAGGTACAAAGGGCTTTACGAACATGGGAGGAGGTCATCCTGACTCCCGGAGGGGAGATGGGGATTGAAGCACTACTTCCCCCCACTCCCGCATGCACGGCTGCATGTTCAGAACATTGCTACCGTTGTCACTGAACTATTCCTCCCACTTGTTAAATCCATAACTTCATGCCAGTTTTCTCTGTCACATATAGCCCAAATAAAGACCCAAAGGGATTTTATCTTATTTGACTGAGATCTTCCAAGATCTCAGGCAAAAAGGGGCCACGGGCCTGTATCCCTTGCTGTAGCCATCACACTCCTGTAAACTGGCAGCTCCTGCCACCTAGTGACACACTGTGGTATTACAGCTCAACAAACCAATACCCTGTGGTTTCAGCTCTGAAAGGCAACTGAAAATGATTGGTTTCCGACACAAATCAATTATTCTGAGATAATCTCTCACGCTGTTGTGTAGCGAGTCTTCCATAGGATGGTATTAGATGAAAGGTTTATTTTAATGATTAGAGCCAGTCAAAACAAATATCAAAATAAAACTATTTTGTCCTAAGACTAAGTCTTTCCCTTCCTCAATGCAACTCCATCCAAGCGAGCAGAAAGCAGACTGTGAGCTGTGGAGCCATTGGTAAAGTATCCACTCAGTCGTGTGGCAAACCTAAAACTGCTACAAGCAAAGGTTGTTCTAAACGAAACTAAGGGGCCAGCAAGCCAGCTTAGTCTATAAAAGGGCTTACCAGCAAGCCTTCTCTCCTGAGTTCAGTCCCTGGTTCCCTAGAAGCCACAGAAAAGAGGAAAGAAAGATCTGATTCCATGGAGTTTTCCTCCCCACACATACATGGACCCACATGCCCACAATAAAACAAAGTAAAAATTATGAGTACAATATTAGTGAAATTAGGTTCATTCTTGAAGTGCAAAGCAAGACTGGGAAGCCAGTTGGGAAGACCAATAGGAATCAGCAGAGATGAAAGAGCAAGAAGAGAGCATACACGCTGTAACTGTGTAGATCCTGCTTAACACCGAGACCAGTGAGATGTGAAGGAAGAGGACTCTGGGGGTTGGGTCGTGGGTACTTCACTGTCTAAAAAGAGGTGAGAAAGTATGTACTTGAGAGTAACACAGGATAACAGAGAAAACAAAAGGAATTCAAATAACCATTTGTTACAGTATAAATTTTTTAAAAAATGGATCTGCAGCTACCAGTTCCTGCGCGTCTCTGGAGCAGTGGGCCTCTTAGCCCCACTCACCCCAACCGTTTCTCTACCACATGGTCAGCAAGCTGCCCTCTCCCAGCTGTCTCTCTGCCAACCAGGAACTTTGCTCACATTCCCCATAGCCCAGTAAAATCATGACTCAATAATCAATAATTTATCAATCATGTTTATATGTTAAATTCTCAATATACAATACATTCACACAATAAGCTTACCACCAGTTGACGAAGCTATAAGCCACCCACCTAGATGAGACAAATTGACCTATAGAAACTCTTAAAAAATATTTATATCTACCTATCGCCAATTAAGACCACTTGGGTCTAAACCCTCCTCCTCCTCCTCCCATGGCTCCGTCTTCCTTCCACGCTTCTCCTCCTTCTCTCTCTTTCCTAGCCTTTTCCCCCTGCCTACCTTTCCTTCTCATCCAATGATAGGCTGTACCCACCTTACTGCATAATGACATCCTCCTACAACCATTAACCTTTCTTTCCAACTAGTAAGTCTCCAAGGATAGCTGGCCCCTGACTGTCCAATTTTTTAGGACATCTCACCACTGACAGTCACTGGGAATTCATGAATGAAATATCACAAAAGCTTAAGCAAATTCTATGCCGAGAACTGGTGTCTAATTGCTTTGTGCCAATCACACCATCGGGCAGAGTTATTTGCTGTCTCTTGTCTAGGTGTATTATTACATCCCCTTCTGCACATGTCGGGTGTGCCTATAATTGATGGTTGTGTGTTTGGCAAGGTTGCTCTCAGGAGTAACACTCTCCAAACCCATCTCACAGCATAAGCAGGTGATTGGCCCTCTATAAGCCGCTGCTGCTTCTTAGACTAATGCAAACCACGTGTTTTCCTGCTCTCGAGCGTGGTGGGCAAGTTTTAGGTCTATCCTTTACAGATTAGTAAGGCATGTGTTATCACAAAATATCCCAGACTGGGTGAGTTAAACAACAAAATTTAATTCCCACAGATCTGAAATCCAGAAAGTCCCAAATCTAGATGCAGCTGACTCAGGTCCTGGTGGGAGTCTTTCTCACCTACTGGCGTGGTTGCCTACTTCCTGTGTCCCCAACTGGCAGAGCTCTCTTGGGTCTGTCACCTCAAAGTCACCCTCACGATTTTGTTTGGCCTAAGCTTGCTTCTTTACTCCAAATACAGTTTCTTCCAAGGGGGAATTCTGGGGAAGCACAATTCCACAGCAACCTTGTTGACTGACATATAGATTATACAGTTGTGTGTACGTGTCCTGTGGGTGAGTGACATGGAAGGTGTGTAATTCCCAGAGTTGAAGTCTGAAATTTGCTCAGTACCAACAGGATGCATTGTGTGCCTGCAGGTACCCTAACTCATCACAGTAACGGGACTGTGTAAAGAACTCGATGTTCCTGCTTGACTCTGCAAACTGTGTCGCTGCTCTCACGGGGCAAACATTCTTGCAAGGCCAGCTGACATGGGGGATAAGAACAGAGATAATTAACATGGCAAATGTACCAATAAAATCCGTTTTTATTGTTTCTCCCTTTATCTCTCTTTGAGCAAACTAAAAAGGAAAAAAAATCTCCAGACTCAGCCTGGAATTATTCATCATAGTAAAGGAAATTCTCAGACTTTTAAATGTTTAAAGTGTGTGTGTGTGTGTGTGTGTGTGTGTGTGTGTGTGTGTGTGTGTGTGTGTTTATATATACATGTTTGTATGGGTGTGTTCCTGTATGATTGTAGTACATGGAAGCCATAGGTTGTTGTGAGGTATTGTCTTTGTTACAGTTACTATTGCTGTAATGAATCAACATGACCAAAAGCAACTTGGGGAGGAAAGGGTTTGTTTGACTCACAGTTCTATAGAATTTCTCATCATCAGAAGCAGTGAGGAACCTGGAAGCAGGAGCTGATGCAGAAGGCATAGAGGAGTGCTGCTTACCGACTTGCTCATATGGCTTGCTCAGCCTGCTTTCTTATAGGACACAGGAACACCAGCCTGGGGTAGGTCCACCCACAGTGGGCGGGGCCCTTGTTGATCACCAATTAAGAAAATAATATACAGGCTTGCCTACAACCTATCTTATGGTGGCATTTTCTTAAGTGAGGCTCCCTTCTCTCAGATGACTTTAGCCTGTGTCAACATAAAACAATATTCATCTTTTTAAAAAGAAAGCAGGATTTCCAGCTAAACTGGGGCATATCGATTCAGTCCAGACCAATGAGTTACAGGGATCCGTTTGTCTCTACTTCTGCCTCTCAGTGCTGCGTGTTTATTTTTCCCGTGGGTGCTGACACTCTGAGCTCAGGTCTTCTTCATCCTTGTGTCTCAAACACGTCACTGAGTCATCTCGAGTCCCTAGAAATGTGGACTTCTTTTCTAAACCAACAAAAGACTATCAAAACCTGCTAGGCTGTTCTGAGTGACCCATCTTCACACGGCTAGGGGGTTTGCAAGGCATTGTCATTGTTTCTTTTTCGGTCACTTTCACATTGTGTATTTTCCCTTCAAAGATCCCCCCATGTGACCTCTATAGGAAAAGGCTATTTTTGCTTCTAGTAAAAAGGCTGAAAGGTAGAATTTTCATGATGTTTTGAGTTTACACCAACTGTGCATTAGAATGTAATCATTTGTTTTAATTGTCTGTGAATGGAGTCTCAGTCAGAGATTGTTTGGATATGTTCCGCCTATGAGCCTGTCTACAGGGATTTACCTGATTGTCAGTTGATACAGGAAAGCCCAGCCCGAGTTGGGAGATGCCATTTCTTGGCCAGGGGGTCTGGGTTATAGTTTGTGCTGCCTATGAAAGCTAGCTGTGCAAGTAATCCTTCCATGATTTCTGATTCTAATTCTTGCTTGAGTTCCTGTCCTGACTTCCCTCAGTGGAAACTGATCTGAAAGTGGAACAGAAGCTGGTACCAAGGGTGGAGGAATCCTGCCAGAAGGCAAAAGAAGCATCTCATAAAAAGGGATCTAAGTCTTCTTCTGGACCACACTGGGCTCCTGACCCCCTGGAGTCAACACGACAAAAAGAGAGCAACTGTTCTAGGAGTTTGACTGGTCGACTTCCAGGGGGACATTGGACCCCTCAACAGAAGTAAACAGGAGTGTATCTGGAATGCGGGGGATCCTGTTAGGCACTTGGACTTTGTTTTCTTTTGTTTTGGGGGATGGTGGTCTGTGTTACTGTGTCCTGTGATTGATATCAATGGGAAAGTACAACAATCTCATCCAGGCAAGATGATCAATGGTCCAGGAATGAAGGAAGGCATGGTAGGTCATCCTCCAGGTAAAGACCGGAGACCTGCTGAGGCGCTTGCTGTTGGTAGGGAGAATGCAGAATGCCCAGAAGAGGGGTGTAGTTCTAAAAATCAGCTAAGGCCATGTGACCTACCACAGAAAGGATGACAATGGCCACCTGAGTAACACCTTTTTTGTTGTCCTATATATTTTTACTATGAATTCTTTATTTCCTCTCTATTACATCACTAGATCTGAGCTCCCTGATGACAGAAACTTGTCCAGTTGATGGCAGATCTCTTGTTATTAGTACAGTTCTTGGCACAAGTTATATTTCTCTGAGTATATTTCTTAATGAAAAGTAGCAAGGAGAAAGGCTTGTACCCACCAAGTTATTTGAGTACAAATCCACTTCCAAAATATTACAAGGTCAACTATAGAGCGAAATGTTACAACACTGTGATCACTTTTTTCTTTCAAGCATTCCATCTATAATCTTGGAGGTTCTTTCCAACCCATTTACTCTCTCATTGATTATATAGCGGAGTAGGAAGTTATGCACAGCCTAAGCTATGACAAATTGCTTATTAATATCATCCAAATTAATGAGGTGTGTGTGTGTTTTCTTGGGGCAAAACGAATATTAAGAATTGAAATGTCCAAAGATGGGTAAAAGCTGTTTGCATTTAGCAAACAGAAAAGCAGATACCTCTAACCTATTTAATATTTTTCTTCCTGTTGCCATGGAAATGCATTTGAATCCCCTTAGACAAAAATCCTGCTGCTGTGTCAATAATTTTTTTGTAGTTTTAAAAGTAGATATTTTAAAATTTCAAACCATCAAGTGAATAACTTTTGCACAATATAAAAAATAACATACCAAGCTTCCGGTTCCCATCTGTGCCCTGGAGCTGACCCTGTGCCACAGCATTTCATATCCACACTCTGCCTGGAGAAAACTGGTCTCCCAGGAGTGCTGACACACAGGCAAGCCCTGGGTACCACAATACACCAGAGAAGCAAGATTCTGATTTGAAAATCACATCTCATGATGATCACAGAGGACTTTAAGAAGGACATAAATAACTCCCTTCAAGAAATACAGGAGAACACAGGTAAACATGTACAAGACCTTAAGGTGGAAACACAAAAATTCCTTAAAGAATTACAGGAAAAAATAACCTACTAAGTAAAACTTCAATTAAGAGGTATAAATGAACAGCAGAAATGGGCTTCTTCTGCATATCCATCAGAGCTAGCTTTGGGAAGCACAGATCTTCACAACATCACATTCAATTTCCAAACCTACACAAGCATGACAAGAACAGAGTGAAAGACATTCCTCTTTTCTGCTAATGAAGATCAGTCAATTTCCTATGAGTGTGGATTTTGTCTTAAACTAAGTGTATGTCCAGCTAAGAGTATGACTTTAATAATTCACCCATAGCAACATTAATAACAACACTGTTTATGAATGGGAGTTTGTTTCCTCACAGGGTTTTTCCCTATCCCACAAGTAACAAATGATCCCCCAAACCATCTAAAGTACATGCTGGAGTTGGCACAGGGGTAATGGAGGATTGAGGGTGAGGCTTGGTAGCCTTCCCTTTCCCGGCAATGTGACCACACTCACACACAAAAAGTGAAGCCTACAACAAAGTTGGCAAACTAGTCAGTGAAAACACCTTTTCCTGGGTGTGTGTAGTTGAATACTTGGCTACTGTCTTAGTCAGGGTTTCTATTCCTGCACAAACTTCATGACCAAAAAGCAAGTTGGGGAGGAAAGAATTTATTCAGCTCACACTTCCATATCGCTGTTCGTTACCAAAGGAAGTCAGAACGGGAACTCACACAGGGTAGAAACTTGGAGGCAGGAGTTGATACAGAAGCCATGGAGGGATACCGCTTACTGTCTTGTTTCTCCTGGCTTACTCAGCTTGCTTTCTTATAGAACCCAGAACCACTAGCCCAGGGATGGCACCACCCACAATGGGCTGGGCCCTCCCCCCTTGATCACTAGTTAAGAAAATGCCTTACAGCTGGATCTCATAAAGGCATTTCCTCAACTGAGGCTCCTTTCTCTGTGATTAACTCCAACTTGTGTCAAGTTGACACAAAACCAGCCAGTACAGATACCCACCCCAGCAGAAGGGCTTCTCTGACAACAGAGTAAAGTGGTGGTGTGTTCAACACACAGGAGGAGAGAGCAACCAAAAGCAGGGTCCCTGAGGCTCCTCGGGGTAGATTAACATTATAACAGCCCTCCTGAGGGTCCCCTTCTTTCTCCTTCCAAGGGCTAGAAAGGCAGCCAAGCAGGAACAAGTGAAGGTACCCCTTGCCTTACTACTAATTTTCTTTTGCAAGTTGGTAAAAGAAAGTCAAAAGGAGGTGGGTGCTACCTCACTGGCTCTTACAGACAGAATCAATATTGTTTTTTTTTTTTTTTTTTTTTTTTTTTTTTTTTTTTTTTTTTGGTCCCTGGCTGTTTAGTCCAGCTGTTAATTACTGTCCCTCCACCATTCAAGTTCATGATTGCACTTGTTACCTCCACCCAAACCCTTAGGTGGCTCTAAGCTTGCTTTTGACTGACCTGGTAAACTAAGAGTTAGAGTTAGGGTTAGGCCTATAGCTAGGCCTAGATTGGTGGCAGGGCTAGGACTTGGGCTAGGCTTTTGTTTAGGGCTAAGTCTAGTTCTAGGGGTGTGGCTGGGTTTAGAGTTAGGGTTGCTTTTGTTGAATTCTTGAGTTGGCTCTGAGCTTTCTTTGACTGACATTGCAGAGTTACTTTTCAGGACCTAGTCATCACTCAGTGAGAGCCATCTCTTTCTTCCTCGACTGTGCCACCTTGACATTCACTTCTGTGATGCTGATGTCTAAAGCTAAGCAGACTTGTTCCTTTTATAAGTTTAAGTGATTACAATACATGCATGCTATCCAATTATAATTTATTTCTACTTGAGTAAACACTGACTTATTGATGATCATTTTGGTTTTACATGTGTTTCTAAGCAACCTTTTTGAGTTCTGCGGAATTATAAAAATTTTAGTTTTCTCTGCGAAGGAGGTTCTCGATTAAAATATATTTGAATGGGATGTCATATGTTTCCCTCACAAAAACCATTTCCCAAGTATGCTCATAGTGTTTGAGACACCGAAACAGGCACTTCCTACAGCCGGAAAAGTGGCAATGCTCTATTCTTACTGGGTTTTAGTCCAGACATATCACCATCTGCTATCTGTTCTCCTTATTCTGAACAGAGCTCCACAGAGTCTAGTTCAGTTTGAAAGACTCCATAGTTTATAGATTCCATCTGGTGAGCTGGGAGAGTCTTAGGGGAAATGAGTATTTTCCTCTCGGTGGGTCTCTTTCACTTACACTTCTGAGGAATGTCAGAGACTCTGTAGACAGGCATGGTGAAGACCTTCTCAGCTAGACAGGAACTGAACTCAGGCACCCCAGTTCACTCTCTTTTTTTGTAAACTGAGTTTTATTTGGGGTTACTTACAGTAATATAGGTGAGGGCATTACTTACAGGAACAGAAATGACTCAATGTCCATTACATCACCAAGGCCTATGCCAGTGTGGATGACAGCTCACAGAAACTGAAAACCCAGAGTAAACTCCACATCCTGCAGACAGCTCAACATGTTGGAGAGGGTCCTTTCCAAGTAACTGAGTTGGTCTATATCTCTTCCACTAGATTCTGTTTCTTCCAGACAGAAGTTCTGGACTCAGGATCTTCTTTGCAGCTTGGCTTGTCTGAGGCTAACTCTCAGCATCTTGGGTTGTCTAGGTAAATAGTTAACAGTGTGGTTCTTTGTGGCCTTTTCAGATATTCCTGTTGTTATCTTACTAACCTCCCTTCCTCTCCTTTATCTCATGATAGGCTTTTTTTCTTTAATGTGCACTGATGTTTTGATGTCTTTGTAAGGATCTTGAAGCTATAAACAGTTGTAAACTACCATGTAGGTGCTGGAAATTGAACATGATTCTCTGGGAAAGAAGTTAGTGCTCCCAACTGCTGAGCCATCTCTCCAGCCCCTAATGAAGGACTCTTAATAGACTTCATCTTGTGCAGGTCAGCACAGCCTCTGTGAGCTCATGAGTGCAATGGTTGCATTGTATTTAGAAGACGGTTTCATGGAACTCCTTCTCATCTTCTGCCTCTAACAGGGTATTACAATCTATCTGTTCCTTCATCTACACTGTTCCAGAAACTTGGAGGGGGTGATGTACATGTCCTGCTTGGGGCTAAGTACTCAACAAGCCAGTTATGTGTATCTGCTTTAACTGTTGCCTTGTTACAAAAAGAAGCTTCTTTAACCAACGGTGTGAATAGCACTCGTCTGTGGGTATAAACATAAATATTTAGAAGTCAGTTTGATGTCCTATTCATTTACTAAAATAATAATAGTAGGTTATTCCCCATGTCATGGGCTTTGGACCAGGTTTACAGTGCCAGACTTGGATTCTGCCCTACGAACGAACTGAGCCTGAAATGCAATTTTAAAGTAGTTGGTTATGTCCATAGCAGACATGCTACTATGGCATCAGCAGAAACATTGTAGCTCAGAGTTTTCAACTAGCTAAAACTGTTAATGGCTTCTCTCCCCCATTAACCTGCATAGCATCTTCTGGTCCTAGGAAAGGTAGACAGCAGGAAGGAAACTTCCAGTTCAGCCCCAAATCAACTTCTCTGCATCGTGCAGTGGAAGTATACAGTGTCTTCGACAATCAGGTATAACTCTCTACATCCTACAGTGGATGAATACAGTGTCTGCAGCAGTCGGGTATAACTATCTAGATCCTGCAGTGGAAGTATGCAGTGTCTGCAGCAGTCGGGTATAACTATCTAGATCCACTTGGACCTAGCTTCACCTGCATGAAGCTTTGCCAATAAGATAAATGATAGGGATAGGGAGAAGGTACAGAGAGAGCAAAAAGCACTTCTGAATATCAGGACTGATGGTCGATCACAGTAAACATTTATGAGATTGCACACAAGGGGATCAGAAAGAGAAAAAAAGAATAAATTTGTTAGGACTATTGCAGCAAAGTGTTAAAAACTAAGTGTCATGATTGTCACGCGCCCATGCTTCCCGCCGATAGGAACAGGCGTGCAACAAACAAACAGATTCTTCTGCGGATAACCTTTATTGTACAGCACTTTGAGCAGGGGACTTCTTGAGCAGGAAACTTCTCTCTGAGCCGGGGACTCCCTACCGGGTTTTACTGTCTAGGCGACCTCTCACGCGCAGTCTCCCATGTGTGATCTCTCTGTCCAGTCTCTCTCCACGTGGGATCTCCCGCAATCTCTCCTATCGGGTCTCTCTCCACGTGGTACCTCTCCGCCATCCCTCCATGTGGGGTCTCCCACAATCTCTCCACTATCTTCCTCTCCACGTGGGGGAGAAATGCACTGCTATATATGCCTAGGAGACTCATGTCAATACCTGATTGGTGCGCCCTCCAGTAACTCAATAGTATGCCCCGAGAGTGGGCTATGACGTATGTGGCGCATGCGCATTAAGTCTCTTGGCTGGGCAACAGCTCTGTTTGCTGAGTTCTCGGCGGAAAGCCGGCGCCATGTTTGGGTGTGGCACAAACGGCTCCCTACACATGATACAGTAATAATGTGTCCTCCCACAATTCTGGAAATATGAAGTCCAAAATCAATGTGCTGGCATGGTCGTGCATTCTCTAGAGGCTCTGGAAAGGGTCCTTCCTTGCCTATTCAGCTTCTGGTGGTTGTCAACAGTCATTGATACTGTTAGACTTGTAAACGGTTCTTTCCAATTTTAACTTGTCTTTACACAGCCTTCTCCCTTTGTCCGTCTCTACCCTAATCTCTCTTATAAGGACATCAGTCATTGGGTTGGGACATCTTGTATGATTGCATTTTAACTTGAGTACATCTGCAAAGGCCTCTTCCAAATTAGGACACCTTCAAATGTTCTAAGATTGAGTCTTCAATACATCTTTCAGGAGAGCACAATTCAAGCTGTATCTATGCAGAGACAAGAAGAGGGTCATCCTCCTCTTCCTCCATCTTGCCTCCTCCCCAGCCAACTCTTAATTTTCCTATGTACAAATTGATACCAATAGCCATCCCTAGAGTTGTGTTTAAAGATGAGAGGCCACATATGAAATTCAGGATTCATGTAACCATCATGGCACAGTGATCATGTTTGAGCCGGGAGATAGCCCAAAGCTATGTGCCAACACCCGTGTTAAATCTATCCAATCGCCATTTATATCTATCTATATATGTCTCAGTCACAGTTAAAATCATTAATGTCAGTATGGCTTTAGGATATTGCTCAGTTGGCAGACATGAATCTTCTGTGCATGAAGCCTTGGGTTGGAATCCCAGCTGTTCATAAACCACATATGCCTATAGACCAGTATTCATGAAGTAGAGGCATGAAGAATAAAAGTTGAAGGTTATCTTCCAAATAATACAGAGACTAAGGCTAGTCTGGGCTACATGTCTACAGCCTATATAGATGATAGATAGATAGATAGATAGATAGATAGATAGATAGATAGATAGATAGATAGATAGAGGCTTCTGATGTTGACAATTCTTGTAGTGAACCATACACCAGAGAAGAAATGAGGTTGTTAGCTTCTGGCACCCCAAAAGCATGAGCATCATGCAAACAAGCAACAGAGCAAAAGAGGATATATGATTTCCCATGTACAGTGAGAAGGATAGCCTGTGGTACATCCTAGAAAAGGGATTGTCTATGATGAATCCTAGGAAAGGCTAGCTTTCAACACATTGGAAGCAGATGGACTATGACATCCAGGTTACTTCTTCCCACAGGTCCTTAGGTTTGCTCCTGCTATGCTCTACCTGAAGCCAGCATCTATACCCAGCACCACACTGTCCCTGTCTTCACTGATGCTGCCTTATGGCTCAGTGTGCCGCTCCCCAAGTCACCCCCGTTACATGAAGCTTGTCTCTGCAGGTTAAAGAGACAATACCTCTTCCCTCTATAACAAAGGCAATAGGGCTGGAGAGGTGGCTCAGTGGTTAAGAATGCTAGCTGCTTCCAGAGGACTCTGGTTCAGCTCCCAGCACCCACATGGCAGGTGATAACTCTTGTAATGCCAGTGATATATTATCTTCCTCTGGCTTCCACAGGCATTCTACACACATAAAATAAAAGGAAATAAGTCCTATGGAAAAAGAAGCTGTTCATGTTTATATTTTTATATCTTCTATACCTACAATCCAAAATATGTTTTGCTCTTTCCATTTTGTAAGATGTTTTCCCATAGCCAGTACAGCCATCCTCATTGAGATCTGCTGCATACCTTTACCTGTTCTGTTATTGATAAGTCCCCACCCAGACGTTCCACTTCTCCCTTCAGAAGAAAAAACATGGTAAAAGTGTGATGTTACCAAACTAAATGGAGAGAAACTTGAAGCAATCCCATTAAAATCAGGTACTAGACAAGGCTGCCCACTGTCCCTCTACCTATTCAATATAGTACTAGAAGTCCTGGCAAGAGCAATTAGACAACAAAAAGATGTCAGAGGCATACACAATGAAAAGAAAGAAATCAAAATATCACTATTTGCAGATGATATGATAGTATACTTAAGTGACCCCAAAAATTCCACCAGAGAGCTTTTACAACTAATAAACAACTTTAGCAAAGTGGCTGGATATAAAATTAACTCAAGCAAATCAACCACCTTTCTCTACTCAAAGGATAAACAGGCTGAGAAAAAAATTAGGGAATCAACACCCTTAAGAATAGTCATAAAGACTATAAAATACCTTGGAGTGACCCTAACCAAGTAAGTGAAGGATCTGTACAACAAGAACTTCAAGACTCTTAAGAAGGAAATTGGAAAAGATCTCAGAAAATGGAAAGATATCCCACACTCATGGATTAGAAGGATCAACATTGTAAAAATGGCCATCTTGCCAAAAGTAATCTATAGACTCAATGCAATCCCCATCAAAATTCCAACTCAATTCTTCATAGAGTTGGAAAGAGCAATTTGCAATTTCATCTGAAATAACAAAAAACCTAGAATAGTGAAATCAATTCTCAACAAAAAAAAAAAAAAAAAAAAAAAAACAAAAAACAAAAAAAACTTCCAGGGGAATCACCATCCCTGATCTCAAGCTATGTTACAAAGCAATTATGATAAAAACTGCATGGTATTAATACAGAGATAAGCAGGTAGATCAATGGAACAGAATTGAAGACCCAGAAATGAACCCACACACGGATGGTAACTTTATCATTGACAAAGGAGCTAGAAACATTCAATGAAAAAAAAACAGCCTCTTCAACAAATGGTGTTGGTTCAACTGGAATTCAGCATGCAGAAAATTGCAAATCAATCCTTTCTTATCTCCTTAAAACAAAGTCCAAGTGGATCAAAGATCTCTACATAAAACCAGGTACACTGAAACTATTAGAAGAGAAAATGGAAAAGAGCTTAGAACACATAGGCACAGGTGAAAATTTCTTCAACAGAACACCAGTGGTTTATACTCTAAGATCAAAAATGGACAAATGGGTCTCTGCAGGACGGTGGGATCTGAACTCGACAGAGCATCTTTCCCGCTGTGGGAAGCTGGAGCGGAGCCAGCACCTCGGTTTGACTTCAGTTGAAGACAGAATTTAGCCTATATGCACTGCTTTATCCACTGGAAGAATGACAGATGACAAAGATGTGCTTCGAGATGTGTGGTTTGGACGAATTCCAACTTGCTTTACTCTCTACAGAATGAGATAACTGAAAGAGAAGCAGAACCGGACTTGCCAAGAGTCAGCTACTTGATACTGGTAACTGACAAAGTGAAAAAGCACTTTCAGAAGGTTATGAGACAAGAAGATGTGAGATATGGTTTGAATATGAAGGCACACACCTGAAATGGCATTATCCAATTGGTTTACTATTGGATCTCCTTGTATCAAGTTCAGCTCTTCCTTGGAACATCACAGTACATTTCAAGAGTTTTCCAGAAAAGGACCTTCTGCACTGTCCATCCAAGGATGCGGTTGAGGCTCACTTTATGTTGTGTATGAAAGAAGCCGATGCTTTAAAGCATAAAAGTCAAGTGACCAACGAAATCAAAGAAAGACCACAAGCAGCTCTGGATGGGACTGCAGAATGACAGATTTGACCAGTTTGGGGCCATCAACCGGAAACTCATGAAATGTCCTCCAGAAGAAAATGGATTTCGTTATATCCCTTTTAGAATATATCAGACCACGGCCTTTCATTCAGAAGCTGTTCCATTCTGTGGCCGCAGATGGACAGCGGCATACACTTGGAGATCTCCTCAGAGAAGTCTGTCCTTCCGCAGTCACCCCCGAAGATGGAGAGAAGAAGAGCCAAATGATGATTCACAGGATTGAGCCGATGCTGGAAACGCCTCTGCAGTGGCTGAGCGAGCATCTGAGATTCCCAGATAACTTTCTTCATATTAGCATTGTCCCCCAACCAACAGATTGAAGGAGCATGTCCTCACTAGAGGGAACCACCTTGAGTGAGGACCCTGAAGCATGACACCCTTGCTTCAGTCAGGTCGCTGAGGGCAACAGAAGCCGGGCTGCTGCGAGCCAAGGAGGAGGAGATCCCTGAGAGATGGCCGGCAGGCTGAGTGCGCAACACTGCTTTGCCCCACGCTGTCTACACTCAGCTGAGACACACAGGGCCACCAGAGCCTCTCCTCTCGTGACACTCAATGCAGCCGAAGCCTTTGCTCAATGAAAATAAAATGGAAATGTGCCACAGTTTGTATTTCTGATGAACAGATGAGTGGGTATTTCCTAAGGTGACCATGGTTGAACCTTAGGCAGGAGAGTGGAAACATTGGTTAGATTTTCAATAGAATTAGACTTAAGAAAGTAAAAGAGAAATTCTGTTATTAATAACTTGCAGTAATTTTTTTGTAAAAGATCAAATTACAGTAAACCCATCTTTCCTTAATGAGAATTTCCTGTTTACAGTCAGTCTATTGGTATGCAAACAATCTTGTAACTTTGATAAAGAACAGTGAGAGATTTTTAAATAAAGCCTCTATGTTTGTCATTTACTAACATACAGTTTGTCACTTTTCAAGGACCTCCTGAATCTCATCCAGTGGGCCGCTTAGCATCTGTCTCCGTGTCTCACTGGCATAACAAGGCTTCAGGGCAGAGGGTAACTTGTCTCAGGAGCTGTCACAGGATGTATTACTGTGACTTGAAAACCTGTCTTCTATATACTAAAGGTATAAATAATACTGTCTTTGCTGTCATGCTGGTCACTGGAAACCTCTCAAATCATAGTATGCCAACTATCTATTTTGAAGCTTTTGTTCCTTTCCAGTGCTTTATTTTTTCCCCTTTGGCTCCTGGATTTCTATGTAATTATGGCCCCTGGCGGCCAATCTTCAGAGCCTGAAGATGATCTGTCTCTAGTTTGCAGTAGCTTCTCCTTACCGTTACCAAAAACATGCAATGTCACTGGAACTCCTACCACGGTAAGGAAAGTTAGTTACTGTGCTCTCTTGATGGCTGTTTGGAGACTCGCTGTCGATTTGTAAGCTAGCTTGCTGTCCACATTGAATGTCAACCCATCTGAGTATGCTAAAAAATGATACCATAAAATAATGGTTTTAGATTCAATAATAAAGATGAATGTTTCCTTATTAAAAAAAAAAAAAAAAAGAATGGACAAATGGGACCTCATGAAATTGCAAAGCTTCTGTAAGGCTAAGGACACTGTCAAGAAGATGAAACGGCAGCCAACAGATTGGGAAAGGATCTTTACCAATCCCACATCTGATAGAGGGCTAGTATCCAATATATACAAAGAACTCAAGAAGCTAGACTATAGAGAATCAAATAATCCTATTTAAAAATGGGGTACAGAGCTAAACAAAGACTTCTCAACTGAAAAATATTGAATGGCTGAGAAATACCTAAAGAAATGTTCAACATCCCTAGTCATTAGGCAAATCAAAACAGCCCTAAGATTCTACCTCACACAAGTTAGAATGGCTAAGATCAAAAACTCAGGTGACAGCAGATGCTGGCAAGAATGTGGAATACTCCTCCACTGTTGGTGGGGTTGTAAGCTGGTATGACCAGTTTGAAAATCAGTCTGGTGGTTCCTCAGAAAATTGGACATAGTACTACCTGAAGACACAGCTATTCCACTCCTGGGCATATACACCAAAGATGCTCTAACCTATAACAAGGACACATGCTCCACCATGTTTATAGCAGCCTTATTTATAATAGCCAGAAGCTGTAAAGAACCCAGATGTCCATCAACAGATGAATGGATACAGAAATTGTGGTACATTTACACAATGGAGTACTACTCGGCTATTAGAAACAATGACTTCATGAAATTCGTAGGCAAATAGATGGAACTAGATACTATCATCCTGAGTGAGGTAACCCAGTCACAAAAGAACATACATGGTATGCACTCACTGATAAGCAGATACTAGCCCCAGAAAGCTCTGAATACCGAAGAAACAATCCACATACATTATGAAGCTCAAAAAGAAGGAAGGCCAAAATGAGGATGTCTAGGTCCTTCTTAAAATGGAGAACAAAACACAGGAGGAAATGCAAGGTCAAATAGAGGAACAGGGAATGAAGAAAAGGTCATTCAGAGGCTGCCTCACCCAGGGATCCACCACATATGCAGACACCAAATCCAAGCACTGTTGCTGATGCCAAGGAACCAGATAGAGATGCCTCCGCAGGGACTATGCTAGAGTCCTATAGATACAGCTGAGCATGCTTGCAGCTAACCATTGGACTGAGCACAGGGACCCACATGAAGGTGCTAAAGAAAGGACTAGAGGAAATTGTTTGCAACCTCATGGGAAGAACAACATTATCAACCAACCAAACCCTCCAAAACTCCCATGGACTAAAACACCAACCTTTGAGCACACATTGAGAGACCTATTAATCTATTTGCATATGTAGCTGAAGATACCAGTGTCTGGCATCAATGTGAGGAGAGGCTTTTGGTCCAGGGAGGGCATGTTTTCTTATTATAGGTGAATACCAAGGCAATGGAGTGGAGAGAGTGATTAAGAGGGAGTGCACCTTTGTGAAGGAAAATGAAGGGGGAGGAGAGATGGAAGCAGGACAGGGGGAAAAGGAATAAAATCTCAAATGTAAATACAGAGTATCTAATAAAAAATGAGGACAAACATAAATAAATAAAAAAGTGTGATGTTAGTGATACGTCCAGATTAGAGAAAGAGAGAAAGAAAGAAAGAAAGAAAGAAAGAAAGAAAGAAAGAAAGAAAGAAAGAAAGAAAGACAGACAGACAGACAGACAGGAAGGAAGGAAGGAAGGAAGGAAGGAAGAAGGAAGGAAGAAGGAAGGAAGGAAGAAAGAAGGAAAGAAAGAGAGAAACTCATTTCTTAGAATCCAAGTCAGATAAGATATCCATGGGACAAAAGTTCTTGCCAATGAGCTATAGATGAAAGGTTTTGGTAAAGACAAAAATCTTTTTGGAAGGAGCAGGATGGGGTTAGTGTGGGGTTGGCACTGGTTACAGTGTACATGGAAGAGGGAGTGCAGAGCAGGATTCCTGGAACCTGGTACCCACTCAGTCTAGCCAGTTGGTGAGAGTACAGTAAGAGACCCTATCTCAACAAATAAAATGCAGGGAATAACTGAGAAATCTGATATTGAACTCTGGGCTCTGCAGAAACACACACACACACATACACACACACACACACATACACACACACACACATACACACACACACATACACACACACACACATACACACACACACACACATACACACACACACACACACACACACACACACACACCTTATCTCATACCTCTAAAGGATGGTTCCAACGATGAGCAGAAAGAGTCGGGATTGCACAGAGCTGTGCTCTGTATATTTGGAACATCTCTTCCAACTATCTTCACATTAGCAAGCTACAATCAAGCTCTTTTCTATTGAAATTATACTTAGGGTTTCTATATATTCAGCTAATATACTCAGTGTCTATAAATACATACTCAATGTCTAACCCATATATATGTGTGTGTGTGTGTGTGTTAGTCAGGGTTTCTATTCCTGCACAAAGCATCATGACCAAGAAGCAGGTTGAGGAGGAAAGGGTTTATTCAGCTTACACTTCCATATCACTGTTCATTACCAAAGGAAGTCAGAACCAGAACTCACACAGGGTAGAAACTTGGAGGCAGGAGTTGATACAGAAGCCATGGAGGGATACCGCTTACTGTCTTGTTTCCCCTGGCTTGCTCAGCTTGCTTTCTTATAGAACCCAGAACCACCAGCCCAGGATGGCACCACCCACAATGGGCTGGGCCCTCCCCCCTTAATCACTAGTTGAGAAAAAGCCTTACAGCTGGATCTCATGGAGGCATTTCCTCAACTGAGTCTCCTTTGTCTGTGATAACTCCAGCTTGTGACAAGTTGACACAAAACCAGCCAGTACAGTGAGTATCATTATCCCCAGTCACACATAAATGTAAGAGGCACCATGTAATGTTGCAGTTCAGTAGAGAGTGTGGTGTCTAAGCAGGCATGTTTAATTACATAGTATTTGTATGTTAAAAGAATACCAATGGAATTCGATTGGGGGGGGCAGTTCTTTTCCTCCTATATTCACACTCTTGCCCTGCTGGACCATTCCTTCCTTTAGACTCCCAGCACACTGCACTGGACCAATGAGAAAACACACTGAGAAGCTTAGCGATATCCTTTGTTGCCTTCAGAGAAACCTGCTTCTTCAGGGGAACAGACATATCTATGCGTACTGACCGTGCCATTAGGAAGAACACAGTTCCATGGATGATACAAGAGACATCATGGGGCAACAAAGAAGACAGAGACTCTACCAGTCCTCTAATTTCTTATAACAAAAACAAAAAACCTGACTATCAATACATACAGAAAAAAAACAAAACAAAACAAAACAAAAACCTGAGCTTCTGTTTCTGAATCATGTGATAGATGTTTGTCTCCTCTGGGAGTAGAGGGACCGTACGATAGCCCCTTGTAACCTGAACCTCTTGTGTTCAGTATGCACCCAGCCTTTACCTTGCTTATACTCCTGATGTACAGAGGCAAAGCCTATCTCCCAGGTATCGTCTCTACAGTTAGTCCCTCCTGTGTCTGCACACAGCCCCGCTACTTACTCTCAGCGCTGGACACCACGCCTCTGAGTCTACCTACTATCTAATGAGGCTGGCTGTCTCCACAGTGCCCTTGTTCACTTCTGATCCTCCTGGGGAGGATGGCTTTTGAACGAACACAATGAGACCAGACGTTGCTTTTACTTTTTCTGCACGGACCAGGAACAATAAATTCCTTCTCTAGATTTGCCCTATCTTCTGCTCTAACTGCATTTGGGTTTCATCTTCAGTCTGTGAATCTAAAATACAAAGACATTTTATTATTGACGACCAGAAAATCAAGTAAGCAAATAAGCTGGTTTCTTTTGCTGGCTGCCTGGATGTCCTTCGCTTTCTGGAGAAGACCTTATTTCCTGAGATGCTGAAAAGAACACAACGGGAGACTGGGAGAGTGCAGACTGCTGCCTTTGATCTTTCTTTAGTTGGCTGATGGTGTGCTCACCTTTTGCTTCTGACTTTGCATTATGGAGCCATCTCCCCGCTCATGGAAACATCAGCCTTGCTTTGGTGCCTCCTACCAATGACCAGAGTCGATTCAGAATCACTTGGCACCTGAAAAAGCAAAGAGAGGTTTTGGAGAAACGACACAGCACATAACAGCAACAAAAGAAACAGAGACGCAGCTCGCTTTGCTTGTCGCCAGTGACTTCATATCATAGCGTAGACTGTTTTTATGCACACATAATAACTCTTTATCACTTCTGCATCAAGGACCTCTACTCCTACCTCACTTCTCAACACAGTGTCCCTAACTGTTCCATTTGTCACCATAAGTACGTGACTTGAAGGTCACTAGTCTGTAGAAACAAAGGCTTTGAAGTCCTATCCTGGCTAAGCCAATAACTTCTGCTGTGACCTTGTAGGAGTTAGCCAATCTCCGCATGCTCACTTCTAGAACAGCAGCAGAACAAGGAGAGCTCTTCAAAAGATGATGAAACGCTTTTAATAAACAAAGAAGTGTGAAGCTGTACGGGTGCCTGCAGACATGCCGTATTTCCAATTACAGAGTCATTGATTGAGCACTGTGAGAGCATCGGTCCCCTCCTGGGAAATGTAGCCATGGGGCACAAGCACTCTGGGATGAAATGTGCACTGAAATCACATTCATATAACCTGATCTGAAGATGCTATTTGATGCTTTCATTGCCGGATAACATGCAGGAGCTCTTGTGTCTGCACTTTGGGAATCTTGGTGGAGAGAGGTCAAGGATGGGAACACGGGTGCTACCATTTTGCTGGCCGTGTCGGCGGCGAAGACTCACTAACAGGCCTGACACTGATGCTGCCACTTGCCCCATCCATCTGTGCTCAGTGCCTAAGGGAGCAGGTTTAGCGTGTTGTATAAGAAATCAGGTTCAGTCAGCAAACATGTGCTTGTCACGGACCCGGCGTGCTTGTGTTCTTCCTTCTCATGCAACAGCCCCCACTCATCCCCAAGAGACCAACTACATTACTGAGTGCTGTAGTTCAGGAGTATTCAGCCTGCGTGCAGCCTGGTGTAGCCTCGAATGCATCCCAACACAAAGCATAAACTTCCTGAGGCATTATGAGATGGTTTCGGGAACGTCCTCGTGCATGTGTGGTATAGTGTCCTGAAAGGGAGTGGCCCCCAAGAGCTCATAGATTTGAATACGTGGTCCCCAGTTGCAGGAACTGGGAAGGATTAGAAGATGTGGCCTTGTTTAAGGAGGTGTGTCACTGGGAGGGGACCTTAAGGATCATAGCACCCCCCCCCCTTCATGCATGTGGATCAAGACGTAATTTTCCAGCTACGTCTCCAGCGCCATGCCTGCCAACCTACTGCCAAGTTCCCCACCATGGTAGTCATGGCCTCATCCTCCTGAACTGTGAGCCCAGTAAACTCTTTTTTTTTTTTTTTTTTTTTTCTGTAAGTTGCCTTGGTTGCAGTGTCTCTTCACAGCAATAGAAAAGTCACCAAGACATGTTTCTTCAGCTTTATGGTGGTATGTGGCTTCTAGTATGTTATCTTCTAATCATATTTTAGTCTACTGTTGTAAATAAGAGGTGTTAAATGTTATTTAGAGAACACAAATGAATGGGTTGTATTTTCTTTTCTTTTGCTTTGTTCTCTTCCTTCCTTCCTTTCTTTCTTTCTTTCTTTTTTTCTTTCTTTCTTTCTTTTTTTCCTGCCATATGGTTGCTGGGAATTGAACTTGAGTCCCATGGAAGAGCAGTCAGTGCTCTCCAGTGCTTGAACCATCTCTCCAGACCTATTCTTGTTCCATTGCTAAGGATGCTTCCACACATCCGCCATGTCTCAGCACTGCCCACTGTGCTTCACAGCCAGTT
Source organism: Micromys minutus (assembly GCF_963924665.1). NCBI lineage: Eukaryota > Metazoa > Chordata > Mammalia > Rodentia > Muridae > Micromys > Micromys minutus. The sequence goes on from NC_137980.1 coordinate 28,476,975, forward strand.
CCAGGAATTCCTTAAAGTATTGACACTTAATATGACCACATTATTGGCACATTGAAGATTGCTAAGTCCAGGCCAAATGATGAAATGATTTCTTGGTTTATGACCCATCAAATCGTTAATGGTACCAGAACCAAAGTTAACTTGATGATGAAAATCGGCCTGCATCTCACATGTACAGTAAACATGCCTGCTCATTTTGATGAACTAAATTGAGCCTTCCATACAGTGTCTCAAATCATTACAGAATTCCAGCTGAAACCACAATTTTGGAGATTCAGAAGGCTGGGAGTGGAGCATGGGCAAGGTTGGCATCAGTGTTAAAGGTGAGGTCTGAGTACAAAGCTGAAGACGGGAGCCAGGGCAAAAGACCCGGTGTCCTGACAGTGCTTGGGAAGGAAGGAAGGCAGAATGCTAGCGTGGCAGCAGGGCACAAATACGCATCTTGACACACTGACCAAACGTACCCATCAGGAGAAAAGAAAAGGTATTGTCTTCCAGTTCACTGCACTGTAAGAATTTGCAAAGGAACTTTAAGATTTCAGTGACAATAACTTTCCGAATACCTGAGACTCCACTGTCAGCTGATGTAAACACGTTACCTGTTCACTTTCAAATGGAACACATAGGGCTCCAGGCTAACATTTAACCTGAAGAAATTTTGGTCTTGTTGTCTTTGCTACCTGTGGCCCTAGCTTCCCAGAGACAAAAGTCCCTCAATTCACAGCTGCACCGTTGCCTTTGTTTTCAAGAAGGAAGCACAGCTAGGTTAAAACTACAAACCAACTGATGAGCCCAGGAAAATCCACCAAACACGGCAGCTCCTTCCGTCCAACCCAACACCAAAGCGCTGGTTCCTCCAATGCTGTGTCTGTAGCCCCCTAACTTTATGACACCCTCTTTTCTTTTAATATATGATGATATTCTGAGGACCTTTTGCTTATGTGTGATGGTGGGTATCGTGAAAACTACATACAAATTTTTATTTTTCGTCAGTTTTCATCCACATGTTTAATGGTTAGGCAAGACAGTTCCTCCTGGCCTGATACGGCCCAGAGAAGCCAAAAGTTAAAGGCCCCCCACTCTAGAGTGTTTATGCTTCACGTGCTATGCCCCCCAATCCAAAAATCTTAGCAGGGCTCTGCTTCTGTTATCTTTAGGGCCAACATTTCTGTGAGGCTTTAAATTTAACCCTGAAGTCTTCTCTCCTAAACTTTCATTGCTAATTTTCCTGCTTTTCTTGGCCCTACCCATCTTGGCTCTCCCAAGGTTCCCTTCTTTCAATGTCCATAGCCCCACCCCACCCCACCCCACCCCCATGCTTCCCAGTGAGAGTTGTTACGGATGCAATAAATATACAAAGATAGGCAGGCAGGCAGAAGGGGACCTGGGCTCTCTGGTGATCCCTATCCTCTTCTCCTTCCTCCTCCTCTTCTCCCTCCTCCTCCTTCTCTCTCCCTTCCCCTTCTCCTCCCCTTCCTCCCTCCCTCCCCTTCCTCCATCCCCCCCCCAACCCCCTTGGTGTCTTTCCCCATCCTGCCAGCAGAGGGAGTTCGGGAAATGTGGATCAAATGCTTAGAACCCTAAAGGTTTGTGTCCTGGCGACCAGCTACCCTCCAACCTGTTCCCAAAGCCTTCTCTCTGTCTGGCCTGCCAAGCTAGCAGCACCTCTGCCTTTCTTCCTTCCCAAGCACTGTCAGGACACCGGGTCTTTTGCCCTGGCTCCCGTCTTCAGCTCTGTACTCAGACCTCACCTTTAACACTGATGCCAACCTTGCCCACGCTCCACTCCCAGCCTTCTGAATCTCCATTCCTCTTCTGATTATCACCACCGTCACCTTTCACCACCATCACCTATCTAGCCTCGGATTTGTCCCCTTGTTTGTAAACTTATTCAAATGTCTCCATGACTGATGGGAGACTAGGTCTTATTTTGTACACCACAGCATCCAGCGACTGATCAGCGCACACCCCAAAGCAGGCATTCAGTAGATACACGCTGTTAAATGATAAGAAAGAGAAGGACGGTAAGATAGGGGGATAAAGACCAAAAAAACAGGAGAGAGGGTGGGCAGGAGGGGGATGTTAAAACAGGGGAGTAGTGTGACATTTTCAGAAGCTTTTACAAGAAAATGGAGCAGATTCTGCCCACCATCCCCACTTCCTGTGCCCCTGGACCTTTGCAATCATGGACTCCTACAGTCTTTGAGTTGGTAAAGATTTTCCAGGAAATGGAGTGCAATCTTCCACTAAGCCTCGTGGCTCTTTGCCACGTCATTAACAAAGGGAAGTGAAAGGCAATCTTGAGAGCTCCTGCTTCTTTTGTGGTCATTTCTGCTTCTGTGTTAGGAGGCGGTTTAAAAAAGAAAGAGAGAGAAAAAAAAAAAAAAAAAAAACGCACATCGCTTATAACAAAGTCTACTGGCTCCAGGAAAAAAGCCCTCAGCATGGCTTTACCTCCTCTGAGCTGTACCAGGAAAAACAGTGCTGTCCTCCATTTTCCTCCCAGGAGACGGTAGCAGCCCCTCCCCCACACCTTCTTGGCCCTTCCTTACCCAGGTACTTGAGGATACCTTCCCTGGGTACCACCCCTTGACTTGATTTTACAGTTTAGGAAAACTAGGAAGTAGCAGGCTTGAGCTAGTGTGTAGGGCTTTCTCACTCAAAATAGCACAAAACAGTTTGATAATTGTTTTCAATTTTTTTCAAAGAAAATGACACACATTTGGGCTGCTCAGATGTGTGCTGTGTTTCGTGCAGACTTCGGGAACTCAGAGCAGACATTCTAAAGTCAGAATCTCAGTACTGGAGCCCCCCGTTTCCTGATGTCCAAGCCCCAGCCACATCCCCTACCAGCCACGAGACCATTTGCAAATAACTTCTCTGGTTAAGATAGCTGACCAACACAGTTAAAACACCTAAGGCTTTATTCTTCACCGTCATGTGATATACCATTTCACATTAATTGTGATGCAAATTAACATAATTCAAAACAAATTTGAAAGTGCAGTGGATAAAGGGAAAGGCATCGCAAGACCTTACTTGTTTATTAGACCTAGCCTTACTGTTAATTAGCTGATTGCTCAGGTAGTTTAATTAATATCCACTTCCTGTTCATCCTGTGGAAAGGAAGGCACTGCTTTATGGTAAGTGAACATGAAGAAAGGAAACCAAGACATAAAGATCCCAGTCACAGAGGTGTCCGACATGACCGATTGTATGACAGGAGGCAGTGGAGACTGAGAGCTACCGGACAGCTGTGAGGAACCCCGAGGTGCCATGTAATGGTACACCACATTGAAACTGCATCGGAAGAGCCCCTGTGACCACCTTCATCAAACTCCCTGAAATACAAAACAAGAAAGAGAAAGCAAGGACGTGGACTGAACCGCTAACTTTAGTATCGTGGAAGTAACTGTACTTGTCAGGAACCAATTCTGAGGTGTGCTATGAGACCCATCCTGGTTGGACTCCTGATGACAGGCAGAAGGGAAGCCCGACAGCTGGGGGGAACAGCACCTGTCAGCAGCCCTCTTCTCTTGACATCGGCATTGAACTTCTCATTATCTTGATTTCATGACCAATCACAACAGTTCCCTGTCTCATCTTTGACGGCCTTCATTCACCTCACCTTTACCACAGCACTGCAGGAAAATGGGGCCAAGTATTTTCTTCTCTGAGTCTACTACTGAACGTGGCCCAAGGAGGGAAGAGTTGTGAGGACACCATGACAGCTCTTCTGAGGAGTTCTGCAGCAAAGAAAATTCATGACAGGGAGTAGTCACCAGAGAGATAGCATTTTGTCTGCCTGCCAGCAGGAGCAACCTAATAACATGCTAAACAAAATATGTAGAAGACAGTGGAACATCGTGATCTGTAGATACAACCCACGAAGCAGAGCGTGAGGGCTTAGGTACGGGTAGATGTGGGGTGGGGATGTTACGGAAGCTCCTTCTGCTTTTTTGGTGAATAGGTTGAAGATGGTGAGAAATACAGAGTGAACACATCTAGGAGGATGGGGAAATGAGATTTGATTGGTCCACAAAGACTGACCCTGAGGGGTTTACCATGAGCATAACATGTGATTGGTCACTGTGTGCTGTCAAAATTTCCTCCAGAAATATCGAGATGGACAGAAAATTACTAGTGTAAGGAACATGTCAAAGGTGGGGCTGGGGGTGTCAAAAGATTGATGTGAGTTGGAATAGGATTTTGGTTGGTGATCTCAAGAACAAAGAGTTAAGGTTATGGAGGCTTTACATGTTCAATGGGCATCACAAAGTCTAGGATACAAAAGCGTGTGAGAGGCTGGAAACAATCCTTGAGGAGTTCAGAGAACTAATTATGTTCAGTTTCTTGGAAGACTTCGTGTCCACACTAAGATTAGCAAGAATTGTAAGTATGTTGGATGTAACAGCAAGGAAGTAAAAGTAGAGGTAAGAGGGAATGCCTGGGGAGTCACGTGACTGCAGATAAGAGACAACGAGAAATAAAGGAGGACGGAAGATTCAGCGTTGAACACTGGGGGTGGGTGGGTCGAATGGAAACATCAGTAAAGTCCTCCACCTGAGGGATGAGTGGAGATGGGGAGGGGCACATGATGCAGCATTTGAGATAGCTGGAAACAGGAAGACTGAAGGAGCCAGGTTTCCTCCAATTGGACAGAGAGAAAGGGATTTCCAGGTAACAGGCTGAACATGCAGGAGACTTTGCATCTCATGGAGCTGGAAGGCCACAGGGAAATGCAGGCTTGCAGAGATTAGTGAAGGGGGAGGGAGAACAGAATGCAAGCATATGGTGCTCAGTGGGGGTTAGAGAACACAGAGGAAGGCTGACCTGGATATCTGGGGCTTCTTTGAGAGCTGACAGAAATAGATACCAATGGAATAATGGCGCAGACGCAGTAGACTGTAGGCAGATGCAACATGGCTGTGGGTGTCAGAGAGGGAAAGACGCATTTCTAGGGCTTCCGGATGACGAAGCCAGAAGGCTCTCACGGGATGCATGTGGTCTCGTGGGATGTATGTGGTCTCGCGGGATGCATGTGGTCTCATGGGACGCATGTGGTCTCGCGGGATGCATGTGGTCTCGCGGGATGCATGTGGTCTAATGCAACAGTTTCTTACTCTCTGTTGGTGAAGGGTGATTTTCTTTTAAGCTTTTATGGCCTCTACTGACTCCTAACGGTGGAGTAAAGAATCCCGGAATCAGCAGATACCTCATAAGCTGTTCTTTCTCTCATCCCCTTCTAACATTGTCCCACCAAGGTGATGACTCTGACAGGAAAGATAATTTTTAAAGAGTTGGAACCCGTAGTGACATCATGGGAGAGCAGCAAAAATTGAGCCCCCCCACAGAAGATTCTGCCTTGTCTATGTTTCCACAATGTAATTATCCAAATAACTCCCTTTTTCTCCCAATGAATACATCCATGTAAAAGGAAGAAATTGGCATGGGAAACTAAATCACCCAAGTTTCTCAAAACCACCTAAAACACAGGTGAAGGGGAGATTAACATATAGACAGTTACAAAAGGAAACTTCAACAAGGAACCATGTAGCAATTATAGGAAATAAATGTGTTCCTTGGGTAACTCCAGGAACCAATGACACCTGTTAGGCTTAGAAGCAGCTATGGTGTTCTGCAGAGAAAGTGCCCATTTGAATCTCAACAGAAAGCCTTCAAAATGAACCTTCACAGAGCACTTCCTCCTCCTCCCACCTCCTAACAGCCTGCTGATATCATTCATTGGCCAAACTCAACTGAAGACCAGAGAGTGCAAGGGCTCATTACTGTGGCCATTAAAACATCTTTCTGGTGCTATCACAGGATAAAGAGAGAAGTGGGGAAGAGAGATCTGGAGAGATGAATAGAGTGTCTACCACAGGAGCCAATGCACGTGAGACACAACAAAACCAGAGAGAAAATGGAGAGTAGTTACTGATGAACCAACAGGAAACAAGAGAGTGTTGTTGGCTGGATGTGAAATGTCTGCATACATTCATGAGTGTGAACACTTAGTCCACAAATTGTAACCTAGTCTTGGGAGGTTGTTGAAAAGTTGAAACACAAAATCTAGCTAGCTATTTTAGGCCACAAAAGACGGGCCTTTGAGGACTGCATCCCAGATTCACTTTCAGGTTAGTCTGTGTTCTTTGCTGCTGCCATGACTTGGTCTACTACCTCACAGTTCTGGCACACATGGAAGCAAGCCCCAGTGCCAGCCTTCCCTATCATGGTAGACTACTCCTTATGACCTGTGATTCATAATAAACCTTTCTTCCCTTGATCTGCTTCTACTGGGTTTTTATTCTGTCACATTGATAAGAAAAGCAACTGGCACTGAGGACATCTGAGTCTCAAGAAGAAGACTGAAGCTGTGCTGATAGATAGCCCTGCCTCTGTTCTGCTTCCCAGCATCCCTAAAATTAGGAATTCTCATGAGACCAAGACTAACAAAAGGAATCCCAAATGGTTAGAACATTTGGGTCCATGTGAAGAGTGTTGGATATCAGAACTTAATGACTCAATGCCTTCCTCCTAAGTTCTAAGACGATGGCTAACCTATTACATTCTCTCTTGTCTAATAATTAAAACGTGGACAATGGGCTGATGATATAGCTCAGAAGAGTATTTACATAGCATGTATGAACCCTGGTTCGGTCCCCAGAGCCACATATCCAGGTGTGTTGCTACATACCTGAAATCCCAGCACTCTGGAATTGTGGATCAGAGGATCAGAGTAGAAAGAAACCTTCAGCTACATGAAAAATTTGAGGCTGGTTTGGAACAAGAAACTGTCCAAAAGGGTGTGTGTGTGTGTGTGTGTGTGTGTGTGTGTGTGTGTGTGTGTGTGAGCTTATTTCTACTACTCCTCTCTAAAATTATGAGTGTCTGCTGTGCCCCTCCTTTCTCCCCAAGCCATTGGCCAACATCCCATGAGGACAAAGGGAACACTGTTTCAGTCAGCCTGTGAGTACAAATAGAAATGACAATGACACTCTGGGGTCAGCTTCAGGGAGACAGATCAACTTTATTTTGGATAATGAAGAGTTATACAGTTTTAGGAGAGGAAGTAGGAATATCCAGGATGGGCATAGGTCACTGGCTGAAGGCTAAGATACTGAGATGCCTCAGTAGCATGGAACGGCATTTCAGGGATCTCTGGTGCTTTGCTGAACGCTTCTTATCGAGAGAAAGGAAGCTGGACCTGTAATCTCACAAAGGCTCCATGATATTCCACAGATAAAAGGTATGGGGGTTTCAAGCTCCCCAGACAATGGCAGAGAAGGACAAGCTCTAGTGGTAAAGGTAATCAATATTTCTGCATCAAACTCAGGGCTTTCAGGTAATGTCAGACTTTGACTTTGGTTAGCAAGGTCTAACACCTACTTCTTAACCTCCACCGTTAAGTCAGATGGTCATAATTCAGACATTCCGAATGCATGTATACACACACACACACACACACACACACACAGTTGCTAAGTTGACTCATTCTCTGACCAAAGTTCTATAAATCATCCCTCCTTTGTGTTCCTAGTGCCTTCCTTTTAGCTTTCATTATCATAATGGCCTCTTAGGTGGACTCTCCCACTATTTCCCAACACACCAATCAATATTCACACTGCTGCCAAGGGATTTCTCTAAATTCATTCTATGGTCTCTTAATCTTCTCTGAAACTCACCAATGTATCATAAGATGCAAAACCCTTAGCATGACATTATAAAAACCTAACCGTATCCCCCAGAGATGTCTTACATTCCAGTCACACTGAACTTTATGCATTTTTCCAACAGAGCAAGATTTTACATAGAAAATCATGTATGATAAAATCAACGAACCCTGTTTGCATTGTGTAAGCCACCACTGATTACAATTCAGTCTGTTGTAGAAATTAAGAGTTTACCAACAAAGAAGGAAGAAAACCAAACCTCCCACAGACAAAGCATGAGAGTATGTGCCTGCCTTGAGCATGTAGCTGCAGGCTGCACCAGCCTCTCTGCCTTTGGACTTCGAGTCTTGGGTTCTGTTTCCCATTGGCATCCATGATCAGTGTAGCAAGCTCTCATGTAAAGTCAGAGCTCAGGGACCAAAGAGCTAGAGGCTGTATGTGCCAAAAAGTTAATACAAAAAAAGAAATGTTTAGTTCAGAATTCTTTTTTTGCTTATAATACAAAACACACTCAGAACAATAGCTTGTGTACTATTTAAATTTTGGCAAAAAGGGAAATGAATTTTATATCAAGATTTTGAAGCCTCTCTGTCACATAAGCTGTTTTTTCATTGAAAAATTACAAGCTGACTTTTGATACTGAGGGGATTCTTGGATGTGCTACCAAGTCCACTCTGCTTCCCTCCGACTGCCTAGTCAGGCAGCTGGTCCTCTGTGACTTAGTACAAACACCATTACTTATGTCTGTCCCCGTGGCATCTGGGGAGAGGTCTTTCTTTAAGCTTGACAGTTAGCATTCATATGCCATCCCCTGTCCCCATTAGAGAAGGAACTGAGAGAAGCCTTTCTTCATCCTTTCTTCATCTTAGGGTCAAGTGACACTTCCTGCAGGATACAATGTGTTTGTTAAAAAAAAAAAACTGAGAGAAAAGCTAGCCCTCACTAGCCGCAGACAGCCTGCCGTGCCTGGTGCTCTCCTGCTGCCACCCTGCAGAAACGCTCCAACTACCCACAGTCCTTCGACAGAAGAAACCAATGTTCCGGGCACTGGCTCTTCATGCCAAAGATGTGAAATTTGGTTCGGATGCTCGAGCCTTATTGCTTCAAGGTGTAGACCGTTTAGCCAATGCTGTAGCTGTTACAATGGGGCCAAAGGGAAGAATAGTGATTATTGAACAGAGTTGGGGAAGTTCCAAAGTAACAAAAGATGAGGTCGCTGTCACAAAGTCAATTGATTTAAAGGATAAATACAAAGATATCAGAGTTAAACGTGTTCAGGATGTTGCCAATAACACAAAGGAAGAGGCTGGGGATGGCACCACCATGCCACTGTTCTGGCACGGTCTATTGCCAAGGAGGGCTTTGAGAAGATCAGCAAAGGAGCTAATCCAGTAGAAGTCCGGAGAGGTGTGATGTTGGCTGTTGATGCTGTAATTGCTGAGCTTAAGAAACAATCTAAACCTGTGACAACCCCTTATGAAATTGCTCAGGTGGCTACAATTTTTGCAGATGGAGACAAAGACATTGGGAACATCATTACTGAGGCAATGAAAAAGGTTGGAAGAAAGGGAATCATCACAGTGAAGGATGGAAAAACCCTGAGTGATAAGCTAGAAATTATTGAAGGCATGAAGTTTGATAGAGGATATATTTCCCCATATTTTATTAACACATCTAAAGGTCAAAAAAATGTGAACTCCAAGTTGCCTATGTTTTATTGAGTGAAAAGAAAATTTCTAGTGTTCAGTCCATTGTACCCGCTCTTGAAATTGCCAATGCTCATTGTAAGTCATTGGTTATAATGACTGAACATGTTGATGGAGAAGCTCTAAGCACACTGGTTTTGAACAGGCTAAAAGTTGGTCTTCAGGTTGTAGCAGTCAAAGCTCTGGGGTTTGGGGACAATAGGAAGAACCAGCTTAAAGATATGGCTATTGCTACTGGTGGTGCGGTGTTTGGAAAAGAGGGGTTGAATCTAAATGTTGAAGATGTTCAAGCTCATGACTTAGGAAAAGTTGGAGAGGTCACTGTCACCAAAGGTGATGCCATGCTTTTGAAAGGAAAAGGTGACAAAGCTCACATTGAAAAACATATTCAAGAAATCACTAGACATCACAACTAGTGAATATGAAGAGGAAAAGCTGAATGAGTGACTTGTTAAACTTTCAGATAAAGTAGCTGTGCTGAAGGTTGGAGGGACAAGTGAATGAGAAGAAAGAGTTACAGATGTTCTCAATGCTACAAGAGCATTGTTCTGGGAGGTGGCTGTGCTCTGCTTCGGTGCATCCCAGCCTTGAATTCATTGAAACCTGCTCATGAAGATAAAATAGGTATAGGAATTATTAAAAGATCACTTAAAATTCCTGCAATGACAATTGCTAAGAACACAGGTGTTGAAGGATCTCTGATAGTTGAGAAAATTCTGCAGAGTTCCTCAGAAGTTGGTTATGGCGCCATGCTTGGAGACTTTGTAAACATGGTGGAAAAGAGAATCACTGATCCAACAAAGGTTATAAGAACAGCTTTACTGGATGCTGCTGGGGTGGCCTCCTTGCTAACTACAGCCGAAGCTATAGTGACAGAAATTCCTAAAGAAAAGAAGGACCCTGAAATGGGTGCAATGGTAGGAATGGGAGGGGCTAAGGGAGGTGGCATGTTCTAACTCCTAGAGTAGTGCTTTGCCCTTATCAATGAACTATGACAGGAAGCTCAAGGCAGGTTCCTCACCGATAACTTCAGAGAAGTCACCTGAAGAAAATGACTGAAGAGAAGAAGGCTGGCTGATCACTGTAACCATCCGTTACTGGTTTCCTTTGACAATATATAATGGTTTGCTGCTGTCATTGTCCATGTCTACAGATAATTTATTTTGTATTTTTTAATAAAGACATTTGTACATTCCTGATGCTGGGTGAAAAAGCCATAACCAGTGTTCTGCTTTCCAGTTCAATCACTGAGGCATCTCCACTGTTCTATCAGCATCAGGACTGCAGCTCTGTGTCACCACGTGAGAAGTTCAGAAGCAGCCTTTCTGTGGAGGGTGGAATGATGGTGTACAAAGTAGAGAAGTACCCAATTATGTGACAACCTTTGTGTAATAAAATTTTGTTCAAAGTTAAAAAAAAAAAAAGAAAAGCTAGATGTAGTAATAGCCCATGTCTATAATACCAGAACTCGACAGGCTGAGGCAGAAGAATTGCCATGGGTTTGAGGCCAGCCTATGCTGCAGAGTGAGACTCTGTCTCAGAAGAAGTGCATAGAGAAGGAGGAGGAAAAAGAGGAAGAGGAGAAAGAGAAGGAGGGAAACGTTGCTATAGATTATTGTGTGATACCTACAGATTCTAGGACTCTAATTCTTATTTTACTTTCTAAATTGTAAATGAAATGTCTTTATAAAGATGTATTCCAAGGCTCTACATTTCTAAGTCATAATAATTGTTCCCCGGCATTCATTGTGGTAATCCACATGCAACCTGGGGGAACAGAAAGCCATCCTGTTAAGTTTATACTTGGGGAGCTTCTTCTGAGACTCTTCAGGGAAGACGTGAAACAAACATCTACTCACCCCAGATGAGGCACCTAAAAGGAACCAAAGAAACAACCCTACCCCTGTTTAACTTGGTGACCAAACATGGAGTCACCTACAGAGACATGTGAGGAGTTTCTTATGGGAACATGGATGACTCAAAATCAGCTAAATTACAGGAGCACAGATGATAGTTTAGGAAACCCCCAGCAGTTTCCTGAAGAACTTGAAGGCTGTGCCACAAGAGTCCCCTCTCCCAGGCAATTGTCTATTGCATATGTAAACTAGGGGAGTGGCCTTGACAATCTTGCAACTTCCTGAACTTCTTGAGTCTTATAAGTTTCATGAGCTTCCTAAGCTTTGTCATTCCATCAATTTCCTGAGTCTTTAGAGCCTCACTCCTCCCACCAGGGAATAATGCTTCAGTTTGGAATGAACGCTAACAAACAGTGCTGGTCTGCATGTCAACTACCATCCATCTTGCCTGATAAAAAGGATTATTGGCCTTGTACTCTAAATATCTGATTTTCTTGCCAAACTAGAAAGGCATTAGGAAATCAATAGCTCACAAAACATGCTGATAGCTTCAATGAGATTTGTCAGGGAGGATGCCGTTAGCGGATAACACACAGCCTTTCCCCTCACCCTATGCACAGCGCATAGACAACCACATGTGCCTACTTGTGCATTTGTTCACGAAAGCTATACTCACCCACTTTAAAAATAATTATACACACGCAAACAGCTAAGAATATCATTAGTGCTTTAGTTTCAGGGTTCTCACAGTAGAGGGTAGACTCTATCAGTTAATGGTAGCGTTGACCTAACCAAGTGGCATAGGTTTACGTTGGTTTCTCATGAGGTCACAAGTATAACACCACACAGTTTGTGGTCATAAAGCATGGAACTGCTCTCTTTGTGTGCCTATGTGTAGAAAACGAAGAGAATTTTCTAAAAATGCTTGCTTATATAACCAAACGATTTGTTAAGTTTTCTAAAGTTGAATTATTACAGTTGACAAGTCAAAAGGGAACTGTTACAGGAGCATATTACACTAATGAGAAATCCCACTTAGAGCAAAGCACACTGCACACTAAAAATGGATCCATATCCTATATGTAAAGTATATAGGGCTGGAAATCAGGGGATGACATAAAGGGGCATGAAGGAATTTTTGAGGTTATGGAAATGCTATATATTTTTATTATGGTTGATGGTTATTTGGGTTGATAATATTAATCAAAAGTATTCAAACGTGAAAAGGTACTTATTTCATTTTCTCTGACTTACATCTCAGTACAGGAGTTTTGAAAAATCGATAGTGAATTTACCCCAGAGATGCTCCAACACACAACAAAGACGCATGCACCACAATGTTCATAGCAGCCCTATTTATAATAGCCAGAAGCTGGAAAGATCCCAGATGTCCTTCAGTAGATGAATGGATACAAAAATTGTGGTACATTTACACAATAGAGTACTACTCAGCTATCAGAAACAATGACTTAATGAAATTCTTAAGAAAATGGATGCATCTAGAGAATATCATCCTGAGTGAGGTAACCCAGTCACAAAAGAACAGACATAATATGCAGTCACTGATAATGGGATACTAACCCCAGAAAGCTCTGAACACCCCAGAAACAACTCACAGACTGTGTGAAGCTCAACAAAATATATATTTTTTAATTAAAATAGAACTGTATCACATCCCCCTTTCCTCCCTACAGCCCCTCCTAGTCTCTCTCCTATCCCCTCAAATTAATAACCTCTTTTCCTATATTATTGTTACATATATACATATGTGTATGTATATGTACCCACAAATACTTAATTACAACCTTAAAAAATGTATTCAAAAATAAATAAATAAATAAATAAAAAGAAAAGCTTATAATATCTAAAAAAAAAAAAAAAAGAAAAGAAAAGAAAAGAAAAAGAAAAATCAATAGTGAAGCAAAGCAAAGCTGTGATCCTGTTTCCAAGACCTATCTGGTTGCTCTCTTACATGCTGACTTCCATCAAGGCTGAGATCTATGTTGTTGGAGTGACTATTCTTTCCTGGATTCCTTCTGGATTAAAAGTAACATGTGTAAAGCGTCCAAAGTGAGAGATAATGAAATTCCTTCCTGCATGAAGATAGCTGTGAGTGCTTGTCCTGTAAATTTTATCTCTGGAACAGTTTCCACCCAGTGCCAAGGCCTATTCAAAGGAAACTCGAACAGATGACAAACTTGTATATTCACAACCCACGTACGCTCTGTATCACAATTAGGTGGAGAAGCCGTCACATAGAAATGAATGAACTCAGAAAAACAAACTTTGATACTAACAGATTATCATCTAGATGCCTGCTGAACAGATTATATTTAGGTATATATCTACAACTATGTCTGTGTAATGCCTATATCTATGTATGTCTCTCTCTCTCTCTTTCTCTCTCTCTCTCTCTCTCTCTCTCTCTCTCTCTCTCTGTGTGTGTGTGTGTGTGTGTGTGTGTGTGTGTGTACATATGCAGGTAACGACAATTAATAAAAAAAGGAGTACGTAGATTTGAAAGAGAGAAGGGAGGATATAGTGAGGGCATAGATAGAGGAAGGTAAGGAAATGGGATATGATTATATTAGAATCTTAAAAATAAAAGAAAAAATCTGGACATCAGTGACACAGACCTTTAATTCCAGCACTCAGGAGGCAGAGGCAGGTGGATTTCTGTGAATTGAAGCTAGCCTACTCTACAGAGCTAGTTCCAGGACAGCCAGAGCTACACACGGAGACACCCTGTCTCAAAGAAAACCACAAAACAATACAAATTAATAATAATAATAATAATAAAGAAATAAAAATAAAGACTCACTGAACTTATGAGTTGGCATTTGGAGGACAATTAGCCAATAAAGTTCTTTCATATTTCTCAAGTGCAGACAGCTTCTAGTACCACGAAGATACTGAAATGAACAAGGTCTGTCCGTGGCCTAGAGATTTATATGATTAAACAATGATGAAAACGTATTATCAAATAATTTAGTATAGATAGAAAAAGACTAAACTTTTGTATGATTTCTAGACTTTTTTAAAAAAGAAAATTTTGCCTTTATTAGAATGGCATTAGGCCTTAAATATGCCAATTATGGTAATCACATCATTGTTTTAATAAGAAACAACTCTACAGAATTTCAATAGTGGTCCAACAGTCTTGTCTTTTTTTATTTTAAGCAAGAAACAGAATGTAAGTAATTAGAAAGCAGGGCAGGCATCAGCTAACTCAGGAGACTAGCTTCTTAGATCCAAGCGTTTGCAGAGAGAACCATTGTGCTGGGGAGGGGTGGGGCAGCTCGAGATAACTGGAACCCAGAGTGTTCACCAAGTCCCATGAGGCTGCTTGTTGAATTCATCTTCTCCTTGGTCACATTGTTTCCCTCCAATACTACAGTTTTTCTTTGACTTTTTTTCTCAAAGTAGAAAAGGTATGAAATATAAACAATTTCTGGCACTGCCCACTCAGCAGTGCCCAGTCAGGTATTACAGAGCTCTCTACACACCCACAACCCAGCACACTGGGTTAGTCAACAATATACAAAATATCAGTGCACAGAAAGAACTAAAACCCATTTCCTTTTAGATACACAGAAGATTCAAATATTCAACCTAAAGGAAAACAATTGTCTTGGCTGTCTTCTTCATCTGCATGTTGACACACTCATTAAACATTCCTGCATGATCCGGTTTGGTTAAAAACCTCAGGACCCTCCATTCAGACAAAAACGGGTCATCAGAAAGACTATCTCGTTTCCATCTCCCTAATCCCGATAAACAAGAAGTCGACTTTAAGACATGACTTCAAGCACGGGATGGTGACGAAAAATGCTAGGTCCAATCTCTTCATCATCCTTTTTGTTATGGCATACTTGGTAGAACTCAGGCGTGGAAGCCAGCATTGACCCTCCAAACCAGACTGCATACCACTGCACGTGGTGTGTAACAACTTGTCCATCAATAGGCTTGGGCTTCAATCAACCACTGCTCAGCTCCTAGCTTCACTTCAGCCTGGCATCGACAGTTCTCTTCACATCTCTTTGCAAATGATGTTCGAAGTCCCTGAACACGATTGAACCACCAGAGAGAACAATGTTCTTATAGAGAGGACGCCAGACATCAATGGGCAATTCTGAATGACTTCATCTACAACTGAGATGGGTTGTGTAAAATCTGGATTAGCAAAAGGTTCAGAGGTCCAGTCCATTATTATCAAGGCAGGAGCATGGCAGCATGCAGGCAGGCATGGTGCAGGAGGAGCTGAGAGTTCTACATCTTCATCTGAAGGCTGCTAGCAGAAGACTCGATTTCTAGATTTTTATCATAAGTTCAGCAAAACATCAATAAAAATATATTAATTATTATATTAATATATAATGTTATTAGTAAACATCATTTGCTAATCAGTAAATGCTAACAGCAATGCTATGTTAGTAAATCTCCTTGCTAATATCTGTGCTCTATGCCAGCCTACATTTACTTCATTGAAAATTTACAGCAGTCCTTTGGATGAACTCTGATTGCCCTATGGTTTCTGATAGTGGCCGTAGCTCAGGCTGCGGTTATAGAAGTGGAGGTGTTGAACTACTAAAACTTTAACCCTTGGAGGTTTAAAAAGGGGGTCAAGAGATGTGAACACTGAAAAGACCAGAAGGGAAAGCTGTGTGAAAGTTTATGATCACAGTGCTGCAAAGACAGACACGAGTGTGAACAGGAGCTGCCTGAGAGTTAGTGACGGGAGTCTGAGAAGTCTTTAAGGAACATGTTGGTTACAAGTCTTGACGCTTGTTACAGTACAGGCATAAGAGATTAGGCTAACAGTGGAGTGTGAAGTCCCGCACAGGTGGATTTATAACTCAATCAAACTAACTTCTTATTTGACATTTAAATGTTGCCTTCTTTTCGTTGTCCGTTTCAAAAACCGTTCTCATAATGAGTTTACAATAAAAACAAAAACCAACCAACCAGCCAAACAAACAAACAAAACCCCGTGATGTCAGTTTCTTTTAGGGGAAGCTTCCAAAGCCAGCTAGCTTGAGAGACCCACACAGTAAGTATTACCATACAAATATGGAGGGACAAGAACTGTGTAGAACCCCAAATGATTGTCTTACAAACATGCATTAGACCAGAGATGGCGTTGAACTCTGCCCGCGTCCCCAGCCAAACAGTGGCAGGCACTCTCACATGGCTCCAGACCAGTCAGTCCGATAGCTGATGCCTGGGCACCTTTTCTGCAGAGTTCGGGCTTGCAGCCTGAAATCCAAACCGTTCTGCTCTTGTTCTGCCCGCTACTTCTGTCTCCTTCTGGAAGGTTTCCCCACTGGCTCCCACTCTGGGGATTTCATTTCATGCTTGCATTCCCATCCAGTTAAACACTAATTGTTCCCTAATATCATCGCTCCAATCTCCTTCCCTACATTATGACAGCACTGTGCTAGGGGACGAGGAAGGTGTCAGAGGCTTAATGCACAGACAGACTGAAGGAAAAAAAGTACATTTTGCTGAATGTGGCTTCCCATTCCACCTCCTAGAGCAGAACATGGGAGCTTGATTTGAGCACATTAAATTTTCATTTAGTGCTTGGTTTAGCTTTTTTGTCATTAGCCGATATAACAAGTGTGAGAATACACACACACACACACACACACACACACACACACAATGCTTTTACCATTCATCCTTGCATTCATTCATCTCGTCAGCCTTTGCTGAAGCACGCCCACTAGTTGCCCAGAAACTTCATTTTCCCTTTATGAACAGCTAATGTACAGCTAATTATTACCCAAAATTCTTCTAGGATATCTTCCCCAAACTAGTTTTACTACTAAAGATGAGAATATTAAGACATTAATTTAGCTGTGATTCTCAGTGCTGACTTTATTAAAACTTTATTGCCTTGCCTGAGTCTGCTGCTCTTCAAGGTTTAATAAGCATCTGCTACATGCTAGACACTGTCTCTGGGGCAGGTTAATGCCAGAGTGTGAGATATTCAACACATACAGTATCACTTCCCTAACAAGGCTGACATGCGAGACCTATTATAAATAGTCCAATCTACCTTTCATCTACATTTTATGCTGTTATGCATTTTTGCATTATATTCTAGTTTTATTAAACTATTTCCCAAATAAGGTAAGACTTAAGCCTTAGATTTTATGTTCTATGGTTTCCATATGTTATTCCAATTTTTGAAATATTGATATCTAAGAACTTCTACGTAGCCCAGTGTATTAGTCAGGGTTCTCTGGAGTCACAGAACTTATGGGTAGTCTCTATATAGTAAGGGAATTTGTTGGTGACTTACAGTCTGTAGTCCAACTCCCCAACACTGGTCAGTAAAACTGTGAATGGAAGTCCAAGGATCTAGCAGCTGCTCAGTTCCACAAGGCAAGCAGGTTAAGAAGAGTGTTCCTTCTTTCAATGTCCTTATGAAGGTCTCCAGCAGAAGGTGTGGCCCAGATTAAAGGTGTGTATCAACACACCTGAATCTGGGACTTGCTTTGTCCCAAATGACCTTGAACTCAGAGATCTCCTTACCTTAGTGTCCTGGGATTTATAGCCACTATGCCTCAAGTTCTCCATGCTAAGATCCAGGTCAGAGATGTGTATCTCCTAGCCTCAAAATCAGGATCACAGGTGTGCCTTCCAATTCTGGATTGTGGTTCAATCCAGATATAGTTAAGTTGACAACCAGGAATAGCCAGGACACCCAGGAAAAAATGTAAAACATTCATAGGCAGGGCAATGTGTGTGTTTGTGTGCACACATGTGAACCACTGAGGGCCATTAGGGTCACTTACAGAGGCAATTGTAGAGCCATTGGCTCCTACTTATATCTACACTTCTTTTCTCTACCTCAGCTAAGAATCCTTTATCTAAGCCCAGGAAGGTCCGGGGCTCCTAGAGCTTCCGTCCTCCTTAGTAGAACTTGGAAGAACCAACTCTATAATCCTAGTTACTAAGAGTTGCAGAGACTGATAACCATGCTATGCCTGGAAAACAGCACTGTTGCGGGTAAATATTTAAAAAAGGGTTTTGTTGCTACTGGCCCACAGTCTCATTCCATAGGAGCTGCTCCAGTGAGGAGCTGGACACCCAAGTCCCACATGGTCCCATAGGCAGTTAGTTATCAAGCCTGGCACCCACACACCTCGTTCCATGGGCCCAGTGTGCCATCACCTCATGCAGGCAGCAGATCTGGAACTACATGTTCCAGATGCCTCTCAGCCATTGCTTTCATACACTGTCCTCCACAGCCTGGCAAAATCATGACTCAACAATCAATAACTTATCAAACAGATTTACATGTTAAATTCTCAATGCACAATACATCCAAACAATAAATCCACTGCCAATTAATAAAGATATAAACTTCCCACCTAGACAAGATAAAGCTGATCTAATTCACCTTAATCTGAACCATCATCCTCTGCCGCCTCCATCTTGAATCTCCCTTTTCTCCTCCTCTTCTGCCTTACCAAAACTCTTCTCTCCGCCCCACTCTCTACTGTCCAATCATGTATCGCCTTGACATCAACCTACATCCCACAGCCTTTCACCCTTTCCTCAGCCTCATACCTTCCTCATGTTCCCCTTCCTAGGAGGGGTGATGCAGACATCCCCTTTAAGGCTGGACATTTACAGTCACTACTTTGGCCAGTCACGAATCCCTATAGTAACCACTACCCACTGCAGAAAGAAGCCTCTCTGACCAAAGCTGACAGTGGCATAAATCTACAGTAGTAAACATAAATATTTAGAAGGAAATTCGGCAGGTACATAATTCTCATGTAGTAAAACGACAGCAATAACTTCTCCACCAGGCCCTAGGAGGTGCCCAGCCACAAGAGCTTCTGACCAAGCTTATAGCACCTGGTGTGAATTCCCTTCTGTGAAATAGGTCGATCAAATTAGAAAGCAGCTGTTTATATCTGTCACAGCCTTGAGACTCCAGTGGGCACAGAGGGGTTATTTTGTATAGACACTTAAACAAGGGAACTGTGCAGGTTTTTCTTCTTTTCCCAGTTTCACACTCTAGTTGGTGCCATACTTAAGAGTATGTAACTGAAGTGCACATATTTGAAGGGAGAGCATCTAGTACGTTCATGCTACTCTTTGCATGTCATAAAGGCAGAAGTGCATAGGGAACGGAAGCCTACAAGGCCCAAAAAGCATCCCGGGGCTCTTCAGCACTAGATGTGCCTCCTCCCAAATCCTCAGTTCCCCAATCTGTGAGGTGTGGTTAGCCACAGGGCTGCTGTAAAGGCCAAACCAGGGGCCAACCGAACCGCACACAGATAGACACAATAGGGTTTTTCCCTAACACTTTTTCTATCTTCTAAAGCAGTGTTTAAGTTTAGCTACGCCAACCAGAGATCATGCCCTGCAGAGATTGTTCCTTAAGAGTGAGCAATAGCTTTTTTTAGAGAAGGGGGGTAGCAGAAATGTCTTATCAGGAAATAGAGACTAATGGGGGGGGTCTTTTCTGAAATAAGGTGAATTAGAATTACAAAGCATGCATCTTGGAATGCCAAACTTTTTCTTGGCTGTGTCTGACAGAGCGATGGAGTTTGTCTTCCAGCACAGCTGCGCTTTCCCATGCTGACCTTCTCCTTACCTTCTGCTTCTGCCCTTATCCGTGTCCTCCAAAGTGTGGGCTTATCCATCACCATGACAATGGTCCCACTATATTCAGATAAGCATCTTCTTGCAGTAGATTTAGCACAGAGACCCACAATGTACAGAGAGTGAGAAACTTTTGGAGCACCCAGTCATAAATGTGATGTCTTCATCAGCCCCTGCCTCGGGGTCCAGGGAGCTGTAAGGGAAAAGAATAGAAAAGACCATAAAAGCCAGAGGTGGTGGAGTGTCTTCCAGACACTATAGGACCGGTGCACATAGGAGCTCACACAGACCATGGCAGCACCACGGGGCATGCAGAGGTTCAGACTAGACAGGGTCTCAGCTCTAAGATGGAGAAGTGGACCTGGTGGTCACACCCCTAACCAAGAAGTTGTCTGCAAATCATAGCTACTAGCAAAGGAAAAATGAGTTTTCCCCAAGAGAGTCTCAGCCATACTCTAGGCAGGCCCTTGCCCAGGAGTAGTTGGCTAACACACAATGAACTCAGAATGGTATTTTGTGTAATTTTCTTTCATTTTGCTTTGTTCCAGGATTTTTTATTTGTCTTAGTGTGGGTTTTGTGGATATTTTTTAAGAAAAAAAAGAGAAATAAAGGTGAATGGGAAGAGGGGAGCTGGGAGGAATTAGGGGAGGGGACAACATGATTCAAATACATTGTATGAAAAATGTTTTTGACTAAAAAAAAATGCTCAGTAAAAGCTTCGAATGAATGATCACTAGTTAACTGACTTAGGGAGAATTGTGTGGGTGTGTGTTCGAATCTAAGTGTGATTAGGCACACATGTGGACACTTGTGCGAAGACCAAATTCATACAGGTTTTCTCTGCCTTATTTTTGGAGACGGTCTCTCAGCAGCCTTCAGCTTGACACTTCCGCTAAAGCCCGAGAACTCCAAAGACCCATCTGTCTCCAGGACTACCAATGCTGGGCCACAGGCACTCAGCCCTATGCCCTGTGCACGCATGTGTCAAGGGTCTGAACTCAGCTTCTCTCTCCTGCATGGCAGGAGCTGGACTGACACTCCAGGCCTTAATTAAATAATTAAACCAAATGCTAAGGAAGTGAGGGTCACAAAGGAGAACCGATGTTTCTGTGAATGATCTTCTCAGTTCACCGAGAGGGTCAGCATGATTCCCATTTTCATTGATTTTTAAACTTACCTCTGCTGGCAACATTGCTCTCACGCTTGGAACGTGACCTATGCAATTAAATTAAAGGCATCCAGAAGTCAGATTAGCTTTTTACGCTGTTCAAGGGATTAAAGCTAATTGACTCGGTTATTTAAGTCAGCTTAACAACGCTTCCACTTGGAGACTTTTCCTCCCCTTGAGTGTCTCATGGTAGTTTATAAATCATCAGTTTATGAACCTTACTTTTCCACTTCAGATAGTAAAACACAGAGACACAATTAGTTTTAATGAAATTTTCCAATGAAGGAAAGATAGATGTTCACTCTGAGTTGAATGCAATGCCCGGAGCATTTCAAGAGAGTATTAAACAAAACATTGCAAATAGTGGGAAACCGTCCTTTCTCAGGTATTGCAGGGCGCCATTTTCATTCCTTCCTCTCCAAGAGCCTCTTTTAAAGGGAAAGAAAACTTACAAAAGAAAATATTAAACCAACTATGTGAGGCTTTGTAATTCAGGCACAAAGAGAATGAGACAGGAAGCCCAGGATGCGAACACAGAACCAGCCTATTAGCTGTTAGACATCAAGCTGCCTCACCTCTTTAGTCCGTATTTCCCTTGTGTGCACAATGAAGAGAACAGCGGTGGTCCCCATGTGAGACTGAGGTGAGAGCAAGGGCTCCGTAAACTGAGTGACACTGTGTCTTTGGCACGGTGAGTACCCATCATCGTATGGACCACCTGTGGTTGCTAATGGTTTGCTCAACATAGAGAATGTTTTCTAAGTCAGTGATCTTTGAGTAAGTGGAACATCATCTATAGTGAAGATGGGTCTCATCTAGTCAGCAGAAGTAGTAAATGGTTATCCAATATCTAATAACAAACTAAGTGTCTTCCTAAGAAAGACCGGATGCCTTGAGTCTCAACTGAAACTGCAGTGTTTCCATGGTCTCCGGGCTGTGGTCCTCAGACTGTAACTTAAAAGGGGGGTCATCTAAATCACATATAAACTAACCCCCAATAAAGATACAGACTTCTATAAATACATGAGGTAATTCCAATAGGAAGACAGACAGACAGAAGATAAAAAGGAAGATAGATAGATAGATAGATAGATACATACATACATACATACATACATAGATGATGGGTAGACAGACAGGTAGACAAGCATAGGTAATAAGTAAACAGGTAGATGATAGAAGGTAGATAATAGGAGGTAGGCATACAGATAATAAATAATAATATTGGTATGATTCTCTTAAAACCTCTGAGACAGAACCAGATACAAGCATAAAAACCTAAATTATTGAAAATAAAATTTGACAATATAAACTCAGATATCAACACACTTGGATATAAGACTCTTGAAAGCACACATCAACCTGGAGGCATTAGGCATACGATACATATCCAGTAACTACTTAAAGGGTCTCTCCGTCAATATATTTTAGCACAGCCATGCAAATATTATGACATTTTTAAAGGAACATGTGAACTGAAATGCACAAGACATCACCTTACAAACATAATGTTAAAAAGGTGCTAAATGAAGAAGCCTTCAAGTTACCAGGTCTGCCAGATGGCTGAGAGAGTGTGTGAGCTTCCCCAAATGTCAGCCTAGGGAACAGAGTGTCCCAAAGGAACCGAAAGCTAGGGAGTAGATGAATCACATCTGCTGTTGTCATGGATACCGTTCATCTCTCCATGTGAACTTGAAAAACCAAAAGCACTCTAGAATAGAGTGGCTAGATGCTTAATTGAGGCCTCATCTGTTACCAAAGACTTAGGCCAACAGAGCATCCTTAATGTTTAATAAGCACTGAGAGAGGACTTGGCCTCTCACAAAACGTGCCAGATGTACGTAGACAGTTTCTTTCTCCTGTTTGGATGTTCTCTCTGCTAGGGACCAGTGGAGAAATTTTAAAACATCTTTGATGCATCCCAGCACACAATATTCTGACTTAGAAGCTTGAGGGGTGGGTATTCAAAGGAGCCTATGTGCAAAGCTAATATCACAAGGAGGATCAGGAACTGAGGAGGAGGTTTCCATAGAAGGTCTGTTGCTTTCTCAGAAGCACATCCCAATGTCCACCCCCTCCTCCCTTCACACACTGCATAGACTTCATCCATTCAACTGAAATATTCAGAGACTTTTATGCTATATCGATGATTCTCTCTCAGCACCCAGGTTCTTCCACATTTTGCAATTACTCCAGTGCTCCTAACCTCCTGTCTTAGTCAGGGTTTCTATTCCTGCACAAAATATCATGACCAAAAATCAAGTCAGGGAGAAAAGGTTTTATTCAGCTTACACTTCCACATCGCTGTTTATCAAAGGAAGTCAGGACTGGAACTCAAGCAGGTCAGGAAGCAGGAGCTGATGCAGAGGCCATGGAGTGATGTCACTTTCTGGCTTGCTTCCCCTGGCTTGCTCAGCCTGCTTTCTTATAGAACCCAGGTCTACCAGCCCAGGGATGGCACCACACACAATGGGCTGGGCCCTCCCCCCTTGATCACTAGTTGAGAAAATGCCTTACAGCTGGATCTCATAGAGGCATTTCCTCAGCTGAGGCTCCTTTCTCTGTGATAACTCCAGCTGTGTCAAGTTGACACAAAACCAGCCGGTACACCTCCTTACTCAGGGACCCTAAAGAGGTAGGGCCACAGGCAACAGGAGATCACAGGCTGTGCACTGGTGAGAAATGTGAGGCTCACAGTTCAAAATAACATTTCTATGAAGTCCCAAATCTAGGACAAGTACAGAAAGAAAAAAAAGGACTAATTCAATTTAATTTTGTGGTTTTAGGTTTTTGTTGTTGTTTTTTTTTTTTTTTTTTTTTTTTTTTTTTTTAGTTTGTTTTCCTTTTTGCTTTATTTTGTTTTTTTCTATGTAGCCTTGGCTGTCCTGGAAGTCACTTTGTAGACAAGGCTGGCCTCGAACTCACAGAGAATGCCTCAGCCTCTGCCTCCCAAGAGCTTCAATTAAAGCCACCACCACCCTGCCAAACTGTGTGCAGTTTTAAGTAGCAACGTGTCAAAGACAAATGAGTTTGTGAGTACATATTGTTACAGTCTCTGAAACATCTGTTTTTGTACAAGTAACTGAGTCTTCAGTTCTGCTAAATGTTTTTCTCAACCGCATCTTATGTTTGTGGAAAGTAAAAATAAAAAGTCAGGGATATCTTTCTCCTTTTTACCAAACTAGTGAAACGCAAGCCAGACCTCTCCTCTATAGGCAACAAAAGAGATGAATGGTTAGAAACAGAGATGTACATTTTCTAGATAGAGCTTAGGAAAAGTTTGGCACAATGAACATTTTACTGGGTATTGTAGTATCTTATTGTACCAACCACATCTGAAGCTCTTAGGCAGCATATGTTGCTATGTTTAGGATATAGAATGTCTCTGGGTCCCACATAGTAAAGACCCTGCCTCCAGCTTGTTGCTATCAGAGGTCAGAAAGGTCAGGAAATGAGGCCTTCACAGGAGTTGTTCCAATCACTGGTCACTGGGGTGTTTGGTGTTGAAACCCTGTTTTCCTTTTTTTTTTTTTTTTTCCCTCTCTCCACACACAACCTGGGTTACAGAGTTTTCTTGACCATGACCTTTCTTCACCTAAACTCTAAACCCTGTTGTCTGCTCATGAACTGGAACCTCCAAAATCAAGAGCTGTAATAAGCTTTGTCTGTCCCCAGTACTTTACGGTGCTGATGGAGAACTGACTAGCCCAAGGTCAAAGCGAGAGACAGGTCTCCCCATTCACAGATGATGTCATTACATAAACAGACATGCAGGTGGACCCACACTGTCACTGTCAAATCATAAACTAACTTGTTTCAGAACCTCCCTGATCCAATTCTCTCAGGAGCCTGGGATGTGGCCTTATGTTATTAGCCTCCCTTGGCAAAACTCTGAGGAAGATAGCAGACTGAATTCGCCACTTCTGGTAACAAAGAGAAGATGTACACTCTGGTTGATTTTGAGAGTACATACGGATATTTTTAAAGGCAAAAATATTTCAAATCTCCCTTAATTGAAAAAAAGGGGCTGTAGCAACAGCAATTAACAAGTATCACCTCTTTCTCCAATCTTGTTACATTGTAACATTGTTACTATGTTACTTGTAACATTCCGCATTGTATGCTGTATTCTTACATTTGTCCTATCCCTCACACATTATTCATAGTCTATTTCTATTTGATAAACCAACTCGAAATTCAGATGCTTAAAATGTGCTAACAGGGGCTGGAGACATGGCTCACAAGCTAAAGGCACTGACTGTTCTTAAAGAGGCCACAGGTCCGGTTCCCAGCACCCACACCATACAGCTCACAACCAGCTGTAACTCCAGGTCCAGGAGATCCAACACCCTCTTCTGGCCTCCACAGACCCCTGCATGTGTGTGTGGTCCACATGTATGCAGTTAGGCACACACACAAAATAGCACAATAGGTCTGAAATAAGTTTTGAAAATGCTAATAAAATTTAGTAATTCTGGAATGTGACACTAGAAAATAAGGCAGTGAAAGTATGCTCAAAAGGTGGTTTGAACTACAATGAAGTTTAAAGTTCTATGCATGAAAGGATAATCAACTCACAAGATGGAAGAAAAGATTCCCAGTTACATCTAACAAGGTTGAGAATGGTGTAAAGAAGTGGCCAGTAGGTAAGAACCTGGTAACCTCCCCAGCATGACTTACCTAGGAAGATAATAAACAAGACCACCACAGCACACTATTTTACCTTTGACTGAGTGGCTGCTGTAAAACTAGCAAGCATTAGTAAGCACGTGTAAATTAGTAAAACCTTTCTATTCTGCTGGATGGAATACATGATGATGTAGTTAAAGTGGATAAGTGTGTGTGTGTGTGTGTGTGTGTGTGTGTGTGACAGAAAAAGTAGTGTGTGTGAGTGTGTGCACTCGTGTGTGAGCGCACACGCACACACACACACAAAATGTGTGCAATTCAACCTTTAAGAGGAAAGTGATTCTCACACCTACCACCCCATGAATGATGAAATCTTATATAAATGAAATAAAATAAGCATTTAAAAATTACTATTTACACACATGGACGCCTAGACTAATCAAATGCATCTGGTAGAAAGCTAGAATGAGGGAGCTATGGAGAGGGAGCCACCTAATGACTTCAGAAGTTGACTTTCCTATGATGACATGAGTCACAGAGACAAATGATGGCCATGATTGCATGGCACTGGGGGTGTACATAATGTCACTCAGCTGTAAGTTGAAACGTTGTAAAGCCACCGGTAACCCCAGGGCTTTGTAGGAGCCCAAGAGAAGAGAAACTCGGTTTGCGGTCAGCCTGTGCTACTAAGTGAGTTCCTGACTAGTCCGGGCTACACAGTGAGCTAGTCTAGTGTGGGGTGAAGGGGAATGCAGGTTAAAATTGTAAGGTGAGGACATACAATGAAATCAAATCAATAACTGTCACTTATTTTTCTCATGAAAGCATAATTTAACAGGGCTAGATAGCACAGTCTGATTCCATGGACTAGGCTACAGCTCAAGATCCAGGTCCACGGCTATGAAGCTGATGCTCCTGGTGGCCAGGCTCTCAGCCTAAGCTGTCACTCAAGAGTTTTAGTTCTCTGTACCGGTGGTAGCAGGAGCTGTCTCCGTCTGTGTGGCATACAACATGCTTTGTCTCTTAGAATAACATTCAAGGATCCAGAAATTGGAAACTCAGTCTCTTCAGATCAGGAAATGGTAAGGATCACACCCACAGTGCCCTATGGGTAGAATAGTGAAGTACTAACAAAGAAGCAAGGAACCGGCTCATTGAAGGGAAGACCGTACAACACCTAGACCTTACCTCTGAGGAAGAACACTTGACATAGGGCATGGTCATGCCACACCTTTAATCCCAGCACTTAGGAGGCAGAGACAGAAGGATAGGGCCGGTCTGATCTACAGAGTGAGCTCCAGGATAGCCAGAGCTTCATTGTAAGACCCTGTTAAAAGGAAGGAAGGAAGGGAGGGAGGGAGGAAGGGAGGGAGGGAAGGAGGGAGGGAGGGAGGGAGTGAGGGAGGGAGGAAGGAAGGAAGAGGGAGGGAGGAAGGAAGGAAGAGGGAGGGAGGAAGGAAGGAAGGAAGGAAGGAAGGAAGGAAGGAAGGAAGGAAGGAAGGAAGAGGGAGGGAGATTTTCAAAGGGTTTGTAGCCAGCTTTGTTCAGCCACACCGATTAGCTTATTCCAGAACTTTCCTCTAGCTGGCAGCCAGTCTTCACGACTCATTGTGTATACCTTTCACAGAACTAAATAACCTCATGCCACTGAGTATATTGTGAATATATTGTGCAGCTCTGAAGCCGATATTAACTGCCTGATTCTGGTTTTTTTTCCTAGTTTGTATACATAACAGTGAGGTAATTGGCTCGGATTTCTATTTTGTGTTAAACCATGCAGGGCACGGGTGACCGAAAATACATGTGTTGGCTGCCATCACACCCAGTACCCATATCTAGTACCTGTGCATTACACCCAATGTTCGTAGCTAACACCAGTACAAAGTATGGATACATTGGTTCTCTTTTTCACTTATGCAGTGGGCATGAAGGTCAGAGCCACGGTGTGTCCGTGCAATGTCTGTGAATACAGCAGGCACCATCTATTCCCCCAAATAAAGGGGAGCCCTTAGTGATAGTGGAAAAACTTACATAGATGGCAACTGCCACATAAGAAAGACATCGCTATATTTTTAAAAGGTGATCCATTCTCCCTTTTCTTGTGAGAGGGGATCTTGGCTGCCAAGCTGACATACCTGTTGAGAGATGATCTCAACTGAGAAATTGCCTCCAACAGATTGGTCTGTGAGCATGTCTATAGTTGCTGGTGTAGAACGACCAAACCCATTATGGGTGGTCCATCCCTACACAGGTGGGCCTGGGCTGGATTTAAAAAAAAAGCAACTGATTAAGTCAGGGAGCAAGCCAGCAGGAAGTGTTCCTCTGCAGCGTCAGAGTCTTCCCCCTTTTCTCCCTCTCTCTCTTTTCTTTGGGCAGGGTCTCTCACTGAACCTGCAGCTCACCAAACTTATAGGCAATCCGGTCAGCCAGACCCTGGCCTTTCCCTGTCTCTGCCCTCCCAGCCCAGGTATTGTGGGCACATAGATACACCATGCCAGAGCTCACAAGTTCTTAGCAAATATTTGTTGGGTACATGTGTAATGAATACACAAATATCCAGCTTTCTGCTAGGAAGCGCTTCCTCTTGGCTACACCAAACCCTAACATTGATCTCACCTGTCCTCTGGGGGTCGGAAGGCTACATCATCTGGAAAGTCAGAGAGATTCAGTAGCGATGGAGAGATTATCCCTTAGGAATACAGACGGTGGCCGCCCAACTCTCAGTCATGCAACTCGATAGAATCCAAACACTCTCCCTTTCTTATTTTAAAAGCTGAGTTAAGAATTACCCTTACACATTGATCTGTCCTCGTGGCAGAGCAATGAAATCAACAAGGTTATAGAAAATAAAGCCAACTAAAAATTGTGAGGTTCAGGTAGACAGTCCCTCAACAACATTTTTGCATTTCTAATTTATGGATTAAGCCCTCAAAGGTATAAGAGTAAGTCAAGTAAAAGTACAAAACATCAGCTCCATGCCTTACATGCTAAGCTTTCCAGTACTGACAGATAGGGTAGGCTGTTAATGACCTCTCAAAGGAAGTGTCACAGGGAGAGCCGTGTATCTTGCCAGCCAGTGTCCTGCACACGTGTTTATCATGCTGACACCAAGCATTGCCCACATGAACTTCCACATCACAGCCTAATCTTCAACACAGGTGGCAAAATGGCTAAAATGAGCTCAGAGCATCTGCTGCCAACGTTTGGAATTCATGGCTTCTGCCCGAGCCCAGCTCGTTACAGCTGAGATATTACAGTATATGAGCGTCTTTTTGTTGTGAGAAATTGCAAACACCAAAACTTTATGGTTAGCAAAAATAAATAATTATAAAAGCACCATGTGCAGGTACAACGATACTTATATCTTTATAACTGTATCACTGCTGACCCTGTCTTCAAGGAGATGCTAACAATCACAATGGTGATTGTCTCTTCTGAATATTTCTGCCTTTCTGCCCTGATAAGCTTCAAAATCAAAACTTCATAGCTAGGAAAATTGTCAGGATCAAGATGCATAAGAACAAATTTAACTCCCTGTTCTGTCATCTTAATCGGAAATAAAATAGCAATTGAAACAGCCTTGTTCCTATGACTATGAGGGTGAGAGAAATTATTTTTTTTCCATTTTTAAATATAATTTGTTGGATCTCTTAGAAAATCACAGTAGAAGCTGGACCCTGAGGCCACTGTGACGGGAGCTGCTGGTTGTTCAGTCGTTGCCTAGCAACAACAATTTCTCCAGACTACCAGAAATCCAGGGGAGCATCTCTGGGAGTTTCAGGTCACCCCGAAGGTTGATCCCATCTACACCGCTGCTGTCCTCCACTTTGGTCCAGGCTTCAAAGTCATCTCACTCATCAGCACGTCAACAAATATTTGAGCATCTACTAGATTCCAAACATGCATGAACGATGTTCCTAGGGAGCTTACATTCCAGGCAGGAGATACAGATCATAATCAAAAGCGTGTTGTTATGTGTTATATTAGGAGCCTGTGTATATCTAAGGTTGAGGAGAGAAAGGGTAAATAACAGAAGCAGATGTGAAAGAGGATGTTTAAATAGGATGGCTTGAACCAGGCTTGTGGAGAAAGGGACATTTAAAATGCTTAGGATAATAAGGGATGTAGCTGTAATCTGTGGGTTATAGGCAGAGGCAGAAACACGCCTGGACAGCTCTAGATGGAACTGACAGTGTGACCAGAGCAACGGGAGGTAGAGGGAAGTTCTAAGAACCAGATCACAGGGCTGAAGGGGTAGTTGAATGGTTGAGTTCTTTCTGCTGTCCCAGAGTTCCAGAGCTTGGGTCTCAGCACTGACAATGTGCAGTTTCCAAGTGCCTGTAACTCCAGCTCCAGGACTTGACAGCCTCCTTTGTCCTTCGAAGTTAATTGCACATATGTGCACACATTCACACACACACACACACACACACACACACACACACACACACACAAATAAAGGTACGTTTTTTTAAAAGAAACCAGGATATGTGTGCTCTTGGAGTCCAATGTTAAATGTAAGCAAGTGGGTGGAGGGTTTATCAGAAGCCTAAAGATGCCTGTTAAAGAATCCCTCTTCTTCCTTAGGAGGGGACCGTATAAGAACCTCTGTTGTACTCACGGACTGAGAAGTCTGTAGGGATCATGGCATCTGTGTAAAGACAAGAGCAAGTCCAGAAGGGTAAACCCTGCAGCCACTGGTCAGCTGCACTCCCTACAGGAGGACGCCTGGGGACTCCATTTTCAAGAGCACAAACAAAGCCAGAAGGAAGGGAGGAGTCAGACGACAATGTATCTGTTACAATGCTTTGCATGTACCCCAGCGATCAGTGTAAGAGCTTGAGGGAAAAAAGGAAAATCAGAGTAGGATTACCTGGACAGACTGGAAAATTAGACCCGACAAGACAGCAGGGCTTTGACTCCCAGATTCCTGTCTTGGGAAATATATGTGTTGCGGGAAGTTAATATTCAGGGGAGCGAGGGGAGGATGGACTGACATTCCCTTCTTACTACCAGGGGAACTAATGCAGTCTCCTGTCAGTCACACTTAAAACGTTGCCTTGTTTCTAACTCGATCCGGCATTATTAAAATACTTACATAAATAATGCATCAGCTCTGCCTTGCAGGAGCGCGGTCGGTCCCTCAGCCCTGAGGTAATAGCTCTCAGGCTTAGTACTGGAGTTATGCTAATAGGAAAAAAAAGTCTAAATTCTCCATGCTGAGAACAGATCGATTTTTAGAAGAAAGCTGAGAGAGGCACAATATTCCTGTGCAGAGGCAAGGACAGGAACGAAAGGGTCGCTGGGGTAGAACTCCTACAGGAAAGGAAGCCAGCAACTGTAGTGCCGCTGAGGAGAGCAGATCTGCCGGTAGCCCTCTTCAAATAGAAAGCCCTCGGGAAGCCTAGCTTGCACGATCTGTAGCAGAAGAACTGAGAAGAAGCTCAAAATGCCCTGGACCAGGACTTGGGGTCACAGTTCACGGGTCACAGGTCATGTGCCATAGGTCACAGGTCACAAGAAAGACAGTGAGATTCTTTAGCAATGCTTAGGGCAAGGCTCGCCTCTCAGAGAGCCCCATATCTATGGATTCTACCAACCAAGGGCTGAAAAAATATTTGCAGAAAAACTGACGTCTCTAGTAAGCCTGTGTAGACTTTTTCCATTTTATTTCCCCCACCCCCTTAAATAATAAAGTACGGGGGCCAGAGAGATGGCTCAGCAGTTAAAAGCACTGGCTGCTTTTCCAGAGGTCCTGAGTTCAGTTCCCAGCAATCACATGGCAGCTCACAATCTGATACCCTCTTCCAGTCTGCAGGTATTCATGCAGACAAAGCATCTATGTGCATGAAAAGAAATCTTTAGAAAAAAACAAATAAAAAATAAAGTACTACAAATATTTTCATGGCTTTTATTGTCTTAGCTGTTTTAGGTCATCTAGAAGTGATTTAAAGTACAACCCAAGGATGTGCTTTAAGTTCTATGAGAATAGTAAATCATTTTCCGTAGGGACTTGAACATCATCAAATTTTGGCATCATTGAAGTCCTGGAAGAAATGACCCACAGATTCCAATAGTCAACTACACTTGACAAGGGAGTAAGGGACTAGCAGAGAGAAGAACAGACCATGAGTGAAGGTAAGAATAACTTTGAATGCAAGGTTTGCTTCTCTATAAACATGGATGGGGAGATCGATTACTGGAAGCATGAACCTTGGTCTTCTTAGACCTCTGCACCAGTTTAAGGTGTTTGTCTGAACAACCAAGTTTTAAAAGAACTGACTTGCTACAGTTCAAATCACCATAGGAAAGGAGAGAGGGGTCATTACTCAAGACAACAGACTTCTGGCATTACTGTCATCATGAGATATCCCCTGTCCGGTGGCATTAGTAGGTTTTTAGGCTTACCTTCTGAAGACAGTATCAAGGGATAATTTCCACACTTCTACAGTTTATACTGAAAAAAATTTTTAATCAAAATCTGACTGCAATATTTGTAGTAAATAATAACCACTAATAACTCTCAGTAGAAGAGCTAACGAGACAGAAGTAGATGTTTTCAGATTGGATGTGGTGCCCATGCCTGTAATCCCAATACTAGGGAGGCTGAAGACCAAGGGTCATAGTTCAAGACCAGCCCGAGTGTTTGTTTACAAAAGCTCATTTGAATTACAGCTTTGATTTTTATTTTGAAGTTAAGAAGAGTTGGGTTTTTGTTTGTTTGTTTGTTTGTTTTTTGTTCTTATGGGAGGTTTTATTTATTTATTTATTTTTTTTGGCTGGGACAAAAAACTTATTTTTTTTTTTCATACTGGACATAGTCTTGTGTATCCCACACTAGCCACTTGCTCATTACATCTGCCTGACCTTGAACCGCTGACCTTGAAATTCTGCCTTCCAGGTGTTGAAATTACAGATGTGCTGCAGCCCACCTGGAGCAACACTGAACTTTTATCACTGTGCTCAACCATCACTCGATTTGCCTTTTTAAAACGTTCCGAATTATTTGTGATTCTTTTTCCTAGAGATTAAAGTAAAATATCTGCTTTTGTCTTTATAACAACAATATTTACATCAAATTATAGCCTAGCAAACTACACAAAATAGTTGATATTGAGTTGTTTTTTTTTAACCTCAAATAATTACGTTATTTCCATTATTTCTAAAGGTATTGATTTCTTACATTCTAGCAACTTTTTATAATCGCATTGTAAACCCGAAGGGAGGCAAAATTAGTGTGTCACCTTGGTATTTTTTTTATTCCCTGAAAAGCCTAGAAATATTAATTAAATAATGATGGACAAGTCAAAGATAATGTTGATCTGTGTGTGTGCATGTGTGTGTGCATGTGAGTGCATGGGCTCATGTGTGTGTACCTATGTGGGAGTGGGGTGCGCTTGCCCATGGAAGCACATGTGTAAGCCAGAGGATGACAGTTCAGGTGCCTTTATCTCATCCCATATTTTTGTCTTGGGGGATTTTGTTTGCCTTCTTCCTCACTTGCTTGTCTGTTTTGCTCTGACAAATGGCTCTATTCTAGAAAGTCTAACAGGAAGTATGAAATTGGCTTAGAGATCTGCAGAGAGAACCTTGAAGACAGATTTCCCTGTGCGGTAACTGAGTCTGACATACAACCAGAGAGGACTCTTCAGGAACTGAGGGAGGTGAGCTATGTTTATATTAAAAGTGCTGGCTAGAAATAGCCACACTGCAAGAGGAAAGACGTCTAATGGACGCTCTAGTTAAAAGTCGCAAGGACAGAGAGGTTCTAAATGAAGAGGTGGACACGTTGTTTCAAAGCTTCTCACTTGAGCAACTCCAGACAGGGTGAGCCTGCTCTGAAGAAGGCCCATCTTCAGTCGTCCCTCAGGAGAGTGTTAGCAGTAATCAGTGACTCCTGCAGGCTACACTGAGCTCTAGAATCCCGAGGAAGCCACAAGGGAAGACAATGGTTGCTGGGTAGCACTGGTGCCCTTACATTTATCAGAATGACCATGAAAGAATGAGGTCATAGCTATGTTCTGTTTGTATATTAACCAGGGACTTTGAAGGGGTGATTTAAATGGTGTTTTAGAACTGTATGTACATGGCTGGGGACATAGTTCAGTGGAAGAATATTCAAGGGCATATGCCAAACAGCTCCGAGCACTGCAAGAACCATCGCCGTAGGAAAAAGGACAGAGCGGACCAGTGTGGCCCGGCATCCTGTGGAGTATACACTAAGACCAGGCAGCTCACCGTCCTGCCAGTAGCTCCACTGTAGTAGGATCGCAGATGGGAGGTGGGGCCGCCTCTTCCCTCCCCAACATGATAAAGATGAAAAACAAAGAGTTCAATTCATAACACAAGCTCCAACCCCTTGAAAGGCATAGTTAAATTCACTTCAGTAGATGGTATATGCTATATAAATTATAGCACCCACAGTTCCCCCAAATTCATGCTGCAAGAAATCCGGGACAGCTCTGATAACATGATCTGCTCCAAATCACACATTTTATATTTAGCAAACAGCTACTCTGTTCTTATAATTAAGGATTCATAACAACACCTAGGAAGTCACAGAAAGGTGCGGTGCACAAGTTGACATAATATGTTTGTGTGACAGAAAAACTGTGTGTAGAGATAGATGATAGATAGATTGGCTGATAGATAGATTGATTGATTGATAAATGATTGATTGATGACAGGTAGCTAAAAGATAGATGATAGAGATTATAGATAAATTGGCTGACTGGTAGATAATAGATAGATAAATATATATATATATATAGATAGATAGATAGATAGATAGATAGACAGACAGACAGACAGACAGACAGATAGATAGATAGATAGATAGACATATACATACATAGATAAATAGATAGACAGACCACAGCACATAACAAAAAAGACTTTAGATAATTATCATACCAAGAGTTATTAATCAAACCTAACATAAAATTTCACAATATAGAAATTCATTTAAAGAAGTTGCTATACATTTGTCAAGATGACAGAATAGCAAGTCATCTAAAAGCAAATGAAAAAGACATTTTGGGCTGAAGACTTAATAGTTTGCCAACATTTTTATGCAGTCTAAACCTGTGGTGCTGATCAGAGTTTAGAGATCAAAGATCTAACACAGTCTTCTTGGCATGAGCACTGTGAGTACAAGTGCCAAATGCTGTGGGTGTCTGAAAAGTTTTCCTCTAAAACTTAGTTATGATCATTCTGGTTGACATTGGATTCAAAATCCATCACATCTCCTTGCCCTCCTCTTTATCCCTAAGTCTTGCAGTGAAGAAACCAAGTTGGATTACAATTTAGAGATATTCAGTATAATGACACTTTCAATTAGCCCATGAAAAACAGGCACTCTGGTCTTCTATGTAGCAATGTCTCAGTTGCTATGACCTGGCTCTGTCTAAGCTTTTCATGAGACTGATTCCCAGGACCAGGAACAGGCTGATAGGCCAATCAATGTTCAACCACTGACCTTCATAATAAATACATAAATAAATTGATCACATTCATTATAGCCATCTCAGAGAGCAGAGGTGAGCCAAACAGAGAGAGACCCAACTTTTCATCTACCAGCCTGAGAGTCACACCACTGTCAACTGAATCAACTTTTCTATAACTTTGTGTCTTTCAAGATGGGATTGTATGTAGATTTATGTTAAGGCGATGCATAATTGGAGAGTGGAGAGATAGGCGGAAAAGGTAGGAAAACAGAAGAGGAACAGAGATTGGAGAGAGAAAAAAATCAAGATGGAGCCAGGGAAAGCAGACTTAGATCCTGGTGGCTATAATCGGACACAGGTAGATGTAAATATTTAAAGGGATTCTATAGATCTTTATCTCATATAGAAAGGCAGTTTGTATCTTTGTCTATTGGATGTAATCTTATTGTGTAGAGGGTTTGTGAATTGAGAATTTATTATATAAACCCACTTGAAAAATTAACAGGCCTTGAAGTAATGTTTGTGACAGGAGGTAGAGGAAGAAAGACACCAGGGCGGTAACCACCGCCTGAGAAGGAGGAAGTATGGCAGGCAGAGTGAACCTCCTGGGAAGGGAATCGTGTGGAGGGAGCATCATGCGGACTGGGTGACAGAGTCTGTGCGCACAGCTCCACACTAGAGCGGCATCCACAAAGTGAGACCGCGGGGGCCGATGAAGAAATATTCATTTTGAGACCCAACTCTTCACCTCCAGCCCAAGAGCCACACCGCTGTCAACAGAATCAACTTTTCCATAATTTTATATTCTTTAAAGTGGGATTGCATGGTAGGTACCATTTCATACACAGCTTTATTGTTCAGACAACACATAACATTCTTTTGGTTCAAATCACTGAGTTTCAAGACACAGGAGACAGTCAAAGAATCTTAGATCAAGAAAGTGGATTGAGGTAGGAACCCTGGAGGATGGACATTCAGCGGACCCTGCACCATCTTGCATACAGAAGGTCAAAACAGCATAACTACTTTCTGTGTCTTTATTCAAACTAGTTGTAGAAAATTTAATTAATATGTTCCATGACTTGAAAGCTACAGCAGTATCAGTCAATGGAAGAATGATTACTTCAATCCACCCTTAAGTGAATTGAGTAATTCAAATATAAAATAGTTACAATGGGCCAAACATTTCTACTATAATGTTGAGTCCTTTTCTTCTTATGAGACAAGGTCTCAAACATTCTGCCCCCCCCCCCAAAATTTTTATTGGGAATTCTCTGCATGTACATTTCAGATGTTATCTCTTTCCCACAATCCCATCCCTCCCTGCCTCCATGAAGGTGCTCCCTCTCCCAATGACCCTCTCCCACCTCAGTACCTTGACATTCTCCTACTGGGAAAATGAGCCTTCACTGAACCAAAGGCCTCTTCTCTCATGGATGTCAGAAAATACTATCCTTTGTTGCATATGTACTTTGGGCCATGGGTCTTTCCATGAAAACTCATTGGTTGATGTTTTAGTCCCTGGGAGCTGTGGTGGGTTTGGTTAGTTGATAATTTTGTTCTTCCCATAGAGTTGCAGACCCTTTCAACTCCTTCAGTCCTTTCTCTAGCTCCTTCATTGGGGTCCTCGTATTCAGTCTGATGGTGAGCTGCAAGCATCCTCCTCTGTATCACTATGGCTCTGGCAGAGGCTCTGAGGAGGCATCCATATCAGATTCTTGCCAGTAAGCACTACTTGGCATCACCAATAGTGCTTGGGTTTATTGAGCACATATGGGGTGTATCCCC
The DNA here is from genome assembly GCF_963924665.1 of Micromys minutus. Lineage (NCBI taxonomy): Eukaryota > Metazoa > Chordata > Mammalia > Rodentia > Muridae > Micromys > Micromys minutus. The sequence continues at coordinate 28,513,870 of NC_137980.1, forward strand.
AGGTGAGGCAGTTTCTGGATAATCTTTTCTCCAATCCCTACTCCTCTATTTGTCCCTTTGCATCCTCCTAAACATTTTGTTATTCCTTCTAAGAAAGCCTAAGACATTCACTTTCTGGCCTTCCTTCTCTTTGAGCTTTATAAGTTCTCTGGATGGTTTCTTGGATATTCCAAGCTTTTTGGGTAAGTATCCACTTATAAGTGAGTACATACTGTGAATATTCTTTTATGACTGGGTCACTTCACTCAGAATGATAGCTTCAAATTCCATCCATTTGCCTAGGTTTCATGAAGTCATTGTTTTTGCTAGCTGAGTAGTACTCCATTGTGTAAATGTACTACAATTGCTGTATCCATTCCTCTGTTGAAGGACATCTCGGTTCTTTTCAGATTCTGGCTATTATTAATAAGGCTGCTATGAATATGGTTGAGTATGTATCCTTGTTAGATGTTAGAGCTTCTTTTGGATATATGCTCAGGAGTGGTATAGATGGGTCCTCAGGGAGTACTACATCTAATTTTCCGAGGAACCACCAGACTGATTTCCAGAGTGTTTGTACCAGTTTACAACCCCACCAACAGTGAAGGAGTGTTCCTCTTTCTTCATTTTCTTGCCAACATCTACTCTCAACTCTGTTTTCAATCTTAGCCATTCTGACTGTTGTGAGGTGGAAATTTGGGTTGTTTTGATTTGTATTCCGCTGATGACTAGGGGTGTTAAACATTTCTTTAAGTTCTTCTCAGCCATTTCATATTCCTCAGTTGAGTAATCTTTGTTTAGCTCTGTACCCCGTTTTTAATAGGATTATTTGATTCTTGAGTCTGACTTCTTGAGTTCTTTGTATATATTGGATACTAGCCCTCTATCAGATGTAGGATTGGTAAAGATCTTTTCCCAATCTGTTGGTTGTTGTTTTGTCCTTTTGACAGTGTCCTTTGCCTTACAGAAGCTTTGCAATTTCATGAGGTCCCATTTGTTGATTCTTGATCTTAGGAGCATAAGCCATTGGTGTTCTGTTCAGGAAATTTTTCCCTGTGCCTATATGTTCTAAGCTCTTCCCCATTTTCTATTCTATTAGTTTCAGTGTACCTGGTTTTATGTGGAGGTCTTTGATCCACTTGGACTTGAGCTTTGTACAAGGAGATAAGAAAGGATCAATTAGCATTCTTCTGCATGTTGACTGCCAGTTGAACCAACACCATTTGTTGAAGAGGCTGTCCTTTTTCCATTGAATGCTTTTAGCTCCTTTGTCAAAGATCAAATGATCATAGGTGTGTGGATTCATTTCTGGGTCTTCCATTCTATTCCACTTATCTACGTGCCTGTCTCTATACCAATACCAGACAGTTTTTTATCACAATTGATCTGTAATACAGCTTGAGGTCAGAAATGGTGATTCCCCAGAAGTCTTTTTTGAGAATGGTTTTTGCTATCCTAGGTTTTTTATTATTCCAAATAAATTTGCAAATTGTTCTTTCTAACTCTATAAAGCATTGAGTTGAAGTTTTGATGGGGATTGCATTGAATCTGTAGATTGCCTTATGCAAGATGGCCATTTTTACTATGTTAATCCTTCCAATCCATGAGCATGGGAGATCTTTCCATCTTCTGAGGTCTTCTTCAATTTTTTTCATCAGAGACTTTAAGTTCTTGTCGTACAGATCCTTTACTTTCTTGGTCAGGCTCACACCAAGGTATTTTATATTCTTTGTGACTATTGTGAAGGGTGTCAATTCTCTAATTTCTTTCTCAACCTGTTTGTTTTTCAAGTAGAGGAAGGCTACTGATTTGTTTGAGTTAATTTTATATTCAGCCACTTTGCTGAAGTTGTTTATCAACTGTAAAAGTTCTTTGGTGAAATTTTTGGGGTCATTTAAGTATACTATCATATCATCTGTAAATAGTGATATTTTGACTTCTTTCTTTCCTATATGTATCCCTTTGACATCTTTTTGCTTTCTGATGGTTCTGGCTAGTACTTCCAGTACTATATTGAATAGGAAAGGAGAGAGTGAGCAGTCTTGTCTAGTCCCTGATTTTAGTGGGATTGCTTCAAGTTTCTCACCATTTAGTTTGATGTTGGCTACTGTTTTGCTGTATATTGCCTTTACTGTGTTTAAGTATGAGCCTTGAATTTCTGACCTTTCCAAAACTTTTAACATGAAGGAATGTTGAATTTTGTCAAATGCTTTCTCAGCATCTAGAGAAATGATCATTTTTTTTCCTTTGAGTTTGTTTATATAGTAGATGACATTGATGGATTTCCATATATTGAACCATCCTTATATCCCTGGGATGAAAACTACTTGATCATGGTGGATAATCTTTTTGATGTCTTCTTGGATTCGGTTTGCAAGAATTTCATTGAATATTTTTGTATCAATGTTGATGAAGGAAATTGGTCTAAAGTTTTATTTCTTTGTAGGGTCTTTGTGTGGTTTAGGAATGAGAGTAATTGTAGTTTCGAAGAATGAGTTGGGTAGTATCTCCTCTGTTACTATTTGGTGGAATAGTTTGGAGAATATTGGTATTTGGTCTTCTATGAAGGTCTGATAGAATTCTGCACTAAACCCATCAGAAAAACAGGGAATTTTTGGGAAGGGGGGGGTTGGGAGGCTTTTGATGATTGCTTCTATTTCTTTAGGAGTTATGGGGCTGTTTAGATGGTCTATCTGATCCTGATTTAACTTTGATACTTGGTATCTGTCTTGAAATTTTTCTATTTCCTCTAGATTTTTCAGTTTTGTTGAGTATAGTCTTTTGTAGTAGGATCTGATGATTTCTTGAATTTCCTCAGTTTCTGTTATGTCTTCCCTTTCATTTCTGATTTTTTTAAAGTTGGATACTTTCTCTGTGCCCTCTAGTTAGTTTGGCTAGTGGCTTATCAATTGTGTTGATTTTCTCAAAGAACCAGCTCTTGGTTTTGTTGACTCTTTGTATAGTTCTTTATGCTTCTATTTGGTTGATTTCATCTCTGAGTTTGATTATTTCCTGCCGTCTGCCCCTCTTGGGTGTATCTGCTTCTTTTTGTTCTAGAGCTTTCAGGTGTGCTGTTAAGGTGTTAGCTAATACTCTCTACAGTTTCTTTTTTGTCATTGCTGAGAGCTATGAGTTTTCCTCTTAGCACTGCTATTATTGCATCTCATAAGTCTGGGTATGTTGTGCATTCATTTTTGTTAAATTCTAAAAAGTCTTTGGTTTCTTTCTTTGTTTCTTTTTTGACCAAGCTATCATTGAGTAGAACATTGTTCAGCTTCCATGTGTATGTGGGATTTTTGTTGTTTTTGTTATTATTGAAGACCATCCTTAGTCCATGGTGATTTGATAGGATGCATGGAATTATTTCAATGTTTTTATATATGTTGAGGCCTGTTTTGTGTTTGGTCAATTTTGGAGAAGGTGCCATGAGGTGCTGAGAAGAAGGTATATTCTTTTGTTTTAGGATGAAATATTCTATAAATGTCTGTTAAATCCATTTGGTTCATAACTTCTGTTAGTTTCACTGTGTCTTTGTTCAGTTTCTTCTTCCATGATCTGTCCATTGATGAGAGTGGAGTGTTGAAGTCTCCACTATTATCGTTTGTGGTGCAATGAATGGTTTGAGCTTTAGTAGGGTTTCTTTTATAAATGTAGGTGCCCTTGTATTTGGAGCATAGATGTTCAGGATTGAGAGTTTATCTTGATAGATTTTTTTCCTTTGATGAGTAAAAAGTGTTCTTTCTTAATTTTTTTTGATGACTTTTGGTAGAAAACCTATTTTATTTAATATTAGGGTAACTACTCCAGCTTGTTTCTTAGGACCATTTGGGGGGGGGGGGGGAGTTCCCAAACTTTTACTCTGTCTTTTTTGCTGAGATGAGTTTCCTGTATGCAAAAAAAAAAAAAAAAATGCTAGATTCTGTTTACATATCCAGTCTGATTGTCTATGTCTTTTTATTGGAGAATTGAATCCATTGATGTTAAGAGATATTAAGGAATAGTGATTGTTGTTTCCTGCTATTTTTGTTGTTAGAGGTAAAATTATGTTTGAATGTGTTTTCCCCCCCCTTTGGTGTTTGTTACAAGAAGATTTGTTTCTTGATTTTCCTAGGGTGAATTTTTCCTCTTTGTGATGGAGTTTCCCATCTATTATTCTTTGTAGTGATGGATTTGTAGACAGATATTGTGTAAATTTATTTTTAATACTGGAATGTCTTGGTTTCTCTATCTATGGTAATTGAGAATTTTGCTGTATATAGTAACCTGGGCTGGCATTTGTGTTCTCTTAAGGTTCATATGACATCAGGATCTTCTAGCTTTCATAGTCTCTGTTGAGAAGTCTGGTGTAATTCTGATCAGTCTGCCTTTATATGTTACCTGTCCTTTTTCCCTTACTGCTTTTAGTGTTCTTTCTTTGTTTTGAACATTTGTTGTTTTGAACATTTGTTGTTTTGACTATTATGTGTCGGAAGAAGTTTCTTTTCTAGTCCAATCTATTTGGGGTTCTGTAGGCTTCTTGTATGTTCGTGATCATCTCTTTCTTTAGGTTAGAGAAGTTTTCTTCTATAATTTTGTTGAAGATATTTACTGGGCCTTTTTAATTGGGAGTCTTTGCTCTCTTCTACATCTATTATCCTTACTTTTGGTTTTCTCATTGTGTCCTGGATTTCCTGGATGTTTTGGATTAGAATATTTTTGATTTTTGCATTTTCTCTGATTTTTGTGTCAATGATTTCTATGTTATCTTCTGCTCCTGAGATTTTCTCTTCCATCTCTTGTATTCTTTTTGGTGATGCTTACGTCTATGACTCCTGATGTCTTTCCTAGGTTTTCCAACTTCAAGCTTGTCTCCTTTTGTGATTTCTTCATGGTTTCTATTTCTGTTTACAGTTCCTTCACCTGGTTATTTGTGCTTTCCTTTAGCTCTTTAAGTGATTTTTGTGTTTCTTCTTTAGGGGCTTCAACTTGTTTGCCTGTGTTCTCCTGGTTTTCCTGTACTTCGTTAAGTGTGTTATTTATGTGCTTCTCGAGGATCTCTATCATCATTATGAAGTATGATTTTAAGTCTGAATCTTGTTTTTCTGGTGAGTTGGGATCTCCACTATTTGCAGTAGTGGGAGAACTGGGTTCTGATGTTGCCAGGTTGTCTTGGTTTCTGTTTCTTAGATTCTTGTGTTTGCCTCTTGCCATCTTGTTATTGTGATGCTAGCAGGCACTTCTATCTCACCCAGCACATCTATTACAAGAAAGGGCTTGGTGATATGTATGATGTTACATGTAAGTAACACTTAATTTGGGTTACTTGTATAGGCTTTGGTTGTTTTGTTTTGCTTCACAGATATACAAAAAGCTGTGATGGTTGTCAGCATGTCTTTGGAAACATTGAAAATTCAAAAATGAAAGTCTTAGAAGAAGTATCAGAGCCACATGGAAGGTAGAGACTACTAGTTATCTATTAAAACCTCTTTCCTTCGTCCTAAGCATAGGCTGCCCAACTAATTTGCATCACCCAGGCTATTTGACAGATAAGTGTGCCCTTGTCACTAAACGTTCATCTAGAGTATGGTAACCTGAGAAGGAGTGTCAAGCCTCACCTTGACAACATTGGCATGTGTCCTCTTGGCACTGAGTCTGTAAGGGAGCTGGGTCCCCCTGCTAACCTCCCCAAAAGGAGACAGAGCAGCAAGTGAGCAGTAAGTGTTTGCTAGTCATGTCAGTCAGAGCTCTCGTTGACGTGTGTTCCCTTCACTGCTATAGGAACATTCCATTTGTCTACAACTGACTCAACAGAGAGAGAGAGAGTCATTCTAAGTCTTTTCTTTTTCTTTAAATAGCTGCTATGTGGGGCTGGAGAGATAGCTCAGTGGTTAAGAGCACTGACTGCTCTTCCAGAGGTCCTGAGTTCAATTCCCAGCAACCACATGGTGGCTCACAACCACCTATAATAGGATCTGATGCCCTCTTCTGGTGTGTCTGAGGACAGCGACAATGTACTCACGTACATAAAATAAATAAATCTTTTTTTAAAAAACTGCTACATGATTTGAGCATCTGGGGTTTACGATCATTTGCAGTTCTTCGTTCATGGATTTCCAGTTTCTATTTTTTGGTGTCTTTTCTGTCATGAATTTGCAAGGACTTTTCATAGAAAATGTGAGAGAGAAAAAAGAGAAAATAAGATGAGAAAAACATTTCTGTCTGTGAAACTGGGAGATAGCACACGAGGGGTTCATTATGTGGCTCTCTATTTTTGCACATTTAAAACTGTCTATAATAAGAAGTTTTATGACAAATGTGGTGGCATATGCTCGTAATTCCAGCACTTGGGAAGTGAAAGCAAATGAGTCAAGAGTTCAAGACCCTCCAGTCCTAGAGAAGTTACAAGACCTAGTATCAAACAAAAAAAATTATAAAGAAATAAATTTTTTAAATCTTTATTAAATTGTTTTATGTATTTACATGCCAAATGTCGCCCCACTTCCTGGTTCCCCATACCAGAGTTCTTCACCCCACCCCCACTTCTGAGGGGTTGCTTCCTCATCTGCCCACCCACTCCCACCCCTACATCACCCCCACTAGCAACCTCTTCCCTAGGGCATCATCACATTTCCAAGGAGTTAAGTGTGTCATTTCCCACTAAGGCTAGACAAGGCAGTCCTCTGCCACGAAACAGGCCATGTATGGTTGGTGGTTTAGTCTCTGGTAGCTCTGAGGGGTCTTGGTTAGTTGACACAGTTATTCTTCCTATGGGGTTGCCATCCCCTTCCGTTCCTTCGATCCTTCCTCTAACTCTCCCATAGGGGTCCCCGACCTCAGTCCAATGCTTGGCTATGAGTATCTGCATCTGTTTCAGTCAGCTTCTGGTAGAACCTCTCAGAGGACAGCCATGCCAGGCTCCTGTCTGCATGCACAATATGGCCTCAGTAAATAGTGTCAGGATTTGGTGTCACACACAGGGTGGTTCCCAAGTATGGCCGGTCACTGAGTGGCCTTTCTTTCAGTCTCTGTCCCATTTTTGTTCCTGCATTTCCTTTAGTCAGGAACAATTCTGAGTTAAAATATTTAAAGATGGGTGGGTGGCACCCTGCCTGGACTGGGGGCCATGTCTATCTACTGTAGGTGTTCTCTTCTGGTTCTGTCTCCCTACTGTTGGGCATTTAGGCTAATGTCATCCCCTTTGAGTCCTGGTAGCCTCTCACGTCCCAGGTCTCTGGAACTTTCTACAGGTTCCCCCTTCCCCCTAACCCCCACTGCTGCCTATTTTCTCCTGGCCCTCTGGGCACCCTTCCTGTCTCTCCCCATGCCTGATCTGCTCCTTCTTTATCCCTACCCCCACCCCTCCCCCACCAGGTTCCTCCTTCCCTCTGCCTCCCATAATTATTCTCTTCCCCTAAGAGCATTTTAGGCATCTACACTTTCGCCTTCCTTCCTGTTAAGCCTCTGATGATCTGTGAGTTGTATCTTAGGTATTCTGAACTTTTTGACTAATATCCACTTATTAGTGAGAACATACCATGTATGTCCTTTTGGGTCTGGGTTACCTCACTCAGTATAATATATTCTAGTTCCATCCATTTGCCTGAAAAATTCATGATGCCCCCGTTTTTAATAACAAAATAGTATTTCACTGTGTAAATGAACCACATTTCTGTATCCATTCTTTGGTTGAGAGACATCTGAGTTTTTTCCAAGTTCTTGATATTAAAAATAAGGCTGTTGTGAACATAGTGGAGCATGGGTCCTTATGGTATAGTGGAGGTCTTTAGGGCATATTCCCATGAGTGGTGTAACTGGGTCTTTAGGTAAAGCTATTTTCAATTTTCTGAGGAACCACCAAAATATCCATCCTACCAAAAGCAATCTACAGATTCAATGCAATCCCCATCGAAATCCCACACAATTCCTCACAGACATGGAAGGAACAATTCTCAGCCTCATATAGAAAAACAAAAAACTCAAAATAGTGAAAACAATAGTAAACAATAAAAGAACTTCCAGGGGAATCACCATCCCTGACCTCAAGCTGTAGTACAGAGCAATAGTGACAAAAACCACATGGTATCGATACCCAGACAGACAGGACAATCTGTGGAATAGAATTAAAGGCCCAGAAATAAACCCACACACACCTATGGACACTTGATCTTTGACAAAGAAGCCAAAACCATACAGTGGGGGAAAAGAAAGAAAGCATCTTCAACAAATGGTGCTGGTCTAATTGGCGGTCTGCATGTAGAAATATTTATCTCCTTGTAGAAAGCTCAAGTCGAACAGGATCAAGGATCTCCAAATAGCACCAGATACACTAAGTCTAATAGAAAAGAAAGTGGGAGAGAGCCTTGAACACATCAGCACAGGGGAAAATTTCCTGAACATAACAGCAATGTCTCAGGCTCTATGATCAACAATTGACAAGCAGGACCTCACGAAACTGAAAAGATTCTGTAAGGCCAAGGACACTGTCAATGGGACAAAATAGTAACCTACATATTGAAAAAAAAATCTTTACTAAGACTACATCTGATAGAGGTCTAATAACCAAAATATACAAAGAACTCAAGAACTTTAGTCTCCAGGAAACCAAATAACCCAGTTTTAAAATGGGGTGCATAGCTAAACAGAATTCTCAACAGAGGAATCTCAAATGGCTGAGATGCACTTTAAAAAAAATGTTCAACATCCTTAGTCATTGGCATTTGCAGGGAAACACAAATCAAAACATTCCTACAGAGATTCCACCCTACAACCATCAGAATGGCTAAGATCAAACACCTAGGTGACAGCAGATTCTGGCAAGGATGTAAAAAAATAGAAACAACCACCCTTCCATTGCTGGTAGGATTGCAAACTGGTACAACCACTCTAAAAATTAATCAAGAGGTTCCTCAGAAAATTGGAAAGAAATAAAAAATTTAAACACTTTCTTTCTTAGAATTTACTTTTCAAACCTAAAAGCAATACCCAAACTTAATGTCATATTATTTTGTATAATTAATACAGAGTCTTGTTCTGAAGGTCCAGGCTAGCCTTGAACCTACTCTGTTGCCCAGGATGGCTCTTGTAACTTAATAGGTTTCTATAGGTCTCATCTCTTACCACTGTTGCATTGAATTTTGGGGGTAGGGAGACTCAGACATTTAAACCATAGCTTAACACCAGTCATTGTAAGAAAGTTATCAGAGGAAAACTGGATGATAAAGGCAAAGGCCATGATAGAACAAACAAGAACTATCAAGAAAAAGCTAAAAGAGAAACTTTAGTTCAAGGAGGGCCATGGTAGTGGCACATACCTTTAACCCCAGCACTTGGGAGGCAGAGTCAGGCAGATCTCTGAGTTCCAGGCCAGCCTGATCTACAGAGCAAGTCCCAGAGCAGCCAAGGCTACACAAAGAAACTCAGTCTCAAAAAAAAAAAAAAGTAACAAAAGAATCAGGCCAATGTATCACTAGCAGGTGACTAAATCTGACCAAGTAGGCCCAGTACTCAGGAGGCAAAGGAACTCTGTGAGTTCAAAGCCAGCCTGACCTACATAGTGAGTTCCAGGCTAGCCAGAGCTACTAGAGAAACCCAGTATCAAAAACAAAAAAACAAACAGAAAAACAACAAAGATACAACCATGGATGAAAGCTGTCCATCCATGCTGTGAGCTGTTGGGAACATGTGGGATGGAAAACACCGCACCAGGGGTTCATCAAGCAAAAAGTGCAAATGCCTTCTAAATGAAGCTTTCAATGAGCTAAGAAATCCAGACAGAGGGGACGAGTTAGACAGAACTCCATGAAAGCAACTGGGTAACAGCACTGTTGATACTTCTGAAGATGCATGACCCAGTTTTGTTTTTTTTAATAACAATGCTAAATTTAAAAAGAAGAGAAATGAGACTATTTAGATTAAACGAGAACACGCAATGTAAGTGTGAATCTCTTATGCATCCTGTGTGCCGTGTGTGAATTTTGTTTGCCTCCTAATTTAAATTAAACAGCCATGAAAAGACTTGTTTTTGTACAACTGGAGAAATTTCATAATAAATCAACTATTAAATAGTCGTAAGGAAATAATTATATTTGACATAACAACAACTATGTTTATATTAAGAGAAATGAAATGCTCCCTTAATAGTGATATTAAACAATCTGTGGACAAAATGACCTAACATGAGAAGTTTACCTTCAATATACAGAGACGGCAGGAAAGATGTCTTGGTGGGTATAGTCCTTGCTTCAAGACCCGAGTTTGAATCCTCGGTACCCCTGTAAAATCCAGACAGGGTTGCACGTGGCTGCTGTTGAGGATCCTGGCATCTCATTGGTCATCCACTCAACGAAAATCATTGACCGTTCCGATTCAGTCAAAGACCCTGTGTCCAGAAAATGGGGGCCGGAGCAGGGGGAGCCAAGAGCGAGCCTGTGCTTCCTCTGAGCTCTGCATGTGCTAACATGAACGTACACCACATGCTCACAGACCCCAGTTTTTTAAAAAGTAAGAACTAAAGAGTAAAGGGGGTGTGAACACAGACCGCAAACGCTGATAATTCTGTGAGACCCACAGTGGGAATACGAGCATTCCCTACACAACTCTCCACTTCGGGTAACTTTTTAAAAGCATTAAGATTGTTCTCTTCATCTGATTCCAAATGTGGTCTTTTGAAGCTTGATTAGATTCAGCGTCTAGTATGACTCAGTTCTCCACAAACATGCGCAGATGTACCGGGACTTCCAAGAGTGTAGTTTAAGGTAGAAAGCACAGAACTCAGCCTCTCTTGGGAGCATCCCCCATGCCCCTTCCCCCAAATCCAACCTCAGGGCGGAGGGCAGAGAGGGGGGTAGGCTTCATCACTAAGCTGTAAACTGTTCTATGCAGGGAATAAGGAAGGGAGATGGAAAGACCTGGAAATGTTGAAACTTGCGTGTTTATACCATGTAGGGGGTTGATCTGGGGCTGCTTGTATTCAAATGCTAAATTCTGTACCCCAAGATCTGAATGCTCCAAGAAGAGCAAATCCTCACCTATACCAGCTTTTCTTGTGTAAACCTTGTCCCCCGAGCTGTTCCCTGATTGGCTAATAAAGATGCCTATAGCCTATAGCTGGGCAGAAGAAAGGTGGTCAAGGCTTCCGGCCCTAGGCTTGGGTTCTTAGGCAGAGACCACGAGGAAAAAGAAGTCACCATGGGGTAGGTGGATTATGGCCATGAGGGCTGGCCTCTTGGAGTAGGAACAGCCTAGGCTGAACATAGCAAGGTATTGTAGGATTTTTGACAGGAAGTAGACAAAATAACATAGAGTTGATATATGCCCAGCTCTAGTGCTTTAAGCTCATTGTGTATGTAAAGGCTTGTGTCTTTTATTTGGGAACTATATGGTCTAAGTGGGGGATACCCAGAAAACAATATTTACTACAATAATACCATGTTTCTACCTTGCATTTCTTACACATCCGAGTAAGGAACAGGGACTGGAAAACTGGTTAAGTTCCCGAGCTGTAGGGCTGTTTGTTTCCATCACGACATTTTGCTCAACTGTGTTTTCATGTTTTAGGCTGTTTTTATGATGCAATGGTAGAATCGAGTACTGTTCTCATACCTGTGGATGTTCTTAAATATAGCACCCTAAAATTCTCACTTTTAAATTATATGCATGCCAACAAAATACACTTCATAGATAAATAGTATATTAGAAAATATATGCTGGATTCATTTATTCAGCATGCGATGTTCTCTCTCTCTCTCTCTCTCTCTCTCTCTCTCTCTGGATTCACTTATTCCGCATACGATGTTCTTGCTCTCTCTCTCTCTTTCTCTCTCTCTCTCTCTCTCTTTCTCTCTCTCTCTCGGTCTCTCTCTCTCTCTCCCTCTCAGTCTCTCTCTCTCGGTCTCTCTCTCTCTCTCTCTCTGTCTCTCTCTCTGTCTCTCTCTCTCTCTCTCTCTCTCTCTCTCTCTCTCTCTCTCTCTCTCTCTCTCTCTCCCCTCACCCTCATTATTGCGTCAGTCCACTGAGGTTGCTATAACAAAAAGCAAACAAACAGAACAGTTCAGATTAGGTGCCTTTTAAGCAAAAGGAACTTCTTTTACACAGGCCAGGTCAGAGTTCAGTGACTGTATCCTGGTTCATGGGTCTTCCGTGTCCTCAGATGCCAGAAAGGACTAAAGCACTGTGGGTCCTTTGCATAATCAGGACACTGATCCCAGCTGAGGCTCTCGATCCTGTGTCAATCTCCACTCAAGGATGTGTCTCAAATTCTAAAACCCAGAGGACTGGGTCTTCTAATCAGGAAGATGCAAACACCAGCATTTTTTGTGTTTGCATTTTTTTTTTTTTTTTTTTTTTTTTTTTTTTTTTTTTTTTTTTTTTTTTTGGTGAGATTAAGACCTGAGCCTTATACAGCTGCACGTCATAGGACACTGTTAACTACACATTTAAGTTTCTATTGTCTCACAGGTTGTGGGGAGGTCTCTGCAGCCACCCAACTCAGCAGAGAAATGATCTATAGGAGGTGGTTCAGGTCAACACAGCTCAGTATGTGCATATTTAAGCACAGCACAATTCGGTGAAAAAACTTTCCTGTATTTTTTATTAACTCAGTGTTGTGGGCAACACATCCATAAAGGTGGCTTCTAGAGGGGCTGGAGAGATGGCTCAGCGGTTAAGAGCACTGACTGCTCTTCCAGAGGTCCTGAGTTCAATTCCTAGCAACCCATGGTGGCTCACAACCATCTGTAATAGGATCTGATGCCCTCTTTTTGTGTGTCTGAATATAGCAACAGTGTACTCACATACATAAAATAAATCTTAAAAAAAAAAAAAAAAGATGGGTTCTAGAAATTAACTGAGAAAAATAAGCACTTAAAAGGGTTGGGGGGGGTAATCTGTTGTGGTCTTCACCACATAGCAATAAGGTCACTAGGCTCTTTCCCATGTCTGCTCTAAGCCTTCTGGGCAGAAAACAGGTTAGACATCCATTCTCTTGAAGGGACAACTCTGTGTATTTAGCATTTTTGTTTCCCCCGTGCTTATCTATGAACACAAGAGTCTCCATTCCTCCCACAACGGGTGGCAAGGAGTGAGACATTCTAATAGGCAGTTACATTTATTACATTTTTGCTTTGATGGGAAAAAGCATTTTATCTTTCTTTTAAAGAAAAATAGAAGTCGGCTGCTGCTGTTTGGATCTTGAATGTCCTCGGAGGCTCTTGTGTCAAAAGTCTAGTTCCTGTATGGAACTATTACCAAATGTCCTGGAGCTTTAAGAGGTAGAGCCTAGTGGGAGGTCTGCAGGTCCTGAAGAAGGGGCCTATGTGACCAGCTGCTCCTTTTCTTTCTTTCCCTTCCTAGCTATCAGGTGAGTTTTCCTCTGCCACAAGTCCCCACCTTGATACACTCCCTCACTACAGACCTGGAAGGACTGGACCAACCTATCATGTTCTGGACCCTCCAAAGCTGAGCCAAGGTCAACCTTTAATCTTTATACGCTGATTTCTTCAGGCCTTTTACTACAGTCATGGGTATTGACTAGTCTACAAGTTCAGTTTCTTTGACGCCTAGTATAGTCTCACTGACACTATAAAAGATTTCATGCTTATGATGTATTTAATATTTAAGGCTTTATTATACATTTTAATTTTATTACATTAACCATGTTGGTGACTTCGTTTAACACTTTATTTTGTGGGCTTTTTTGCTATCTTGATTGGTTGGTTAGTTCGTGATTTCCTGGAGACAAAGCTCGAGGCTTCCTGCATGCTCTCCCTGGGCTATGGATGCTCCTGGCCCTAATCCCTATGCACTTTGTGTACAAGTGACATCAGTCTTGCTTTTTGTAATGATGACTGACTGAATACATGAATCGCAGTGAATTTATTGTTGCCTAAATTCGTCTTTGACCTTTTTTAGCTCTGTAATTCAGCTTGGATAATTTATGTAATTTTTATGGGAAATTTTTACTAACAGGGTTCCACAGTATCCAGGCTCATAGTTTTTAATTATTATCCTTTTTATTACTACCACTGCTGTTATTGGAGTTTCCATATAGTCTGAGCTAGCCTCAAACTTACCTAAGACTGGCCTCAACCTCTTGCTCCTATGGTCTCTACCCCCGACTGCTGAGATCATAGGTATGAACTATGCCTAGCCCTGACTTAGAGTCTTTTTTCCCCATATGATTTATTTATTCTTTTTTATGAGTATGAGTAAACACTCATATGTGTTCCTGGTGCCTACATATGCCAGAAAAAAGCACCAGATCCCCCTGGAACTGAAGTTACAAACAGTTCTGAACCCCCCCAACCACCAGGGGAAGGATATTGGGAAATTCACCCAAGTCCTCTGCTAACCACTAAGCCATCTCTACAACCTATGTTCCATTTTTTCACTTAACAGCTACTACTGATTTTACTTTAATCTTAAGGGCATTCTTATATGAATGTATATATATAATATAAGCATATTATAAATAATGATGAATATATATTTATATATAATACTTACATATATATATATATATATATATATATATATATATATTGACTTCTGTTCATATTCCATATTCCTCCTCTCCATGAAGTAATCTAGTCTAAGAATCACAGCAGAGTAACCAATTTTAGACTGTAGACTCCCTAAATTGTCTTCTAAACCAAATGTGCAATGCTATTCCTACTCCCATGTGTGCCTCATGGAGCTTTAAATTCTTGTACATGGATCTATTTTTAACTAAGCTAAACCCCTCCAAATGTGCACACAGGGAACCCTGCTCCTAAAAGGCCAATGGAACAGCAAGTCCTAAGCCAGCAAGGAAGTGACACATGATCCATTTCTCCTGCCAGAGTGTAAGATTTTAATCGATAATGTTATAAAACACATGGAAAAGTACAGGGAGGGGGTAGAGTCAAGCAAATGCTGAAAGATTCCCCTTTGATGAAGAAATGATGCTCCGGCAGGCAGGTCCCATACAGGCGAGCTGTTGTAAGGAGTTCTCACAGCCTCAGGAATGTCCCCATCATTTAACGCCTTCTGCTGGGTGGCTTGCCGCTATATTAGGTGTCTTTACGGTTGTTTTAATGTGATCTTGCCACCTGATCCTTGCCTGCAAAACGGTCCTGATGGCCTTGATCAGTCAGGGAAGCAGCTTCTCACGTGGGTGGCAGCCTGGATGAGGAGACTATTTCAGGAGGAGGATCATTTTGTCTGCTCCTTGCGTGGTCTTCACTTCTGCTGTCCTGTTCATTTGTCCTGACGCTGCTGCTGGTTCCTTTGCAAATATCAGAATGAGCATTTTCAAGCTCTGAGCATTGACCAGTGACTCCAGTTGTTTGGGGTTCCAGTTGACTGGTTGTTGGCCCGAGTCAGCTATTATGGGGTGACTGTGAGTGAATGAGGCCCCACCTCCAGGACCCAGCGTAGGTTCTCAAATGGGACTCGGCTCTCTCTCAGTGTGTTTTAAAGATCACCCTGTGCACGTCATGTGTGTGTGTGTGTGTGTGTGTGTGTGTGCATACACACATGTTTGTGTTATGTGTGTATATAATGTTCCTCTAGATTCTGTTTCTCTAGAGAGCCTGATTAAAACAGGTGGATCAGTTCAGCCATTTTGCTAACAAGGTAAAGAAAATCAGTTCTGCTTTTTATGACTAAACAAGAAAAGCTGAAGATGTTCAGTAATTTTATTAAATTCTAGGAAAACCTTATGAAGTCCTGAGGTGACTGTGCTGTCAGACAAGACTGAAGTAATGATAACATTTGTCTTCATTTGTGTTCTAGGTACTTAGTGTCAAAATGGCATTCTAATCTTTAGCCAGTATCTTAAGGGAGACTGCTCACTTCTTGAGCTGCTGCAGTAAGAATGCATTAATTCCTTGGTCTTCTTTATTGACAGAATTTGGCCACCTCTCCTCACATTTCCATGTATCAATTAAATAATCAATTATATTTTCATTATCAGCTAAAATCTTACACTCTGGCAGGAGAAATGGATCACGTGTCACTTCCTTGCTAGCTTGGGACTTGCTGTTCCATTGGCCTTTTCGGAGCAGGGTTTCCTGTGTGCACATTTTGCACATTTTGAGGGGTTTAACTTAGTTAAAAATAGATCCATGTACAAGAATTTAAAGCTCCATGAGGCACACACGGGAGTGGGAATAGCATTGCACATTTGGTTTAGAAGACAATTTAGGGAGTCTACAGTCTAAAATTGGTTACTCTGCTGTGATTCTTAGACTAGATTACTACATGGAGAGGAGGAATATGGAATATGGACAGAATTTAAAAATATATAAATTCAACATTTTTATATACACATGTATATAAAGATACCATTATTCATGCTTGAAAAAATGGGCAATAGTTGAAGTTTAAAAAAAGAAAGAAAGAAAGAAAGAATAACAGAATAGAGACTGGAAAGACAGCTCAGTCTTAAGAGCAATGACCACCACCCCAGAGGACCCAGGCTCAGTTCTCAGCGCTTACACATAGCTCACAATCATCTGTAACTCTGTTTCAGGGTATCTGATGGTATCTTCTATCCTCTGAGGGACCTACCAGGTACAAACAGGGTATACAGACATACATATATGGAGCCAGCACACACACACACACACACACACACACACACACACACACGCATATATAGATAGATATAGATGATATAGAGATATATTAAAAATAAATAAAAATGTCTACAAAACTGGATCATCATCATTCCTCAGCTTCTTGGCTAAAATAAAGTGCAGCATTCATTCTTATCAGTTCAAACACTGGAACATCAGATCAAAGCACTGGAGGAAAACACCAAATCTAAGCACTGCAGAAGTAGAGGCAAGAGGGTCAAGAGTTCAAGGTCATGCTTGGCTACATAATGAGCTTGAGGCCAGCCCACATTGCCTGAGACCCTGTCTCAAAAATGAGCAAACACGCCAGATTTTTAAAAACATCTGGAACATTTCATTTGTAAGTTCTTGTAGCTGGTCATGTGCACTGAGGGTGAGAAAGCCAGAGTTGCTCCCTGGGAAACCTTCTGCGCTGTAAGGCTCCCATAGAGCCTTTGAACTGCACAGGGCAAGGTGCTGGACCGCCTGACACAGAGACTGTTCAGCATTCAAGAGCGTGATGCTAAGCATTCATTGATTTCCCACCTAACAAGATCTAGAGTCATCTAGGAGAGAAGCCTTTCAGTATGTTTATAAAGAGGTGTTTAGAACAGTTTAATTGTGGTAGAAAGACCCATACTAACTGTGGGTGCCACCATTCTATGCCACCAGATGAAAGGGCAAAAGCAAGCTGAGAACCAGTGTCCCCCACCCCCCACTGTGGATCTAGTACACACCTGCATCAATCTCCCGCTGCCGTGTCTTCTCTACACAGAGGACCGTATCCCTCAAACCACGGGCCACAATAAACGTGTCTCTCCTTAAGTGGCTTCTTGTTGAGTACTTTGGCTACAACAATCAGGAAAAGGAATTATCACAGAGGATGTACGTTTATGTCTGACCAATATCAGTAAATTTAGCACCGGTCCTATTTTTAAATTTCAAAAATACATGTGGGCGCCGGAAACAGTTCAGGTGGAGGAGTGCTTGCGTGGCATGCAGGAAGGCCTGGTTCTACTCTCAGCACCACATAAAGTCAGGAAGTACAGTAATGCCTCTCATCCCAGCAATCAGGAGGTGTCTGCAGGGCAATAGGTGTCAAGGTCTTCCTTCATACCCAGCAAGTCCGAGGACAATGTGGGGTAACAAGACCTGTTCTCAAAAAACAGTAACAACTTCACAAATGACTAGTTCCTCACATCAAGTAATGTTTGTTTTTTATGAATTCCTGGATCCCACTAACAAGTCCTGTAAGTCTTTGTCTTTAAAGATTTGCTTTTATTCATGTGTGTGTGTGTGTGCATGTGTGTATGTGTATGTGTGTGGGTGCCTGTGTATGTGCTTACCACATGTATGAGGGCACCTGTGGGAGCCAGAAGAAGGTATCAGACCTCCTGGATCTGGAATTACAACCAGATGAACAGCCCAACATAGGTTCTGGGAACCAAACCAGGGTTCTCCAGATCAGTAAGAGCCCTTAATTGCTGAACCATCTCTCCAGCCAACCTTTCAGCTTTTAAAATGTTTTAAAAATATGTTATAGGTACCTAGGTTGCTCGATCTCTCTGAGTCTCATTTTACTTGTTGTTGAGGTGGTGATTGTAATAGTGCTATGCCGGCAGATTGGCTATGATCATCAACCTGAATGTTATGTAAAAGAACATTACTAAACATTCCTTAGCTGCTAGTTGACAGGCATGACCACTTGAGCAGGGTTTGTAAGCCTGTGGATAATGGAGATCGGACATGAAGAGAGAGCTGTTGAAGATGATCTCTACAATGCTATTTGTACAGAAATCTTGGTTTCTAGGACTTTAAAGAGGTGGCAGTGGTGAGATCTAGTGGTGAAAACCTTTAGTCCGAGCATCCAGGGGGCAGTCAGGGTCTCAGTGAGATCTAGGTTAGCCTGGTCTACATAGCAAGGTCCAGACTAGAGCTACATAGTGAAACCCTGTCTCAACAAACAAACAAACAACAACAACATTTTACATGACAGTAAGGTACCCTGATAATATACTATGATGATATGCTCTTAAAATCTCCATATAATATATACACAGGAGCAGGAGTAAGTACCAATAAATTACAGTCATATTCGGATTCAAAGTATCACCCACATCTACAATTATTATGAAGTATGGCCTTTAATCTTTCTTAACCAACTTTAATTTAAATTCATTTAAAACTCTTATTTAGAGAGGTTGCCACTTAATTAACGTGTTTGCTAATATGAAGGACAATGATAAACACTAAGTTGATAATCTTGTATGGTGCCTGCAAATGACCAAATTTAACACATAGAAGACAAACCTCAAACATGCCCATGAGGGATTATATTGATTATCCTAATTGAGGTGTGAAGACCCACCTTAAAATTGGGTGGGATCATTCTCTAGGCTGGGGTCCTCAAATGTACAAAAAGGAGAAAGCTGTCTGAGTGTGTTCAATCGTCTCTCGAAGCTTCTTGTTGGCAGATGCAATGTGACCAGCTGCCTGGAACTCCTGCCAAGTTTTCTCCACCACTGAACTGTGAGTCAAATAGACCCTTTGTCCCTTAAGTTACATTTGTCATCACAGCAACAGGAAAAGACACTGACACACAGTACAAGGGGAGGGGCATAAAACAGGACTAATGCACACATAAAATCAGCTAAAGGCTAGTCTAATTTATTTTTTCCCTAAAATTAGGGAGGAATGTCTCATATTTTGAGTATTAAAAAAATTCACTTTGGCAATCATCAAGCCAGGATGAAAGATGTGAAATATAGTTTAGGAAGTGGATAATTGCTAAGAAAGACAAAACACATTAAAGCTAAGGAAGATTGCATGTCATACTTGAAACATTGTTTCAACTCATCTCCTATCTGTTCCAGAACCAGGAACTGGGATACAGGGTCATGTGGCTCTCCA
Source organism: Micromys minutus (assembly GCF_963924665.1). NCBI lineage: Eukaryota > Metazoa > Chordata > Mammalia > Rodentia > Muridae > Micromys > Micromys minutus. The sequence goes on from NC_137980.1 coordinate 28,533,333, forward strand.
ATAAATGCTACTGTTCTTACTAGATTACGGCCTGATGGAAACCAGCAGTACCCAGTCTTTAATGTATTTCTAACCACTGCAAAAAGCTGAGGTCAGGCTAAATGATATAGTATTGATCCAATGGGCATCTATCTGTCCTGCTCTCTGTGACCAAGTTATTCATTTCAAAGACAATTACAAAAACATATCTTAAACATAATAATGGTTGTTGCAAATCTCAGTAGTGTCTATTATTTAGTTGGTGGTGCTCTGCCACTTGTTACATCGGCAGCCCCGTGGAAACAATCTAATAAGATAAAACTGCTTGTTTTCTTAGTCTGTCAGAGGAACATTTATCTGCTCCCTGCTTCTGCTTGCGGGAAGACACAATTCTCATTATTCTTTTAAGTGGAGCCAGTAACCCTTCTGTATTATGTAGAAGCAAACAGCCAGTCAATATCCAGGGAGCAAGTGCAATATGTCTGCACCAATAAGGAAAGAGGAAACCGGAGATCAAGACAAGATAAGGGCGGTGAAGCCAAAGCAGAAGAACAGATCTTTCTCATGCTGGCCAAAGAAAGCAGAGAGGGAAGGAGACAGAGGGAGAAGCAAGCATCTTTTAGACGTCGGGGGCCAGGTGAAGGTACACATGAGAGTAATGCCGAAGGACGGTAGATTGATGAGGCTCATTGAGCAGGAAGGGTACAGCAGCTGGAAATATGGGTAGTGGGGATACTGGTACACAGATGCTGCCAACAGGTGAGAGTCTTCTCCCTGCACTCCCTGAGGAGAGAGATACAGCTGCCATGCTTACCCACCTGAACCTGCTACATAATTCTATCTCTGGAGCCTCGTGGGGAGTTTCTGCCAGCCATACACCACACACAATGAGCTATAAATATTTATCTTTGAGCCCCCAGGGAGCCCACAGCTCGGTGAGATGAACTGTTCTTGTTTATGTGAATAAAAATATTCAATGCCTCAAGATGTTGAAGCCCCCGGGTTCAAGTTCATGGTGTAGAAATTTCTGTAAACTCAGTTTACTTCTGCCTAATTATTGGCAACAATTTTATCTCCATTTTAGACTGTTTCTTGAGGCAAACTTTGTATTGGTCATGGTGGTGGTAGTAATGGGGATTGAACTTGAACCAAGGACCTTTGCACATTCAAGGCAATGTTTCTCCACTGAGCTGTATCTCTGGCCTAGACTGATTAGTTCTCCATGAAGATAACTAGAAAGAAAAAAAAGGAGGAGGAGGATAATAAACCAGGGGCCAGATATATAATATAGTCTCTGGAAATGATGGCTCACATCTTCATCCCATGTCTTATATTGCTCCCATTACTGTGATAAAATATTGAACAACTTGGGGAAGAAATGAATTTGTTTGGCTTACAGGTTACAGCACATCACTGAGGGAGTCATGGTAGGAACGCTAGACAGGAACTGAAGCAGAAGCCATGGAAGAATGCTGCTCCCTGGCATGCTCCCTTGTGGCTGATTCAGTTTGCTTTTTTATACCCAACCCATCTGTCTTCTCATGCCCATCTGTCTTCTCATAATCAGGTAATGATGCCCCACAAGCATGTCCATCAGCTGTCCCAATAGAGACAATTCAGAAGCTGAAGTCCCCTTTTCCCAGGTCACACTAGTTTGTGTGAAGTTGACAAAACTAACCAACACATTCCAGTACCTGAGGAGCAAAGGCAGGAGGATTTCCATGAGTTTGAGTCCAGTCTAAACGACACAGTGAGTTACAGAACAGCCTGGGCTACAGATCGAGGCCTTGTTAAAAAGTCAAGAGGAAGGAGGTGTGGGATGTGTCTAAAGCAGACAGCAGGGGGAGGAGGTCTTTTCTGCTACTACATCTGGGAGAAAGGATCAACAGGGGCTTTTGCAGCACTGTGGCACAGTTGTAGGAAGGAAGCATACACGGAACGTATAGTCAGTCAATTCTGTTCATGTAAGATAAGAGTGCTCCTTATGCAGGCCAAAGTGCTCCTCACCATTTTCCACACCCTGAAGTGTGCAAGAATCTACAATCTGACTTTGGCATTACTGCCTCAGGAATACAGTTTTGTTCACAGTGTCTCTGAGTCAGAACATCCCATTCTCTGCTCGGTTTGCTGTCTACAAAGCGTGCATCCTTAGGTCTGGATTTTGGCTTTCCTGTCTTCCTAATTCTATGTGCTGTATCCTGCCTCAGTCACCCTCATCCTTATGTACCGGGGTGGTTTGAATGAGAATAACTCCCATAGGCTCACAGGGACTGGTGCCATTAGGAGACACGGCCTTGCTGGAGTAAGTGAGCCGCTGGGGTGGCTTTAAAGTTTCAGATGCTTAGGTCAGGCCCAGTGTGGCACTCTCTTGCTGCTGAATGCCAGTCCGGATGTAGAACTCTCAGCTACCTCTTCAGCACCCTGTCTGCCCTTGTCCTTCCACGCTTCTCCCTCTATGACAACAACGGCAACTCTGAACCCTGAACCCTAAGCCTGCCCCAATTAAACGCTTTTCTTTATAAGAGTTGCCATGGTCAGCCAGGCTTGGTGGCACACAGTTTTAATCCCAGCACTCAGGAGGCAGAGGCAGGTGGATCTCTGAGTTCAAGGCCAGTCTGATGTACACACAGGAGAGAGGGGTGGGTGAGAGTGTTCTAGAACAGCTAAGGCCATTCCACAGAGAAGTCCTGTCATAGTACCTCTTCATAGCAACAGAAACCTTAAGACATGTACCCAACTCATTGTTTAGAACTGAACTCAGCCATACACAGTGGTGCACACCTGTAATCCCAGCCCTCAGTGGACTCAAGGTATGATGATGAGTTTGAGGTTATCCCAGACTGTGTAGTAGAAACTGCCTCAGGCAGTAGGGGTGGGGACGGTCTATAAGATCTGCAAACCAAAGTGATTTGATATTTCATAAATACAGTACATATTTACATAACTCACATGAAAAACACCCACTACCTTAAGTATTTCCATTACATGCATTTATTATTCTTGCTATCCATATGTCTATGTGCCTGTATGTGAGTGTCAATGTCTGTGTAGGTCAGAGGAAGACATTAGCTCCTTTGGAGCAGCAATTGTGAGCCCTCTGATGTGGGTGCTGGGAACTGAACTTGAAGCCCTATTAGCTGCTGAACCGACTCTCCGTTCCCTTCAGTATTTTGTGCTCCTATCATGAATCATTTACATTTTAAAATGCAATTACTCAATTTGTCTGCCACCCCAAGCAGATCTGAAAATCCTTGAAGTCTGTATAATACGAGCTGGTGGCGGGCTGCAGTCTCTTTACTCCTTAGCAGCTGTATTAATATTTCATCTCTACCTCTGCACATTTCTGTAGTAATGGCTGTGGTTCCGTGCTCTGGTAGGCAGACGAAAGTGGAAGTTTTCAGTGTCTCCCTTTTATTTCTAGAGTGGTTTAAATGGTGCTGTTAGCTCATAACTTGAGCAATCTGACTCTGTCCACCCCTTCTCCAATTTCCAGTCCCAGTGGAAGTACTGAGAACAGGAGCAAAGATACTAAGTCTCAAGTTTTACCAGCCAAAGCTCTGAGTCTAGATTTCAATACAAGAAATGCTTTGACAGGTCATGCACACAGGTGTGGGAAGTCTTCCTCCAGCGGTGTCCCTGGCACCATGTTTCTGTCTACACAGCTTCTCCTTGTGCCCTCTACAGAGGTGGCAGGGTGTCTGAGAAGGTGACAGGTGATCGACTTTCTGTGGTGACCTCATTTATTAACAGCAGTGCATATAGCACAGTCACACTTTCCCAGGAAATGTTGGGACGCTGAGACTGTGGGAGCTGTGGGTTCAGGTTTGGGTACACCTGGCTGGAACACCGTGAGGATTTTCATTCATAAAGCAAGTTTTATGTAGAGTGCCATGACTGAGAAGCACCAGGAGTGAAAGCAGGTTTAGGAGATGGCACCTGCTTTAAAGAGCTGAGCATCAAGAAGACAATTGGCTCTAAGCTGAAAGTGTGGGTTAGAGACACCGGCTTATGCCTTCTGTGTATAGCCTTGCATTCACTCCGTTAGAGAAAAGAAAAGTGAATTGCAGTAGCCAGCAGGAACGAGGGTCAGGCAGCGGAAGCTGGGTCAAGGGATGGAGGAGAAAGCATGAGAGGAACCAGGAAGATGCAGAGTGCCCCCACAAGGGAAGAGCTTTCAAAGGGACAGACAACCTAGCATGATGGGAGATAGTGTTTTATGTTGCATTAGGAGCTCATTGAAGGCCTGGAGAGATGGCTCAGTGGTTAAGAGCACTGACTGCTCTTCCAGAGGTCCTGAGTTCAATTCCCAGCAACCACATGGTGGCTCACAACCATCTGTAATGGGATCTCTTCTGGTGAGTCTGAGGACCAGTGACCCTGTACACACACACACACACACACACACACACACACACACATATGAGCTCATGGAAAACTTTGGTGGGTGTTTCAACAGAGAAGTGTTGGAAGTCAGAGACAGAATTGGAGAACAGAGGATATTGGAAACTAGGGTATGTACACCTATAATCTCAGAACTCAGGAGGCTGAGGCCAGAAATCCCAAGTACCAGGCCATTCTGGCTCATACAGCAAGGTTCTATTTCAACAACAACAAAAGAAGACATTCCATACATCATAGGTGGTTATAGTCTTGAATGTCATAGACTTACTTGCTGGGATTTTCTGAAGGAGGCAAAGACTGATTTGAATATCAGTATCGCCAGAAACACACTCTCAGACAGAGCAGGATCATTTTTAACCTGATAGCTGGGAAATCTATGATCCAGGGAAGCTGATACATAAAATTAGACTTCACAGTCTTGAACTAAATTCAGATTTATTTGAAAAATATTTGGCATAGTGTGTGTAATGTAATCGATTTTTACAGAACTTTAAATTGAATGTAGAATTTAATTTCTTGACAAGGCAAGAAACAGAACACTCTCTGTTGATAAGTGATTCTATACAGAAGGCCAAACTATTGAGAAACATTTTAAAGTGTAGAGCTGGGCATAAGTAATCGCAACACCTGGGAAGTACAGTCAGAAAGATTGTGAACTTGAGGCTGTATAGCAGGACTGGGCTACTTAGTAGGTCTATGAGTTAAAGGCTAGAGTTCCAGGGGGTCCGGCACCCTCCAGTAGCCTCCCAGAGCACCAGGCATGTGGTGCTCATACCTACATGTAGACAAGCACTCATACACATAAAATGAAACTCAATCAAGGAAAGGCAAAGAGCGAGTAGGCATGTTCCGTGAGTGGGCGTGTTCCGGAGTAGGCGTGTTCTGGGAGTGGGCGTGTTCTGGAGTAGGCGTGTTCTGTGAGTGGGCGTGTTCCGGAGTAGGTGTGTTCTGTGAGTGGGCGTGTTCTGTGAGTGGGCATGTTCCTGGTTGCCTCCTTTATTATTGTGCCATGCTGATTCTCACTGCATGGCCATTTCAAAATTTCCACTAAAAAGAACCTTTATTTTTAAAGGTCGCAGATGCTAAGAGGAAAGGAAGAACAAGAGATAAAACACCAAATGTCAGCTGTAGAAGGTCTAGATCCAGCTAGGGCAGCATCCCACCGAAGCTTTCCAAATATGATGCTGTCTTAAAGACAGCTTGCTTCCAAATTAGCGATGCCACGGTTTGCATAGCAGAGCCCAGGAGGCAATTGTGAAGAAAACAAATATGTTTTCTAGTTTTAGCACTACATATAGGAAAGAACTATGAACAAATAATGAACTGTATGAATATTTGGATATTCCAGAAACAGAGAGTAGCCTGTGTTTAAGATACCAACAATCCAGAATATTTTATCCCTTCATTAAGTTACTATATTTCATTAAGCTTTGATAATTCCTAATTGCTTGTCAACACCTTTCTACTATGAGGTAAACCTTTCTCTAATGGAAAGCAATGCTACCAAAACAGGGAAAGCCCCCACAACTGCCAACTTGTCCTGCTGATGTCTGGTATAAGCCAGATACGGCAACAGTACAGGTACATCCGTGTTGCAGAGGACAGTTGGCTTAGAGCTTTCATAAATGTGCTTCGAAGTGGGTGAAGAACAGGCCAGGGTAGGTCAGACTGTGTAAAGGTCCTGTCGCAGAGGAACAATGTAAGAGGAAGAGACTAGAAGCAGGCCAGCATGAAAAAGTGCAAGAAATCACCTTCTGGGCTGAGACTGGAGCCTCGGGCAGCTGACAAATTATGCCCTGTCCCAAACGCCATGAAGATTCTTTAGTAGACACAGTGGACTGGAAGGAGCCCAGGGAAATGTGAGCGGAGCAGGGGTGAGACTGTCATAACGGTAATAGGGAAACCAGATTAGCATCAGAGGAAAGCAAAGTTCATATTTAAGAAGATGCAGGAAATCCAACTGCTTGGCAGTGGATTGGATGAAGGAGATGAAAAAGATTGAAATGTCCCAAGAATGCCTTGAGAGACTTCCCAGTGAAACAGTTAACACTTTAGGAAACCCAGCAGAGGAGGGAGGAACATAGGCTTAGTGGCAGCCCTGAGCATCTTTCGTAAATGTTACCACTGGACTTGAATTGAGGACCTGTTGATAATGCTTTGTGTGCACTATTGGGGAACAGCTGAAAATTCTCATATCATCTACCTGGTGCTAGCATGTTATTGGATAGTCCTGAATTTGAATATAAGAAGTGTATTCATTATACATCACCCCTTATATTTTTTAGCAGTATTAGCAGACATAAATGGCTAACTTGGCAGCCTAGCATGGGAGACCTTGCTGGAGCAATAGGCATGGTGGTGGTGAGCCTGTAACCTAAGCTCTTTGAAGGCAGAGGTATGTGGCTTGTGGAAATTTCAAGCTACCTTTGGAGACCTTGTTTCAAAAAAAAAAAAAAAAAAAAAAAAAAAAAAAAAAAAAAGATAAACAAAAGACAATACATTCCTAGATTTTCCCCCTTGCTTAGAGATGTCTGACTGACATTTTCACTCCAGCCAGCAGATGGCAGTATGTGGTCTTGGTTAAGCATTTATAATCAGCTTTTGTTTTGAGTTCTCCTGGCAAGCCACAAAATGACAGGGGCTTTTGAGAGTTCACCTTACGCTTTTTGGATCCCCAAACTCCCTTAAGCTCCCATGCACTTTGAGTTTTATTAGTTTGTTGCAAATAATCATTACTAGTTTTGTAAATAGGAAAGCCTACCTTTTTCTTTTTTTTTAATTTTTCAACAAAGCTCAGGTCGGCCTCCGATTCTCACCACCACATTTATCTTCTTTAACTTTATTCCTTAACATTTTTTTTTTCTGAAAAAAAAAAATGCCAATGGTGATCAGAAGTTCGGAAAGTAAAGTTTAATGTATTTAATAGGTCATGGTTAAAGATTTGACTTGGCTTCCCTTTCCCACAGGAAAGATGAACCTCTTCAACTCTGGAGTCTCTGGGCTCAAGACTCAGTTAGAGGCTGCTGTCTCATTCCCATGGTTGGTTGTCTGTTGATGCCTTCAGAAAAATATTCCCATAGTTGTTTGATGAGTGAATTAACCCCGGTGCACAGACTGCTTATCTTGCACTTGGGAAAACATCAGAAATATGCTGGTTTTGAAGTTCTAAGTTCTTCATAACTCCATAAAGAAATACAGAGAAGTGGAAAATCAAAATATACAGAGCAAGTCCCAGCCCATTCTGGCCCACATAGTAATTATCTCAAAAGCACAACCAAAGACCAACTATCAGGAGACCTCCACAGTATACAGGAATAAGAGTGCTTTCAACAACATCTTCAAAATGTCCCATCTCCATTAGAGTCATGATCATTATGATAATCAAGAGAAAAAACGTGGCTGCTCAGTTTCCTCCTGTGGTCTTGTTACTCTTAAGCTCACAGAAGCTTCATTTGTATTATTTACTTAAGTATAAACAGAAACAATCCACCAAGCGACAAGCCCCCCAAACAAAAGCGATGGACGCTCCAGCGCTTCTTTTGAATGTATGTATAAGAACAACAGGAAAAATGCCTCTAATTGGAACTTTCCAAATGCATTTCTCCCCAATTAGAGTCAGTAACGACTCTAAATGGCACTGTCTTGGGAACAGCTCATCAGTTAATTATAAGGAGTCCTCTAAATTGAGGAGGGAAGAATGATACTCAGTTTTGATCATTACAGATAAATATGGCTTGTCATTATTCACTTGATATTTCAGACAGTCCGTCAGAGGCAAACAGGGAACAGAAATAACTGTCTTTTACAAAGAACAGAGATTATGAGAACAACACTGAACATTTACTTAACTCTGTCTCCTTGTCTGGGTATGTTTTTTTCACAAACATTTCGATCGCATGATCCCCACAGACTCCCATTTGTTCACCCAGTTTCTCTTCCATCAGATTCTTCTAAACAAGGGGAAGCAATACAGTAATTCTATTATTGCAGCTCATAATACATTTTAAATTTAATTGTTATATAATTTAGCATATAAATGGATTTGAATGTGTCAATATGGTTAACATCTATGTAATTATTGTCTTCTAGTATCCGTAACAGTCCATGTTCTGGTAATATCTTAAAATTCTAGAATTTGCTTTATATTTATACATTTTATGTATATATATGTATATTTACAATGTATATGTGTCTCAATATATGTACAATGTATATTTATCAACATATACATATGTGTATATATATGAATGATAATCCCATTTGCCATTTAACTTTTCATTTTATAAATAAAACATAAGGGAAGCAATTGTTTAAACAGAGGATTTTGAGCTTATTGTTTTTCTTAACAGTTTTCGAATTTCTCTTTTAAAACGTGTCCCCCTCCTCAGCATCCCTCCTGCCAGTCACTTGTTGTGCTTGGCTTGTGCTCACGAGGTTTCTGTCACCATGAGTCCACGGCTTTGGCTTGTCATCAGGCACAGCCCCCCTCAACTGCCATTGTCTACAGTCCCCTCATTTCTGGATGGAAATCGGGGACCAGACTCCTGGTGCAGAACTGTTTGGAAATGGCCCTTCAGCTTTCTCTATCCCCAGAGGAGTTTGCTGCACATGCCTACAGCTCCCTCCATCTGGCCTCCGCACAAAGGGCTTATCCCACTTTACCACAGTCTTTGTTTTATGGCGAGTGTGAGTTCATCTGACACAGGAGTCATGTTGCTGGAGAACCTGATCTCACCAGTTTTTTCTTTTCTTTTTTTCTTTTCGCTTACTACTTAAACCCAAGATGACAGGAATTACATTTGGCCGGCAACAAAGACCTAGGAAGGTAAGGGCTGTGACAATGACAGATCTGAAGCAGAGCTGCAAGAAAGCAACCGGGAAGGCTCTCTTTCTGACCGTTCTCAGACTACTTACATTTGTACGGCTTCAGCAAACCAAGGGAAGGCAGCTGGGCTCATGTCTGTGCACTAGGAGAAAACCTTTGTGAAATATTATCTCTAAGAAACCCTCGGGAAAACTGCTGCGTTTGCATACTGATATATCCCTGAACTTTATTGCACTGTTAGTTTTCAGTGGAAAAACATTTATAATCACTGGACTGATGATGTAGATTTCATAATGTTTCTTTTTCCAATGTAAACCCCAATTTCAATTACAAAGATTCGAAACCTCCTACTTGGTTGAAGATCTTCCTTTTAAGATGCATGGTGGCCTTAGTGTTGACTGAACTGGTTTTCTCATCCTAATGCAGCCATACATCCAGTAGCTCCCCCCCCCCTCCCCGCCCCCCCCCCCCCCCCCCGCACTCCCAGGCTGTAGAGTCGAATTAGAATTTTGTGGTACATTTGTGTAATTATAGGAGAAACAGAACCTAAAGAATGCACATCAAAGGGCCACTGAGGAGAGAGCAGCAAGAAGGAAACTGAAGCAGGCACACCCCTCCCCCACCCACCCAGTTGGCCGCTAATGATTTATTTAAAACTGTATTATAGAACGCTATAGCAAAGACTATTTGGGTTTAAAAGAATTCTATAGACCATACAGACTGAATTAAAACAGCTGAGTGGCCAGTATCATAACAGGTTACTACTTTGTGAGCCTTAGAGGAAAACCATCAGACTCCTGTTTCCCCTTAGAAGATCTTGTTATAAAAGTAGGCTTTTAAAAAAGGTTTGTTCCGACCTATTATTCTTTCAGAATTCAGTAGCATTTACATTTTTATTCTGTAGCTTGCCCCTTGTCTCATCCCTTCCCTGCCTCTCTCCCTGGCCTCCAACTTAGAGCAATTCTTCTGTCCTTCTGAGGCAGCCCCCAGCCTCATCCCACAACAGCCTTTACTGGCATGGCTGGCCACACCTGGGTAAAGGTGCTTTTTCCTGCTATCGGGTGCCCACAGACAGCAGGAACCGTGGCCCCCACACGGAACAGCTGAGTTTGCCAGCCCAGTGCTGAATCTTGTGGCAAACAGTAAGTCATTACAACTGGATCCAATTCCAAACACAAACTGGCTTTTAAAAAAGGAAACAGCAAGTCCAAATTTTTCGGGTTTTTGTTTTGTTTTTTCGTTTTTAAAGAGGAAATCCTGAAACGGCTGTAGATTGCAGTGTTGGGAAAACAAGCTCATGTTTCCAGTTTCTGTACCGCTACTTCCCCACTCTGAGCTGTTTAAAGGAGTTCAAGCATTCATGCTGACTCAGTTTTGTCCCCACTGCCAGAACAGAAGTGTGACCCAAATGGTATGCTGGGTTGACTAGAAACAGAGACAAGCTGATGCCCGCTTGGCTGTTTTCAGCTTTACCAATTCATACTTATTTGGGGCAAACATTGTGTTGGTCAGGTCTATGGAGGTATAAAGAATGACCTTTCCAGAAAGGGCAAACCTAAAATCTCAGTAAAAGGTCTCAAGGTCACTGACCCAGGACAATCCTAGAGACTGGAAACTCCGGGGTCCGGGTTCGGAGCCTCACGGATGGAGGTGGGGGGTTCGAGGCTGCGTAGTGAAATAGCTAGCGTGGGCAGTTCTTTTGTACTCCAGCTGGAGTAAAATGAACGCAGGCTCGCGTGTTTTCATCGCTGGTGACAGCATCCAGCAGTGAGTGTAGGGTCCAGGGGCGCGCAGCGGTACTTTCTCAGCAGGGTCCCTCCAGAAACCGGCGCAGAGGGTGAGCGCCGCGCCAGCGGACCCGGGGGCCCCCCAAGGCGAGGACAGAGGGGCGCGGGGCGCAGACCGGGCTGCGCTCCGGCCGAGGGTGCAGGCGAGTCGGAACCGCGGCGAGGGAAGGAAGTAGGAAAGAGGAAGGAAAGGCGGGAGGGGCCGGGCCGCGCGGCTGCAGTTTCTGCGGCCGGCCTGGTAGGAGGAGCGGGAGGAGCGGGAGGAGGATCCCGAGCCGTCCGTCAGCGGGCGCGGGAGGTGGGGAGAGCGGGAGGAGGGGGAGGATTAAAGATGGCCACCAGCAGCTGCGGGAGACGGCCACCAGCCCTCACTTTCCGGGATGTTCCCCGCGGCCCGGCCCGGCTTTGATGGAGAGGAGCAGCCCGTGCAGCGCCGAGGCTGAGGCGGCGGCGGGGACCCGGCGAGGGAGAAGACGCGGCGGAGCAGGGACCCCGGCGGGAGAAGGGAGCGGCGGCGGCGTCGCTGCCCGGGCCGCCTAGCACGGCTGCCGCCCCGGCCCCGCAGCTCGCGGACTGCAGCGGGCGCTCGGTCCCGGCCCGGCCTCTGGGGCTCCCGGGCCCCGCGCTCCGACCCGCGCGTCCGCGGTGAGTGCTGCCCGCCCGCTCGACCGCGGGACGCTTTGTTCCTGCGGGGCGGAGGCGCTGTCCGCGCGGGGACAGGCCGCGGCCCAGCCGCTCCCCCACCCGCGTCCTCCTCCGGGCCTGGAGAGGGCGCCGTTGGCGGCTGGTCCCCGGCGGCCGGCGGAGGGGCGTGCGGGGGGCCTCGGGGATGGGGAAGCCGGGAGGCAGGCGACCGCCGCTCCGGGCGGGCGGGGGCGTAACCCGGCGGCGCCCGGGGGTGGGTGAGGGTCAGGTTGGTCCTCTCGGGAAGACCCTCCCGGTGCCCCTTCCCGGATCCCCCAAGCCCCACCCGCGCGCTCCAGGGCGCAGCGGAGCGCGGCCTCCATCCCTTGGGCGCCGTCTCCAGGGCCGCAGGCCTCTCCTGGCTCATCCCTCTATGCCCTGAGCTGCAAAGCCTTCCCGGTGGAAGGGACCTGGGATGCTTCTGTCCTCCGTCGGGTATGTGGTGGCATCACCAGCATTCGCGGTTATGGCGGGGTTGAAAAGGCAGCGGTGACCTTTCCGACCAGAGCCCTCTGGACAGTGGTCGCATCCGAGGTGCTGCGTTTCCATTGATTTTTGACTCTTGAGTCCGAGAGACAGATGATGAGTTTTTCCTTCGTAGAAATCAGATCAAGCAGATGTTTACCGTATGCATGGATTTTCGGTACCTCACCGATGGTTAAGTGTTTTCTGTGGGGAAAACATGCATCTGGAAAACTATTTTTGTTCACCATGGGTTGGTCAGTACCAAAGTGGTTATTATGGTGTCTGAAAACCAACAAAAAAGAAAAACAAAACCTCTGCGTTGAGACAGCAGACTTCCAGGCTGACATCTTTTAGGCAGGTTTAGATCAATCAGTTTTCACTGTCAAGACATCTAACAAGTAAAAATAACAAAACAGTTAAATTTACTTATTTACAGAAAAACTGGATGTAGTATTAGTGTATAGTCTACTAAAAGACTATATTCTATTAGTGAACAGGTCTAGTAAAAGTAAATTCCTCTTTAAATAAAACTGTCATCATGGGACCCTTCTGTGTAAGAATAAGCTTGATATGTGTTTATGTTTAAAAAGATCTGTATTGCATTAGAACCAGTGGTATTTGGAACCAGTATGTGTTAAACGCCGAACAGTTCTGCCGCAAGCAACTAGAAATACAGCTTTTTAAATAGTTTCTTTTCCTTAGTCGAAACCCATTCATGTAAAAATACGCTTCTAACAAAAATTCTCCACAAATGTGCGATGAGTTAGGAAACATGAGGCTCTGAAGCTTCTTGAAAAAATATGAAAGAAAGTTGAACAGTAGTGTAATATTCCACTACTAGATTCTGTACTCTGAAGATGCTGAGCTTCCCAAGTCTTCACTGTTCACATCACTAATAGGCTTTCTGCATTCACTGGGGTCCTGGATTTCCAGAAATTATCCTCGGGATATAGCCTATGCCTGTGCTTCCCCTCACCTCCATCTTATCTGGGAACACAAGACATTGTGAACAACTGGACTTCATAAATATCCTTCCTGGGTGTGGTGGCTCATACCTGTTGGCCCAGTACTGGGGAGGCCAGAAAGAATAAATAGCTAAGCCTTCTGGTTGCAGGCCAGTCTGAGGGAGACATTGTCTCCAAAAAATATAAGTACGTGTGTGTATTTTCTGCCCTATTGTGTCCGATGTCTGTGGCTGAGAGTCTATCTGGGTACCACAGTGGATTGCAGTGTGGCACCTGGAGTATTCATTCATGTGTTCTCATTCAGACGGTGGGAAGATGTTGATCCCATTGTACGGTTGGGGACTTAGGCAACTTTAGTGAAAGTCTAGGACCCAGATGGTCTAAATTTCGAGCCAGTGATGACAGTTGATAGACGTTAAGGTGAGTAACTGATGTTTTAGGATGTCAGTTAGACATGAAAACCGTCATGGCATGGCATTTTGGTGACAGGGGCTTGCAGAGGTACCCAGGTATGCACATGGCTCTGCACTTACAACCTAAAGAGGTTCTCGAGGCACCCCTTCCATAATCACCCACTCTCTAGTGTTTTTCTCCCCCTGTGGTTCCAGTGCACATTCCCCCTGCATTTTCATCGTTTTTGTCCTGTAGAGTCTGCTTGTCTGGCCTTCACTCTTGAGTTCCAGCCCCTTCTGCATAGCTGATACATTCCATACCCACAGCGCCATTCACACATTAATTCAGTTTTTTTCTGGTTGGGTTTACTCAGGAATTATCACCATGTGGTGACCGTTTACCTGCATCTGCAGTTGGGTGGTCTGTCTTACAGACCAGTGTAGACCTTTTTACTTCCCTAGAAAGGCCTTTCATGCCTCTTTGCTTAGTCCTCAAACTCTTGGGAACCACTGATGTCTTCTGTGCAGTACCATCCAGATGCATTGTCGTACAGAATGTTGTCTTGTGTGCCTTTGTGTGGTGTGATGCCTGTGCCATAGAGCAGTGGTGACAGCTGTGGTAATTGTTCTAGGGTCATAGTCATCATGGCCTATATTAAGATTCATAAACCAATGTGAGGAAGTCCTGAGAACTCATTCTAGAGCTCTGTTTAGCTGGTACCAGCCAGCTCCAGCAAATGCTTGAGTTTCCTTTTACCACTAGGCACTACGACTTCTCAGGATGGTCCTGCATTTTGTCCATTCATGATTGATAGACATTTTGGTTGGTTGTGAGTGCAGATATTTTAAGCTTCAGTATGCAGATCTGGTTTTCCTGTCTTCATAATGCAGAGGTGGGACTTATCCCAAGTACCAATGCACCTTTAGCGAACCACCATACCAGTTAGCGTGCTTGCTGGCAATGTCACTGTTCCTGGGTCAGCAACTGTTATTTTTGGTTAACACTTTAGCCATTTAGTATGTGGATATTATGTGGTCATGTTTTTAATATTTTTGACTTAGTAGTTTTTATTTTCAGTAGTATTTGGGACAACAGGAAATTTAGGACAGGCATTCCTCAAAACACATTTTTGTCTTGGTTGTGACCTACAGTCTCACTGTGATGGCTTTAGCATAATCATCAAGGATGTTTCCTGGGCGACTTAGTATTTACTTATCTTTCATGTTGTGAAATTAGCTTTTGGTAGTGAGGTCACTAAGAGACATTTTGGGTTTCGCGTTTGCTCAGTCTTGAAAGAAATTCTAAGTTGCTGTGTTTCAGTTTGACTTTGCACCGAAGAGATTTAGCCAAGAGATTTTTATAACCTCAGTGGACTGATTTCTTATGGTGTGAAAGCTAAAGCCAGGGTGATGCCAGCATTTGGGAGGTGGAGGCAGGCGCCCTGAAGTCTAAGGCTAGCCCCAGCTAAGTGGCAAGTTCGAGGGCAGTCTGTAGTTCTAGGGTAGGCAAAGTGTTGGGTTGAATGATATATATTCATCAGAAACATTTAAAATTTAAAAATAGTTATTTAAATTTGATTATGTATAATGTGTGTAGGTGCTCCTAGAGGTAAGAGGTATGGGACCCCCTTGAGTTGGTGTTATGGGCAGTTGTGGGACTCATGACATGGGTGCTGGGAATTGAACTCAGGTCCTTTGAAAACCACTATGTACCTTGAACTGCTGAGCCATCCTTCCAGCTCCCTGAGTCTTTCATTTTTAATAGTAAAATACATTTAAAAGTTTCAGAATACTGTATTATCAATTAGGAATTGTAAAATATCTTAGAACTTTATATGTAAGTAGTCAGATTACAAATTTGAATAATTACACTTGAATACCTGCAATGTCAGACATGCTTGTATAACCTCATTGGTTTGGTCATTGATTCATACCTTTGTGATGCTCATAACAAGCACCTCGTGCACGTAGCTTGCAAAATACTTGTAGCAGCAGAGCTTAGAGTTGAATGAAAGAGGCCATTAAACAGGACCTCGCCTAAGGGATGCCCTGGTGCATGTGGGGTGAGGAGTCCCAAGAACCCAGACCTCAGATTGATTTCAGGACTTACTGAAAGAAGCGTTGTTTACCTGGAGAAATTCAGAGTATAAGTGGGGTAACTTGGCTTCAGGGTGTCAACAGAACGTGCAGATACCTGCAGGATGTACAGAAGGCTGAATAGTGACTAGTCTCACACTGCCCAACCCAACCTATACCAAGGATTGCCAACGTCAGTAAAACTTGAGGGAAAGCCAAACGGCAAACGTGTAGTCTGTTATTGAGTTGTTATTTTGATAATTTGCTGTAGGTGGGGACATTTATGGGCTGAATACATTTAACACTGTAGACTTTGATATTACCCTCAGATTTTGTAAAAAAAAAAATCACTATAGGAATAAAATTGTGGCATTGCTTTTTAATATACATTTTTGGTTAAGTATATCTGGTATTTATTGCTATCATCTTTTATCATGTTTTTTATTATGCACTATTTATTAACCTGAAAAGCTAAGATTCTTTTGTGTTCATTTAAGATATTATTTCCGTTTTCACAAGAAGAAACATATCTGATACGCAGTCATTCACTTAGCATTTTGAAAGAGTAGATGTGTCATTTTCTTCTCATTTTGTGACCTGTGGAATCCCTTCTGCACTGTCCTCTTGATAGCTAGCGCTCCACTGTTGGCAGCAGTGTCTTTTTCGAGTGTTCCATGTCTAACTGCCATTTAAATAGACCAGCAGAAGCAGCCCAAACCGTACTGAGTTCCAGATCGAGTCCTGATATCTGCCTGCTCATCAGTGCCCAGCCTCTGAGCTGTTGCTCAGGCCTGTCCATCTCAACATGTCTGAAACTTCTCTGGTTCCTTCTCCCCCGAAGTTTATCCACCGTGCCTCCCCTCTTAGCCTTTTATGCTTCATCTCCTGTACTGGGATGAAATTGAGACCCAGAAATTCTCACCCATTCCTCAGGAGCCCTCAGATCCACAGTCACAGATGTCTCTGTCCAGTTGCCTTTATCTTCTAAATATTTCTACTCATCGGCCTCTTCCTCTCCCCCCCCCCCCCCAGCTGTTTTTCAGCCTCATTTGCTTGTTGAAGGGTTACAGTGACCTTGTAATGATCTCAGCTCCATTCTACCTCAGTTTCCCCATAGATGCCCCTTTCATAATACATCTGTCTCTTTGTAAGTTTTGAAAACTGAAACAGCAACCTTTTACTGACTTTTCTACCCGGTGCATGGAGTCTTTGAATCTTGAGTTAGTATCCAGTTTCTATGAAAGCAGTCAGCCCTGGTGGAGACAAAGGTCCGTATGACCTGGCCCCGGCTCCTCCAGGCCTTTCTCTGGCAGCCATTTATTTGTTCAGGGAGTTCCTGCTGTCTGCTGTGCACACTACAAGGTAGAGCGCTCTGACTCGACTCAAACAGTCCAATTGAGGCATTGATAGCAATCCCACGCCATTGTCAGTTACGTGGACAGCTGTAACAGCTCTGTGGCTGTTAAACAGTGTTCCCTAAAGCCATCATCGGTTGTCCCATGTCCCCAGAGTGCTGTAGGTGTCATAGAGGAGCAGGCTGGGTTCAGAGGGTAAAGGCAGGACTGTGGTGCTGTGTGGGTGGCGTTGCCATTTATAGAGGGCTGTGCGAAGAAAGCTTTGTGGTAGGGAAGAAATTTGAAGCAGTTGGGGAGAGGAAAAACTGTAGATCTGAGCGGAGAGCTAGTCCCGAGGCTTGACGAAGGAGTGTGTGTGCTGTGTGCAGAGAGAAGGAAAGGGTGGGCTACAGAGGTCAGAGGGGATCAGCAGTTTGCGTCCTGTATAGGGACTTTGGTTTCTAAGTGCAGTGTGTTTTGGCCCATGTTGCATTCTCTGCAGGGGCATAGTAGATGTGTTCCTGAAGGTTCAAAGTATGCCATCCTTGCTGGCCCCATAGGCACCCTTAATACTGTGGTCTGCTGTGTCAGAACAGGGAGTTGTTCCTTTGTTTTTCTCCTGTTCTTAGGCCAGGGGCTTTGGGGTGCAGAGGAAGAGGGTAGGATCTCTTTTGAGTTCTAGAGTGCCTGTTTCAGTGGGTTAGTGCTTGTGAAATGATGGGATTGCTGAAAATGGGATTTGTCGTTGATAACTGGGCAGTAGACACCCCGTGAGGCTGCAGTGAGTCATAGCTCCTCTCGGTGCAGAGTTGGCCTCCTGGAGTTGGTGCACACTGGGGATTTTATGCTGTGTGCATAGGTGCTCAGTAAATACATGTGAATGGTCAAGTGCATAGCCACGTGCTGACTCTGAGAGCTCTCCATCTGCTTCCCTCAAGTGGACATCCTCCAAATCCCATAATGCATTTCACCACTGCCTTATCCCTGCACCGAAGCCTTGCTCGAGATATGCCACAGTAGCAAAGAAATGGAGAAATCACCACAAGCTAAATGTAGGGGTTCGTTCCAGAGGGCTCAGCTCATTCATTCTGTACAGGGGATGTTTTAGGTTAAAATTTTTATGGCCCCATTAGTCTTTATTTGCAAAACATTGATAGGTCTAGAGTATGCATTCTGTATAGCTATATATAGAAACACTAGTCTTTCAGAATTTTAGAAATTTAGCACCCAAAATGCAGCCAATGGTGTTTCTTACTGTTTTATTTGGCTGAAGGAGGAATTATCCTGTAGTTTATTTACTCAGCTCCATTGGTTTAGGACTTTGGTAGTGGTTGGGGGTTGGGGGAGGGCAGTTGAGTCCAGATGTCTCAAATTCCAAGAGACCTTTCAACTCTGGAGCATTCTAGTCCTATCCTGGGCATTTAACTGTTTGCTACCCACAGTTCTAAGCCACCCAATCATAATCCTCAGACTTCCAAACCCTGAAGTTCCTGCTTTTTTTTTTTTTTTTTAATTTTTGGGGAAGGGCTCTGGGAGAGCTCAGTACAGACTCTGCCAAGGCTGTAAGTCTGGTGGTGAAGCACTCACATCTGTCAGACACGTGGGTCTTACCTCCTATTACTGTTTAACCAGAAGGTCTCATGTCCAGTAGGCCGAACACAACAGCTCATAAATACTGGATTATTGATCTTGCTTAATGTGTTATGTTTTGACCATCTAAGCTGCAGATTTCATTGAAGATTCCTGGACTGCTGTTTTGGGTTTATTTAGTGCTTCCATGTGGGTAAGGTCTTGATTTTATTTCTCTACTAGAGTGGTCTCATGCACTTGGGGTTTTCAATAAAAGGTGTGTGTATTTTTTTCCAAGTTAAACATTTTAACTTTGCTTCCATTTGTGCACTCATGTGTTTGAGTATGCTGTGTGGTTTTACCCTGTGTTAAGGCCTCGTCTGTTCTTTATCATGGTTCTTGATGTTCAACAGTGTTGTACTGCCCAGAGCTGCCCTACTTCGGCAAGGTTGGCTTTCGCTTGATTCGGAGCACAGGGAGAGCTGGCTCCAGTGGGAATGCAATCTGGATTGGGTGAGATTGCAAGACTGCAAGCTGAGCTTGGAAACTTGAAGTCGGCTAGATATGTGGGAAGGCACTGTAGACTTAAAGAGTGGCTCTTATCACTTCCTACTAAGGGAGCGTTTGCAAAGGCATCGCAGTGGTCCTTCCTTGCATGGTCTCGGCCTTCCTGATGCTGCAGCCCTGTAATACATTTCCTCACGACGTGGTGATGTCTAGCCATATAACTACTTCACTGTTAATTTTGCTTACTTTTATGGATTGTACTGTAAACATCTGTATTTTCTAATGGCCTTAGGTGCCCCCTGTGAAAGAGTCATTGGACCCTTAAGGGGTTGAGAGTACTGATACTTTGAAGCATTTGTTACTACTGTACAAGATCCATACTAAAGCTCAGAGGTAAGGCTCCTCCTTGCTCTGCTCTGTCTGCAGAGCTGTGTTCCTGTGCCCAGGTCGTCTAGCCTGTTTAACCTCTTCGCCAGCCCTTCCCATTCTAGGCCCTCATCTTAATACTGACAACTGAACTCCTCCCCGTGTCCTTAGTTTCCTGTGCTCAGTTTCTTAAACCTTTGGTACTTAGATGTGAGTGGAGATCATGTGACAAGGTACTTTCTGACACATCATTGGTATGTTAACTCATGATGCATCTATACATGTTTGGTACCAGCGTAACCTGGCTTTCTCTTCCCGTATGAAGTGTCTTCTGGGCCTGTGTTGTAGTTGATATTTAATCTCAAATCGGAGGTTCCTGCAGGCCTATTTCCCTCTGTTCTTTAGCTAGTGTGGACTTGGAGGAGGCCTACTATCTAAATTGGAAAAGAAGAATCTAATACTTGGCCTTTATTGGGTCTATTAGAAAGTAGGCCTAACAATTCTGTTACCTGCTGTTTTTACCTGCTCTGACCAAGGTGCCCATGCAGATAAATCACACATGAGCAGTGATATGGGAAGTGTTCTATTTTTACAAAGAACTTAGCAATTTTACAAGAATTTCTGCAACTGCATTTTGTCAAACTATGGGAAATACTTAGTATATTTTAAGCACAAGTTTGGACACTTTGCCTGTTTTAATTTCACTGAATATTAATTAAAATTGTTTATAACCTTACTGTTTGTTTTGAAGTGTTTATAAATGTACAGAAGTTGCAGAGAGCGAGCAGTCTCTTGTTCCATCACCCAGCTAACAGCCGAGCCTGCTTGTGCAGCTTCCTGAGTGACTTACATTTTATTACTAAGAACACAACTTGGAACAGTGTTGCAGGTGCAGGGATGTTGATGCCCTGTCCTGTGTCTGGGCAGCCCACCAAAGGGACTTCTTTCTACTTTTCCCGCTGATAGTTAACTGGGCAAGTAGCGGGCTAGTTTCAGCTTGGTCAAACTGTTATAGCCGTGGTCAGTAGTCATGTAAAAATGTTAGTTATATGGCATTTCCCATAATTCCTCTTTGTTACAACTTCCTCTTTTGATAAGTACTAAGTTGGCTTACTGGGTACTTTCATCCCTGACATGTAGAAGAATGCAGAGTAAGATATATTCAGTTATCAGTCAGGAAGAGTTAGTTATGGGCATGCTCACTATAGAGGAACTTTTGGGGGAAGGAAGGATGTTCACACCACACTTAGATAAATCAGTGAACCCCACCATCATATACAGTACCCAGTCAGCACAGTGCTGCACTTTAAACATAGCAAGGCCTGAAGTTGGTTTTCCTTATGTAACTAATATTTACATGTCTTATAAAACTGTTGAGGGCTTGGGATTTAGCTCACTTGGTAGAATCCTTAGGTAGCATGCACAAAGCCTGGATTACAGTCCCCCCTTTCCCAAGTACTGAATAAAATGGGGCACAATGTTAACACACCTGCCTGTAATCCCAACCTGGGGAAGGTTGAGGCAGGGGTGAGGAGTGGGGTTTAGACATTCAAGATCAGCCTCTGCTACATTAGCTAGTTCAAGGCCAGCCTGGGCTTCATGAGACCCTGTTTCAAAAGAATGAAGTAAGGATAGTTGACTGTCACTCTCTATCTGCAGCTTCACTGTTGGGGGCGGGTCTTACAGGTTTCTCTTTTCTGTTGCTCTTAGAAATCTCTAGCTAAATTTATAGTCAGATTTTGAGTAATGCCTCAGTATCTCTGACTGTTAATTGTATGTTCTTATTGTGTGATAACTGCTTATAGAACAGAGGGTTAGGTACGCCAGATGCTGTGTTTGGTTTAGGAGACAGAGTCTCCCTCTGTAGCTCTTAACTGGGCTTGATCTAAAAACCTTCCTGCTTCGGCCTTAGGAATGCTGGGATATGTGGGCGCCTCCATCTCCACTATGCCTGGATTTATTATTCAAATAAAGCTCTTTTATTCATACTTAGAGTAACTGTTGTGCATAGACCACCTAGTAACTCTGAGTTCCGTAGCTTATGTGTGTAACTCATAGTGACCAAATTAGAAGCAAAAGGAATTATCCCAGCTTCCTGGGTCCCAAATGCTACATTAAATTCTGTGATTCTTCCTGAATGCTCATCACTGGTGATGTCAGGATGTGCTTAAGAGGCTGTGGTTTTAGAGCACAGGTACGGGGTACGAGAGTGAATAGTCACCTGGTGTGCACAGAAGTTGAGGGGTTACGTTCATTGATGTGATTGTGAGAACCCTGAAGTGACACTTGGTCTGGGTGACAGGGAGTGAGTTTCCTTGGCAAAACTTGTAAGGTTTAACTTATACCAAGATTATAGAAATTGAAAGTTGGTTGGTTCTACTCTCTGAGTTCGAAGAGGCTGAGGGTGGGGTGTCCTAAAGTTTAATAAATGGAAATAAAGTAATATGCTTAAACAGAAATTAGTGTGTCCTTGGTACAGTTTGTGGGTGTGTATGTGTGTGCAAATCCATGTGCACATGCATGGGAGTTTATGTAGAGGCCTGAAGTCAACATTGTCTTCCTCAGTTTCTCTCCACCTTTTGAGATGATCTCCCACTGAACCTGGTGCCTTCTGGTTCCACTAGACTGCTGACCAGCGAGCCCCAGACATCACCTCCCCAGCACTGAGAGTCCAGGTATCTCAACATCGATCCCGGAGACTGACCCAGGCTTGAATGGCAGGCACTTTACCAGGGGAGCCTTCGTTTTATTATGGGTGGAAAAGCAACTGAAATCTGTTTTTTAGCCAGACTCTCCTATGCAGTAGAAGGCTATTGCCTGCCATCTTTATGTTTAAATCAGAACCCTAGACTTCTTCGTTCTGTTTTGTCCTTTGAATCCTTTGGCTTACCTTCCCATTTCCCACCACTCTTCCATGTAGTAACCACCATTGAAACTCCACGTGCAAATGGAATCCTTCACTGTTCCGTCTCCATGTGTCTGATTTAGTAGAACATCAGTGTCATCATGTTGTGACAGACAATAAGATCTCCTCTTTCAGGGATGAACAGTTTATGTGTAGGTAGGTAGGTAGGTAGGTAGTTAACTCTGGTAGCTGGCGTTAGATTAGCTGTTTTCAATTTACTCCAGCATCAGCAGATAGCTAGATTGTTTCTTGTCTGTGGAAACAGTTGCAATGAATATACACTCACCTTTGTGAGGTCATTCATGTCTGTAGTGAAGTTACAGTGAATCTATAGGCACCTTTGTGAGGTCATTCATGTCTGTGGTGATGTTATAGTGAATCTATAGGCACCTTTGTGAGGTCATCTCAGTTCTTTACATTTCAGAGGAATTGTTGGGTCATAAGTAATTCAGGTTTTAATTTCTTTTAAAATATTCTTATTTATGCACATGTGTATTTGTTTTTGCATATGTCTCTGAATATGTCATTTACATGTATGCCTATAGAAAGCCAGATGAAGAAACTGGTCTCCTGGAACTGGAGTTACAGGTGGTTGTGAGCTACCCATTGTTGGTGCAGGGAATTGAACTCAGGTCCTCTGCAAGAGCAGAATGTACTCTTAGCTGTTGAAGAGGCTCTGTAGCTCCAGCCCTGGTTTTAGTTTCTTAAGGAGCACTGTAGCTCCAGCCCTGGTTTTAGTTTCTTAAGGAGCATTGGTCCACACTAATTTATGATGGCTGCCTTAGTTTCTTCCCTCAGGATCTGTTGAGGTTAGCTCCAGCAGTGTTCCAATTCTTTATAAAGTAGTGTAGTATTTGCATTATACATACAGCTGTAGATTGCATAAAATACATAAAATATCCAATATCATAGAAACACTAAGTAGCTGTGTCTTGTACTGTAGTATTTAGGAGAGATTCACAAGAAGGGGAAAGTCTCTGAATGTTCAGTGGAGACACATTTTGTACTTTAGCAGATATGGAATCCCAGGTCTTGCAGGTCTAGGGAGACCTACCTCCATGCTGAGCCCTGGCCCCTCTCTTCCTTAGTCCTTTCCACAGAACCTACAGATACATAGTTTCAGTTTATACCTTTAAAGGTAATACAGTGTATTGGATAAATGACAGACTTTGGGAATTTTATTTAATATATTAACTAAAGAATTAATTAGGTGACATATCTTTGGTCAACATGAAAACTGTAGGTTTTTCCTTTAATTTTGGAAGTTCTAGTGTTTGCTGTATCTCTTTCTTCTTTTTAAAAGAATCACACTGAAAGTATTTGGGATATTATGGGATGTAGGATTGCTAAGTGGTCAGCTTAAATGTCTCAGGGGAATAAAGAAAGGACAGCGGGTGAGTGGCAGGTGGCAGGAGACATGAGAGGGCAAATGCCTTCTTCCTGTGTAATGGGTTGGTCCGCCTCAGGCCAGTTCCAGTGGATGCCACAGAGTAGTACCCAGTCTAGCTGATGACCTAGTCTAGCTGAAGTATATCCTCCAAAACTATGAAGCATAGAAATGTTTGGACTTAGTCGTTAGTTGTGCAACAGATATTAATGGGAATTGTCTCATTCCGTCCACTGTGTTCCCCACCTCCTTCTCCACAGACACCAGATTAACATCTGACTCACCAACGTAAATAAACTCAACACCCAGCTTGTGTTGGGTTACATAAGCATGGGGTTGGCATGGGTGCTCTACAGTCTACCAGGAGAAGGGGGAGATGGGGAAGCTGGGGAAGGCATGGCTGCTGCTCACAGTGCTTCAAGCCATGTGTGCACTGGTATGTACCCGAGTGCTTGTGACAGGGTAGCAGACACTACCCATTGCCGTGAAGAGGGTGCCTTGCTTGGAGGCAAGTGGTGTATCTTTTATAGAAAGAACTTGACTTGCTCTATGTGGATTTTCATATATTTTGACTTTTTCATCTTGACTGATTTTCTCTTCTCTCTGCTGGGGATCAAGCCTAAGGCTTGACACACAAGAGGAAAGTCCCATAAAGAATATTTCCATTATTATTATTATTATTATTATTATTATTATTATCATTATTATTATTATCATCATCATCATCATTATCATTAATGATTGTTAGAAAAAGGAGCTTTGTATTCTAGCCTTTCTTCTTGGTAGTCTGGTTGCTAACCAGCTTAGCCAGACTTTACCTGAGTATAATTGTTGCTTTGCATGTTGAGTCATATGACTGAGAAGTTGCTCTCCTTTATGAAGCACAGTTGTAAAGGAAACATTGTTTACAGCCCTGAAAAAAATCGCAACTTAAAGAGTTCCTCCCACATTGTCAGTTAGGTGAATTGATGGCTCTGTTTGTACCCCCCCCCCTTTAAAAAAAACGATTTTCTCCTCCTGATGGTTAGTTTCTATCAACTTGGCACAGATTGGAATCTCCTGGAAAGATGTGCCCTCAGCTGAGGAACTGCCTCCGTTAGGTTGGCCTGGGGGCAAGTCTATGGGACAGATTTTTGATAAATGTTTGATGTGAAAGGCCCAGCCAATCAAAGATGTTGTCACCTCTGAGCAGGTAGGTGGTCCTGAGTTAAGTGAGAAACTGGGCTGAGTGAGCTAAGAACTGGCCACTAGGCAGCTGCTCTCTTTGGAAGTGTCTCTGCTTCAGTTCCTGCCTCAGCTTCCCTCAGGGAGGTCCTACCCATGCAAACACAGGGTAAAGGGCACTACACAACCCAGAGAGCCAGTGTCTTTACCTGTATGTCACTAGGAGGAGGGGGGTAACCAGTCTCTGTGGAAGGTCTCTGCAGGGGATCAGTCTCAGGCTGTAAACATCTGGGAAGAGGAAGCTGAGGCTGATTCTGCACACCCTGACATTTGGCAGCATTTGTACATGGGCCAGGGGAAGCCTCTGCTGGTTCCCTCCACTTGACCTGAGAAGGCACTGGGGTCCTGGACATGGTCATGCTCATGTCAAGCACTACAGACTTCATCTGCTCTCCTCAGGAAAACATGGGACTATAAAATTAAAGGAGAGATAGATGCTTGACTAGAGTGAGTGTAAACGGAGCAAGACTGTGTGTGAGGGGCGTTGCCCAGTGGGCCTGTGGATCCATAGTCACCCACCTTTGGGTGGTTCCTGTCTGTACTGTACATGTGAGCAGAGGGTTCTTCCTGGTTGCAGGATGAGCCTGTGACACACCTTTACTAACACCCGGATCCCTTGTCCCCTGAGCATATGTTTATTAAGTGTGCTGAAACTATGAAGTTGATTGGATGCTGCTTCTCCCTGTACACACACACACACACACACACACACACACACACACAGCCTGTCTGCTGGTTTAGGTTAAGAAGAATTAGCTGCTTAGCTGCACAGCCTCTGATCTCAGGATTCCTTGGCTTCCTGCCTCACTGGTATTTGGAATTCTGGATTCAGCCTGTTACACTTGTCACACAGGTCTGGCCTCCACCGGGCCTCCCAGCAAATACACATACTTTCCTCTCTAAATCTTGGCTACTTGGTATTTATGGCTTATACCGTAGAGGACCTCATTTCCTGTTTGTTCTTCAGATGGGTATCATGCTTGTAAAGAAAGCCAGTGACCAGAACAACTCCAGTGGGACGATTCTTGTGACAAAATAGAATTTTGATAAAAAATGGTAGAAATTCCATTTGAAGACTCTAGTGGGCTTTTAAGTCTAATAAGTTTTAGTCATTTATTCATATATTTATTTTATTTTATTTGAGACAGTCTCACTAGGTAGCTTTGACTGGCCTGGAAGGAATTCTCTATGTAGTCCAGGCTGGTCTCAAACTCCCAGAGGCCCCACCTCTGCCTCCAGAGTGCTGGGATACGTCAGCATTGATTCTGTGATGTGTATATAAAAAAGATGATGTCCTGGGTTTCGGCACCAGTTAGAAAAAAGATGAAGACTGTGTGTGTGTGTGTGTGTGTGTGTGTGTGTGTGCGCGTGTGAGTGTGTGTGTGTGTGTGTGTGAGTGTGTGTGTGTGTGTGTGTGAGGTATGCTCCATGGAAGTGTGGCGAGGCATGGGGGCAAAGGGGGATGCCTCTGGGGGAACTCATGTTGGGAATCCTTTTCCCCTTGAGGGACCAGCCACATGTTGGTATACTGCCGAATAGAGTTTATTCAGGGCATGGTGGGGGGAGTTAAGAGGGTAGTAGAGGCAGAGAGAGAGAGAGAGAGAGAGAGAGAGAGAGAGAGAGAGAGAGAGAGAGAGAAGTGAGTGGAGGCCAGCCATGAGCACGTGGAGAGAGAGGGGGGAGAAGGGACTGAGGAAAGGAGGGGCAAAGAGGGAAGAGCAAGAGGCCAAGATAGTAAGAGAGAGAGGAGGGGCAAGCAGTCCCTTTTATAGTGTCAGGTAACTAGGGCGGAGCATAACTGGCTGTTGCCAGGTAACTGAGGGGTGGGGTTTACAGAATTCCAATAGACACCATTTAGAATGTTTTCTGTTATCTGATTGTATTTCTAAATTTTGCATGTTCACTTCTTGTTGCCTTTCATGAAAGCTTTGTGTATTTGTTTTGGGCCAGGGCGAGGTAAGTTTCAGAGCTGGTGAGATGGCTGGTGTTAACACTGGATGGGTGACCCATGTTATAGCCAATCTAGCCAAGTGCAGGTGCTAAGGGACCTCCTTGGTACACCACGCCAGAGGCAAAACAGCTGAGAATAGTGCAGTCAGCTTCATGTTCTTGGGATTCTGGTGAAGACACATGGACTGTCTGCATAGGTGGCCACTAGCTAGCTCTCTCTGTTACCCTGGGCTCTGGGTTATGGCTTGCAACCACGCTTTGGATTTGGGACTAGTATTTGGTCCTGGGCTTTGGAATGATTGAGACAGGGACCAGAGAAGAGACCTCAAAAAAGAAAAAAAAAAAAAAAAAATGGGAGCCGAGGAGAAGCGCAGGATGCCTGTCAGGGTAAGATCGGCTCCCAGTTAATCAGTGACCACCCTCTGCTCTGTCGGCATCACAAGACCACAGAGAGTGCTGACGTTTCCTGTGCGGTCCTCAGCCGGGAATTGGTGCTCACAGAGAAGTAAGCTCTGCAGTGGATGTGCCTTCTTGCAGAATTTCTAGGAGGATGTGAGAAAGTGCATGGGGCCAGAGGTCCTAATGTCGCAGCTTTGCAGGCGAACCTGCAGTGTGGAGTGACGGGAAGCAAGGGGAAGGCATGGTTGTTAGGCCACTCCTCGGTAAGTGTGAGTAAGCTTCTGCCCTGTCACAGTGCAACTTTTAGTTGCACTTGGCGGAGAAAGGGACCACATGGGAATTCAGTGGTAAACTGGTGGCCCTTAAGCAGGAGCAAGAGCTGCTCTGAGGTGTTATTAGCAGGAGTTACTTAGTCATTGTTGAGACAGAGTCTCAGTCTGTGGCCCAGGCTGAATTTACTTTCCTGCCTCAGCCTCCAGGTGTTGATTGCAGGCCTGTGCTTCCACACTTAGGGTTAAGGAGTGTGAGGGATGGGTGGCAGGTTTTAGACATAACTTTTTTCCAAGTCCCCTGACATTAATGTTGCTTTGCTGGAAAGATTGAGTTGGATCAACCCTGTTCAGATCAGGTATTGGCCTGTGATAGTAGGAATACAGAGACATGGTTACATGATCAATAGCCTTGAGGTTTGTCCCCTGTGCACCGAGGGCCATTCCCAAAGAAGCAGAAATCAAAACTGCACACCCTTCCTGGAAGTGGTTAGAATATCTCCTTGGTAACCCCATTTTTTTTTTTTTTTTTTTTTTTTTGTTCTGTTACTGCTTACACTTACACAGAGATGTAGTCCTGTCAGTGTATCTTCTTTGTTTCTTTGATTCGTGGTTATTTGAAACAAGGTTTTATGGTTTAGCCCAGGCTGTCTTGGGACTTCACAGTGTCCTGCCTCAGCAATGTGCACCAGAGCATGAGGGGCTAAGTAGTCAGGTTGGGTACAGTTTTTCCTGTGGGAGAAAACCCAGATGCAAGCTGACGTACCCTAGCAGGAATCAGAGCTGGGGTAGAAACAGACTGGGCAGTAAGCATGCAGTGCCAGTCTGATTGCTTCTTGGTATTTTACAGCTTAAAATATGGCAACTTTTTTTTTTTTTTTCTGCATGATGGAAGAAAAAAAATGTATTTAGAGAAAGATGAGAGATCCTTACTGCAGTCTAGTGACCAGTAAGGAAGTACATGGTGGCTGAAGCTAAGTGTCTGTCTTCACAAATCCCAAGCCAGTTCACTCCAGACTCCATAACTTGCTCCCAGTTATGGTTTTGGCTTATGCGGGCCTTTGCCTCTAGCAGGCCAGCTCAGTTCTTCAGTCCCCAGAGACTTCTTGGTCTTCTCAGACTCAAGGTGCAGATGCAGCTTTCCCTTAGTAGTCAGTCCACCCAGTTCATGCATGTGCTTTCCTTTCTCTTCTCTCCGTATGTGGTAGCGTTTTGTCCCCTTTAGAATTGAAGATGGCTTCGTTGGTAAAGAGTCTGCTGTGTAGGAGTTGGTGGTGTCATGTTGGGTCCCATGTGAAAGAGTAGGCACCAAAGGAGGGGCAGTAATCCCACTATTAGGTAGGCAAGGGAGTGGGATCCCAAGGTCAGGTTGGCCAACTGGTCTACCCTCATCCATGAGCTCTAGGTTCTATGGGAGACCTGCCCCAAGATGGATGGATGGATGGATGGATGGATGGATGGATGGATGGACGGAGGGACAGACAGACAGATAATAGATAGTAAACTTCAGGTTCTGTGGGAGACCTGCCACAAGACAGACCGACAGACACAAACAGCTGACCAGGCACCCATTATTGACCTTTGGTGCACACAGCAATTACTGTGCTCTTACACACCATACACATGCTTACTTGCTTGCTTTCTCTTAAATTGTGTCAAAATTTTGTTATATATGTCAAATACCAGTCTGTCATATGCTTTGCAAATGTTTTCTCCCAGCCTATGGCTTCTTCTTAATTATATAAGTACTTTTTAAAGAGTAGACATTAAATTTGGTGGTCACAGGCAGGGTGCCAGGAGCATGAGAAAGCAGCCACAGAGATGAATTCCAGTGCTGCCTTTCTCCCTTTTATTTAGTCTGGGACCCAGCTCTGTTATGATGCTACCCACATTGAGGGTGAGTCTCCCCAGTTCAATTAAACCTTTTTGGAAACACCCCCATGGGCAGTCCTAGAGGTGTATTTCATGGTGATTCTAAATACATCCATGATAGCAGTAGAGATTA
Source organism: Micromys minutus (assembly GCF_963924665.1). NCBI lineage: Eukaryota > Metazoa > Chordata > Mammalia > Rodentia > Muridae > Micromys > Micromys minutus. The sequence continues at coordinate 28,562,822 of NC_137980.1, forward strand.
GCTACCACAGCCCAGCTAATCAGTTTGAAGCTTTATATTACATTACACCCTGGCCACTAATGGTTTGTTTTTATCTCCATGTAAAATTCTCTTAGTCCATCTCCAGAGTCCTCACAGCCTTTTCCAGTCCCAATACTGTTCAAAGGTCTCTTCTGAAACTCAGCTGATCTCTTAATCATGAGTCTCTATTAAAAATGAACAGGGGATATACATGTAATGGACACAGTAAACATTCTCACTTCAAAAGAGATGTGATGGGCAGATAGCAAGGAAACACTGGGCCACAGCAAATCCTAAACACACTGGCAAAACCAAACAATGCCACTCCATATCTGGTGACTGGCTTGACACTGCATTCATCTGGGTTCCATAGGTCTGGTGACTGGCTTGACACTGCATTCATCTGGGTTCCATAGGTGGCTGAGTCCTCCAGCTCTGGCGCCTGCTCGCTGTAAAAAGTGTCTTTTACACTTGATGTCTCCACCTTTCCTCGGAGGATGTCCATGGCTGTGGGGTGTCAGGGATACACCAGATGAACAATCAGACCCGGGACCCACTGGGTAATTTGTGTGGCTGGTTTGTGTTTGTTGTGTGTGTTTTGAAGACAAGGTCGACCAGGATGAATAATCGTATTGTGTGCTGGGTTTCTGTGCTTGAGACTGGTGACTTTGTTTTTCCTTTACGGTTTATACCTTTAAATATGTATGTGAGTTTTGGTTCGCCAGTATTTTGTTGAAAGTTCTTGATGTGTGAACGCACAGGGCATTGTTTCCAGTCACCTCTTCTCTTACTGTCTAGCTTTGGTGTCACGGCGTTGCTGCTGTGTAAGATGATTTATAGAGATTTATATACGTAAAAAGGGAATCAAAAGCATACACATACCTGCTCGAATCTATCAAAAGAAGGGCTAAAGGAAGGTATTGTTGTCAAAGGCTATGGATATAGTGCTACTTCAAAGTCAACCCTTTTTCAAGCCTGCTACTTCTAACATTTAAGATGAGAATGGGAGTTGGAAAAATTGTGAATTGCCAAAACAATTGGAGTAGGTTATATTTTAAATTAGTCTAAGTTACTTATTAACACTGTGCTGGAGCATTTACCCTCAGCCTGAATGGAGGCAGAGGGACAGAAGTCCTGAACTCGTTCTAGTGTGTTTACTTTTTGCATTTATGTGGACAAAATACTTTGGGGACATTTTTAGGTACCATGAGGATTGAGTTTTGAAGTTGTTGGAATAAAGATTTCCTTGAGAAAGGAGAGATGTATAACACGAGATAGGAGAAGGTAAAAATAAATCTTTAGGGGATGAATTGGAGCTGAAGGTACCAGTTTATCCATTATTTTTTAAAAACAGTATATATTTGTATATTATATATATTACTACATATACATATATACACAAACACATGTCTTAGTCAGGGTCTCTATTGCTGCACAAACATCATGACCAAGAAGCAAGTTGGGGAGGAAAGGGTTTATTCAGCTCACACTTTCACATGCTGTTCATCACCAAAGGAAATCAGGACTGGAACTCAAGCAGGTCAGGAAGCAGGAGCTGGTGCAGAGGCCATGGAGGGATGTTACTTACTAACTTGCTTCCTCTGATTTGCTCATCCTGCTTCCTTATAGAACTGAGGTCTATCAGCCCAGATATGGCACCACCCACAATGGGCTGGGCCCTCCCCCCTTGATCACTAGTTGAGAAAATGCCTTACAGCTGGATCTCATGGAGGCATTTCCTCAACTGAGACTCCTTTCTCTGTGAGAACTCCAGCTGTGTGAAGCTGACACAAAACCAGCCAGTACAACACACATACACAAAATAAGAATCCATACCATAATGAATGGATTAATAAGCAAACAGGTGGGGGTGGGGCTCTTGCTTAAGTAGGACTCAAGTTTAAGAGCTGTCACTGTCACTTTGTAGCCAGTTAGCATGGCTAGTGATGATTAGTGGAGTCAAGTATCAAAACAAAATCAGGGGCACACTGACCAGGGGTATGGATTAAAGCATTTCCCCACTGTCTTAGTTTGGGTTTTATTACTATGAAGAGACACCATGACCAAGGTAACTCTTGCTTAGGAAAACATTTGGTTGGGGCTGGTTTAGTCTGTTATCATCATGGTGGGAAGCATGGCAGCATACAGGCAGACATGGTGCTGGAGGAGCTGAGAGTGTACATTTTGATCTACAGCAAAAGGAGACTGTCTGCCACACGGGGCATGGCTGGATTATAGAAGACCTCAAAGCCCACCCCCACAGCAAGACACTTTCTTTAACAAAGCCATACCTACTCCATCAAGGCCACACCTAACAGCACCACTCCCTACAGGCTGTGCATTCAAACACAGGAGTCAGTGGGGGCCATGCCTATTCAAACCATCACACCCACAGAATGTATGTTAGTTGCAAGGAATAAGGTAGAAATAAGATCCAGCAACTATGTGGAACTGCTGGTCACTGAGTGACCGCACTTATGACACCCCAAAGAGACACATCCTCACCTGTGTCTAACGTGGCATGACCTCAGGTTAGGAGGAACCAACATGCAAATCCTGGAACGCTGTACGTTTTAAAAAGACGCAGATGAGGAGAGGGCTGCGTTTTGTGAATAAGTAAGCAGTGCACATGACCAAGGCTGCAGAATGAGCTGTATTCACATGGAAGGCTGTGGGATAGGACGATCTAGCAACACAACACTTGATCTTACACTGGATGACAGATTGAGAGGCGATGCTGTAGAGGACAGTATTGGACCAGTTGAGAAACTGACCACACAGACCAAGCAATAAAGGTTTTATAGTGACTTCAGTCAGCCAGAGCAGATGGCTGTGATTTCTCTATAGAGCAAAGTACCTACCTCTAAAGAAATGTACAGTCTAGTGTAAAAGCCAAGGGGTGTGATGATATGTGTGAGTTATCCTGGGGGGTTGGAGGTGCCTAAGAACAGATAAACACAAATTACAAGGGGTTAGTAGCCCAACCCGAGTATGACTGTGCTTTTGTGTTCTTGAACAGCTCCTATGAAGTTTGGAATTATTTCCAAGCAAAATATTTGAAACATTAAAAACAATGTGGCTTTTATTTTAGACTGTCCTCATTTACAAAGACCTCATCTCTTTGTCTGAAGTTGGGTGTGGAATGAGCATTTTTGCAGTATTTCCCTCTGTTTTTGGTGTTGCAAGCCACCCTTGTCAAATGTGGCAGGTTAGTGGAAAAGCCATTCTGTGAGCTGTAAAGCCTCTGTGTGGCCGTGGGTTTCACCATTGTGACCAAGGTGACACCTGCTATAGCAACTGCTGTCCTCAGGCTTGTCATTATCTCCTGTTCTAAAGACATTTTAGAATGATTAATTTACATTTTAAAAGTACCATGATTATTCAGATGATCTCAGTTTTTTAACCCTTTAGACCTTTTTCTTGCCGTGGTAGTTGTTCATTTGCTTATTAACGGCCTCTTGCTGCTGTCCCCTCTCCTTTATTAGGCTTTGACCACATTACACCACACAAAACAAGCTTCCGCTCTCTTGGAGTTTAGTTCTTCTGTGTGTTGCAGGGAGGGAAGGTTAGGAAGAGGCAGTAGAAATCAGCTAGTAATGCATCCGAGACGGGTTCTAGGGAAATCCAGGGCAGACTCAGAAATACCCAGGAGGCTTCTGAGCAGTGACTTGAGGATAGGAGGGAAAGTTGTGGAGAACTAATGGCTCATAAAGACACCCGCACACAACAGCAAGTGCGAAGGCCATGTGACATGGTGTGCCCAGCCTGCAGGAAGTGTGAGCCAGTTGTGGGAAGTGATGTCATATTGGGTCTTTTATGACTGCGTTGGTTCCTACTGTGAGGCAGTGAGTCGGCCCCTGGGACACAGGGGTGTTCCTTACGTCGGATGGTGTAGGCTGTGGGGTCTGCTTGTCTTCACCACTTTCACAAGAGGGGACCGGAATAGAGTCGGGTAGACATCGGTAGGTCAGCTCCTACGCTTTGGTGGACACGGGAGAGCGGGATGATGGCACAGACTTTGAGCCACACAGGTACTGTGTATATGGAGGAAAGTAGAGTCTGAGTATACTTTGGAGACAGTCGGTAGTAGCATTTGCTGATGGAGTCCAGGGAATGGACAAGAACCAGAAATGCTGAGGTTGGGAAGAGGGGGATCAGCTGGAGATGGGAAGGCAAACCGAGAATGTGAGCAGCAGGGATGGGACTCGTGCCCAAGTGTGAGCGGCAGGGAAGGGAAGCGTGCCAGAGTCAGTGAGTCATGCCAGGTGCTGCCCATAGCTCGACAGGTGGGGTCTGACTGGCCTTTAGTATTCACCCTGTGGTGATAGGACGCCTCTGAGTATCAGTGGTGCGGTGACGGTGACGGAGAACTCTTGACCGGAGTGCAGTCAGTCTGAGTGGGAGGATCCTAGCTGGCTGAAGGACTGGTGTGTGATTGTTGACCTACGTTTGGATGTAGGCACATAGGGGGAAGTGTAGGGAAAAGGGTTGTGTATCGTCTAGTATTGTAACTGGAGAGCTGTCTGCCTATAGTTGTCATTTTATTGGGAGGAGACAGACGTAGGATTAACTACACTGTTCCTCCTTAGCAGTAGGCTGACATGTGCAGTGCAGAGGTTAGACCAGCTGTGTCCCGAGCAGACGCAGTGGGAGGTGGGTGCTGTCAGCTCCTGCAGCCCATGTCATATGGCCTGTGGGATTATGTCAAGATGGAGGGCCATAGATTTTGTGGAGCTCTTTGACCCCCTTCCTGCTTTACATGATCTGGCAGGTATCCCAGCAGGGAGGCTGTAAAATTGCTTATTAAAAGTTTCTTTCAGAAAAATGGGCATTTTGTTATTATTTAATGCTCTACTTGGTTTAAACTCGGAGATCTCTGAAAATTGCTCAAGACTGAGAAACAATTATTTTTTTCCATTGATTTGCAAACTGTGATGAGTTTAATTGGTTTTAAGCTTCATAGATGTTGCTCGGTAGAACTCCTGTGTTTAGTAACTCAGGGTTTAGTGAGACAGAGGTGTAGCTAACACTTTAGTTAAGTCTGGAGTTCAGGTGACTGCTTCTAATTTATATAATTTAGTTTTGAAATTCAGATTTTTATGTATGAACATTTGTGCATTTAAAAATATTCAACCTTTGACATCGTAACAGATTTATCCTAAATTAGAAGCAGGCAAAGTTTGATATAAATATATGTACATTTATAAGTGTCAGAGTTGAAATACTGTCTAAATTGTGGCCTGTTTAGAACTTGACACCTTGACACTGTATTGTGTGTCATAGTTGGAATGCACCTTCATCATTTCCTAAGCATTTCTTTTGGCTGAACTTACATAGAAATGAAAGCTGAGGAAGCTCACTCCATTGTATAGTATTTTATGTCTGCACTCCACAGCATCTGTAGACTGCTGCTCAGAAGGATAGATTGAGGAAAACATTGGCTCTAGCTTGCTGTTTCCAGTTGATGGCTTCCTGTGACTTCTGCTCCGACTTATCTAATATCTCTTGGGCCTGGCCACTGAGAACTGGCCAGACCAGATAATCTGCACCCGAAGCATGTGTAAAAGAAGAACAACAACTCAGGAAGAACCTGAGCAAAAGATAGGGAGAGACCGGGCTGGGGAGATGGCTCAGTAGTTAAGAGCTCTTCCAGAGGTACTGAGTTCGATTCGCAGCAACCCCATGGTGGCTCACAACCATCTGTAATGGAATCCAGTGCCCTCTTCTGGTGTATCTGAAGACAGCTACAGTATAGTCACACACATAAGATAAATAAGTACTTAAAAAAAAAAAAAAAGGATAGGGAGAGGCCTTTCATCAAAGGGAAAGCATGAATTAACCAATAAAATATGATCAAATGTGCACCATCGTTAATGAGCAAGAAGGTGGCAGTTGAATCCATTTAACTATATCCTGAAAGTAAGAAAGTGAACGAGTGTGGCTAAATATGAACAGTTATTGCACGTAAGAGCAAAATTGCTAGGCACATGTGGAGAATGCATTTGGTATCATCATGAAACTTGCATAGACGAGTCTGGGAAATGTAACATTGGATGAAAGTATTAAGTCTTATAAGACAAGACCTGTTTGATGTCACTGACTTACATTCTGGAGTTGCGTCAGGTACCTAGATGTTCTGTTTGTGTTTGTTTGTATGAGGCATTGTTTCATGTAGTCTAGGCTAGCCTCCAGTTTGCTGTGTAGCTGAGGAAGGCCTTGAATTCTTCCTCAGCCTCCATCTCCCAAGCTGCTGTTGCCAATGGATGTGTTCACTGGATCTCCCTATGGAATGACCCTGTGCTCTGTAAATGGATCCCAATGTAGTTACTAGCTCTTTAGTTAAAAACATTTCAAGTGTCAGATTTTTATTTTGCTATTATACATGAGTATGCTGGGACAGTTCTGGAACTTGTCTCCTGTTCCACATGTCAAGTTCCTCTGAAATATACGTCTAAGAATTGAGAATGTGTATGTTCAGTATTCATTTGATGACACTGAGGCACCAGCATGGTGATGTTCACATTATTTAAGTAAATATTTACAAATAATTGTTGTAGGTAGCAAACAATTTATTTAAAGTATAATTAAGGCTGGGCTTTAGTTCTCTTAGTTGAGCACTTGCCTAGCATTTATAAATGTTGGAAATGCAATATTGAATGAAACTGTTAAATTCTATAAGGCAGGAGCTGTTTGATACCGTTCTTATGGATTTGTTTATAGAATTCCCAGCATTGTATAAATGCACTGTAGAGGCTCACTCCTATAATCCTGGCCCTACAGAGGTGGACACAGCAGGATCAGCTACATAGTGGGTTCAAGCCCAGCCTATGCCTCATAAAACCTTGTTATTAAGCCATACTCTGAAGACAGAATTTAGGACATATCACTTCTGGTTTTTCCCCTACTGGCATTTGAACTCCTGACACTGCTTTTAAGTTGCTTGGTTTAACGGTTTCTTCCTCAGTGAGCGTGTGTGTGTTTGTCTACCGTCTGATGCAGTGTCCAACTGAGACTTTCTGAAGATGCGACACAGTATTTTTTAAAAAGTGGCATTTATTATTTGTGCCTTTCTCTAAGGGAGGGGTGCCTGTGTTCTACAGCATGCTGTCCCAGTGAGGGTTTCCTGTGAAGAGACATCATGACCAAGGCAACTCTTATAGGAACCACTTAACTGGGGCTGGCTTCCAGTTTGAGAGGTTCAGTCCATTATCATCTTGGCAGGAAGCATGGCAGCATGTAGGCAGACATAGTGCTGGAAGAGCTGAGAGTTCTTGATCAGAAATCAGCCAGGCGGAGACTGATTCTTCTTCACGGGGCGGGGCTTGAGCACTAGGAGACCTCAAAGCCCATTGACACACTTCCTCCAACAAGGCCACACCTCCCAATAGTGCTGTTTCCCATGAGCCAAGCATATTCAAACCACCACACTTAAGAAGTCAGAGGACAGCTTGCAAGAATTGGCTCTCTTCTTCCACTATGTGGATCCCAAGTTTAGAAACAGGTGCCTTTCTTTCTAACTTTACCTTCTAACTAATTAAGCCCCAGGCAAACTTGGTTGGAATAATTGTATGCCTATAATCCCAATACTCAGATCAGGCTAGATTGAGTTACATGAGACCTTGTCTCAACAAATAAATAAACACAAATAAAAATTATAGCAACAACAAAAAACCAGCATAGAAGTGAGATACTTGGCACAACTAGATTATCCTTGGATAGGTGTTTAAATGATAATTAACTGATTCTGTTTAAATGTTATATTTTTTAATGGTTTATTTATTTGTCTTATGTATTTGAGTACACTGTCACTGACTTCAGACATACTAGAAGAAGGCATCAGATCCCATTACAGATGGTTGTGAGCCACCATGTGGTTGCTGGGAATTGAACTCAGGACCTCTGGAAGAGCAGCCAGGGCCCCAGCCCCATCGCAGATCGACTTAGAAGCAGTTTATCTGCCTGAAGTGGTGTGTTCTCAGGTGTGGTGGAAGCCGAGTGGGGGCTGGGTCAGCTGGTATGACGAACGAACGGGAGCTAAATCTTGCCCTTTGTTTCCCACAGGTGTAACACTTCTCAGCGTCTGCTTCAGGAAGAAAGTGCCTGTCATTCCTGTCGCTGCAGATTCATGCCAGCCCAGCACACAGTGTCAGGTCAGTCGTAAGATGTCTTAAAGGATGGAGGGATGGGACCCTTGAGACATATCATGTCTGCTGAGCTGGGATTCAGAAGAGCCAGGTTTCAGTCACGCTTCACCCCCGAGAGCTGGGTCAACTAGGGAAAGCCTTTTCCTCTCCGCAGGGTTAATATTCTCACCCAAAGTAGGCATCTTGGAATTCACAGTCTTCGGCTACAAGTCTGCCTTTAAATCATCGGTATTTTTTATTATGGGTACCTGTAAATGCTCAAATTATGTGTTCGAAACATTTCCTTTATCTCTTTCCTGGAAACTACCATTGAGTTTTGATAGACTGGTGCATCAGAGAGTGAAATTAGTGCAGATTGTTAGTGCACTTACCTTGAGGGGCTCCATGCCTGGTGACTCGACCCACCCAGTGCGGAGTTTCAGCCACTCGGTTGCCGGACCCTGTCGTTCACCCTCCTGACCTAAGCTGAGGCTCTCTGCCTCTGTCCGTCCTCACAGAATATTCGCCCATTGCTGGCCCTGGGAAAAGATCAAAATTCAAAACTGAAAGGAAGGGTAAAGGAGATGTGTACAGTTTGAGCAGCAGTGAAGTCAGCAGCAGGGCTCTGGGACCATCTGTAGTTACTTCGGGGTTCAGGGTTCTGTAATCAGCTGTGTTGTCCCCACTGGGAGTAATCAGGTTGAGTGGAAAATGGCGTTGTGAACTACCTGTGAGTCCCAGGACTCTGCGGCTGCCTTAACTGCGGTGTTCCGTTTTAACTGTGCGCTTTACTCTTTCCTGGCTTTCAGACCTTCTGTAGCCATCTTTACTTAAGAGACGGCCCCTTTGAGCCATGGCAGTTCTCTGCTGCTCGAAAATCACCCAAATGAAATTTGCTTAACCAAAAGGGGAAGGGTATCAGGCTTTTGGGGGTCTACCAGACACACAGATCCACGGCCAGAAACACAGCCAGGTTGTGCCATGGCAACCCAGGGGCCTAAGCACAGAGGTTCCTGGTTCTCAGCAAAGGGCCTTTCCTCTGCACACACAGTGTCTTCTGTCTCTGGCACCCTGCTGTCTTCAGCCCATCCTTTGTGACAGAGTTATGCTTAGCCACTCCACCCAAGCTGTGTCTTAGTCTAGACTCCCCTGGCAGGCTTTTCTACCTTGTACCAAACTACATTTCCCAGAGTCCACGCAGCCCAGGCAGGCTTTTAGGAGAGGGACCTTAAAACCATCACATTGGCCCTTGTTAAAGCCTAGGCTCTACAAGTCACCTGACTTCTTCCTCCTGCCGTGCAGGTTACAGTAGTCTGCCCCTGCCACAGCTCATTGACATTCAATTCCCAGTACCAACTGAAGAATCTTAAAAAGTCCAGGGAAGGAACTCAGGAATCCCTAGGCGAGTGTGTTAGTGCTGACTGGGAAGCTCAAAGTGCCAGGAGTAAGAAGTTCTATAATCAGGGAAAAAATGTGAAATAAAATCGCAGTGCTAATGTTTTTAGAATTTTAAGTCATAATTTATTTTTCCTTAATTTTAAGGAACGATGATTAAAACTTAGGACCCAAGAGGACTAGATGAGCCTTGCTCAGTGGTGGAGCACCCACCCGACATGGTTTAAGGCCCTGAGCTTGGTCTTCTTCACTATAGATAAACTAATGTCACTAAGTAAATAATTTAAGACTCGGGAATATTGATAATCTTCATCATCCCTTTATCTATTGCTGTGAAACTTGGTGCAATTTTCCCCTTTCTTGTAGGCTTTGAGTAATACCTTGTTTGCACGCTGCCTCACTGAACTGAATTTTAAATTCGTAGCACTCTCCAGGATAGGATGCTTACTTGGAGAACAAAGTGTCCATTGACCTCCCTTAGCCAAGGAAAATCAACCCCCTGTTGTGTCCCTGATGGTGTGAGTGGAAACCTGGAGGCCCCAAACTGTTCAGCTCACAGCCTTACTGCTTTCAACTGTCTGTCTGGGGCTGGTTTCGTTTTCTCATCAGGAACACGGCTTTGTTCTTGGTTGTTATCGGATGTGTCAGATGCCATGGTCACTCACAGGCAGCCTGGCACAGTCAGTGAGAGGGCTTTGCTTTGCATGACCTGGGAAAAGGAGCAGAAGAGATGCAGGGATGCACTTCTTATGACTTGTCAAGGATGCGAGCTGGCCCTTTCCCCCTGTGGACTCCCCTGTGGACTGTTGTTTGTTTATTCATTTTATATCCCACTCACAGCTCCCACCCCTTTTCCCTGTCCCACCCTTACAAACTCCTTCCCCCATTGCTCCCTCCCCTTTCTCAGGGAAGGAGGAGCCCCTTTTGGATACCACCCTACCCTGGGGCACCTAGTCTCAGCAGGACTAGGCATATCATCTTTTACTGAGGCCCCAATCAGGCAGTCTAGGTAGGGGGAAGGGGTTCCAATGGCAGGAAACAGAGTCCAAGACATCTTCTGTTCCACTTGTTAGGGGACTCACATAAAGACCAAACTGCACAATTGCTACAAATGTGTAGGGGGTCTAAGTATAGCTCCTACATGCACTCTGGTTGATAGCCCATGCTCTTGTGAGACCCTGTGGTGGTCCTCTATCTTTCTGTCTTTCTCTGGTAGGAATCTCAGCTAGGGTCACCCCCATAGATTCTCCTCTAGCTAGTCACCAGAGATACCACCCATATGCTGCCCCCTTTTCCATTCTCACTGCCAGCCCTCTCTCACCCCTCACAACACCGGATCCCCAGCCCTGTTCCCCTCCTCACCCCCTTTCCTGCCTGTGTCTTCCTCTCCACCCATCCCTCCTGACTGTTAAATTCTCTGAGTGAGATTCTTGGATCCTCCCTTGGGACCTCCTTACGATCCAGTTTCATTTGTGGACGGTAGCGTGGTTACCCTGTACTCTATGACTAATGTCCACTTACAAGTGAGTACAGACCATATGTGTCTTTCTGCCTCTGGGGTACCTCGCTCAGGATGATAGTTTCAAGTTCCAGCTATTTGCTGCAAAATTCAAGAATCTTCGTTTTTAATAGCTGGATGGTATTCCATTATGTACCACATTTTATCTTCCTGTGGGCTGTTTTACCAGGATCTCTGCTAAAAACACTTGGATGTATTAATATGGTTGTGAGATGTCTATGGCTGCTTAGGGGCCTCCTAAGGGAGATAGTCTTTGAAAAAAAATGTATCTGTGGGTAAGTAAAAAGAAGGAAGACATTTAGGAGGAGGAAGTCATCAGACTTTGCCCAAACATGTTTTTTTTTTTTTTTTTTTCCTTTATATAATAAAACGGAAGACTGCTCTTTCTTTAGGAGTGTATGGACACATGTAACCTCAGTATCTGGAGGCTACAGTCAGAGTGTGAGGTCAGCCTGGACTACTAGGGAGATCCTGTCAGAAAGAAAAGAAAGAGCAAACAAATGAATCCTGGGGACATCAGCAAGTCTGTGGGACATGAGCTCTTTGGGGGCTGCTTAGTGCTTTGCATGCATTGAACTAAAAAAGGCCTAGATTCATATTTCAAAAGGTCCTGTGAATGCACAGATGCTGTATATAAAAGCAAGTGGCTCGAATAGATAAAAGACAGAGTCATATATATGACATACCATACACACACACACACACACACAGGTATACATGTATGCACATATACATATGCACTCACAAATGCATACATATACACACACATATACACACATACGTACACATACACATATGTACACATATACACATACCTACATATATACATACCTACACACATACCTACATATACACAAACCTACACACAGACATACACAGACACATATACACATACGTACACACATGTACACAGACACATTAGATGCACACATACACACATATGTACACATACACACACACACACAAACAGAGGATTAGGCGGAAACAAAGAACGCATCGTGCCTGGCTGTGGGGGTCTTCCCACACACTAAGTTCATCTAGAAATCAGAGAGTACATTTTCATGTGGGCTTATCTTTATCTTCTCTGTTTCTTGGATCTTGTTTTTCACAGTATTTTTTATTTCTTGCACCTGCTGAAGAATGGCCTGTTCAAAGAATTCAGTTTGATAATGTCACATTTATATTTGAGATCCACCCACTTTATCTGAATAGTGGCTAATGGTAAAAAAAGCAGTATTATTAGCAGGTAGCACTTACTGTTTCTTTTATTTCCCGTGCACTTCTTCATTTATTCTTCCTCACAAATAGATTCTATTATTATTCTAATTTTCTGTAGGGAGGCAAAGGCTCCAGGGCTCACTCAGCAACTGCTTGGGGGTCACAGGGAAAACATCTCACTTCTTCCTTTTTTGACCCTGAAAGGGCATAAAGCATTTTGACTGTGTATGTGTTTGAATTTAGTGTTTGTAAATGACCATAAATGTGATGACCTATGAAGGGTCACTATATTAAACATAGAAATCTTATTCTGTTGGTGAGAACAATGAAAAATTCCTGATAGGAAGTTGTTTTGGTGTAAGGTGTTTCATGTGTACTCTTCCTCATGGGGTTAAATTCTATCTAGGGAGAGAACGTCCTGACTTGAAACTGAGTCTTCAGCACGGCCACACCTGGTCCTATTTTTGGTATTTAGTGTGTTAGTTTACTCTGTAGGTGGACAGGTGCCCACATTTACCTCTGTAGACGGTGCGTGTATGAGACAGGATTTCACCTGGTGACCCTCCCGTGTGCTGGGATCACTGGCATGTGATATACCTGGCTTGGAAGAGTTACCTTGAGAAGAATTATCTTCGTGCCAAAGGCTGCAGGACTCCATCCAGCACAGGAAGTGCAGCGGGGTTGCCAGCTCACGGATGTTTAGGTGTCTGTCCCTTTGCTTCTGTTCCAGTGTTGCTTGTACTCTTGTTTCTTCCTGCTGATCGCTCAGCTTTCTTTGCGCCCTCAGAGTCCGAGTGTGAAGGCCAACTAGACAGTCACCTTGATTGTTCTAAAGGATGTGCAGTGGCCATTCTCTGAGGATTCCATTTGGTAAGAGAGAAGACTAGGGCCCGATTCTGCCATTCTCACAAGAGTCCAGTCCAGTGTTCAGACAGGAGCTTGCTCTCTGGAGCAGGGCGGGGGATGGAGGATTCTCTAGGATGCTGTGGCGGGAAGACAGTGCATATAACATGATCGCTGGGAACCACGAAGGGAACGGACAGACTTGTAGTTGAAGAAAGCTGTGGAGATTTAAGTTCGAAACTGTTTCAGTTGGAGGTAGCTCTTTGTGTTTTCTTGCATTGTGGGTTTTGAGTCAGTGCTAGACTTTATTTCTGTAGCTCTTCTTTATGAGTCTGAATGAGAATACTGTGCGAGACCAGCTCGAACTCCCAAGAGGTCCACCCGGAACTGGAGCGAGAATTGAAAGAAAAAGACAAGTTAGTTAAAGTTGCAATATACGACTTCGGCCGGACATATGGCAGCCTCGTGGCCAAAGCGAAGCTTTTTAAATTTGTCCTCTCTTTTTAAACCATTTTAATTACATGCAAAAATGGTAATAATTGTTCTGAGCCAGGGATCAAATGAGTTAACAATCTTGGAGGTCAGGAATGGACACTGCTGAGCCTACATTCTAAAATCTACCCTGCATTTCTAAGGATACTGCCTGGAGCATCAAATGCACTTCCCTGTGCTGCATTCTAAAAGGCCCTACCCCTTACTACAGATGTAAATGTACTTCCTTAAAGCCTTATTCTTAGAACCTGCCCTAGGGCTACAGATGTAGATGTGCTTGATAACAGCTCTTATAGGGCATAGCGCAGAGGCCAGATTCCTGCCTTGGTTAGCCCCAAAATGTCCTGGGATAATATTAATATTACTCCGCCATCAACTGTTCAGAGGTGCCAAAACGGCTCTCCACAGAATACATTCTAAATCTAGTGCAAACAAGTATCTACCTTCTAGCTCTGTTAAAGGTGCAGTGGGCCTCAAACAGATCAAACCTGCTGTGTCTGGCAAATAGAGTAAAACTACGTGTAGCCCCTGTCAGCTTTTCCTCTTTGTCTCCAAACTGAATATACCACTCCCTTTTTAGCTTTGTTTTATTTTCTCAGACAGATTCTATAGCCTTGGCTGTCCTAGAACTCACTATGTAGGCCAGGCTATCCGTGAACTCACCGAAACACACCTGCCTCTGCCTCATGAGTGGTCGGATTACAATTTATTTCTTAAAACATTTGCTCATTTGGTGGGCAGTTGTGTGCCCACGCACTGACACAACATGACAAGTGGGAGTCACAGGCTAGCCTTAGGACTTGTCTCTTTCCTACCACGGTGTGGAATCTCTGAAGGTCGAGCTTGGGTGACCAGGTGGTAGCAGGTGCCCTTACCTCTGAGCCATCCTCCCCGTCCCAAACTCCTCCTGCCTGCATACTTTACCTGAGGCCTTGGGTCTCAGAGTGTCTAGACTTTTTAAGAATTAGAAAACAACTCACATCTCTTTGGCCTCATCGGTAGAAGCAAGATGACCAAAGGAACATCATCCTTTGGAAAGTGTCACAATAAGACGTGCACTCTGTGCCGCCGCTGTGGCTCAAAGGCCTACCACCTTCAGAAGCCAACCTGTGGCAAATGTGGCTACCCCGCCAAGCACAAGAGAATGTATAATTGGAGTACCAAGGCTAAGAGATGAAACACTACCAGGACTGGTCGTGTGAGGCACCTAAAGACTGGATTCCGTGAAAGAACACACCGAACCCAAGAGGCCAGCTGTTGCAGCATCCAGTTCATCTTGAGGATTTCAATCAGTCATAAAGTAAATGTTCTGGTTTCAAAAAAGAGAGAGAGAAAAGAAAGAAAGAAAGAAAACAACTCACAATATAATTAGTAGACAAGACATAAGACATTTAAATAATTCACATTTTATAAAAATATAACTTAGTCCTCTAATTTTTGCTTTCCTTGCTGAGACAGTTCAGTGAACACTATACTGTATGCATTAAGATGTGTATAGTTCAGTCACAAATCCTCATCCTTATGACAAGAGACAGTTACCTGGTTCTGTGCTGGAGTTAGTTCTGTACGGTTGGTGGAGTCACATACATTTATTTACAGAAAGCAAAGAGAGAGCAGTCATAATCTTAATTTATTCTTCTCACTTCTACCTTGACTCGAATGGTAGAGTAGCACTGAGCACTTAGCAGGAAGTTCCTTCCACTCTGAGGTGAGTCCTGGAACTGGAACCCAGGGATGTAACTCACTAGCAGAGCGTTTGCTTAGCAAACGTGTGACGTCCCTGTGCTGAGGATAAAGGCCTCCACAGAAGACTAGAGATGCCTAGGAAGTGGGTATGAGCTGTGCAGGCCTTTCCTCCACATTGGAGAAGCCTCTGAGTAATGACATACTAGATGTGGGTATGAGCCAGCCGTACAGGTACTTCACCACATTGCTGCAATCTCTGAGTGATGAGGAGAGCCAAGTGGATAGCGAGTATGCCACGTGGAGAGCGTGTTTGTGTGTAGAGTGATGGTCCCTTTGATCTCTCCGTGCAGTTGGAGCGCCTGCGTGACTGTCTTCGTCGGCTCTCAGTGCATTTCCTTTTGATGTTGCATAGAGGAATTTGTTTTATTTTTAAACATTTTTGTAAAAACAAAATAATCTTGTCACAGTGCTTGCGGCTTGACAGTGTGCGGAGAGTAATGTCTGCTCACAGGGCTAAGGACAGTTCTCTGATCCAACTGGAATTTTGATTTTTGATGCTTAGACCCAGCTGTGAAAAATAGTCTTTAGTTTCATGACTCAGAACGAACTTTACTAAATATATCATTGCTTTTTCCCTTGTAAGGAGACAAAATTTCAGCTCCATCTTCCTCTGTCAGAGGCTGGGCCAGATGATTAAGTCGACTACAGACAGGCTAAACCTGCTGGGTACCATTGCTGTGGACGTGGGGAAGGAGAGCACCTCCAATGAGCAACTGACTTTGCCACTGAGGTTTTCATCTGCTGTTCTGGGCTGTGCCAAAGGGACACCATAAAAGAAGGGAAATGGAATAGGTCTTGTTCTATGGCAGCCAGCAAGCAGAAAGACGGGAAGGCAGGAACGACCAGTGTCCTTCTCAGGCACACCCATGGTGGCCCAAGTCTCCCAGCCAGGGTTCACCTCCTGATATTTCCCCACCTTCTGTCACCAGTTGGAGACTTAGCCTGTGTCTGCAGGGGACATTTGATAATGAAGTGATAACATGTCACTTGGTACAGAAAATAAAGAGACATTTGATGTTAAAAGTTATGTTACGTGCTAAAAGAAATAAGAAAATATTTCAGAAAGAAATAAAGGGCTGGAGAAGCAGCTGGAATAGAACATTCATGTAATAAGTTGAACAGGATGTTAACTTGAAAGAATCTGATGAAGGCAGGATGCTTTGTTTCCATGGGGTCATTAACTCGGGAGAGGTGTGGCTAGGACAAGGGCAGGGTCGCAATGTTATCTGCATTGGTTTTTCAATTATGTCAAGTTCTCATTCTTCATGATAAAGCCTAGGTCTTTCTAGTAGAAAGGGAACATTGTCTACACAAGGATTTTATTCCCCTTGGTTAGCCACACGTGGTGGCTCACACCTGCAATCAATCATAGGATTCTAGAAGTTGAGGCAGGAGGATTGCTACAAATTAAACTACAACCTGAATCAGTTTAAATAATTTTAAAATCAAAGTAGTTTAATAATAATGGTTCCCTTAGGCTCACATATTTGAATGCTTAGTCATCAGGAAATGGCAGTGTTTGAGAAGGATTAGGAGGTGTGGCCTTGCTGGAGTGGGACTAATAACCTTGTTGGAGGAAGTGGGTTTTAAGGTTGCAAAAAACCTCACACTGGGCCCAGCATTCTGTTTCTCTGTGCTGTGGACCAGGGTGTAGCTCTCAGCTACTAGTCCAGGGCCCTGTGTGCCCATGCTTTCCTGACCTCTCCCATGACAATGGACTAAATCTCTGAGCAAGCCCCAGTTAAAAGCTTTCTTTTGTAAGAGTTGCCTCGGTCATGGTGTCTCTTCACAGCAATAGAACAGTGACTAACACAGCTACATAATGAGTCCCAGCCAGTCGGGGTTACAGAGAGGACCCTGTCTCAATCAGGGTCAGACTAGGAAGTGGAACAGCATGGAATAGTGTATTTTGAGTCTGTTTTTAACTTCCGCATCCCAAAAGAGCAACATGGTTTCTCTCTCACCCAAGAGGAGAGGATAAAGAGGAAGAAGTTCTCAGCAGCTTCCAGCTAAGTGGAAGTTAGGGCAAACACATGCACTTTGGGCTTCTTTTGGTTCTTTAAGCAGTTTGTATAAAAAGCAAGTTTTTATTCTTGCTTTTTTCTTAGATGCAGACTTGGCTACATCTAAAATCCTGTGTTGTGTTTTGTTTTGTTGTGTTTTGTTTTTAGCAGACATGTATTGGCATGCTCTGACCTATAGAAGTCCAAGCAAGAGCTAGGTTGGAAGTGAGAGGATCTTTGACCTCCCCCTTCCCATGATATATTGTCCCGCGCAACCGTCTCGCCTGCAAGAACGACGCGGCACACGAAATAGGATTCTTCTGCGGTAAACTTTAATGCTCTCGAGAGGCAGAGCATAAGCATACATCAAGTAGAAGCGAAGACCATGAACTATCTAGCCCGTCCCCTTATAAAGGGATCAGTCCTTGCCTTGGACGTGGAGCCCCCTGATTGGTTGAGACTCATCAGGCCCTATGACTCCACGGGAGAGGCAGAGCTCAAGGAGTGGAAAGTTACCCAGCACGTGCGCACATGGCTTGTTTACTGCTAACTCCAGCCGGATGTCAGCGCCATCTTGTAATGGAGAATGTGCAGGCGGCGCCCCAGAATATATAATTTAAGTTAAAGATTGAAAGACAAATTCTGTCTTACGGAAATGCTCACCAAAGGCAGGAATCACGCTCTGTGGAGAGAGGTCACGCCCTGAGTCATGGGGTCTTCGTACTTGTGTCTAGCTCACCAGCTTTTCCCCCGTGTGTGAACTGGAGATCTACCCTTGTCTGAGGAGCTGAGACTGTGGATCTCCACATCTGTTGTGTATGACATTCTTTGCATGGAGCGTCTAGGAAGTGTTTATGTTTATCAAATAGTCCAAAAGTTCCTCATGAGGGTACTTGAACCTGTTACTGTTATCCAAAATTAGTGGGTCCTGCAAGCCAGATACCGGCGCATCATTCAGCTTTGGTATACAGGAAGCATAGGTTTGCTTGCGTTTAGCTTCAGTCATATATGGTCATGTGTTGATTCCCAAGCTGGGAAGCTACATATGTGCAAAATGAAAGCAGCAGAAGCAACCCCTTCAGTTCTCACGGACATGGCGGTAGGACTGCCCCATGTCACTCTGAGGTGTAGGAGACTGATAGAGTGGCTTTTTGGAGCCTGCCTTGATGGTGCAGAATTCCGTGAGGCTAGCCTGTGCTGCGTGGTGAATTCCAGTTTTGCTGCCTAGTGAGAGCTGGTGTCCAACAGAACAGATAAACAGCGGTCCTCCCTGATCTCATCCAGGCGTGTCTGTAGACAGAGAGGGATAGTTAGTAGGATATTGCCTTGTCAAGACGAGGGGCTGCTCTGCTGTGCAATCTGACTGGACAGATTTTCCTGGCGTCCTCCATGTTTGCCACCCCTTTTCTTTCCCTACGTTGTGTTTCTCCTCCTCTTCATTTTCCTTCCTCTCTCTTCTCTGTGTTTACTCCTCTCTTCCCAGAGTTCAGTTCCATGTTATCTGTGAAGGAAGCACAGACTGAATTGCTTCCCAGGGGGTGCCTTAAGAGTGGCTCCCAGAGAGCCAGCCCAATGGCTCTGCAGGTAAAGGCTCTTGCCATGGCAAATGGGAAGTTCAGTCCCAGAACCTTCATGGTGGAAAGCAGAGACCAACTTCTGAGAGTGGTCCTTGACCTGCAAGTACACAAACACAGGCACACACATGTACACTAAACAAACAAACAAGCAAATGTAGAAAGAAACCAAAGATGGCCTCTGCAGTTGTCTCCTGACTGAGCTAATGGCACTTACTGGACAGTACTTTTGGAAGTTCCTGAAGTCCCTGGGCAGTGATATTTGCTTATTTCTCAAGATCCAAAAGGAGGAAGAACGATCTAAACATACATCTGTAATGTATTTTGTCAGTGTTGTGACTTTTAAACTCATAGTGAGTTCTTTCCTGCCTAATTCACTTCCTGTTGAGTAACCTAGAAGGCTCATGGTCAGATGAAATGGGACTCTAAGCAGTGTGCAGGATGACCCAGGGCGTTGGCGAGTAGGTGACAATAGTGGCCAGATGAAGCACTCAGTGCTTTACTGCTCAGATCCTGGGCCACTTGATCACTGGGCCACTTGAAACCTGACGATGGACAACTTTCCTGAGTACAGTTTTGGGTGTGGGACTTGAAGGAAAGGGAGGGAAAGTGATATCATTGCATAATGTAGGTCGTGGGCAAGTTTTTCAGCTTGCCAGTTGGTTGGTGCTGGACCCCTGAAATAGAACAGATCTGTTTCTGAGGTTGTCCTTCAGAAATAATTTCCAACATTATAGAGAAGTTACAGAGGATACTGTAGAGAACACTGTGTTTCTTTTATCTAGATTTGCACATTGTTGCCCTTAGCCTGGGGTTTATTACACATTTACATATGACTCTGTGTGTGTGTGTGTGTGTGTGTGTGTGTGTGTGTGTGTGTAAACACACGGGCATTTGAGAGTTCCATCAATACATGACAACGCTTTTGCTCTAAGTCTTGGTGTGGATTCTAAGGATGTAATCTCTTACTCAACAGGCTTCTGTTGTCCGTTATGTTACTTTAACCTACTATTTTTCTTCAGCTTTGTAGCAGACCAACGGTCCTTAGAGCACTTTGCTGTCCTTCCAGTGAGTGAGCTCATCTGTGGTCCTTTGTTGATCTAGATGTTGTATTAAGTCCCCTTTGTGACCAAAACTCTGAGACGAAATTTAAAGAGGAGGGAGGTGCTGCTCATGGTCCCAGAGGTTCATCCCATGGTGGGGTGGTTCCCATCACTCGGGCAGAAAATCATGGATGCAGAATTATGGTAGAGGCTCAGCTTCTCAGGAAGCAGAAGAGGTAAGGGAAACCAACCATCAGAGTTACCTTGGTAATCTCCTCCTTCCTGCCGGGTACCACCAGCTAAAGACCAAGCATTCACTACATGAATTGATTGGGGCATTTCTCACTCAGACTATAGCAGGTCCTAACTCTCTCTTATCTGGAACAGTCATTCATATCATGCCTTTGCTGGATGTCTTGAGTGTGCATTGTGACTCTGTAACAGTTGTTCACACCATGCCTTTGCTGGATGTCTTGAGTGTGCATTGTGACTCTGTAACAATTGTTCACACCATGCCTTTGCTGGATGTCTTGAGTGTGCATTGTGACTCTGTAACAGTTGTTCACACCATGTCTTTGTTGAGTGTCTTGAGTGTGCATTGTGACTCTGTAACAGTTGTTCACACCATGCCTTTGTTGAGTGTCTTGAGTGTGCACAGTGCCCTTACCCTACTGTTCCTTTGTTTTATTGTGGGCATGCCTCTTACTTGCTGTAATATCAAGTGAGCATCCTTGGATGAAATATTACATAAGGATATGTCTTGCCCATTATCTGAGATACAGATTTTGACCACCCGTTTCCTTGTTCGGTTTCTTCCCTTTGTGGTCATTGTGGTCCCTTGGCAGCTAATGAAGAGTCTGTGAGGTCGGAGGCACTATAAGATAATTAAAATGCAATTCCTCATAATAGTTCATCTCTCATATGTAACATTTCTTGGTGATAATTGTTGGAATTATTCTGTTTATTATTAGTATGAATTCACACTTTTCTTTATCCCTCCCCCACAATTATTGATTCATTATTTTCCCAGAATTTGGTTCTCAAACTGCCCCACGTCTCACTGGACTCTTCTGTCCTTTTTTGTGCCCAACAGTTTTTAAGTGAGCATGTCCTTATTTTTACCCTTTATAAGAAGGCTTATCATGTGGCTTTAACACTTAGCACTTGGAATTAGTCATTGCCCTGAGTGGCTATGAGTCTTCACCAAGAAGAACTCAAGATAGAGACACTTGGCATGTCTTTCAATGCTGGGTATTTTGTTTGTAGGCGCCATCAGGGAACAAAGCTAGTAAATATGTGTGCTTTATACATAAAAACATATATGCATATATATGTATCATTTGTGTGTATATATCATGCTCCTGTTACATAGATAGATGTATAAAGTTAACAGTTTTGCTGCTGTTTGTTCTTTTGAGGCAGGGTCTTCTGTAGTCTCAAACTCACTCTGTAGCCTAGGATGGCCTAGAACTTAAGAATGCTAAGATTACAGGTGGACCAAGTTCAGCTACATTTTAAAATACAGATTCACGTTGATCCCTTCATTTGGCCCGTCTTCCAGTGATAACAAAATCCTTGCTCGTCAATATTTTCACCTGTTTGTGCAAGAGGAAGGTACCTTTTCACATTACTCCATTTTCTCAAGGTTTTCATGTGCAACCATTTGACCCATGATGCATCATCAGTAGAGCTGCTCTGAAGTATACATCATAAATGTTTTCTTACTTGGCTTTTGACATTCTGTAATCCTGTTTGCTAATGGCTCTGTTCTGCTCTAGCAAGTGTCTTTTCAGTTACCAAGCAAACTTGCTTTACTTAAACCTTGCTACAGGATTTTCAAACTCGGTAGGCTGCATCTGTCCTACGCCTTCAGTAGCCATCTGTTCTCTGAAAGCCACTAGCCCACCTGGCCGAGACCCCAGCTCTCAGTGACTGGGAAAAGAGGAGTCTGAGCTCACCCGTGGGCCTTTGGTTCTGGGGTCTCCTCTTTTTAGTGTTCTCAGTCCAGCCCTCACCTTTCTAGGTGTCTGTAGCTCTGTCATCTGAACAAGTGCGAAGTCTATAGAAAAGACATGAGAGTTATCAGTGAAGCAATTCAAGTGGTGTGTTAGACTGAGCATCAGAATTGTGTGACTCTGGCTGGGCATGGCATTGCACCTCTCTAATCTGGGGAAGTTGGGATGTAGGGGCCAGATGATCTTTGTCAGTTCAAGGCCAGCCTGGTCTACATTGTGAGTTCTAGGACTGACAAGACTATGTAGAGATCTTGTGTCAAAAAAGGCCCCAGATAAATAGACTAAAACTGTATGTCTAATTTCAAGTCAAGGTAAATGGGATTTACTGGGGTAGGGAGGCAGTTATGTTGTGAGTGAAGGTGGGCTGTTGATATGAGCACGGCTTGTCAAGGACTCCAGTATGTCAGCCCTGTGCGCACGGCAAAGCCTTCCCTTCCCCTGTTGAAGCTCAGAGGGATGGGCAAACCTATCTCAGGGAGAAGTGTGAATGTTGACAGTGTGTGCAGAAAACATCCCACCTAGCCTTTTCTCCTCAGATGTTAATGGCCTGAAGACCTACTTAGAGTAGTTAACCTGCCTCCTTGGTCTGCTGTGTACACCAACCCTGCCTCCTTGGTATGCTGTGTACACCAACCCTGTCTCCTTGGTCTGCTGTGTACACTAACCCTGCCTCCTTGGTCTGCTGTGTACACTCACCCTGCCTCCTTGGTCTGCTGTGTATACTCACCCTGCCTCCTTGGTCTGCTGTATACACTAACCCTGCCTCCTTGGTCTGCTGTATACATTAACCCTGCCTCCTTGGTCTGCTGTATATACCAACTCTGCCTCCTTGGTCTGCTGTGTATACTAACCCTGCCTCCTTGGTCTGCTATATACACTAATCCTGCCTCCTTGGTCTGCTGTATACATTAACCCTGCCTCCTTGGTCTGCTGTGTATACTAACCCTGCCTCCTTGTTTCACTGTATACATTAATCCTGCTTCCTTGGTCTGCTGTATACACTAACCCTGCCTCCTTGATCAGCTGTATACACTAACCCTGGCTCCTTCTTGTTCAGTTGTGTATAATAAACACTTCGAGCTTTCAGGATGTATCATTTCTCTATCAAAAAGCCCAGCCTCCCAGATACATTGTAGATTCTTTTGTATGTGTGCCTGTCTGTGTATCTGATTTTTTCTTTATTCCCTTGCTACTCCAGATAGGCCAATCCCTGGAGCTATGGAAGGACATGACACTGGGATTTTTTTGTCAATGAATTTATTCATAATGATATAACTAAGTCACCAACAATGGTTAATATTGTTAAAGTAGAACTATCAGTATCATGTGTTGGTCGGTCTAAGGAGACAGTTTGTAAACGTTTGGTAGCCAGAATCCAAATTCAACAAGAGAGGATTCTCAAAACTTATTTTCTCAAAGGAATATACTTTGCCTTTTAGTTTTAAGCTGCAGTCATGCCGTGTGCTAGCTTTTATTAGAGTTATTTTAACTCTGTATTAATTCTAGTTTATTAAGGGTCAGATTAATTTGAAGAATGATAAAAGATCACAAGAGGTCTGGGGTTTCTGTTTTTTATTTATTTATTTATTTATTTATTTTTATTCCTGATTGATTCTGTTGTTTGACAGTTTCAACCAAGTGTACGATGTACTTGGATTTCTCTTTCCCTCACTGAGCCTCTTACCTCTCTCCCTGCCACACCCACTCATCCTTGCCAGTCCCTTCCCTAGGCTCATGAATAATGGTTTTGTTTTGTGACTGGTATGATTTAACTGGGGCCATCTGTGTGACTATTGGCTTGGAACCACTGAGGCCTGGTGACATCATTAGTGGATACGGAACCGAGGTTCTATCCACTGAATTCTATTCTCTATCCCCTGAATCAGTTAGTAGCAAAGTCCAGTCGTGAGTGGTGGCACAGTCTCCTGAGGCCCTTCACCCAGGCCGGACCGACTGTCTGTGGGATCGTTTTGGGGCGGAATCGGTGCAGGCATCCACAGTTGCTATGACTTTGTCCTGCCTAGGAAACTAAAGCCTGTCTTTCTGTCTCTGGTTCTTAGATTGTTCCTGTCTTCTCTTCCTTACTGTTCCCTGAGCCTTTGTGGGGATGTCTTGTTTAGGGCCGTGATTCCTTCATTGTTTATTTCTGCATTCCCACTCTTCTCTGGAAAAGGAGAGGCTTCTCTGATTAAGGCTGAGAGTGGTCTGAGTCAGTGTGTGCATGTATACACCCAGCTATTTAGAGGGTAGCTTGACACTGCTATTTGCCGAAATACGGTGTTGAGGACTGTTCCTGAGGGCATGTGATTTCCCCTGCCATGGCTTTTGACCAGGGTACAGTCCTGAGCATGAAATCCTTTCAGGGGAGCAGAGATCTCGAGTCCACTCAGACAGCAGCTGGTTACGCATTTAGCAGGAGAGCCACTATTGCACACGTGGGCTTATCTTGCCTGGTAGCCTGAGTCCCAGCTGGGCTAACTGAAGTTTCTCAGGTCTACCCCAGCAAGCCTGCACAGTGGATTCTGGGGCAGTGAAAGCTGGCAGGGAGGAGGCTTCCAGCTCAGTTCCAGCTTCATTTTTCTCTATCATGTATTCAGGGTGTGTGGTGTGTTGGGCCAAAGGGTCTCACCTGATTCTGATGGGCAGCCACAAGTACGTCAGGATCCTGTACTATCTGGGGGTCTTTTGGGGCCTTCTTGCAGGTATCCCATATCTATTAGAGGAGTGTTAGTTAAATAATCCATGGCTTCTGGGAGCTCTCTCTAGCTACATGTAATATTCCATTTCAAGCTCTTCCTTTAATTATTATTATAAGCTATATTATTTTGTTTATTGGCGGTCTTGTTTGTTTGTTTGAGAAAAGGTCTTGCTCTGTATTCTTTGCTGGCCTGGAGCTCAGTATGTCGACCATGCTAACCTCAAACTCTACCTCTGTCTCCTGAGTTCTGGGTTTTGAGGCATGAACCATTGTGTTCAGTCCATGATGTTAAAATTTGATTACAGGACAATAGTTTGCATAGTCTTGACACCGCCAACTCTCCTCATCCTCATCTCTCTGCTGTCTCCACCTCTGTCCCCCAGGTTCTGTCCCCCAGGTTCTGCCAGCCCCTCCTTTGGTGGTTCTCTCTCTGTGACCCTTTTCCAGTTTCTGGCCTCCAAGGGAACTCACAATCAAACACACAAGGTTAGAGATTTGAAACTAGGAGTCACACAGAAGAGAGAGCATGCGCTGTTGGTTTCTCTGATAGAATAATGCTCTAATTTTCTCCAGTACTAGACATTTGCCTGCAAATTTCATAATTCGTTTTACATTTGAGTAAAATGCCATCCTTGTATTTATATACCATATTTTCAGTGTTTTCATTCCTCGATGATAGGCATCTAGGCTGATTCATTTCTTAGCCATTGTGAATAGAACCACAGTGCACGTGACTGTGCCATTTGCAACACATTCTGGATACACTGAGAGGAGGGGAAAGGTTTGCATAAGAGCCATTCCCTGCTGCCTAAGAAGCAGATTGCTTGCTGGTAGTGCCTTGCTGAGACTCTGGGTAGTCTCCAGCATTGGGGGAGAAGATATTACTACCTCTCTTGGGCTGATAATAAAGAGCTGCTTTCTGCTCACCGAGTCCTGCAGTGTGGGCCACCGAGACAGACATGATGCCTGGCAGGAGTTGGGTGAAGAGGATGGAGTCACCTCAGAGCTGCAGTTGCCTGGGTTTGTGCTGTTCCTGTGGACATCTCTTATGAGCTGCCCAGAGGGGCTTTTCCCTGCATTTCTTGATCTATTCTCTTTGTGTTTTCTGTTTTTAGTTCATGATGCTGTTTATTGCATCTCTGAAATCTCTGAAATTACAGGATGTCCACAAACCGGATGTTTTCCTTCAGCTAGCCAACTCATAATAAAACTTGAACTTTTTAAAATGAGCACTTGCCCTTAGGCCCGGAATAAGGCGCTGGCTTTATGGTTAAGAACGTCAGCTGTAATTTCAGGATTAGCGGAATGTGAAGCAGGCTCTTGATTAGTCTGTGAAGATCGCTGGCACTCGTGACTAGAAGGCAGCAGCGACCACTTGCCAGCATCACAGAGCGGCTCACCGTCGGTGTGCATTTTAAAAGAATTAGGCCTTTTCTATTCCAGTTCCTGTGAACTAAGGTTTGCAGGCTATTTTTGCTCTCTGCTGGTATCCTGGTTTTGGTGGTTTTCCTTTACTGTCCACGGTTAAATGTATTTTCTCTTGGGAATCCTAGTTTGGTTTTTTTAATTGTTTACTTATTTAGTGAATATGAATGAGTACACTGTACCTGTCTTCAGACATACCAGAAGAGGAGAGTGTGGGATCCTATTACAGATGTTTGTGAGCCACCATGTGCTTGCTGGGCATTGAACTCAGGGCCCCTGGAAGAACAGTCATTACTTTTAATCACTGGGGGGATCCTAGTTTTAAGCTAGTATAAGAGAGATTTTGAGATAGAGAAATAGAAAAGATGTAAAAATATACAGCTAAAGACCTCTAGCTTTCACTGAACCTTGCTTTTCTTTCTTTAGAATGTTTGAGTTTCCCTCACAATTTGAATACCATGGCTGTGCTTTCAAAACCATCACATCAGGGTCCTTGGTGGTTTTTCTTTAAGGATCAGAGAATTGGATGCTCTAGTTTACTGTTTACGTTTTCTTTGAATGGCATCGATTCATGTTAGTTTGGAATTTTGCTTTGTCAGGCTTTATACATTTGTTCAAAAACCACGAATGATACATAATAAATGGATCTTTACTACGGTTGAATATGTGCAATCTAAAAATCTATTTCTATTAGATGAAACTGTGATTCACTGGCACTCTGTGCATTTAGACTGTTTTGTAGTTATCACTTCTAGGTCCAGAACTTCTCATTATTTCAGAATCTCTACTGCCTGGGAAGCAATCCTTCTCATTCCTGGCCCCTGGCAATCTCTGTTCTACATTGTCTCTGCATTTGCCTGTCTCAGACATTCCCGTGTGACCTTAAGACATTTGCCCTTTACATGTGCCTTTTCTGTTTAGGACAGAGTGATACTGTATCATGTGAACGTGCCACTTTCTGTTGTGTACTTTTCTCTTAATAGCTAAGTCTGAGGATCTTAGCATCTGTGTCTGAGTCTGTGTTCAGAGCTTTCAAAAAGAGCTTGCTGGGTCATACAGGGACCTGTCTCTTAGGAAGCACTGAGCAACACTTAAGTGTGTGTGTGGGGGGAGGGGCACTCTCTTGCCCCAGGGAGTGGCACTATTAGGAGATATAGCCTTGTCACTGTGGGCATGGGCTTTAATACCCTTGTCCTACCTGCCTGGAAGCCAGTCTTCTGTTTGCTTTCGTAACAAGATGTAGAACCCTCAACTTCTCCTATGTCATCCCTGCCTGTATACTGCTAAGCCTTGATGATAATGGACTGAACCTCTGAACCTGTAAGCCAGCCGCAATTAAATGTTGTTCTTATAAAACTTGCCTTGATCATGGTGTCTGTTCAGAGCAGTAAAGCCATAACTAAGACACTTGGCCATTTTAATACTGTGTTAACCTTCTTGTTAGTGTTATAAGACATCTCTTTGTATATTGGATATTTAGACCATCATGAGATACATCTGTTTTGTTGATGAAGTTGTTAATACATCAAAATACTGAGTTTTATTGAAGATATTTGTACATTTATTACTTTCTTGTTGTTTTGGTGACATAACTGAAGCAAACCATTGTGAAATTCGAGATCACAAAGAACCGCCCTGTTTGCTTGAGTTATATGGTTTCATCTTAAAAATTTACATCTATAGTGCATTAGAAGTTAGCTTTCATGTGGCTGTTCCTAGTTTCAAAGTATTTTTGTTATTGCTGTTTGCTTTTAATTTACATAGATTGTCTCCCCACCCCCCACCATGAATAGTCCTAGACTCCCTATTGGAAATCCATTGGCTGTACATGTGAGAGGTTTGCCTGGGTATCCAGTACCGTTTTACCACCGTGTACCCGTCATTCCAATGGCATATTAACTTGCCATACTCTGTGGGTGAGTGTCGGCACCTCACAGCTGTCTGCACCGACCTCCACTTCAGTTTCTCTGCTGGGTGGCTAGAGCAGCTAGCTGCCTGTGAGCTTTTGTGGCTTTATCTGCCTGCACCGCCCACCTGCCCATAGCAGGCCGGGTGGGGTTACAGACACTCCTGACGTTTGCTGCCTTCTGATGTGGGCCCATTGCTTGATTAACCCAAATGGTTCTCTAGCCACTAGCTGCTACTTTTAATATGTAATTTATAAAATGTTTCTGTTCTTAAGGACTGGAGATATAGTTCAGTGAGAGAGCTTGCCTAATGTGTGAGGACTGGGCTTGAGTCCCTGGGACCACACACACACACACACACACACACACACACACACACACAGGCACACACACACACACGTACACACACACACACACTCATGCACACATGCACATGTGTGCACTCTAATCTATTTCTCAAGTCATGCTACTTGGGATTTGTGAGCCGTGCTTCCTGACTGTGTTGCAAGCACATGCCACACACAGATTCAGGTTTGCTCTTAATAGTTTTATTAATCTGTGGTACTTCAGAAAGGACTCCAAGTGTCAGTTTTATTACAAATTCTGATAGGTGTCATTTGAGGAACATCAGTGCCCTGCCCAGCAAATGTTCGGTTATTCAATTAGTGCCATAATTTCTTTAGAAGCTAGATATTATAGAGGCATTTTGGTAGTTGAGAATGCTTCTTGTTTCAGAGGACCTGGGTTCGATTCCCAGTACTCACACGGCTCACAGCAATCCATAATTCCAGTTCCAGAGAATCTTAATTTCATCTTCTGACTTCCTAGGCCACCAGGAATGCATGTAGCACACAGACATACATGTAAGCAAAAGTAGATGCTTAGAAAAGTTTGAAGACACTAAATGATTACTTCATACTTCATAATTGATTACAGAAAGAATACAGGAAGGAGAGACCAATTATTTACATGACTAGAAATTGTTTGCATGATGTTTCAGAGTTAGTGGCTTGGTTGGGTTTGCTTTATTTGAGACAGGTTTTTATGTCTGTTTATTTTTCCTGTATGTGTCAGTGGTATTGGAGTATGCCTCTGTATGTGGGGAGCATGTTTGTATATACATACAAGTACATCTGTGTTTAGGTGCACACTGGCATGTCAAATGTCCTCTTCCTTGGTTGTCTCTCTTCCCTCTGTATTGAGGCAGGGTTTTTCCATGAACACATCTCTTAGCATTTCTGTTTCTTCCTTCCCAGAATTGGGATAATTACCAAGCTGTTCATCTGCTTTTATATTGGTTCTGAAGACCCAAACTCAGTTTCTCATGTGGTTTACCCATAATGCTGTCTCCTTTGCCCCCAAACTCGAACTTCTGGTCTTCACTGTGAACCTCCCTGTGGATTGCAAATCACGTCATGCTTTGAAATCCTGTGTATTCCTGTCAGCTTTGGCTGAAGCCCAAGTGTGGTGTCCTGTAGCTCTCCTCACCAACAGGACTCGGGTCTCGTCTGTCACCTGCCACTCTCAAGTCTCTTTCCTCCTGTTCTCCTTCCAGGGCAGCTGGGCTCCTCCTCCCGTCCTCTGGAACTTTGTATTGTTTCCTTAGTATCGTAGGTAGTATTTTATATTTATATTACTTCATGCATTTATTATTATGGTTTCTTTGGATCAAAGTTGTGTTATGTAGTCTTGGTTGGCCTGATACTTACCATGTTGTCCAGAATGGCCTCAAACTCAGGTCAAGCCTCCTGCCTAGGTCTCCCAAGTACTGAGACTTTAGGTGTGAGCCACCATACCTGGCATTTATCTATGTATCTGTAGAGTGCCCACAGAGTGGTAGGCTGCTTTCTTCCCTCTGTGATAGTTAGTGTCCCATGTTTCTGCTGTTTCCATGGGATTTAACACGGGAATGTAGGACAAAGGAGTGCATGCTAGTAGTTATTAAATGAATACATGTGCGTTAGTCACATAATGATGGTATTCAGACATGCCAACTTAGAAAGACACACCTATTTTCCAGGTTTCTGTGGGCTGGGCATTCAGGACAGGGTTAGATAAGTGGTCTGGCTTCAGATGTCTCAAGAGATTATAGCCAGGATGTTGGCTAGGCATCACTAGATTTGTCACTGGGCTGGAGATTCCTTTTGCCTGGATGGCTCATACCCATGGCTGTTGACAGAGATGCCAGTTTCTTACTAGTTGTGTTTAGGAAGCTTCTTTTCTGCTCACATGGGGTTCCTCTATAGGGTCAAACATATGTCTTCCCAGCATGGAAGCTGACTTCCTTCAGAGCAAGTAGTGAATGAGAGAGACCAAGGAAGCTGCCTTTCGTGAACTCGCCACACACTTGGGCTTCAGCCAAAGCTGACAGGAATACACAGGATTTCAAAGCATGAATAAGGACAGGGAATTATAGGCTCCATTCGGAAGGAGGTGTATAAGAGTCTGCATATATATATTTTATAGAATAGACAGTGATTTATATTTTTGGTTTTGGACCTGACTACAATGTATATATCATTTTTTGATATTAAAACAGTAGTTCCATAGAAATAGTTATAAACATTTTAAATAGTGCTTTTATTAAAATAATTTGCTTGTTTTTAATCATGCAAAGTAGCCAAACTACATATAAATATAATTAACTGGGCTACTACCTAAGTATTTTATTTCAGTTTTTTTTCACTGAGAATCTGAAAATGTGAAAATTGTCTGAGTTCTATGTTGCTTGTAAAAGGAGTGGCTTGTAAAAAATCCACTGTATCTTTAAGACAAAACACTTCTGTGAAACACATTTATGCAGTAGTGGAGAAAAAAGTATAGTCTTGAACTTTGTATCCTAGAAAAACTTTGTAGCCTAGAACAACTTAAACAAAAATTAAAGCATTTAAAGCCATAATTTCTTACATATTAAGAAATTTTTGAGTTCCTATTGTATGCCAGGCGCTGAGTATTGATCACAAGACAGGTGTGTTCTGTCTACTTGGAGATCATGGTCTGGTGTGGAGTTAGAGTAATGCATAGATATTTACCAATATTGATAAGAGCAGTGTGTGGAATACATACAGATATTTACCAATATTGATAAGGGTAGTCTGTGGGAAGACAAGGGAAGATGAGAGGACAGCGCAGTGGGGAGAGGTGCACCTGCAGTGTCAGAAGCACAGCACAGCAGACCTTAAGCAGGGGACCGAGGCTCTGTTGCCAGGAACTCATAGCACTGAAGAAGGCTCTGTGCTGTGAGCAGTGGGTGTGTGAGGAGTTGAAATGATGCTAGAGATGTCCAGCCAGGGAGTGGAGTGCAGTTTAAGAGGGAGGAAGGGATCAGATTATTTGGAGTCATGATTCAGAGCGAGGAATTTATCCAGTGCATGGAGAGCTATTTGTGGGTTTACCTTTACCAATTAGTGTTTCTGTTAACCAGAAGTACCTTGCCTGCAAATGATGAGTACAATTGTTGAAAACAGGAAAGAGGCCATCGCAGTCCAAAGATGGCGTGGCAGTTACATATGAGGTGGTCAGAAAGCAAAAAGGATGAGCTGAGCTGTGGGTTGTGGGTAGAGCTGATGAAACTCACATGGCATGCAGGACAGGGAAGGGTAGCACCTAGGTTTGTGACTAGAGCAGATGGATGGATGGATGGATGGATGGATGGATGGATGGATGGATGGATAGAGGATGGATGGATGGATGGATGATGGATGGATGGATGATGGATGGATGAAGGATAGATGGAGGATGGATGGAAGGAGGATGGATGGATGGAGGATGGATGGATGAATGGAGGATGCATGGATGGATGGAGGATAGATGAATGAATGGAAGATGCATGGATGGATGGAGGATGGATGGAGGATGGATGGATGGATGGAAGATGCATGGATGGATGGAGGATGGAAGGAGGAGGATGGATGGAGGATGGATGGAGGGTGAATGGAGGATAGATGGATGAATGGAGGATGGATGGATGAATGGAAGATGCATGGATGAATGGAGGATGCATGGATGGAAGGAGGATGGATGGATGGAGGATGGATTGAGGATGGATGGATGGATGGATGGATGGATGGATGGATGGATGATGGAGGATGGATGGATGGAGGATGGATGGAGGATGAATGGATGGACGATGAATGGAGGATGGATGGATGGACGATGAATGGAGGATGGATGGATGCATGGAAAATGCATGGATGGATGGGGGATGGATGGATGGAGGATGGAAGGAGGAGGATGGATGGAGGATGGATGGAGGGTGAATGGAGGATAGATGGATGAATGGAGGATGGATGGATGAATGGAAGATGCATGGATGAATGGAGGATGCATGGATGGAAGGAGGAT